>NC_083321.1:50727898-51327898 GCF_963455315.2 Globicephala melas | reverse complement strand
CTGATAGCTCTGAGAAGCTCCCTCTACACCCAGCCTCCCAGAGCAGAAGGGAAAACCATAAGCAGCCACCCATCAACTGCCCTGACATCAGGCAGAAGCAGCAGACATCTGGGTCAGAGGTGTCCACGAAGCAGAGCATCCTTCTGTATCCTTTGGTGTTTCCCCCAGGTAGCCCCTTAAGCCATCTCTAGGCATTTTGGGTGCTGGTGCTTAGGCCAGCCGCATGAGCGTGAGCATTGTCCCCCCTCATAGAATGCACTCAGGGGCATGGGGAGCCCCTTCCTGCTGAAGACTCACCTGTACTGATCAGGTGCTACGATTCTACCATTATCATCAGGCCTCTGAAGTATAATGCTTCGTACTGGGTTTAGATGTTGGTAGTACATTCATTAGCCTATCCTAGCCTGATTTATCTGATTAATCTCTGGGTATTTTACACCTGAAGGCAAAGTTCTGCATCTAAGGAATGAGACCATTAATCTCAGTTGAAATTTCAGGGGAGGATATAGAGAAAGAAGAGTCCTACCACGGATTGAGCATTTACCGTGTGCCAGGCACTTTACATACATTTTGCATTCGGCCACACAAGTCTTTAAAGTTGGTATCATTTCTATTTTGCATGTAATGAAATGGAGACTCAGAGTTTTAGTGACTTGCCTAATTAACTTTTTTTAAGGGCAAGTGATGGGTCCAAGGGGAGGGGAAAGTGAGCACTGTTGAAATGGTCTTACCCAAGCCCCCCCAGGATGGCAGTGTTGATGGGGAGAGGGGCATCTGACATTCCCCCTCTTCCTCCTTTGAAATGCAGATGGGCATGTTATGGGGAAAGGAAACCACTTGGGACCATCAGTAGCCCTCACATCTGTAGCCTAACCAGCTGATCACATCAGCTCACCTGATATCAACAATAAGCAGGGGTTATTGCAGGGCTGGTGGGTGAAGCAGGCTGCCTTTGTAGTGCTTTGCAGTCCTTTCTCCACTAGAAATCAGGGGGCCTGACTTCGACCATTCGGACCCAGCTCTTACTACTTGTGTAACATCAAGCGTATAGTTTAACCTTTCTGAGCCTCGATTTCTTCACCTATAAGATGGAGGTAATAATCCCTTACCCACCAGACTGCACATTCCCAAGGAGGTCAAGGACCTTGTCTTTCTCCATGTCCCCAGACATGACACACAGAAAGGATCAGTAAATATAGATTGAAATGAGCTATCAGTTTCACAGGATTCTTGAGAAAATCAAATGAGTGGGAACATTTGTACGTACCACACAGATGTGATTCTTGATGCAAGGCAGAGAGAAACCTGAGGGTAGGGGGTATGGGCTCAGGAGAGGCTTAAAGCGTGAAATGGCTAGAGGCTGAGCACTGAAAGCAGAGTGCCTCGGTGTTCTTTCCTGGCCTCATTCTTCCTGGCTTCTGATGTTTCTGCCTCTGCAGTCGATTTAGTTGTGCTCAGAATTTATGGTCAGTGGAGGAGCAGTCACATGTGCCAGGTCCTAAGGGCACTGCTTTAATTCGGGCCTTCCCGACTACTCATTCTTTCAAAAAGTGAGTATTGCCAGGCCTGGTGCTGTGTAATGACGACAGAGATTTGAATCAGACCTTACCTCGAGAAGTTCCCGTTATGAGGTAGGAGACAGGTAATGACAGTAACAGTAAATAGGCAGTGATAAATAGCCTTTATTGTTCTAAGGCATGGACAAAATGCTAGGGAACAAGAGGTGGAAGCTGCCATAACTCTGGAGGTATCCCAGAGAGACAGTAGAGCTGGACGTCAAAGATGAATAGCCATTCTGTAGGCAGGGACAAGAACGTTCTAGTCACAGCGAACTGTGTGCGCAGAGGCGTAGCCACTTGAAGGAGCCTAGCCTGTGGGCAGAAGTCACTGTGGTTAGAGCCCCCAGATAAGAGGGATGGTGAGGGGTGAAGCTGGGCTGGATCTGAAGGGGCCTTTTATATCTGGCTAAGGTACTTGGACTCTGTCTTGTTAGCAGATTAAACGTCAGTTTCCTTATCTTTAAATAAATAAGTAATAACAGTAGTTTTCTTGTGGGGTTGTTGTGAAAATTGAATTAACAATGTAAACTACCTAGCATAGTGCCTGGTGCGTAAATAGTGTTCAGTAAATGTTAAGCAAGCGTATGATTGGTCAGATTTACATATTAGAAAATTCTCCCAGTGCCTTGTAGAGGGTGGATTAGGTCAGTGGAGACCAGAAGCAAGGAGACCAGGTAGGAAACTTGCAGTAATAATGAAAGATGAAGAAAGTCTGACCTAAAGCATAGACTGTTTTATGATGAGGAAAAGGAGGAGGGATCTGAGAGGATTAGATAGGGGCAGGGTGAGAAAGAGGAAAATAGAAGTATGACTGAGAGATTTCTGTCACAAGTTAGGTCATTTACTAGGTAGGAAATAGCAAATGAAGGCAGACAGTTTGGAGGGAAGAGGCAGATTTCTATTTTGCACATATGCCGGTGAGACGTCCAGGAGGAAATGCAGGCCCGGAGTTCAGGATGAGATCAGCTATAAAGGTAGATATCTCTGGAAACAGACAAGAACAGCAAGGAGACAGGGAAAGGGAGAGCCACACAAGACAGAGCCCTGAGGATCACCAGTACGTGAGGGCAGGGGGAGCAGACGCGCCCATGGTGGAGGTGGAGGAGGGCCGGCGAGAGAGATGGGAGCGGCAGGGTTTCGGGGAGTGATGGTCAGCACCCTGATGCTTAAGACAAGTCCAGCACAATGTGGACTGACATGTATTCGCTGGCTTTAGCATTAGGAGGACAGTGCAGAGGTGGGGATGGAAAGCAGATTTCAGTAGGTGTGAGGGAACCAGTGGTGACTTTTCCCCCTCAACTGGGGAGACAGGAAGGGCTGACATTTACTGAGTACATGCTATGTGTCAGGCACCATTCTAAGCACTTTGTATATATAATGTCATTTAATTCTCAAAACAAAAGGTACAATTATTATATCCATCTTACAGGTGAAGGAACAGGCACAAAGTGTGAACTTTTGTGAAGGTACCATCTAATAAGTGACACAGGTTACTGTTGGAGCAAGACCCTTAGAAAGACAGGTGGTGCTGGGCTGAGCAGGGGAGCTTGGTGTTTCAGCACACCCTGGGCACCTCCCAGCCAAGCTGACTGTCATGCTGAGTCCTCAGCAGTCAGAGCGTGACAGCAAATAGGTCCTACCTCACCGGGGCCTCTGAGGAAGGCTGAGGTCAAAGGGCTCTTTCCTTTCAGGATCTCCAACTCCATCCCCACCTCTCTGTAGAAAAATCAGGGACTTGAGCCAAAGCAGGAAATGATACATTTCATTCATTCAGTAGATATTTATTGAACATTTATTGTGTCTCGGGTACTATGCTAGGTGACAGGAATATAATGTGAAAGAGAGCTCATCTTTGCCCTCCTCGAGTTCGAAGTCTAGCATGGAAGAACAGTGATAGACCAGTTTGCATCAGAACCATACTTCGCTTATTGAACAGAAACAAATAGCCCATCAAAATAGTCCCCTCCTAAACTGAATCATTGCTTTGACTGAACAAATTTGTGGAACACTGTGTTCTCAACACAGTACTGGGTACCTCCAGAGGATATGGAGAAGTGCAAGATACAGCACCCGACTTCTAGGGCTCATGTCCAGGTGGTGGATCAGCTGTGCCTACTTATACAGAGCCCTCGTTTCTGGATGTGAGCACAGAACACCCAGGAGGACAGGCCCTCCTTCAATGCCAGGCAGCACCTTCCAGCCTAAGATGCTGCCCTGGAGCCACCTTCCCACCCCTACCCTGTCAGGTTTTGGCCAGCAGGCCCTCGGCAAGTACCACCCAGTGCTTGCTACCTGCCAGCCTCATGGGGCTCTAGGGAAGTAGTGAGGTGACTGAAGGAAATACACCGCCTCTGCCTTTGAGAAGCTTAGGGAATATTGGGGGAAACAAATTGAGAGTCATATCAGACTAAATAAGCATTAGCTGGGCTTCCCTGTGGTTAAGAATCAGTGGTTAAGAATCCACCTGCCAATGCAGGGGACACAGGTTCGCGCCCTGGTCCGGGAAGATCCCACATGCTGCGGAGCAACTAAGCTGGTGCACCACAACTACTGAGCCTGCGCTCTAGAGCCCGTGAGCCACAACTACTGAGCCTGCCTACCACAACTACTGAAGCCTGTGTGCCTAGAGCCCGTGCTCCACGCCAGAGAAGCCACCACAATGAGAAGCCCGCTCACCTCAACGAACAGTAGCCCCCGCTCTTTGCAACTAGAGAAAGCCCATGCGCAGCAACGAAAACCCAACGTAGCCAAAAAAAAAAATTAAAAAAAAAAAAAAGCATTAGCCTGTGTTTCAGACTGGGCACTAGACTAGGAAAGGAGGGGTCACTGTGGCTGAGATTTAGAGGAGGGTTCTGGGAGGAGGCGGGATCTGAAGTGACCCATAAGTATAGACCAATTTGTTAGGAGTTGCAGAGCCTTCCAGGCAGCGGGAACCACTTGAGCAAAGGATTCATGGGCAGGAATAAGTTGGAGGGAAACAAAGGGTTGGTAGAGGTCAGAGGAGATGCTTGTCTGGGGAAGATTTCTAGGTATTTGTGTCCCTTAACTACCTTTATAGCCCAGAGCCCATTGTGGTGCCCAACTTCTTTTTACCTCCCCAGCAGTTGGAGGCCTCCCTGCGGATGCTCTCTCTCTCTACAGCTTTGCCACCACCAGCCACAGCAGATCAGGTAAGAGGACACCTGGCCGACCTCCTGTTTCCTATAGAGTCATAATCTCTTTCATGAAAGCATACAGAATGCAGAGTGGCCCCGGCCATGCTCCTGGAAAGGCAGCAGCAGTGGTCACTCTCCAAGCTTGTGCTGAGCGTATCCTGTGGGCCCAGCAGTGGGAGGAGCTCGGGAAAAGTGAGGAAGAGCAAATGTGTTAAGTGCAAGGGCATCATCAGCTGAGATGACAGGTAGAAGAAATAGCACAGAAGTGTAAAAACAGGACTCAGCTAAGAAACACATACTGAGTGCTGTGGGAGCTCCAACTAAGCAAAGATGGGTTTGAATGGAGGAAGCTTCAAACAGGAGGTCCCACCTCGGGAGACCGTGGCAGATGAGTAAGGTCTGGATGAAGAGAGTAACAGAGTGTTAGACCTATTTGTTGTTTACAGAATACCTCGTAACTATTCGTCATGCAGCTGAGTTAGGTGGTTGGAACCTTGGTGCAAATCCTAGCTGTGCTCTCTTCTGCCTTGACACAGCACTGGACCTTTCTCGCAGGTGGCACGGAAATAATATCTGCTTCTCTAATCATTCAGCATATATTTACTGAGTACCTGTGCTGTATCAGGCATTGTGCTAGGTGCTGAGCATGCAGTAGTAAATAAGGCAAATTCCCTGTCTTAACGGAGTACAAACAGTAAACAAAAAATATTTACAAATTGTGATGAGTCCTAGATGCTCGGAGAAAGAACAGGCTTTCCCTGAGGAGGCAGTGTTTAAGCTGAAAACGATGATCATGGTGGTGCTTGCCAGGTACCCAGCACTGTTTGAAGCACTTTAGGTTAACTCCTTTAATTCAGCAACGTGATGAAGTACATACTTTTATCCCTATTTTAAGATGAGAAAACTGAGGCACAAAGCGATTAAGTAACTTGCCTCACACAGGTAGTTAAGTGGTAGAACCAGAATTAGAACCCAAGCAGTCTGGTTTCAAAATCTGTGTTCCTAACTACTGTGCTGTACTGAGGAGGAGACACAAAGCCCCTGCCTCATGGAGCTTTTATTTTATTTTTAATTCTCCTTTTTATTATTTGGGCATGCAGTTTATAAGAGTAAATGAAATCTTGGAGTAAATTTCTATTGGTTGTACAGTTGCGATGGTTAGGCTCATCTCATCTCACCAACAGTCCAATGAAGACTTTTTTTCTTTTTATTTAATTTTTATCTTAGATTGAAGTATTGTTGATTTAAAATGTTAGTTTCAGGTGTACAGCAAACTGGTTCAGTAATACATATACACATATCCATATTTTTTCAGATTCTTTTCCTGTATAGGTTATTATAGAATATTGAGTAGGGTTCCCTGTGCTATACAGTAGATCCTTATTGATTATCCATTTTGGGTTTTTTTTTAATATTTATTTGGCTGTGCCTGGTCTTAGTTGTAGCACACAGGATCTTCGTTGCTGCGTACAGGATCTTTCAGTTGAGGCATGTGGGATCTTTAGTTGCGGCATGTGAGATCTTTAGTTGCGGCATGTGAACTCTTAGTTGTGGCATGTGGGATCTAGTTCCCTGACCAGGGATTGAATCTGGGACCCCTGCATTGGGAGCACAGAGTCTTAGCCACTGGATCACCAGGGAAGTCCTGATTATCCATTTTATATATAGTAGTGTGTGTATGTTAATCCCAAACTCCTAATTTACCCCTCCCCCTGCCACCTTTCCTCTTTGGGAACCATAAATTTGTTTTTGAAGTCTGTGAATCTAATTCTGTTTTATAAATAACTTCATTTGTATTGGTTTTTTTAGATTCCACATGTAAGTGAAATCATATGATATTTGTCTTTGTCTGAGTTACTTCACTTAGTATGATAATCTCTAGGTCCATCCATGTTGCTGCAAATGGCATTATTTCACTCTTTTTTATGGCTGAGTAATATTCCATTGTATATATGTACCACATCTTCTTTATCCATTCCTCTGTTGATAGACGTTTAGGTTGCTTCCATGTCTTGGCTACTGTAAGTAGTGCTGCAATATATATATATATATATATATATATATATATATATATATATATATTGCAGCACTAGTTACAGTTGCACTATATATTGATATATATCTCCAGAGAAAACCATAATCCGAAAGGATACATGCAACCCAATGTTCATTGCAGCACTACTTACATACACACACACACACACACACACACACACACACACACACACACACACACACACACACACACACACACACACACACACACACACACACACACACACACATATATATCCAGGAGTGGATTACTGGATCATATGGTAGTTCTATTTTTAGTTTTTTAAGGAGCCTCCATACTGTTCTCCATAGTGGCTGTACCAATTTACATTCCCACCAACATACATTCCCACCAACAGTGTAGGAGTGTTCCCTTTTCTCTACACCCTCGCCAGCATTTGTTGTTTGTAGTCTTTTTGATGATGGCCATCCTGACCGCTGTAAGGTTGATATCTCATTGTGGCTTTGATTTGCATTTCTCTAATAATTAGCCACGTTGAGCATTTTTTCATGTGCTTTTTGGCCATCTGTATGTGTTCTTTGGAGAAATGTCTATTTAGATCTTCTGCCCATTTTTTGATTGGGTTGTTTGGTTTTTTTGATGTTGAGCTTGAGCTGTTTGTATATTTTGGATATTAATCCCTTGTCGGTCACTTCATTTGCAAATATTTTCTCCCATTTTGTGGGTTGTCTTTTCGTTTTGTTTATAGTTTCCTTTGCTGTGCAAAAGCTTTTAAGTTTAATTAGGTCCCATTTGTTTATTTTTGTTTTTATTTTCATTACTCTAGGAGGTGGATTGTGGAGCTTTGAAAAAAACAATTTGAGAGAATAATACATGCTATGAGCAAAATGTATTAGCTTATTTGTTAATTATAATAGCCAACCCCTATGTAATGCTTACCGTGCACTAGACATTATTCTAAGCATTTTACATGTGTAAACTGATTTAATTCTCCCAAGAACCCAATAAGAGGGGTACTATTGTTATCCCCATTTAATAGATGAGAAAACTGAGGTTCCCATATGGAACTTCCCATACAGACTTACAAGGTATTATAGTTTCTATTCTGTAGAAACTGAGACACATAAAGGTTAAGTAGGTTGTCACCTACCCAGGGTCTCCCAACCAGTATGACTGCAAACTCTGTGCTTTCCGTTGCACCACTTTAAAATCATGACACTTGGCTTACGGTATATTTTTCTAGCTAATTTGCCTTCTTTATATAGGTTTCATTTTGCAGTTAACGTTTAAACATTTTTTAATGCTCTTCCAGGGCCTACTTTGATGACAGATGGGGTCAGTCCAGAAGTATCCTGGGAGCCTAGGGGTATAGTCCTAAAGAGAAGCCATAAGATGTCTAGTTCTTTTACTGGTTTCCTTCCCCACTTCTCCCCCAGCTTCCCCAGCATCATTTTGAGGACACCTCATTTCTTTGGCACATTGATAAGTGTAAATTCCCACACATCTCAGGTTTTATCAAATTTGTATTCCTGTCCTAGAGGAGGAGAGGTGCCAGTCCCCACCAGAAGCTCTGCATTTCCGTGGCCTTATTTCTACTCTGGTTCAGGTCACCAGTTCATCTCCTTCTACTCTGCATCTTCCCTTGCATGCCCCATGTATTCACGTGAGCACTTATGCTAGGGTAGCAGGGCTGTGTCCAGCACCAAGCACAAGCTTTTGAACAAGACATCTATGATATGAAATACTGAATCTGCGACGTGGCTAAGTGATCTTGGGCAAGTGACTTGACCTTTCTGAGTCTTGTTTTTTTTTAAAGTAACATCAGGCTAATAGAATTCTTACCTAATAAGAGGATGACAAGAATTACCCTAGAGGAAAAACGCAGACACTGTTAGTTTCCTTTCCCTCTTCCCCTCCCAGCCAAGTGGGTGAGATGTGCCTTGTAGGAAGGGAGGTCTGTGAGTCACTGTGTCTGAGCTGTCAGCTCTCAACTACCAAATGGAACTGCTGTTCCTGCTTTTGTGCTGTTCCTGCTTTTGTGTTTCTGCCTTCATGATGTGCCAGCTCCTGGGGGGACTTATTATCTTTGATCTATTAAACATAAGATACAAAGGGTGGGAGAGGGATGTAATAATGTTTACTTCAGTTAAAGGGCAAGTCTAGTTTTGAGAAGATACAGTCTCATACACTTCGTAGCCTTTTCTCTTTCTTGCCCACAGCAAAACTCCATTGTTTGTCTGCTGCTCTCAGGAACAGCTCCCTCCTCAGGACCTTATTCGGGGTCCTAGTTAGGGTAGCCAGTCATCACAGTTCACCCGAGCTGTCTCATTTTCAGCATTGAAAGTCCCACGATCCAGGAAACATCAGGGTGTTCGTTGTCCTCACTGGTGATGAGCCTTTCTCACTACTTGATGTGTTTGTAGCAGCACGTTTTCTGCAACTTATGCTCTTGGCTTCATTCCTTCTTCACACCCTGGTCTCAGTTTATTACCATTTCCCTTCAGCATGAAGAACTTCCTTTAGAATTTCATGTAGTGCAGACCTACTGGGAGCTGATGCTCTCAGCTTCAATTGGCTGAAATGTATTTTGCCTTCATTTTTCAAAGATACTTTTTCACTGGATATAGAATTCTAACTTGAATTGTGTTTGTTTT
Organism: Globicephala melas; assembly: GCF_963455315.2. Classification (NCBI taxonomy): domain Eukaryota; kingdom Metazoa; phylum Chordata; class Mammalia; order Artiodactyla; family Delphinidae; genus Globicephala; species Globicephala melas. The sequence continues at coordinate 51,318,513 of NC_083321.1, read as the reverse complement.
AGCATTTTATTCATTCATTCATTCATTTTAAATTTTGGGCACGCCGTGCAGCTTGTGGGATCTTAGTTCCCCAACCAGGGATTGAACCCTGGCCCTCAGCAATGAAAGCTCCACATCCTAACTACTGGACGGCCAGGGTATTACCTGTTTTAGCATTTTAGAACTATCACTCCACATTCTACTGACCTCCATTGTTTCTGATGAGAAGCAGCTATCATCCTTATTGTTGTTGCCCGGAATGTTATGTGACCTTTGTTCTTTGGCTACTTTTAAGATTTTTTTCTTTGGTTTTCAACAGTTTGACTATGATGTTCACAGTTGCAGAGGCTGGGAATAGGATGGGGGAGGAAGAGCACATAGGTCTATTCAACAGTATTAACAATGCTTTAGTTCTTAGGTTGGGTTGTGGGTTTATTGATGTTCATTTTTATCATGCTTCATAATTTAAATATGTTAGTATTCTTTGGTATATTACACCATGAAATCACAAAATCGTATGTAATTTAAATTGTAAGAATGATTGAATGGTGACAAAATGGAGACACCAAGTCCTTCCATAGATTTGGCTGTGAATATGGATCAGAAGTATAGGATAGCGGGTGGGGTAGCATCTGAGATAAGGTAAGTTTTTTTGGTTTTTTGTTTTGTTTTTTTTTATTTGGGAAAGGCTTCAGCTTTTTCTGTACAGCAGTGCAGTGACCAGTAGAGAAAAGAAGAAGGGAAGATGCAGGAGAGGGAGAGAATAGAAAGACTAGTCCCTGGATCCAGAGCACATGTGGAGATATTAGCCTGTTGAGAAGAAAAAGAAAACTCACCCTATAGCATACAAGCATACAGGCAGACAGAGAAGATGGGTGCTAAAGCAGGTAGGATTAGATTTGGTGATAGAGTTTCCCATTTGATGGAAGCTTCTATTTTCTCTTATGTCCATTTATTTATTTATTTATTTTGGCCATGCCATTTGGCATTCGATATCCTAGTTGCCCGACCAGGGATCGAACCCACACCCCTGGCATTGGAAGCACAGAGTCCTAACCACTGGACTGCCAGGGAAGTCCCTGTTTTCTCTTCTGTCTTCTATTTGTGGTTATGTTTCAGGCACAGTCAACAGCTCAAAGTGAGAGGTGGGCAGGGGAGGGCAGGAGCCTTGTCCTGTACCCCCAACTTGAGGATTCCATCTATTTTGCCTCTTCCTAAGGCTCTGAAGGCTGAAGAGGAGCATTTTGAGAGGCTGACTCTTCTCACCCAGTGTCCTGGGACAGCTATACTTAGCTCACCTGGCTCCACCACAAGATCTAAGGGAAGGCCTAATCCTTCAACCACACTGAAAAATGCACCTGAACCCAGGAACCTCCCAGTCTCCATTTCTAGCATTTGTGAAACAGGTGTTTTCCCCTTTTCCCCACAGTATAGTGGTTACAGTTCTCTGTGTGAACTTCGTCAAGTCTTCTGATTTTTCTGAGTCTGTGTCATCTGTCAGATGGGGTGATCAGGCCTCAAAGCATGGTTGCACTGAAGAGCACCAGGTGTCACACAGATAGGGTATAGAGGCCAGCTCTCAGCCCCCCTTCCTCATGACTGTTTCATCTTCTGGTTGTCACCTCTTCAAGAAGCAAAGGAGGGAGGAGGATGGCGGGTCTAGCAGGACCATTGAACAGCCATCCAGTGGCACCTTTGAAATTCCTTATGAATCAGTCAGGTTCTGTTGCCTCTGCTTTCTCTTTCCTCTTTGTGATAAAGTAACTCTTCAGTGGGACAGCTCCCTAGTTTTATGTATAGTTACTTCTGATTCTGTTTGCTTAGCTGCCAGGGGCAAACTAGTTTTATCAACTTCTCTAAAAGGGGAGGTCGAGGATGAGATAGCACTAATGTACATGTTGTTTTCCCCAGACTTACGTCTTCTGCTCTTGTAGATGTTTCTTTGGGGAAATTTCAACCACTTCAGTTATTTCAGTTATTATTACAGTTTGATGACTCTCAAATCCTTATCTTCAGTCCAGACTTCTCTGCCATGCTGCAGACACACATGGATCCACCTACATCCTAGAAGCCTTTACTTGATGTTACAAACAATTCAGCACATCCAGACCTTGAGCTTGTCATCTTCCTTTGCACACCCTCTCTACCACCAGCGTTCCTTATCTCAGTAAACACGACCACGGTCGTGTAGTTACCCCTGCCAGAGCATGTGTGTCGTCTTCCCCTCCTCCTACACCTTTATCCCCCACAACCCACCATCACCAAGGCCTGTGAATTCTGTCCCCTAAATATCTTTGAATCCACTCACTTCTCACCATTTCATTATCTAGCCCCAGTTGTTTCCCCCATAGCTGTTTCTAACTACTCTTACTCACAGCCACACTTTCCCACCACCATGTGTCTCCATACTGAAGCCAGTGTGATTGGCCACTGTAATCTGACTCTTACCCCACTCTACCACCGGAGGAGGGAGGGACTCTTCAAGGTTGTCAAAATCCAAAAAAAAACCCTCCATATTCCTAAACCAGTTATTAAATCTGAGTGCCCAGTTTCTTTGATCTCTCAGCGGCATGTGACACAGTTGATCTCTCTCCTGTAAACATTTTCTTCACTTGTTTCTAAGGCATCAGTGCTTCTTGGTTCTCTTCTTCCCTTGGTGGCAGCTCCTGCTCAGCCGCCTTTGCTGGTTCTCCTTCATTTCCCCTACTTGTTAATAGGGGTGACCAGGGTGTGGTCTTTAGACTTCTCTATTTACACTTACTTTCTAGATGATCCTGTCTGATCTCAAGGCTTTAAATCCCCTCTATATGCCGAAGACTCATAATGATTATCTTAGCCCAGACCTCTCCTCTAACTCTAGGCTCGTATGTCCAGCTGCCTACTCAATATATCCAAACTCAACTCCAGATTTCATTCCTCAGCTCTGTTCCTTGGTCTTCCCCATCTCAGTTAATAGATATTCTATCCTTCTAGTTTAGTTGTTCCTGCCAAAACCCTTGGAATCCTCTCTGATGCCTTGATTGCCAATCCACCAGGAAATTCTGGCAGCTCTACCTCTAAATTCAGATCCATCCACTGCTCACCACTCCCACCACTACCTGGTCTAAACTGTCATCATCTCTCGCCTAGATTGTTGCAGGAGCCTCCAAACTTGCCTTTCTGCTTCTACCCTTGCCCCCATTCCCCATATAGTATCCTGTTAAGTTTTTAAGACGTTAAGTAAATCATCAATAAATCATGTGACTTCTCCACTCAGAACCCTCCAGTAACTTACCATCGATGACTAGGAGAGCCCGAGGTGGGTCTGAGGACAGGCAGGCCAGAGAGTAGGAAAGTAGTTTGGGCCTCTAACTTGAAATGTACATCTTTCAGCAAATTACAAAGCCAATAGTCCTGAGCTAGGTGCAGAAGTAGACAGAGAAGGAGCTGTGGTCCCCTCCCCCGCCAAAGCTTACAGTTCCCCAGGGGACTAAGCTTTATATGTAAGTTCCACCAACTCCACCAAGCGCCCGTCGTGCTTAAAGTGCTAGACGTGGTGCCATGGACCCTCTTCAGGGAGGTCACAGTTCCTTGAGAGGCACTGGCCACCAAACCACTCACTAACTTTCTCAAATGACATTAGCCTATATTAGCACTTAAGTAAAACAAAACAAAGAGAATGCGTACAGGGAAAGGAAGACAGAGCCATGTACGGTGGCATGAGTAGAATTCAGCAAAGATGAAGGAAAGGCTTTGAAGGCTGTGGATTTGGAGAAAAGAAACCTTTCAGAGAATCAACAGAATGTGGTAACTGGGAAGTACAAACAGGATGTGCTAGAGAGGAGGTCAGAGCTGGGGAGAGATCAGCCTGGACCAAAGCAGTCAGGATAGGAATCAGAAGTAAAGAGCAAGAATCAACCTGTCATCTGAGCTCCTGGACTAACCACAGGCCTGGAGCCAGATGCTACTGTTCATGAGGAGTGTGTGTAGGAGGCAGGAGGTCGGCAACAAGGCCAGGCACAAGTGTCCCCTTGAAAGCCTTGAGTTGTCCAACTCCCACCCCACCTTAGAGTTCTCACCTCCACTTGGCCAGACCACAGTGTTTCAGACATCATCGGGATCGAGGTGCTCCAGGCAGCTGGGGAGCTGAGTCAGCAAACCTGGTTTCTTTTTTTTCTTTTTTTTTTTATGGCTGCGTTCGGTCTTCATTGCAGCGCGCGGGCTTTCTCTAGTTGCGGTGAGTGGGGGCCCTTCTCATTGCAGTGTGCGGGCTTCTCATTGCAGTGGCGTCTCTCATTGCAGAGCACGGGCTCTAGGCGCACGGGCTTCAGTAGTAGTGGCGCACAGGCTTAGTTGCTCCGTGGCATGTGGGATCTTCCCGGACCAGGGCTCGAACCTGTGTCCCCTGCATTGGCAGGCGGATTCTTAACCACTGTGCCACCAGGGAAGCCCAAACCTGGTTTCTTGCCCTGGCTCTGCTTCTGGCCTTCTGAGGTGCTGAACAAGGTCTGAGGAGGCAACACGGACGTAATTTGTGGCTATACGTCCCTCTTCTCTCCTACCAGGCAGTTTTGTATAGCGGTTAGGCACATGGCCTCTGAATCCAGACAGCCTAAGTTCAGAGCTCAGTTTTGCCACTTTCTAGCTGTGTAACCTTGTGCAAGTTACCTACCTTTTCTGTGCTTCAGTTCCTTTATCTGAAAAATGGGTGAAACGGTACCTGCCTACTAGACCTTGTGTAGGGTTAACCGAGTAAGATGTTAAGTACTTAGAGCAGTTTTTAGCACATGACATAGTAGGAACTATATGAATGTTAACTATTGTTATTTTTATCATCATTATTATTGAGACAACTTCCCCTCTTGTGCTGTTACATTCTGGGGGGACTAGTAGGAAAAAAATGCTAAGGGATAGGGACATCATCAAAAGCTTAGCACCAGGCGCAGGGAGCCGCAGGGACCTGGGAAGTTAGACCCCACAGGGCAGCCCCAGAAGGATGGAGAGCATTGCTCAGGGCCCTAGCAGTTGATTGTGTGCTCAGTTCAGACCCTGAGTTAGAGACCCAGGATGACCCACTGCCCCCACCTAAGGGTGGTAGAGCCCTAGCCTCAGAAGTCCGTGGCCTGCCTGCCTTTGAGTCCTGAGGCTGCTTCTTTTCTCCCAGGAGCCCAAAGAATTCTTGTCCCTTGGTTTCCCTTCCCCAAGCCCAGAGCCATCTAAGAGAAACACAGTCTTGGTAGAGGAGCCCAGTCCTCCATAAAATCACCAGACCAGATGGTTGGAGTCCAAGAGAAGTTCCTGAGCCTGGTGTCCTCTTCTCACCCTATGGTCCAGGCCTGATGGCTGAGCTGCCCATCGTGGGGCAAGAAGCCCTGACCTGTTACCTCACCTCTTTTAGCTACCAAGTCCCTAGCCCTCTGCAGAGACCCAGGAGGAGTCCCAAAGGTCAAAGAGCTTCTGATTCAGGCCACACAAAGCTTTGAGGAGGAGATGAGCTCTCTGGCCAAGGGTGTACAGAAGTCAGGGGAAGCAGCCAGAATTGGCTGGTGCCCACCTTGGCCCAGATGCAGTTTGGCCGGCACCGCGAGGGAAAGGGCCTGCGGGTCTGCTGGGCAGGTGCTAGGCTCAAGTTGCCTGAGCGCTGAGGCCAGAGTCTGGGAGGAGCCAGGAGTTCCAAGAGTGTCTCTTTAACCCTTCCCTGTCACTGGCAGGGAGTGGGTTCAGAAGGTTGAAGAGTCTTGATCTAGTCTGGCGTCTTCACGGAGCAGGCTGGGAGACTGAGGCCCGGGCTGAGGGGTGACACAGGCCCTGCGGAATAGGCCGGTTGTCAGGGAAGCCTTCTCGGAGGAAGGCAAGGGAGGCATCAGGGGGTGGGGAGGAACAGAGGCAGCATGTAGGTAGTGAGAACCACATGACCAGAACTCTGAGGCAGGAATGGAGGGTGAGCTCAGAGCGTGGAGCCCAGCCATACTGCAGCTGGGTTAGGTGGTCAGATTTAGGATTGGCCTCTCAAGGCTGGGCACCTGGTCTGCGAGTCTTATCCTCGCTTCCCCCCTGCTCTTAGTTGCAGCTGCTGAGTTTGCTACTCTCTTTAGCACAGGGAAGTCCTGGTCCCAGCCTTTGGAGAGGACTCTGGGAGGGGAAGGCAGCCAGCCAGCCAAGTAGGTGAAAGTTGAACAAGGCAGGCGGCTCTAGGGAGCCTCACTCATCTCTGAAGCAGCCATCTGTTGGCAGCCCTATCCTAGCCAGCCAGAACCAGCTGGCTGTTTACTTTCTGTTTTCAGCCTTTTGGAAAGTTTTGCTTCCAGCCCCTGAGGCAGTGTTTATGTCATTGTAAGGGATCTGCTCTGGGGAAGAAAACAAAACTTCAGACCTGATGCCAGGCCCAGGGGCTCAACGGGTGGGGGGCAATGGTAGGGAGAGAGTATGGCCAGTCCTGGCCTAGCCCTGGGCATCCCTCTGGGGGTGCTGTACCCCACTTCTGCTCCAGCTGAAGTGAGGTCTCGGAACAGCAGGGCTTCATTTTGCTCTCCGCAGCTGGTGTCTCCAGCTTATTTAGCCCCTGTGCTTTTGTATCTGGCCAGAGCCTTGGTCACATCTGAATTGTATTTCAGCTTCACGGTAGACCTGGGGCAAAGAGGCAAACAAGTTCTCAGCTCCACTTGGTAATGAAGATACTGAGACCCAGAGAGACAAAGTGTCTTGGCCTCAAGCAAGTGGGGCAGTTGGGCTGGGCCACAGACCAGTGTTCCTTCCACTCCACCCCACTGCCTCCCCTCTGAGAAAGTCCCAGGGACACCCAGAAGCAGGGGTAAATGGGGGTGCCTGCACCTACCACCCTCCTGGAAACATGTGGTCTATGTAGGAATATCCATCTGGGGACTAGATGGAGGGAACCCAGAACACAGTGGCTTGAATCAGCTCACATTTCGAGGCCAAAGAAGAGGGCTGGAGCCTCCTGAGAGAGTGTTTGGAGAAGATGCTATCACAGGGAGCTGGCCAAAGAGGGAGCCATGGGCCGGGGTAAGTCCCTGGGTTACAGGGTGCCTCCTCCTGTATTACCTGCTCATCCTGATCTGTTTTCAGATGAGGAAACCAAGGCCCAGAGAGGAAGTGACTTGCCCAAAGCCACTTGGCTAAGAAGTGGTAGAGCCAGGACTAGAGCCACTCCCCCACCAGGGTTAGCCTCTTGGTGTGAGGAACCCCTGGAAGCCCTATATTTTCCTGCCACCACTGCTCCTTACTCCTCCCCTGATGCTTTATTTTCTCCCTGCTGGAGTTCTGCCTTTGACATTGAAGGCTCCTTTGAGACGTCTGTCTCAAACAATAGGCCGAGAAGCCTGGGTGTCCAGGTGCCCAGAAAAGAGCAGGTCCCCATATTTGGAAGTGGGAGAAGTTAATAGGAGAGCTGGATGGATTTAAAGGGACAATCAGAGCCCCTCGTATACTGCCAGGCTTAACACCCAGACCACAGTAAAGCCTGTTCTGTCCTTCACCCCAGGACAGGGGTCAGCCCCACGCCCCCCGATCATTGGAAACTCCAAGAGGAATATGGTCAGTTCCTCCCCAGACATTCAGGAACTTGAGCCCCTCCCTTGCTGGGTTTGTCTTCCGCTCTCCACACCTGCAGTCAACCAGTCCCATACCCCTGGCTTTCCCAGCAAATAAATTCCTTCTCCGCACCTTTGCTCAATCTAAGACTCTACCTGGAATATCCTCTCTCATACTCTTTGTTCAGATTCCACCTTCATGTTTCAAGTCCGTCTTCTTGAAAGTACCCTTCCAGGGACTTCACCCCACGTATGACACCCACTGTCCAGACTCCAAGGCCCCTGCAGCCCCTCAGTCTGATGGTCGTGCTTCCACGTGGGCTCCTCCTGCCTCCCCAGGGAGGCTGAGGCTCCTCAAACCATAAGCTATGGTGACAGTTTGCTGGTGCCCCCAGAGCTCCAGCAGGAGCATGGGAGTATTTTCAGAGGAGTGGTGGGTACATGGAGGGGTGTCCCTGCGTGGGCAGCTACACCTCTGCCCAGCCCCACCAAGGCTGTATGTCTCAGGATAGCAACCCTGACGAAGAAAGAGACTTTACTACTAGTCAAGATGTTTTTTAGACCCTTTTGAAGTCAACAAAAGCCACATGCTGCTGGCCTTCCACAGCTCTGCCCTGCCCAGTACACAGAGCCAAACCCCGTCCTGTCCCCAGGCCTGGGCCATGCAGGTAAGGCCCCCTAGGTGGCTGGGCCCAGGTGTGGGTACTGCGAGGTTGGCTGTGGCTGGTTCACAGATGTCAGCCCAGCTAGCAGGTGCAGGCCTGTGCTCATGCTGCCCCTGCAGTGGGTGACCTCACCCCACACACAGCTCCGCTGAAACCCTGCGCGTCTCAGATCCCACCTCTGCATGAAGCCGCCCTTTCTGAATGAATTGCTCTTTCTCTGTGCTCCCGGGCTCTAAGCTTCCTCTTTGGGATTGCTGGGTAGGTCAGCATTCGTCTCCCCTCTAGCTTGAGCAATCACTGGTTCTGGAATGAATGAAAGAATGACTGAATGAGATATTTGCTGCAAGAGGCAGTCTCCTCCCCAATTAATTTAAGCCTCTGGTCACCGTGGCTTGACCCATTCACTGGTCTATCAGCTACCAAGCTCCCATCTTGGACCTGTCTCAGTGGGAGTCACAAGCATCAGAGACAGGCCATGCCCTGCAGGAGCATCCAGTCTGGAGGGAGAGGGCCTCAGGCAGTGGCTGGGTGGCTGGCCTCCCCAGCCTGAGGCATTATGGGGTGCAGGTGCCTCCCATGTTTTGAAAGGAAGAACAAAAACACCAGGACGGGGTGGGTTTCCTTTCTCCCCTTTTAGCCTAGGCCTGCCTGGAAGATGGGGGAGCTGTATGTACTCACCTCTGCTGGGCATGTCCAGCCCCTAGCTCCGCTTTGCTCTTGGTTCTCCAGCAAAGAGAACCTGCCTGTGGGCTGTCAGCGCTGAGAGCTTGTCAGGTTGTATGCACTCCCTTGGCATTTAGAATTCCAGATTGGCAGGGACCCTCAAGGTTGCCTGACTTCCATTCCCCCTATCACTTCCCGGTTACTATTCTAATTCTTTGAATAGCTCTCTCTGTCTCCCCAGTTTAACTCTGAGCTATGGAGATTGAGAACTGTTCATCTCTCTCTCCCTCTCACAGTAGGCAGTAAGAAGGTTAAAGAAGTGAAGGAAAGAAGGAATTACTGAATATTGCTGATCCCACAAGCAACTCTACTCCCACAAGCAATGGGCCTCAGTTTCCCATTAGCAGAATTACTAAGGGGCAGGGAAGTAGTCTTAATCCCTAGGGTCTCCACCAAGCTGATTCCTGGGGCATAGGGAGTGGTGCGTGTGCTTTCAGTATTTGGGGACAGGCTGCACGCTGTGGAGTCAGCCACGTTTGCCTGTCGGGGCAACTCCCATGTCCTTTCAGCACTGCCTCTTCCTATACCAGGCCTCCACCTCTTCCCTGGGGCCTTGCTGTCAGCCACCTGCCTGGGCTGGCTTTCCTGTATCCTTTGAGCTCCTTCAGGGCAGGAACCTGGCACAGAGTAAGCACAGAAACAAGCAAACAAAAGGGTTAGAGGAGCAAATGGGTGAGACATAGAGGAGTCCAAGGACCATGACGTCATAACCCAAATGCACACACCGTAAAGGGGAAATTCGTGATACCCAGTCAGCCCAAGACAGGGAGATGTTTGGTAGCAGGGCTGTGGGTATGTGCTTCATGACACCTGGCAGCTCCAGGAACTCCCCAGGGCCACACAGATAGTGTATTTTTCACCAGCATCTTCTAGCTGGCAGGGTCACACATGGGACAGTCACGCTTCGAGGACAAATGACTTGTCTAGACACATGCAGCAAGAGAAGGAATGTCCTGGAGGAGACTGCCCCTCCTTCTCCAGAGGCATAGAAGGAGTCTGAACAGGGGTTTACATCTTAGGTCTGCTACTCCGAGCTGTGGGACCTTGAGTTTATTTCACCTGAACTTTAGTTGCCTCATCCATGACATGGGAACCATGTACCAACCTATGGGGTCGAGGCGAGGGTTAAACACACTCAGGTATGTAAAGTGCTTTGTAAATCAGTCAGCTCTATACCAGTATTAGCCAAAGGACCAAAAGACGAGAAGAGTCAAAGTCATCTCTAGGCAGTGCCATGTGCGCAGTGCTAACCTAGCTGACCTCCTCTTCTCCAGGGCAAGAGCGAGACCACCGGGGGAGCCCTGTCCCAAAGGCCTTGTCGTCCCAGACCTAACTCGCTGCCTCCCAGCCTGTCTGAGGAAGAAACTCGCAGGATTGCACGAATATTTTCTTCCCGATACTCCCAGAAAGACTAATGCAGCCCAAGATACTGAGGGAAGGACCACCCACCCACTCACCCTCAGCCTTGTCTGGCCTCCCTCAGGGCTGTGAAAGCCCTGAAACCACCAGCAGCCTTGTCCCTGGACACCAGTCAGCCCAGACTAGAGGAGCGTCACAGACCAGCCCAGTGTCCACCTGCCAGGACTTCAGCTTCCTCGTCGGATGGTGAGGCAAAGGCTAGAAATGGTGGATTCCAGTGCCCAAGTGGCCCACCCGTCTTTTGACCAAGGGACCCAAGCGGGCATCTTTCGGCTGGGAAACTCCTCCCAGTGTCCTTGACCAGAGCCTCCTGCTGACAGGAGCCTACCCTCTGCCTGAATATGATAGGCCCTTTTGCCTTAAAGGGGTTGGGGAGGGTGGGTGGAGATGTTGTGCCTCGTGCATAGCCAGGGAAATCCTGGGGCTGACCTCCAGTTCATTTGCTTGGGAATAAGGGTATTTTATAGATAAAATTATTTTTATGCTGTGTTGAAATAATCAGTAGGAGAGGAGGGGGAAATTATCTCCTTCAAACTTTTTATCTGATTGTCTGAAACTCTAACCATGCTTTTAACTTATTGTTTTTACCCAGCTCTGAAGGTCATTGTTCCTGCCTGTGTTTGAATAAAATCATATTGGTATTTGTATTCTGTGCACAAGTGTTTCCCGGGTTGGCCACTGGACTGCAGTGTCAGAAATTTGCTTGTGCTCTGACAGCCAGAGAGAAAGCTTTGCAACCATACAATCCCTTGGAGAAGCTCATCTGGAACGGGGGGTCCAGGGTCACCATAAGACTTCTGACTCCTCCAAAGATTAGGTTGATGCAGATTAGGGTGACACCTAGTATTTCCTTTGCTGGTACCTCAGATCTATCAGCACAGTAATGGGGCTCATGGCACAGGCCCGCTCAGAATGCCCCATCTCTCTGGGATGAGTACATAGCTCTGGCTTAGACTGTCAGACTCCAAACATGCGAGCAGCTACCGTAGAAAGGGCCTGTGGGGGCATTAGAAGGGGACAGAAATGTGCAGAGTGGCTGGGAGGGAACTACCTGGAGGGCCCTGCTTTCCACCCCCAAGCATAGGTCATCTCAGTCCTCAGAACAACTCTATAACCCACATCTTATGATTCCCGTCTTATAGTTAAACTGAAGCTCAACGAAGTTAAGTGACTTGCCTCTGTTCATGTACTTAGGAAGCAGATCACACAAGACACCTCCAGACATGTCACAAGGCTTCTGCGCCCAGGATACAGCCAGTTAAGTGCTTTGAATTCGGGGAGTTCATGGAGGAAACCATGTGGGCTGGAGCAGTCAGAGAAGGCTTCCTTGAAGAGCTAAGTCTGGGGGTGAGACCAGGGAGGAACCAGCAGGGCATGCGGGCCACGGTCCAGCTGGGGAGAGAGCAGAGACGGGTCCGGCTCTGCCACTTCCCGAGAGGTCGCCTCCGGCTTGACTGCGCAAGCCTCTATCTGTCAGAGCCTCTGTTCCCTCATCTGTAAAGCAAGATAACAAGCCCGGCTTCACGGGGTTGTTGAGAAGATTAAATGAGATGACGTTTGTGAAAGTGCTTTGCCAGCAATTGGCACTTAATGGAAGCATAGGAAATGTCAGCCCCACCCACCCCTCCCCCACTGACCCGGAGCAAGTCAGTAGATAGGCAGGCTCACCACTAACTGTGAGGCAGGACATGCCCCAGAGAGTACAGGGTGATGCAGGGTGCCCCCCTCATCGGTCAAGTGCACTCAGACCAGCATGTCCCCCTTCATCTGTTTGTCTCGGCCCCCTAACCTTCGGCCTGCCAGCTCACCTCCTCCCCAGTGTCTCCCTCTCAGCTCACCAGCTGCCTGTCTGCCAGGAGCTTTCAAGGCCCAGGTCTCCGCCTCCCTTGAGGCCACAGAGAAGCTAGGGGCCTAGGCCTGAGGGGTTACGCCTCAGGTGAAGAATTTTCCTTCCCAATCCTGCTCCAGCTCCTGTAAATAACTTGATGGGGTCGAGTTAGGATAAGGACATGCATGACTCCTACCCAGGCTGCGGGCGGCCTCTGATAACACAGAGGCACCCTGAGGGTCTGAAAACCTCCCCCTACACTTACAGAGTGTGTTATTTACCAGTGGCTTCTCCCCAGAAGTTGGATCTATTTTGCAGTAACAGCTCAGACGAGAAACGCCCTGCCAAGCATGCAGCACCGGCTAAGGGCATGAGGTACATGTTTGTTCCACCACCACCAACAGAACTAGCCAGCGTCTCCCTACTTCCCTTTCAGCACTCCCTCCACAGAGCCCTGAAAATGGGTGCTTCTCATCACCCAGAGGTTGGCTGATCTCAGCCCATGGCAGCCAGCTTTGGAACTTCTAGCACAGACTGGATTCTGGGGACACGGAGCCAAAGCAGACAGACCTGGCCCTGCCCTCGAAGAGCTCCCAGGCCCACATGAGCTAAGCTGCCCTCCCTCTGGGTCTCTCCAGGGCCCACCACCCCCTTGTTTGGGTTCCGACTATTTACCCCTCCCCACCTCCCGGCTGCAATTCACCCACCACCTCCAGACTGCCATTTTCAGCTGGAGCCAAGAACCTACTTCCAGAACGCTCCCCACCTCAGCAGCCCTAGCAGCCCCTTCCCTTCATAGGACTAACCCAACTGCCTGTTCTGCTGACACTGGGGCAGGGACTGCTCCAAGGAGGACCTTTGCACTTGAGTGTCTGGACTTGTGACCATGGCCATGGCTCTGCGCCCAAGTCTAGCAGTGGCCTCTGCCTGCTCCTCTGCCCCACCCAGTCACCTCCCTTCCCTTCCCACCTCTCTTCTTCTCTCCTTCCCTGCCCCCTGCCCCTCCCTCCTCTCTACTCAGTCACCTGGATCCCAGGTTCAGATTCGCCCACCCCTTACCCTCCGTGTCTACCAAGGGGGCCTCAGCGGCTGCTGCGAGGAACCCTTCCCGCCCCACCCCTCACACCCTCCCCAGAGCCCTTTGGCCTCAGGCGTGTCCATGCTGAAGCCCCCAAGTGTCATGTCATGGAGAACAGATGGGTCCAAAGTACATTACAGTTTGCAGGCTGGAAGTCAGGCCCTGCCAAGTATTGCCACCTGGGCGAGTCACTGTCCCTCTCTAAGACTCTGTTTTCCCCTCTGCAACCTAAGCATTAAAATGCATGGATCCTCAGCCATAGAAAGGAGTGAAGTGCTGACACATGCTCCAACATGGATGAACTTGGAAAACACTGCTAAGTCAGAGGCCAGTCACAAAAGGTCACATATTGTGTGGTTCTATTTATACAAAATGTTCAGAATCAGCAAATCTATAGAGACAAAGTAGATTAGTGATTGCCTGGGGTTGTGGGGAGGGGAGAAAGGAAGTGACACTGTTGATGTGTACGGGGATATTGGGGAGGGTAATGAAAGTGTTCTAAAACTGATGGTTGCATAACTGTGAATACGCTAAAAACCGTTGAATCGTACCAGTTATATAGGTAAATTGTATGGTATGGGAATTATATCTCAATAAAGCTATTTAAAAAAAAAAAACTTAGACTCCTAATTGTACCTACCTCATAGTGTTGTGAAGAGATAGAAATAATGTATGTAAAGTTTCTAGCACGTGGTAGGCACCAAGAAGTGAGTTATCATCGTTGTTACTATTAAGAGGAGGCCCAGGAGAGCCCTGCCCAGACTATCATGGAAGCCTTGACCTTTGGACTCTCAAAAATGACAAGTCCAAACCCCCCACCCCATATATACCCTCATCACCCGAGGAAGCACTTCTTTAATCAGCTGGAAAGGGCTAGTTTAAAGAACCCCAAGTCAAGGGAGCTGAAGCAGATCTGGAACTCCAAGCTTCCCCCTCACCTCCCTGCCCCTCACCAGCCGCCTCTGGTCAAGTGACCAGGCTGTCAACTAGCTTCTCCAGGATAAGGTTTCAGGTCAGCCAGAGTGTATAAAGACAGGTGCCAAGCCAGAGGCTGCAGGGACGACAGGACAGCAAATGACAGAGGCGTGATCAGGTCCCTGCTGCCACCTCCTGGGATGGAGCCCTGAGGAGCCTTAAAGAGACCCTACGCTTCCCCCACTTTGGCTGGACTCACAGGTAAGACCCCAATCTCCACCCCACCTTCCTCCTCCAAGTTCTCCCCTCGCAGCAGCCTATGGAGAGCAGCCAGGAGCTGTCAGGGGTCGCTAACCATAGCAGGACAGAGCCGGTAGAGGTTGAGTCAAGATGAGGGAACGGCAGCCCTGATGAGGGCACTATGGCGGGGCTGGGACTCCACCCCAGCTCCTGTGTCACTCACCCAGGACTCACTTCCCCCTTGACCTGCTGGCTGCCTCTGCTGTGATTTTGCAAATCCCCATAGATAAAGAGGTGGCTTTCTCCTTAGTCTGACCCAGAGTCCCGAGGATTCCCCCAGAGCATAAAGCCCTTTCCCCATGAGGCCCCCTCTCCTGAGTAGGGGGGCCACCCCAGCTCTGCTCAGACAGCTTCCTCAGTGGGGATGCAGTAGAGGCTTTGCCAGGAGGGTGGAGTCAGGCAGCGTATCTCAGAAAAGGGGCTTCTGATCCCTGCTTCAGAGCCACCACAGAGAACTTGTTTCTAATGCAGATTCCCAGACCCCAGCTCAGACCTGAATCTCCGGGGCTGAGGGCCAAGAATCCACTCTGTAAACAAGCAGCTCAGGGATCCTGAGCTCTCCCTGAAGTCTGAGACTCTGGGTGGTGGAACAGGAACAGGTGCTAGACAGACCTGGGCTCTAATTCCAGCTCCATCCCATTAGCCTTACGATTAGCTGAAGCCCTGGAAGCCCCAGGGCCCTTGTTTATGAGGACAATCATAGCAGCTACCTTGTATGCCGTATAAATGCCTGTAAAGCCCTCAGCACGGTGCCTGGTGCAGGAAGCACTCGGCAGATGTTAATGGGGCACCACGACTCTGGGCGTGCAGGCTGAAATGTCCCATCCCTCACGTGCCCCAGCAGAGCACAGGAAGGAGGGTCTGCTCTACGCTTCACCTTTGCCAGTGGGAAAGTTCTGCTGGCTGCTAGGGCTCCCTGGGTACCAATTCAGGAGGCTGGAGTAAAGGGGGAAGGAGGTTAAGGAGCACTGGCCTCAGGGCCCCTGCCTGTGCCCACCATTGTGGCCTCCCCCCTGCCCTGCCCCCACTTGACCAGTGAAAGTCTAGAGCCCTCCGCACCTGAGTCCACTCCACCCTCCCGTGGGGGGCTCGGGACAGCCTCTGGAATAGGCTCCAGCTTCACCCTTGGCCGCTGCTCTTGACCAAGTTCAGGCTCCAACACCTCTTGCTGCACCATCCCTTCAGCCTCACTTGTCTCTGAGCCTCCAGTCCATCCTTGACACCTGCACCAGCCTGATCCAAACACAGGTCTGATGGTGTCATTTCTCACCTTGAAAACACCAACCAGTCCCCATTCTCGCTAAGTACAGCTGTGGCATTTGAGGCCCTCCACCAAAGAACACTGTGGACATCTCAGACCTTGTTGCCCATTTCCCCACCTCAGCAAGTGGGGTCCCTTGGTCAACTGGTCCTCCCTGGACCCCTCTGGCCCTGGGCCGTCCCTGTACCAGGCTGCACAGAGAACCAAGATAAGTAGCCCCAGTCCCTGCTTTGGGACACCCCCCCCATCTAGGCAGGAAACCATTGCAGTTAATGAGTTAATTCTAGGGACTTCTCTGGCAGTCCAGTGGTTAAGACTCCACGCTTCCACTGCAGGCGGCACAGGTTCGATCCCTGGTTGGGCAACTAAGATCCTGCATGGCGCGCAGCATGGCCAAAAAAAAAAAAAAAAACCAGAGCTAATCCTAAAGAAGGTGTGGGACAGAGGCAGTTGAGGACAAAGGAGGTTCAGAAGGGAAGCCGTGCCTGATGGTTCAGCCCCTCTGGCCAGAGGATACAGGCGGCCCCTGGGAGACGGACCCAGCCCATGAGGCAAAGCCCACCAAGTGCTCCCTGCAGGGCCTGGCCCATCGCAAACACTCCACTGCCAGGGGCCAATGGCAGGGAATGCACTGAGTCACACAGCCCTGGGCGGGATCCCACCTCTGCTCCTCAGTTCCTGACTCTGAAAGTGGAATTAAAATACCTAACTTGCAGGATTCTTCTATTAGAGCCTGGGTGGCCACCAAGCTTTTGAAAAAGGGACACTTGTACAACCAGCAAGAGACACTAGAGAACACACCTCCCAAGGGCCTCCCTGCCCTGAGAGTCGGGCCCTCACATTCCTGAAGCCGAGGTTCCCAGCAGCACAGCTCCTGTCAGAGGAGGGGAAAGGCCAGGGCTTGAGGGAAGAGAGGCTGACAGGATGCAGGCACTGGCAGCTATTCCCACACACAACCAGGCACTTTCATTCCAACCCCAGACAGAGGAGCCAGAGCCTCCCTGCCGGGGACTGAGCCTGCCTGGCAGCTGCTGGGCTTCTGCAGGGCGAAGGGGAAGGAGGACAGTGTTCCCCCCGCACGCCTGCAGTGCTGTCCCCTCAGCCAGGCTCAGCTCCACGCCAGCCTCCCAAGGGGCCAGATCCTCCTTGGACCTTCTCAGGGAGGCAACACAGAAAGGCAGGCAGACGGGCTGTGGGAGGAGCACTGCAGGGGGAGCCTGAGGCCTGACTGCGTGCCGTGCGCTGGTCTCAGCCTCTCGGGGCACATTTTCTTCCTCTGCCAAACTGGACACCGATGCCCACCCACCCAGCCCTCCTCGCCAAGCTCTTGTTCTATGTGCTTAGCACTTAATTCCCCAGAGAGGGGTTTTGCATGCAATTTAAAGGGCTTTGAATGCCCTCAACAAAAAAGCAAGATAGTGGATATCCACACTACCACATCCACTGGGGCCCCTGAGTGAACGGTGAAGGGGGCCTTATTGCCACCACAAGAACCTGGTTGGAGCTCTGAATTTGAGGAAGTCTCTTTCCAACTTAAGCCTCTCTTTTCTCACCTGTAAAATGGATTTAAATGCTGTCCTGCCCTCTTTCCAGAGCTGTTTCAAGCCTAGTGGGCTCTGACACTGGTGGCTGGTAACACTGAGCAAGCCAACATCTCTGAGCCTCCATTCGCTCAAACGCAGGGAGAGGAAGGGGGAGCCTACCTCTCAGGAAAGTTGTGAGAATTCAGTGAAATCGTGTGTAAAGCTCCACCGCAAGAGCCTCACGCCCCATAGCCATTCCCTCCTCCTACCCTAAGCGGTGCCCTGGACTCTCACACAAGCGCACGCCCTTCCCTGCACCTGGAACCCCCCCCCACTTCTCCAGCTGCTGAAATTTTGCCCACCTTTCAAGGCCCTCCCCCCATCCCCCACCATGAAACTGTCCTAATTCTACCTCACAAACAAGAGAGAGGGTTTCTCCCTCCTTGGGGTCCCTTCTTGATGGTTCCTTCCTTCCAACATTGATCCAGCCCATCTTGCACTGCAGTTACGTGTGGGTGTGTCTAATGCCCCCACAAGACTCCTTGAGAGTTCCCCATAGGCAGGTCACACAGACTGTTTTTACTCATCTCCAGATTTCCTGGAGCGCCAAGCACAGAACTTAGCATGAGCTGGGTCTTAGGGAGGTCCATAGGCCACGACAAGGACTTTGGACTTTGTTCTGAATAACTAGGCGGGGCGGGGGCGGTTGGAGAGCTTTAAAGCAGGGGAGTGACATGATCTGAATTATGCTTGGACACTAGGTTAGGTCCCCATCCAGAAAATCTCCTCCTGCATTTGCTGTCCAGGCCTAACATTCCAGAATCGGTGCACAATTCCCTTTATGACTCCATAACTTCAAAATGCATACAATCCTTATATGTAAGCTATATCTCAATTTTTAAAGTTTTAAAAATAAAAGTAAAATGTTAAGTGCAACTTCATGCCGGGAGAGATCAAAATAAAAGCACCACCTTCCCCGGGGCAGGATTCAAAAGTTGTCCCTCCACACTATGACCCAGGCTTCCAGACTGGGATCCAGTGGCTGGTGAACTCCCATCTCAACCCATCCTCCATCTCACCTCCTTCATTCCCTTTGGATAATTCTACACCTATCTGTGTTCCTGAATGTAAGCTCCTTGGGGGCAAGGGCCAAACATGATTCATTCCATATCTTTCCTCCCCTAGTACCTGCCATAGTGTTCAAGAAATAGCTGATCATTAAGATAGTCACTTACACCTTAGCATGAATTAGAAACATCAGCTCCTTCTTAAGAACAGACTTTTCTAGGGAAAGGCGACAGCAAGCATAAGAGTCCAGGGAGCCATGTGGGTTGAAGAGACAGGACAGGGAGAACCAGAGTTGTAGACCACAGTCCTGAAAGAAGCCTCAAGTGGTCACCCCTATCTTTTGGAATCCATTTCACCACTGGTGAATAGGTAATATATCATTCCCATTTACCCAAGAGAGGTTAAATAATGTATCTAATGTCCCTCACCCATTAGTAAGCCATGAAGACAGGGCAGGAACTCAGGTTTCCTCACCACAGGACCAGAGTTCTTCTATTACCATAGAGAAGGGGGCACACAGTCAGCCCACTTAACAGCTAACTCTATGGGACTGGCCCTGGCTCCAGGGGTGACAATGCTGAAGGGTCCAGGATCCCAGCACACTGGGGGGCGCCGAGTGTGTGAGTTGGGGTGCCCGTGGGCATGAACTGCCAAGAGATGGCATCAGCACCAAAGGCCTGTACCCGCTTCCCAAGGTAACCAAGGCTAAACCAGGACCCTCATGTACACATGCCCCTGGTCCACCAGCAGTAAGATGGGTGCAGGCACAAGTGCACCCCTGGGGGCAGGGAGGGGGCACAGTCCCCCTCAGAGCCCTGGGGAGGCCGAGCAGCAGAGGGGCCCAGGGTCAGTCACCACCCCCCCACCCCCATCCCTCCACAGCAGAACACCAGCCCGGGAGTCCTACAGTGTTGGGAGGAAACATCTCTAGTCACAGGCTAAATATCTTTGGTGACAGAGAAGCAATCACAGGCTGAGAAGGACTGTGTTTGTTTTAAGTAAAGAAGAGTACATTCAGGCAGGCTTGGAGGAAACAACAACTACAACCCCTCATCCAAGATGGCTAGCAGTTTAACTGAGCCATGAGGCACATTTATTTTGTTGATTTGGGACGGCAGGGCCTAAAGCCATGAGACTTGGCAGCCTCTCTCTCCATACACCTCAGGGAGCAGGCCTTTCGCAGGAAGCAGCCTGAGGCTGGGGAAGGAGAACGGGGTTGGGGGGTTGCCTGTCCCTGCCTGAGCCTTTATACAGTGGAGACCCACCTCCAACCGGGAGGGGAGAGGGGTCAGGGTGAAGATGGCAAGACATAAGGGAGGAAAGTGACCTGTTCTTATAAGTCAAATCCACACAGCTAAGCACAGCCATGCACAGGCTTTTCCCTTATAAACACCCTCCTGATGCTGAGGGGGGCCTGGGGATGGACCCAGAGGGCATGGGTTCTATCCCCTCCTCTGGCCTGTCTCCTGCAGCCTCCTCCATGCACTGAAGCCCAGGGCTGTGCAGCAGCCTCTCTCCTTGGACCTCCGCTGGGCCCTGGAGGGACCGGGCAGAGCCCCTGGGACCATGGTTGGACTGAAGCCTTCAGAGGTGCCTCCCACAACGGCTGTGAAGTTCCTGGGGGCGGGCACAGCGGCCTGCTTTGCTGACCTCCTCACCTTTCCACTGGACACGGCAAAGGTCCGCCTGCAGGTAGGCGCCCTTTGGCTGAGGGTCATTACTCCCATCAGTGGAGGGGCTGAGTTCTCCACCAGGGCACCTGCAGTGTCTGCCCGCTCGCTTTTCCTCACAGCGGACCCTGAGCAGGCCACTCACCCCACTGCCCACAACCCTGCCTCGCCACCTCCCCATCACCATCACCCAAGACCAAAAGATCTTAATTCCTTGGCAGGACATGCCAGGGCCCTTCATGGCCTTGCCCTACTTTGTAAGCCAAAAAGTGAGAAGTAGAAGTAAGGAATTACTGAGTGAGCTTGGGCAAGCCACTGACAATCTGTACCAAGAAAAACAATCCACGCTGTTCTCCCTGAGGATCCAACACCACACTGTGTACAACAGTCTGTGGGCTGGAAACTGCTACACAAAACTGTCATTTTTACCGGGATGTGATGCTGTGATCATGCTTTTCCAAGGTCCAGCCCCAAGCAGGCCCCCCTGCACACAGCCCCATCCACCCCCCACCCAGCCCCTCACACCGCTGCGGGGTGTCCCTCAGATCCAGGGGGAAAACCAGGCGGCCCGGAGCGCGCAGTACCGCGGGGTGCTGGGCACCATCCTGACCATGGTGCGCACCGAGGGCCCCCGCAGCCCCTACAAAGGGCTGGTCGCCGGCCTGCAACGCCAGATGAGCTTCGCCTCCGTCCGCATCGGCCTCTATGACTCCGTCAAGCAGTTCTACACCCCCAAGGGATCGGACCGTGAGTGCTGAGGGGGTGGGCGGAAGCAGAATCTAGGCTGTGGGTCAGAAGACCAGGGCAGTGCAGACTCAGAGGCAGAGCTGGGGCGTGAGAACTTGGTAACATGCTCATGAGAAGACTCTGAGCCTCCGTTAAGGAGGCTCTGGAGCCTTGGCCCAAGAGAGGAAGGCATCGAGCAGGGGAAGCCCCCAGAGATCAGCATCAGGCCCAGAGAGGTGCTGGGTGGCGGAACACTGGCCCACTCACTCTCCTCCTCTCCAGACTGCAGCATCACTACCCGGATTTTGGCGGGCTGCACCACCGGGGCCATGGCAGTGACCTGTGCCCAGCCCACAGATGTGGTGAAGATCCGATTTCAGGCCAGCGTGCACACTGGGCCCGGGAGCAATAGGAAGTACAGCGGGACAATGGATGCCTACAGGACCATCGCCAGGGAGGAAGGGGTTCGGGGCCTGTGGAAAGGTAGGTCTGGACTCCAGGTTCAGGGGGTCTTGGGCAGTGATTTCCCTACCCTAGGGCTGGAGCAGGGAACTGGGCAAGGGGGGAGCCCAGCACGTGTATTTCAGCGACTCTAAAGGGACATCCCAACCATTGCAACATCCCAGCTGACCCGCCACCCTGCCCCAAATTCAGTTCAGTTTGCCAACTCTTCACCACGTGCAGGACTGTAAGGGAGAGAGAAATGAATAGAAGACATCCTCGTGGCTCTCACAGTCACACAGAGGAGAGGGGACATGTCAAGGAGCAGCTATTCCACAGGGCAGGATGTGCTGGGTTCACGCGCAGGGGCAGGGCCGGAGGCAGGAGAGGCCATGCGGGCTGGGGGTTAGGGCGGGGGGAGGTGACGCACAATCTAGGCCTCAAAGGCTGAGCCGGCTCAGCAGAGAGTGAGGGAAGGGCCTCCCCAGCAAAGGCCGACGAGGATGACTGCAGGGCATGGAGAAGAAACAGAGGCCACTGGGGGAAGCAGCCATGAGGAGGGGGCTTCCTTGGGAACAAGGCTTTAGGGTTCCCTACGTGTCTGAGTGGTGGCCACCTTGACAAATGCTGTTGTCTCTCCCACATGTGGCTGGGGCTCACGTGAATCTTGCAGAGGACAGTGACCCAGTGAAGGTTAAAGGCAGGACACCTGGGTCACAGCCTCACTTGCTGTGTGCCTTCCTGGAGCCCAGCCCTCATCTGTGAAACCGGGGCGGAGGGGGGGTCTTGACGCTCTCCAAGGGCCCTGCCAGGGCTACATCCTGTCACTGTTCCAAGAGCCTAGCCTCCCTCTTCCAAAGAAAGGCTTCCTTTTCTGCCTCTAGCCAGGTCTCAGGGAGGCATATCTTAATTCTGATAGATATTGCAGATTATCCTCTGAACTGTGGCCCAAATACAAGAGGGCCTCTCTGTTTTTTGTCTCTAAGATGGACATGGATAACCTGAGAGTTTTTAAACATCAGAAAGGAAAGTATGGAATCTGCCCACCTGAGGTGGGCTCCTCTGAGACCCCTGGAATGGGGCACCATGTCCCCCCCACTGGGGCCTGTGGCCTTGCAGCCAGGGGTTCCACTTCTCCTCTACCCCACTCATCAGCCCCACCCCCTCCCTGACAGGAACTCTGCCCAACATCACGAGGAATGCCATCATCAACTGTGCTGAGATGGTGACCTACGACATCATCAAGGAGAAGCTGCTAAACTACCACCTGCTCACCGGTGAGGCCCTGGGCTCCAGGCAGACGGCCCTCCCATAGCAGAGAGGGAACCCGGGACGCCAGAGAGTGGGCACCACCCACAGGCAACTGGGCTTTAGAAGGAGTAGAGGGAGGCGCAGTGCCCAGCACATCACTATGATGAGTAGGAAAGAACCCCGGACAGGAGGCCCGAGACCTGGCTTCCAGCCCCGTGCCACCTCTCCCCGTGCACCTTTAAGCAAGGGTCACCTTCTCTGACTACAGTTTCCTCCAACTAGGTGGTTGGACTGGATTACCTTCCAACCCTGGGACAGCCCAGTTCTGTTTTACAAGTCCTTACCAAGAGCTCCGCCCTGGGCACTGTGAGAGATTTGGAAAACACTATCCTTACACTCAGGGAGTTCACAGTTTCATGAGGGACAAACAGTGGACACATATGAAACAGAAAGCAAGGGCACGCCTCATCTCACAGCCCAACATTTGCTCTTCCCTAACCTGCGACAGACGACTTCCCCTGCCACTTCGTCTCTGCCTTTGGAGCTGGCTTCTGTGCCACAGTGGTGGCCTCCCCAGTGGACGTGGTGAAGACCCGATATATGAACTCACCCCCAGGCCAGTACCGCAGCCCCTTCGACTGTATGCTGAAGATGGTGACCCAGGAGGGCCCCACAGCCTTCTATAAGGGGTGAGCCTCCCCTCCTGCTGCCAGTACTCCCTCCTAGAGAAGCAGGCCTCCCTCCCCAGCTCCCTTCCTTCCCGCCATGTGGATTGTGTCTACCATGGGTCCACCTGGAAACACACTGGTGAACAGCACAGGTGTAAATGCCACAAAGGACAAGTATAAAGACCTACGGAAATGATTTTTAGAAAGAGTGGACCAGGTCTGATTTGGAGAGTCAGGGAGGCTTATCTGAGAAAAAGGTTTCTAGGCATAGGTCAAAGTGCTATCCCCAAACGTCCTGGGCAGGGGAGGAGGAGGGAAAGGTGGTTGGTAATCCTGAGACTTTTCTCGGACCCACCGCCATCACTGTGGACCACCACAGTCGGCAGCCCTAGTGCCCAATGTGCTTCATGTTTTCTTGCTTCTCTGCCTTGGCATTTACTGTTCCCTCGGCGTGGAATGCCTTTCCTGCGCCATCCACATGCTCTACATCTTAGCTGTCCTTCAAGACTAGTTCAAATGCCACCTCCTCCCTAACACTCTCAGGTGTAAACTTTCCCCCTCTGTGAACTTCAGTGATACTTCCTCCACACCACTTTTATGGGATCTACCACTTCCTACTTTGTATCAATATTATAGTATTTGTAAGTTTAAATTATCCCCCATGCTAGAGTGCAGGCTCCTTGCAGCCAAGGACTGTGGCTTATACAGTTGACCCTTGAACAATGCGAGGGTTAGGGGCATGGACCCCATGCAGTTGAAAATACGTGGACAATTTATAGTCGGCCCTCCATACATGAGGTTCCTCCATATCCCTGGTTCCACATCCACAGATTCAACCAACCACGGATCCAACCAACCGCAGATCATACAGTACTGTAGTATTTAATATTGCAAAAAGATCTGTGTATAAGTGGACCCTCACGGTTCAAACCTGTGTTGTTCAAGGGTCAACCGTATACATCTTCCATATCCCAGAGTCCCCAGCACCAAGGCAGCACTCTATCGTGTAGTCATTAACAATCGTCGTGACTGCTAAGTCCCTAAGTATGAGGCCTTTTGCTAAGCACTTCACAAATACTATCTCACCCCCCTGAACTGGGCCGTGTTCTCCACATTTACTGGGGAAGAGACCGAGGCTCAGGAAGGTCATGGAACTTGTCCCAGCTCACAAAGTCTGAATGGCAGAGCCACGGCTCAAACACTGACCGTCAGATACCACCCACATCGTCCATCCCACGCTAAGCTCTTTGCTTGGCCCTCTTACCTCCACCACTGAGGATAGTTTTCTGGCGTCCAGCGTTAGATTGGGCCCAACAAGCAACCATGTTCTCGACCCTGGGATGACGTCACAAAACTGAGTTCCAGCTGACAGTTCTTTTCCTGTAAGTGCCGCCATCATTTCACTCTTCAGCTGTAGCCACTTGTCTCGGTTTGTACTTTCACTTGGCAAACATTCACTGAGGATCTTGCGGGTGCTGGGCCCTGTGCTATGCGCTGTACCTTAACTCATTTAATCCTCTCGACAGCTCCGTGCGGTAGGTGTTGCTGTCCTCATGTTACAGATAAGTAAGCTGAGGCTGAGAAAGATTAAGTTCAAGAAGCTGGTCAAGCTAGGATGTGAATCCAAGTCTAATGCCAGAGTTCACATTCGTTGTCCCCGTGCTGTACGCCCTGTGAGGGGCCCAGGCTGAGGGTTCAGGAGAGGCCTTGGGGGGAGGTTCTGGTGCCCAAGCTGAGTCCCACGGAGCCAAGAGCGAACAGCCCGGCAAGGAGAGAAGGAGATATTCCAAGCAGAAGGAGCAACGTGGGCAAAGGTGTGGGAGGAAGCGTCTGGCAGGAGCTGAGAGGACCAGGAGGGGATTAGCGGAGAGAGAGGCTGAAGAAGAGGCAGGGGCCGGCCGCTCCCTGAGTCTGCGAAGCACAGCCGAGGGGGGCTCTCGCCCAGCCGCGCTACCTACCGCAGGACAGGCAGGCTTTCCGGAGAGCAGCTAAATTTGGTGTCACGTTGTTTTTGCCCCTCCAGCTGGAGGCCGAGGTCTCCGCAGGGGTGGCCACTCAGGTTGTAAATGAGCCCAGAAGTACCCAGCAGCAGAATGGAGTCAGGTGGTTTTAACTGAGCTACTTAACCTCGGTTTCTGAAGAGAAAGAACTGGCAACAATCATAGGTACCTGATAGAACTGTGAGAGTTAACTGCCTGACACAGTAACATGGCTCAAAATGTTAGTTTTCTTTCCTTTCCCAACTCCAGCTTCTGCCTAAATTCCTTCAGTAGAGAAGAAAATGACTGAACAATCTCAGAAAATGCTCGTGCCTAACAGAAGGCTAGTCCTTTGGCACCAGCACCGAGTGGGGAGAGCGCATAGATCCATGTGGGACTCCAGTCCACCCACCTGACCATGTGATTGTTTCTCTCATCAGATTTACACCCTCATTTTTGCGTTTGGGAGCCTGGAATGTGGTGATGTTCGTCACCTACGAGCAACTGAAACGGGCCTTGATGAAAGTCCAGGTGCTACGGGAATCTCCATTTTGACTAAGACAAGGCCACTTGGTACTTAACTCGGACAAAACCAGTTAAGGATGGAATAAAGCAGCGGGTCCACACACACAAGGACGTAGACCCACACATGTTTACAGAACTGTTTACTTGCTGCTGACTCAAGAAACAGAAGAGGAGGAAGGACTGTGGTCTTCAGTGCTTTGTCTTAAGAACACCTTTGTTTTGCACTGACAACATGGAAAATAAATTACATTAATTTGTGAAACCCATCAGGTTGGATGCCTAACATTTAGGCAAGGAAAAACAAAACATCCACTTGGATAAAACGGAAGTTTGCAAACTTACGTCCCCTGAAAAATCTGATTAGACGATGAATTATAAACAGGAAAGGGACAGGAGTGGCACGCGATTCACTTGGAAATCAGCTAAGGAGTCTACAGGGGCACCGCCAAAGCAACACAAAGCTTTTGACTGCAGCCTTCGGTTAGCCATGCATCATCAGCTATATTTGTAGCGTGCCTGCTGTGTAAAACCCGCTGGGATTCCAGGAAACGTGAGAAGAAAAGAAAACCTAGAACCTGTGTCAAAGGAGCACTGCTGAGCCAGTGTGAGGCTTAGACCCATAAATGTTTGCTGATGACACTGGAGAATCAAGAGGGCAGCCTCAGTCTCTTTCCTGTAAAATGGGAGTAATAATCCCTTTCTTCCTACCTCACTTGGGGTGTTTATGAGGATCAAGTGAGAAGGTGGGCAAGAAAGCACATTATAAAAGCAAAAGCTCTGTACAAATGTAAATAGAAGGACCATGACTTGGGAAAGATTTTGTAGGTCAGTGAGGAAGTGCCAGGGAAGAAGTTTTTGAAAGACACAGTTGTCTAGAGGTGAGACCAAAGGAACCAGGGGTTTGGGGGCCAGGGGTGACAAAGAATGATGTGCAGCTGTGGGAGCCCCCCACTCCGTGCTGGACTGTGAGGCACCTTGAAGGGTGTGGAGTTTGGGGACAAAGAGATAAATACTGAGCTGAGAGCCTAAAGTACCAGGAATCAGAATTTTTGGAAAATTACTATGACTCAATAAAGGAATTCACACCTTGAGTGTGGGAATGAGAATAGCCACTTTTCTGCCTTCTCTTTCTTGGATGGAATCACCCTTTCTCGCTTCAGGCTTCCTGTGTGTCAGCGCTGGGCCACACCTGGCCCACACACATACACTGCCTTCTGCCCTTCTGCAGGCTGGCTGCTCTGTCGTTTAGGGGTTCGGCACCTCCATATGTAAAAGGCAGGCTTGAACCAGATAACCTCCTTCTGAACTTAACTGGCCATATTTCACATTGATAATTGGGACCCAGAATGCCAGACTTTCTGCTTCTTAGCAGCCTGTGTGGCTCTGATGACAGAACTGGGTTCAAACCACAGACACACACACATACACACACACACAACTATTAGCAACCTAACCATGGGGAATTCTTGCACCTCAGAGTCCTACAGAGAAGTGGGAATGACAATCCTCACTTTGCAGGAGGTGTTCAGTGATGTCATCCTTCCTTCCCTACTCTGACTCCTCTGCACCCTGGGGAAAAACGAACATCCACTTTCCGAAATCAGCACTTTCCTAAATCTAAGTCATAATTTTTGAGCATCTACATATACGAAGTGGAAAGTCCAAGCAAAAGCAAAAGAATAAAAATTATTTTGATTTAATGTCTGGTTCAGCTTTCAAATAAAAGCTATATTTAAAACTTTCTCTTTCTTTTGACTTGACAGCATGTGCAAATCATTTTTAAACACTTGGTCTTGATTTGTAAGTTCCTAGAGGCCAAGGACTATGCCTTCCATGAGTTTCTATGTAGCAATATTAACCCATCATCTATCCAGAGCACACTATTTAGATGCTGCTGCTGAAAGAGAGGGGATGAATGCTTCTGAGAGATATTTTGATTGAGATCAGAAGCCTAGTGACCTCCAACTTCAGGCTTTTGGGAGAGGGAAAACAAGATTGGTGGGAGGTCTTCTGAGGTTTTTCTGGGCAAAATACTAGATCTCTTTCCCCATTTCTTAAAGGCAGAGGTTGAACCAAATGACCTAAGACTAAAGTTCTGTGATTCTAAGAACTAAGAGCTTCCTCCAAGCCACAGGCATTCCCTTCCTAGTCCTGCCTCCCAATTTCTGCCACCAGGAAGCCAGGGATACAAACTCCTGAGGTCAGATCACCAGCTGAGGCCAATACCCATTCCCCCACTGCACCCTCACAGACACCTACCTCCATCAAGTCATTCAAAATGTTACCGAACCGGGCTTCCCTGGTGGCGCAGTGGTTGAGAGTCCGCCTGCCGATGCAGGGGACGCAGGTTCGTGCCCCGGTCCGGGAAGATCCCACATGCCGCGGAGCGGCTGGGCCTGTGAGCCATGGCCACTAAGCCTGCACATCCGGAGCCTGTGCTCCGCAACGGGAGAGGCCACAACAGTGAGAGGCCTGCGTACTGTAAAAAAAAAAAAAAAAAAGTCATGTACCACAATGTTCACTGCAGCTCTATTTACAATAGCCAGGACATGGAAGCAACCTAAGTGTCCATCGACAGATGAATGGATAAAGAAGATGTGGCACATATACACAATGGAATATTACTCAGCCATAAAAAGAAACAAAATTGAGTTATTTGTAGTGAGGTGGATGGAACCAAACTTGAATCCTCTCGCCCACACACAGTAAAGCTGACCTACTGACACTGGGTTGTGGTGAAGGTAAGTACAGCCCTTATTGCAGGGCACCAAGCAAGGAGTTCAGGAAAGCTAGTACTCAAAACATGCGAACTCCCTAATGGTTTGTTTTGTTTGTTTGTTTTTGGCTGGGTCGAGTCTTAGTTGTGACACACTGGATATTTCGTCGCAGCGCACAATCTTCTCTCTAGTTGTGGTGCACGGACTTGTCTTTAGTTGTGGCACACAGGCTCGGTAGTTGCAGTGCATGGGCTCTCTAGCTGCAGCACGTGGGCTTAGTTTCCCTGTGGCATGGGGGATCTTAGTTCCCCAACCAAGGATCGAACCTGCATCCCCTGCATTAGAAGGTGGATTCTTAACCACCAGGGACCCTAGGGAAGTCCCACACACACACCAGGGATTGAACCAGTGCCTCCTGCAGTGGAAGCACAGAGTCTTACTCACTAGACCACCAGGGAAGTCCCAGCAAAGCATTTTTAAAGGCAAAGTGAGGAAGGGGCATCCCAGGGTCTGTGAACAGCTTGTGCACAATTCTCTGATTGGTTGATGGTGAGGTAACAGGACGATGTCCCAGGGGTAACATTATCAATCCTTAGGCGCCAGTAGGTCTGGGGGCTATGGGCTCATCATCATCAAGTAGTTAATTTCTTCCATTTGGTGGGAGTTTTAACATCTGTAAAACTACTCAGGAAATGAGCATCAGATATGATTATCTAGGTAATTCACAGAGGAGCTAAAGCAGAGACTACAGGAGAGGGGTCTGTCCCAGGAAGGCCCCATAGGGTCCTGCTGGGTTATAGAAAGAAATCTGCTTTTTCACAAACTCTTCTAGTATATCAGGAAAAATGAGATAGTTTGACCCCTGACTCAGTCACATTAGTGACATAGTGGATTATTGACTTCACAGAAATCTTGTTAGTAAAAGTAATATATTTAAAGGAATATTTTATTCAGGAGGAATGAATGTTAAGTAAGGAAATATAATTATACCTCTATAGATGAGCTATTTTGTGTCGGGACACTCTGAAAAGTACAGAGCACTATACAAACCAAAGTATTCATTGTGCATACATCGTTAGCCACACATTGAACTACGTGCTGAGGTGAACGAGGCCCATCCTGCCTTCAGGGAGTTCACTGGGGTGGTGGATGGTGGAGCAGAAGAGACAACGATGCAGTGTGATGAGAGCCACCGTAGGGAAATGCACAAGGCACTCAAGAGCAGAAACCCAGATGAAGGACACCTGACCTGGTTTGGGGCCCAGGAAGCTTCTTTGCAGAGGACACCTAAAGGACAGATAGGAGTTATCCTAGCAAAAGAGGGGAAAGTCATTCTAGGTAGAGGGAATGGCTTGTACAAAGGCCTAGAAAGAAGCAAGAACAAGGGGCATCCAAGTATTGCCAGCTATCAGCATGGCCAGGTTGCAGACTAAAAGGAAGCAGTGAGAGAGATGGGGATAAAGAGGAAAACAGGGGCCCTGAAAGGCTGGAGAAGCCACATATCATGGACTGAATATTTCTGCCCCCAAAATTCATATGTTGAAGCCCCAACACCCAATGTGATGGTATTTGGAGTTTGGGCCTTTGAGAGGTAATTAGGTTTAGAAGAGGTCATGAGGGTAGCACCCCCATGATGGGAGTAGGGTCCTTATAAGAAGAGGAAGAAAGACCAAAGTGCTCTCTCTCCACCATGTGAGGATACAGTGAGAAGCCCGTCTGCAAGTCAGGAAGAGGGCCCCCACCGGGGAACCTAATGGATGGGCACCTTGATCTTACTTCCCAGCTTCCAGACCTTAATGAGAAATAAACTCCTGTTGTGAAAGCCACCAGGTCTGTGATATATTGTTATGGCAGCCTGAGCTAAGACACCACCCTAAGAAGTCTGGGGTATTCTGAGGGTAATGTGGAGCCGCTGAAGTGTTTCAAGTAGGGATGACTGACTGCAGTGCAGAGAATGAATTAGCGGGGTGGACTCTGGTCACAGGAAGATGAAGCTGTTGTCATAACCCAGACAAGAGTATTGGAAGTGGGAGTTGAGTGAATAGAATAGTAATAAAATCAATAGAAGATTCCATCTGGAAGGAGTAGTGAGAAAAAAGGACAATGCTCACATGTTCTAAGTAACTTAGAAATACCCTCAGTAATATTCCCAGCAAATCATTTTTTGGCCTCTGAACCAAACCACTTGGGTAGTAGCAGACTCACCATCTCCAGCTCTGCCTAGGAGAGAGTTTTCTGATAATGAATCAAAGGCACAGATCTTGTAGCATTTGTTGCTTTGCCGACTTCTGTTATTTGTTAAACATATGCTGGGTCTGACATACATAGGGGACTAAGATGCCCCTCCGACAGGCTCCCACAACCCTGGTCACACTGTGCCCACCTGTCTGATGGTCACACTAGCCTATAAGTTCCTTGCAGGCATGAACAGGGTATTGTTTACACTTGAATCCCTCGCCCTTAGTAGAGTGCCTGGAATATTGCAAACTTAATGAGTGAATGAATTAATGTTTTAATTTTTAAAAATTGTAATAAAAGTCACAACATAAAATTTACCATCTTAACTATTTTTGTGTTCAGTGACATCAAGTTCATTTATAATGTCATGCAATCATCCATCCTGAGAACTTGTTTCATCTTGCAAAACCGATATTCCATACCCATGAAACAATAACTCCCCATTTCCCTCTCCCAAAAAGCCCTGGCAACCACCATTATACATTCTGTCTCTCAATTTTACTGTTCTAGGTACCTCATATAAGTGGAATCATATAGAATTTATCTTTTTGTGACTGGCTTATTTCACTTAGCATAATGTCCTCAAGGTTCATCCTATAGCATGTGTCAGAATTTCCCTCTTTTAAAAGGATGAAAAATATTCCATTATATATATATATGTATATGTATGCCACATTTCGCTTATCCATTCTTCCATCAATGGATATACTTAGGTTGCGTCTACCTTTTGGCTATTGTGAATAATGCTGCTATGAACATCGGTGTACAAATATCTCTCCAAGGCCCTGCTTTCCATTATTTTGGGTATATACCCAGAAGTGGAATTGCTGGATCATTCTGTTTTTCAATTTTTGAGGGACTGCCATACTGTTTTCCATGGCAGCTGTACCACTCTGCATTCCCACCAAGAGTGCACAGTGTTCCAATTTCTCCACATCCTCACCAATACTTATTTTCCATTAAAAAAAATAATAACCATCCTAATGAGTGTGAAGTGGTATCTTGTGGTTTTGATTTGCATTTCCCTGATGATTAGTGATACTGAGCATCTTTTCATTTGCTTATTGGCCATCTGTATATCTTCCTTGGAGAAATGTCGATTCAAGTCCTTTGCCCAACTTTGAATTGGGTTTTTGTTGTTGTTTTTGAGTTTTAGTAGTCCTCTATATATTCTGGATATTAACTTCTTATGAGACATGTGATTTGCAAATATTTTCTACCATTCTGTAGGTTGTCTTTTTACTCTGTCGATTGTATCCTTTGATGCACAAAAGTTTTTAATTTTCATGAGCTCCAATTTGTCTATGTTTTCTTTTTTTTTTAATTAATTAATTTATTTTTGGCTGCGTTGGGTCTTCATTGCTGCGTACGGGCTTTCTCTAGTTGTGGTGAGCGGGGGCTACTCTTCGTTTTGGTGCACGGGCTTCTCACTGCGGTGGCTTCTCTTGTTGCAGAACACAGGCTCTAGGCACATGGGTTTCAGTAGTTGTGGCACGCAGGCTCAGTAGTTGTGGCTCGTGGGCTCTAGAGCGCAGGCTCAGTAGTTGTGGCGCACGGACTTACTTGCTCTGTGGCATGTGGGATCTTCCCGGACCAGGGCTCGAACCCGTGTCCCCTGCATTGGCAGGTGGATTCTTAACCACCGCGCCACCAGGGAAGTCCCTGTCTATGTTTTCTTTTGTTGCCTGTGCCTTCGGTATCACATTTAAGAAATCATTGCCAAATATAATGGTATGAAGCTTTTATCCTGTGTTTTCTTCTAAGAGTTTTATAGGTTTTTTGGGTTTGTGGGGTTTTTTTTGGTCACGAGGCATGAGGAATTTCCCCAACCAGGGATCAAACCCATGCCCCCTGCATTAGAAGTGCAGAGTCTTAACCACTGGACTACCAGGGAAGTCCATATAGTTCTCTAGATCTTATATTTAGGTCTTTGATCCATTTTGAGTTAATTTGTGTGTATGATGTTAGGTAAGGATCCAAGTTCTCTCTAAAATAAATAAATTTTTAAGAGCTAAAGAAAACCCCTTCCTAAAATAGAGCTTTGCCTTTGAGAGCAAAAAACAATGAATAATCTATTTTTGCAGAGGGGGTGGGGATCTCTTGAGTATTCAAGTATACATCTCAATTCATGTCAATGGAATGAGTATGAACCTCGTAACAAAAACCAAAGTTAGAATCCCCGTTCTGATACTTATTAGCTATGTGACATGGGTCAAATTCTTGGTCTCCTTAAGCCTCAGTTTATTTACCTATAAAACATGGGTAATAATTTGACAGCAAAAATCCACAGCTTTGTCAACTAAAAGTGGTAAACTTTGTAGGAAACAAACTGGATTCCTCATGCATTGTTGGTGGAAATGTAAGATGGTAGAGTCACTTTGGAAATTTTTGAATTTTTTAAAATATTAAATATATATTTACCATCTGATCCAGCCATCCTACTTTTAGGTATTTACCTAAGAGAAATGAAATCATATGTCCACACAAAGATTTGTACGTGAATGTCAATAACAGCATTATTCATAATAGCTCCAAACTGGAAATATGTAATCCAAATGCCCATCAACTGGTGAGTACACAAACAAAATGTTCTATATCACTGTGATGGAACACTACTCAGCAATAAAACAGGACCAGACTGCTGATTCATGCATCAACAGGGATGAACCTCAAAAAACATTATGTTAAGTGAAAGAAGCCAGACACCAAAGACTACATTGCACTTATATGAAAATTTTAGAAAATGCAAAGCTGTAGAGACAGAAAGTAGTGGTCATCCAGGGCTGAGGTGAGAGAAGGAAATGACTGCAAACAGACACAACACAACTTTTGGGGGTGATGGAAGTATTTTAAAACTGGATTGTGGGGCTTCCCTGGTGGTGCAGTGGTTGGGAGTCCGCCTGTCAATGCGGGGGACACGGGTTCGTGCCCCGGTCCGGGAGGATCCCACATGCCGTGGAGCGGCTGGGCCCGTGGGCCATGGACGCTGGACCTGCGCGTCCAGAGCCTGTGCTCCTCAGCGGGAGAGGCCACAACAGTGAGAGGCCCGTGTACCGCAAAAAAAAAAAAAAAAACAAAAAAAAACTGGATTGTGGTCATTATTGCACAACTGTATAAATTTACTAAGAATTAATTAAATCATACACTTAGCAATGAGTGAATTGTATGGTATTTAAGTTGTACCTCAATAAGGCTATTAAGAGTGCAAAAGGTTATGACAGTTCATGGCAGTACTACTGTAATAGACAAAAAGTGGACACAACTGGAATGTCCCATCAACAGTAGAGTGAATACGCTGGATATACTCATACAGTAGAGACTATACAGCAACGATAATTAAAGATCTACAACTTCATGTAACTTGGCTGAATCTCACAAATTTAATGTTGAGTGAAAGACAGAAAATAGTACAATTCCATGTATATGATGTTTAAGAACAGGCAAAACAAATATTTGATGTTAAAAATCAGTATAGGGGGGCTTCCCTGGTGGCGCAGTGGTTGGGAGTCCGCCTGCCGACGCAGGGGACGCGGGTTCGTGCCCCGGTCCGGGAGGATCCCGCGTGCCGTGGAGCGGCTGGGCCCGTGAGCCATGGCCGCTGAGCCTGTGTGTCTGGAGCCTGTGCTCTGCAACGGGAGAGGCCACAACAGCGAGAGGCCCGCATACCGCAAAAAAAAAAAAGATCCTGCATGCCACAACTAAAATCTGATGCAGCCAAATAAATAAATAAATATATTTTTAAAAATCAGTACAGTAGTTATTCTCTGGGAAAATAGTGACTGAGAAGGGACATGAGAGGTTGTTTCTGCGGTGTTAATAATGTTTCTTTTTAAAATTTTTTAGCTTTATTGAAGAATAATTCACAAATAATGTTCATGTTTCTTGATGAGTGCAAATTATATAGAGGCATTCACTATATGAGAGTTTATCAAGCTGTACACTTACGATTTGTGCACTGTTTAATATGTATGTTATACTTCTATAAAAATTTTACTTAAAAGTGCACTCAGGGCTTCCCTGGTGGCGCAGTGGTTAAGAATCCACTTGCCAATGCAGGGGACTGGGTTCAAGCCCTGGTCGGGGAAGATCCCACATGCCCGGAGCAACTAAGTCCGTGCGCCACAACTACTGAGCCTGTGCTCTAGAGCCCATGAGCCACAACTAATGAAGCCTGCACGCTTAGAGCCCGTGCTCTGCAACAAAGAGTAGCCCCCGCTCACTGCAACTAGAGAAAGCATGTGCACAGTAACAAAGACACAACTCAGCCACAAATAAATAAAAGAAAATAGATAAATAGAAAAAAAAAGTGCACGCAACTTGAAGAAGGGACCACTGGTTATCTCCAAGAAGTGTGTGTGTGTGTGTCTGTAGGGATGATGAGAGGTGCTAGCCACGTAAAGATCTGAGGAAAAGTGTTCCAGGAAAAGGGAACAAGCAGTCCACAGGTCCTATGGGAAGGAGCTTGGCATGTTCAAGAACAGAAAAAAAGACCTGTGTGGCTGGCGTAAAGTGAATGAAGAGATGAATGTGAGATCATTCATTTATTCATTCATCAGACATGTAAGAGTTGTGCCAGAAGCTGACATGTCAGAGGACAGCCAACTGTCCAGAAAGTTTGGCAGAGAAAGAAAGGAGAAAAAATAGCCACTGTAAAAGGAGTAGGAAAGTCCTGAGGTTATCTTTTAATTTATACACACACACACACATACACACACAGAGTAGAAGAAAGGAAAGATTGAAGATAGGAGGAAAGGTCCTAGAGAAAACAGAAGAGCATAGAATAATGCGTGCAGGTAGGAGGGATCACTCTGGAAAGGATATGGTAAACCTAGAAATAAAAGAGTCACATAGGCAAGAATTTTGAAATGGAGAGAAGCAAAATGAAGGCATTCTCCAATCCTTTCATTGAAATTTGAGGAACAGTCACATATGAGAGTAGATTAGTGAACCTGCATAATTATTTACAAGAATGATGATTTTAATTTTAAAAGCTCTTTTTTCCTTAAAGTATAATTTAATGAAGAAACTGAGATTCTCTGATGCACCCCTGACACTCTTCTCTGCCGTGCTGAGCTGTATGGAGCCCTCACCACGGGGCAGCCGGGCATTCTAAAGTGTAAGGCACCAGGCCTCCTCCAGGCTCCCCACCAGCTGTCCCAGGGCCCTCGCACCATGGATAGGAAGTTCCACATCAGGCACAGCCACTCACGGAACAGGCTGCCCACCAACACGTGATAGGGTCTTGGAAATTCACAGAGGAAATATGCAAAGCAGATTGTCCTCTACATACCCACAGTCAGTTATGATACAGAAATATAACTTAAACACGTCAAGGAAGATTGAATGCAAATACTTTGAGGAACTATTACAGTCGAGATTATTTCACGCTGAATATTTACCATTTATTGGGTATTGTGGTAAAGGGTCTGAGGATAACACCATTATCATATTACGCTGAGATTATAGAGGACATTATGAACAATGAAAAAAGTTATGCTTTAGGAGTTCCCTGGTGGCCTAGTGGTTAGGATTGCGGGCTTTCACTGCTGTGGCCCAGGTTCAGTCCCTGGTCTGGGAACTAAAATCCCACAAGTCGCCTGGCGTGGCCAAAAAAAAAGTTATGCTTCATTGCCCAATTTTATTAGGGCTGACTATCTACGTTTTCTTGGCAATAAAAAGATAGCAGTACATTGATATTATGAATCAGTGTAGATCATCAAACTTTTTCTTTTTGAAATTTGAGGAATGGTCACATCTTCTACCAATAAAGCCAGTGGAAACTGCCAAAGAGGCATGGTGAGTGGTGTAGGCTGGTCAGAACTCAAAAATGACATAAAGATGTGCATTTTGCCTGAGAAATATACTCAACTCTCTGAATCCCTATATTACAATATGCTACATAGTTTATACAACAAAGGATTTATTTGAACGTGTCAATATCTGAATTTTATTCTCCTGAAGGTTTTGTAATGAACTGAGTTCAAGATGACTAGGTGATTACTTTGAAACTTTATATTTCTTTCAACAGATGAGCATACTAATGTTGCAGAGCTTGCAAATGTCCTTGAGATAGACATGTCACTGGCTAAGAATGTTTCCATGTATTGCTGCTTGGGCTCTGCCCCTAAGAAGAGACATAAGTAATAAATGTGCAGCAAGTACATTCGTCAAGGTGCAATGTTCCATCTGCAAAAAGATTTAAAAGGACTTTCCATCCACAAAAGATACTCTTTTTATTCGATATAAGATGGCAATGAAAGGGACTCCCCTCGTGGTCCAGTGGTAAAGAATCCACCTTCCAATGCAGGGGATGTGGGTTCAATCCCTGGTCGGGAAACTAAGATCCCACGTGCTGCAGGGCAACTAAACCCGCGCACCACAACTACTGAGCTCACGCGCTTCAACGAGAGAGCCCACGTGCCCTGGAGCCCGCGGGCCACAACTGGAGAGAGAAAACCTGCGCGCCACAACTAGAGAGAAGCCTGTGCGCTGCAACGGAAGATCCCATGTGCCGCAACTAAGACCTGATGCAACCAAAATAAACCAAAATAAATTAATTAATTAAATTTAATTAAAAAAAAAAAGATGGCAAGGAAAGTAGGAGTCCTGAAAAGAAGTTTTGTCAGCTCTGGTACTGATAGAAATAGTCAAAATCCAGCTGACACAGCCAGTATAAGCAATTTGGATCTGCCTACAGGACTCACAAAGCATATTGCTTGCCTATTTGACTCAACACTTTCCTTTGTAATGATGAGAAATCCTGTATCAAAAGTTGGCAGACTTTCACATAAGTCTCTGGACAGCTTCCTTACAGAATTAGAAAAGGTTCAAAACACTGATGAAGAAAAAGTGCAGATTGCAGAGATATTTTGATCAGGCACTCACTCTGAGAAACACCACACTGTCTCTGTATAATAATGATACAGTCACACAACTACATAGCCAGAACAATCATTTATGGTTTTCTTCTGGATCTTTTAAAAGGTGTGAGAGCCTTCTTGATTCGGACCCTGTGACTTGCAGCAGAGTTCTAAACAAAATTACACATGGCTTGTTTCCATGGCTCCTCTCATTTATGAATACAGCCCATCAGCAATAGTACTCCTCAGAATATTAGACCAGTTATCCAGAAGCCACTGCTCAGAAGTCAGATCCCTATTTCTTTTACTGACCAAAGGTAGGAGACTTCAAAAACCATCAGATATATTTCAGAGCTAATACTGAGTATTAATAATGTTTTGGAGTCATAATCCTGAAGTAATTCCTACTTCAGATTAGCTCAGATGTTAAATGATGGGATGAGAAAAACCTTTTCCATTTGATTAAAACAGAACTATAAGGAAAGTTTGCTGTATCAATATGGATGTTCACAAAACACTGCATATATTAAGGAATAAAGTGGGCTTGCAGGGATTTCTGTGAATGTGTCACCATATCTAAGCTTCTAGTCAACGTGTAAACAGAAAACCTGGTGATGCTTCTGATGAGAAAGGAGAACCTGATTTACCGTATTTAACTTCTGGCTCAGAGCAAATGAAGAATCCTGTGAAATGGTCATTGAGGAAGCAACAACAGATTCAACAACAAAACACAACTCTGATGTTGCCACAGCAGACGTGACTGGCTTTCTCTTAAGCTGTGCTTTGAAATTCCACTATTTAGCTCTGAATTAAATGAGAAGTTTGTAGGAAAACTGCTACATACAACTTTTGCAGAGAAGAAAGCCATCAAAGACTCTGACATTGCAGCATAAAATTCTCTCTACATGTCCTTAACTTTGCTCACTCATTCAGGGAAGGTGCTTCAACACTGGATATACACACTGAGGCCAACTTTTTCAAGTCCACTTTACCATCTTATGCTGATACGGGAGTTCTACTTCTTGTAAATTAGAGATGCCATCGTATCAGAATGGTTTAGAGTGTCACCTTCCTCACTTCTCACTGCTAATCTTCATTTGCAGTAATTTAGTTACACCATTTGTTATTCACACTTGGTGTCTTTTTTTCTTTCTTAAAGTGAGCTTTATAGTGCCAGTCAAAAAAACTATTCTGCTGGTGCAATATAACTTACACTTAATGATGTTAAAAGTGTGTTGTATTGATGTTTGGCAAACATTTAATTTTGTCTGGAGTCTTGCTCATTACAGCACATCCTAATGCAACAAAAAGCTCCTTTTTTTTTTTTTAATTGATCCCTAGGTTGTTTGTTTCTTTTTAACAAAGAACTTTTTAGCAATCAGCACTGTACTTTTATTTTAAGGCAAATCTACACTTCTGGGTGTTTTTTGTTTTGTTTTCGTTTTTTAGGGGTTTTTTGGCCACAGCAAGCAGCATGTGGTATCTTAGTTCCCCGACCAGGGATTGAACCCAATCTCCCAGCATTGGAAGCACAGAGTCTTTTTTTTTTTTTAATTGGGGTATAATTGTTTTACAATGTTGTGTTAGTTTCTACTGTACAGCGAAATGGAGTTCCCTGTGCTATACAGCAGGTTCTCATTAGTTACTTATTTTATACATATTAGTTAGTGTATATATGTCAATCCCAATCTCCCAATTCAGCCCACCTTCCCTTTCCCCCACTTGGTGTCCATATACTCGTTCTCTACATCTGTGTCTCTATTTCTGCCTTGCAAACCGGTTCATCTGTACCATTTTTCTAGATTCCACATATATGCATTAATATATAACATTTGTTTTTCTCTTTCTGACTTACTTCACTCTGTATGACAGTCTCCAGGTCCATCCACGTCTCTACAAATGACCCAATTTTGTTCCTTTCTATGGCTGAGTAATATTCCATTATATATATGTACCACATCTTCTTTATCCGTTCGTCTGTCGATGGTCATTTAGGTTGCTTCCATGACCAGGCTATTGTAAATAATGCTGCAATGAACATTGAGATGCATGTGTCTTTTTTTTTCTTTAATTAATTAATTTTATTTATTATTTATCTTTGGCTGCATTGGGTCTTCATTGCTGCCCGCAGGCTTTCTCTAGTTGTGGCAAGTGGGAGCTACTCTTCCTTGTGGTGCGTGGGCTTCTCATTGCAGTGGCTTCTCTTGATGTGGAGCACGGGGTCTAGGCACGTGGGCTTCAGTAGTTGTGGCACTTGGGCTCAGTAGTTGTGGCTCACGGGCTCTAGAGCGCAGGCTCAGTAGTTGTGGCACACGGGCTTAGTTGCTCTGCAGCATGTGGGATTTTCCCAGACCAGGACTCGAACCTGTGTCCCCTGCACTGGCAGGTGGATTCTTAACCACTGCGCCACCAGGGAAGCCCCCAATTTAATATTTAAAATGCAGGGTTTCTTACTTGACAACAAAGATTCATTAAAGAATTTAATCCAGTTTTGTTGTTGCAAATGTTCAAAGTAATTCTACCTAGTTTTGGGTGGCCATTTCCCCCACCTTTTTTTTTTTTTTTTAAGAAATCAAGAAAGAGAAGAACAAACAACAAGAAGTCATGGACTGGGGTGGTGGACTGGGGTGGGGGGGTCAGGGAGGTGTGGGTGGGTGTGGGGCTTCCCTAGTGGCGCAGTGGTTAAGAATCCGCCTGCCATTGCAGGGGACACAGGTTCGAGCCCTGGTCCGGGAAGAGCCACATACCGCGGAGCAACTAAGCCCGTGCACCACAACTACTGAGCCTGGCTCTAGAGCCCGCGAGCCACAACTACTGAAGTCCCCGTGCCTAGAGCTTGTGCTCCGCAACAAGAGAAGCCACCAAATGAGAAGCCCAGGAACTGCAATGAAGAGTAGCCCCCGCTCGCTGCAACTAGAGAAAGCCTGCGCACAGCAACGAAGACCCAACACAGCCAAAAATAAAATAAATAAATTTACAAAAAAAAAATCAGTGTCTTTCTTGTGTCTTTTTCATTTTCAGTGTTTCAAACAACGTTTTTAAAATTTTACAGTTCCAAAACTATAAGTACATATATATATTTTTTTTTTTCAGTGAACTAGATGTGAAACAGGTTTGTAAAATGCACTTATCTGTACCCATTGTGGACAAAGAATGTCTGCCTGCCGTATCAGTAAACAAAGGATGTTGAGACTATCAGTCCATCAGCCACTGCAGCCATCACCAATGGTGCACCCTAAGGGGATTCATGATGGAGAAAAACAGGATATAATTTTATTTAGCCCAGACCCTTGCATCTTCCCGTACACAGAAGAGTGCTAAATTCATTAACTTGAGATATCTGGTTTTTCTTTAATTAGCAGTAATCTTTTGATGTTCAGCTACCTGGTGTTTTTGCAGAAACTCCTATATACCCTGGCTCCTCCCCTACCTCTTCAGAACAGTCCTTCAGAGGTATCTGAGAGGCTGTATCCTGGGCTTAAGGCCTCAGTAATGCCCCAAATAAAATATAATTCTCAACTTTTAGGTTGTGTGTTTTTTTCAGTTGACACCAAACATTCTTCACTTTCTCCATAAGACATCTTATGATTTGGATGAGCTGTACCTCTAAAAATCCAGAGGTAGAGTGTCTGTAGCAACACCCTGATCTGCCTGGCTCCATCCTAAGGAAAAGAGAATTTAACAGGACTTCTAAAGAAATCCATGTTGAATCCTGGTGATATCTACTTCTCTTTTTAGTATCCACACATCATCCTTTTAACAGTCCCTTGAATTTTGCTAGGTATATAGTCTTTGAAATCCAGATTCTTCCCTGTTTTGGCAATCAGGGCAACACATTTATTTCCAAGCCTTTGTTTTACTCTATTTTTCATGTCTCCTCAGAGATCACCGACCAGTTCAGTAGTCTCACCACAAACTTGCTGAGTATCCTGGGAATCCGTTCATCACAGCCAAAGACAGAAGCTTACATGCAAAAGCTAGGCCAGCAATGGATGGGAGACTCCACAGTGCCAGAAATAAATTTGTGGCTGGATTTCTCAGTTTCCACTTTGTTTCTGCCAGGATCATATGCTCAGTGTGTTTTTTTCTTTTCTGCTATAATTATCCAGTCCCATTCCAGCTATAGTCTCCTGGCTGACAATTCCTTCTGCTTGTGGACAAAAAATACACACACTGAGCTGATTAACCAGGGCTTAAGTCATGGCACACCATTCCTAACCGTGTTACATTAGGCAGATGATTTAACCTCTTTGGCACGCATCTGTAGGTCAGAGGTTAATACCAGCCTCACAGGGTTATGTGAAGTATCCACACTGAACCTGAACATAGTAACTGCACTCACTAAATGTTCATCTTCCCAGATCCTCCCATTACACTTCCCAAGGGCACTTTCAACAGCAGCCCAAACAGCATGCATTGAGCCTCTACTATATGTCAACTGAAGAAAAACACACGACCTAAAAGTAGCGAGTTAAGTTTTATTTGGGGATCTTACTGAAGACAATAACCCAGGAGACGGCCTCTCAGATAGCTTTGAGGAACTGCTCAGAAGAGGTAAGAGAGAAGCCAGGATAAATAGGAGTTTTTTGCTGGAAAAAAAATGTAGTTGAACATCAAAAGATTACTGTCAACCACAAAGAACAGACATTCAAATTAATGATTTTAGTGCTTTTCTGTATATGGGAAGATGCAAGAATCTGGGTTCATTTAAATTATTCCTTAGGTATGCAACTTAACTATCTAGGGACAATAGAATCCAAAGCACAGAATACTTCCTGTTTTTCTCCATCCTGAATTCCTTTCAGGGCTCACGTGGGTGGAAGGCTGCCGTGACTAATGGCCAGATCCTTATGGACCTGGAATGGTGGGCAACATTCTTTGTTTACCAGAATGGCAGGCAACGGTCCCTGTCCACATCTGAAGCGGGTCTTAGAGGGTTGTGATACTAAAAATATAGGAAATAGCTTCCTGCTCTAGAAGAGCTTACAATGTAGTCAACGATATGGCTTCCACGACCTCCACGAATTCTTACAACAGTCCCAGACAGCCGACAAGACTGAAAAGAGGTAGAGGGAGTCAGAAGGTACACAAAAGTAGGGACATAGAGTCCAAGGGCGAACACAGACTATCTGCTTCTACACTCCACGTGCACGTGTTTGTCCGGCCACAGGACAAAATTACCGGTTGTTTACGTGTCTGTCACCCCCATAAGACCACCAACAACCTGAGGGCGACCCAGTCCCGGTTCACCTACCATCCCTTTCTCATGCCGGGGCCTAGACACGGAGCAGGTCCACGCCCTGTTCTGCCTTCTCACTCGAGGGCCTCCTGACCATTGGCTCTTCTGTAAGTGGGGGCGGAGCGTCACGCTCCGTGACCCCTCCCCGTCCTGAAGTCCCCGAGGAGCCCAGGACAGGACCCGGAGGCAGCGGGAAACCCAGCCGCACCCAACGGCTGTTGGCGGTGATCGGCCACCTGCTGCTGCAGCCCAGATTGGCTCCTTCCTCTGGCCCCACGGCTCCCTTAACCAATCACCAGCGAGGCCGGTAGGGAGGCCCCGCCCCGCGGGGTCCCGCGCTGGCACCTGGGGAGAGCGGGCGGTCTGCGGAATCACGGGCGGCTGAGTTGGTACCAGCGGACTGCGTCCCTGAAAGGAGAGAGTGCTCTTCTACCCGAGCCTCTGGGCGCTGTTAAAAGGAGCCCTGGGCTTCCCTGGTGGCGCAGTGGTTGAGAATCTGCCTGCCAATGCAAGGGACACGGGTTCGAGCCCTGGTCTGGGGAGATCCCACATGCCGCGGAGCAACTGTGCCCGTGAGCCACAATTACTGAGCCTGCGCATCTGGAGCCTGTGCTCCGCAACAACAGAGGCCGCGATAGTGAGAGGCTTGCGCACCACGATGAAGAGTGACCCCCGCTTGCCACAACTAGAGAAAGCCCATGCACAGAAACGAAGACCCAACACAGCCATAAATAAATAAATAAATACATTAAAAAAAAAAAAAAGAGCCCTGGCTAGGGGCCAGAGGCGTGTACGACCCTGGGCAGCCTCTGCTTCTTTCCGGGAGTCAGTCTTGCCATCTTTACGATGAAGTTGGCGCGGCGAGGGGTAACCCTATGGGGAAACGAAGGGGCAGATGCTGGGATCGGCTCCCGAAAATGGAAGTGGAGAAAGGCGCGGAGAAAACCCTGGGCGTGGCGGTCTCTGCGGAAATGCTGCAACTAAAGGGCCGCCTCCCAGCCCTCGGAGACCGCAGGTCCCGCCCCCGCCCAGCCGGCCGCTCCCCATAGATCGAGGTCGCGCCGCACCCTCTGCCTGCCTCTCTGCAAACCCGGCCGGCCGCGCCTTTGGGTCGAGTACAGTCTGCTCTCCGTGGATGCGCGCTCCGCCCGCCGACTGACATATCTGCCAGTACTTGATTGTTCTCCCTGCGGCCCGGTGAGCCCGGCCCCGGCCCGCCCCAGCCCTGCGCCCGCTATATCTGCCCTACTCCCGCTACCCCGGCGGAAGGGACCCGCGCGCCACCTTCAATTTCACTCCTCACCTCCCACCCTATTTTGTATTTTACCTTTTTTTGTTTTTCTTTATCTCTCTTCTTTCACTCTTTTCATGTCTTGCTTTTGCTCTTTACCTCTCGCGTTCAAATGGCTGTAATATAAGCCTTCACCCTTCCACTTCCTCTCCTCGGCCGGGGTGGGGGACCTTCACCGAAGACCAGAATGACCTCTGCCACTCCAGGCGGCCCCAGGCCATTCCTGGGGCTCTTTCTGCTGGCAGGAGGCTTTGAGCTCCTTGATGCAGCCTCAGCAGGGCCCGCTCCAGCCCCTCTAACCTCCTCGCAGCCCCGCTCTGGTTCCTAGTTGACTCAGCGAGTCTCTGACCCATCATGACTCCCCCACCACCGCCCCACTCCTGCTCACCAGAGTCTGCTGTGTTGCGGGACGCTTCTCCAGAATATTGAGTTCCACTAAAGGAGAAATCTGCAACAGAGCAATGTGTGATACTAAGAGAGCAGACGGGGGAGGGAGGACTCCTGGGTTCATCCTCTCCTCCAGTGTGTCCCCCTCCTCCAGTGTGTGCACTTAATTAGTCCCCAGCTGCCCTGTGGGAAATGGACCC
Organism: Globicephala melas; assembly: GCF_963455315.2. Lineage (NCBI taxonomy): Eukaryota > Metazoa > Chordata > Mammalia > Artiodactyla > Delphinidae > Globicephala > Globicephala melas. The sequence continues at coordinate 51,274,033 of NC_083321.1, read as the reverse complement.
TGTGCCCTACCCTCACACCCCCCTGATAAGGATTGAGTGGGCTTATGTGCCTTGAACAGATGGCCCTTTCCTTGCTGGGGTGTGGTCCTTTAAGGTCCATTTCCCTTTCTAAACTCTCCTCCTTTGCCCTCACCTGCAGGACACATAGTATGACCATTAGGTGTTTCATCTCCCAGCCATTTTCTATGGAAAACCAAAGGGATCAGGCCATGATAGCCACTGGCAGCTTTGAAGAATGGGATGCCTTTAGAGAAGCTTGATCTTGAAGGCCTCAGCGTGAGATCTAACAGAGCCAGGTAAGAGTCCATTCTAAGGGAGGGGTCTTCTACTGCCTCAGCCCTGTGGTCTGGGGGCAGGTTTAGCAGGACATTAATACAAATAACTAGCACCACCGTCCCAGTAAAGTCACTCTTAGCGTTCACAAAGCACTTAAGGGCCAGAGCCCTTAAGCTGACCTGACAATCCAAGGATGGTAATCCCCATTTTACAAAGGAGGATATTGAGGCCCAGGTGGGACAGTGATTAGCCCCAGGTCACCCTAGGAGTCAGCAGCAGAGTTAGGACAGGACCCTGTTGTTCTAACTACATATTGTTGACTCAAACTTTTGACTATCCTTAAGATTGCAGTTGGTAATCAGGTGAAACTGGTTATTTGCTGGGGATTGTAATATATTATTAACTCTTTCTCGTTAGGCCTGAGTTTAATCTTCTTAGTATGGTCTTTAGCACGGAGACCTTTGCCTTCATACCCATGCCTCTGAAGGACCTGACTTATGGCAACCCCAAGGCAACATTCAAAATGGCAACTTAGCCTTTGCACTTGTCTCTGAGGTGGGCAGGGCCTGGGCCTTATTCTTCTCTGGCCCTCACAACACGTTGCAACCCAGATCAAGGTCAGGACATGATTGACTCATGTCATCATGTCTCTGATGCCCAGAGAAGGGAATGCCGTTTGCCTGAACCTTCTCAGAACTGTCACATTGTCATGAGAGAACTTCGGTGTTGGACCTCCTCGTGAAAGGCCCGGGGCTGAGAAAACAGCAGGAAAGAAATGAGCTGGGCACAGTGCAAAGCAAATAGCATAAGCTTTGGAGCCTGCAGACAGGACGCTTACTAAGTTCCCTGTTCTGAAACATGGAAGTAAGGGCAGCCACCTCACAGGGCTGCACTGACAAGTAAGTGAGCTAGTAGAATGTGCCAGGCAGAGTGGGGAGGAAAGGTGTGGGGCACTTCCTGGGGAACGAGGATGTCAGGGCAGGGACGCTAGGGGTTCTGGAACACCTTCACCAACCCCTTCTGCTGCTTGAGTGCCAGTCTTCACTGAGCCTCATGTGGGCCAGGCTCCAGGGAAGCATGAATAAGGCCAGGAACTGAGTGGTGAGTCGCCTTTAGACTTCCCTGTTGGCCCAGCCACCTGGGATGAGAAGCCCAGGAGGAAGAAACCTGGTGAGCATCTTGTTTCCATGGGTCTGTGTGTTCACGACTGACTGCCACCACGTCATTCCTCTGCTGGCCAGCGCTTTCCTCCCGGCCCCAGCAATGGGGGCAGCCCATTAGGTGAGGCTCAGAGCAGCCACTCCTATGTAGTGAAAGAAAGAAACTCAGGGGAGAGAAGCAGGTCACCCTCCTCCACTGGGGTGCTGGGCTCACTTCCTCCCAAGGCAGGGGAGGAAGGTGTTGTTGCAATTCTGAGAACAAAATGGAGGTTTTGGTTTCCTTTGTCACTATAGTTCTGACCTGCACTTCCGCATCCCCACCTCTCATGAAGATGTGGATCCCTCTATGTTATAGGAGGAGAGGAAACTGGCCAGAGAGGGAATAGTTTTCCCACCCCCCGGGGTGGGGGTGGGGGTGGGTAGAGCACCTTATGCACTTACTCTCAGCCCTGAGAATTGCTCAGTATCCTTCAAGGCCCAGCTAAATGCTACCTTTTCTAAGTCTTCTGATTACCCACCCTTTCTTCTCTCCCAGTGAAGTTGGATGTTCCCTCCTTTGCACTTTGAGACTATGTTCTGCAAGCCCCAAATGCAGCTTGAATCACCTGTCCATCCCATGCCAGACAATAAGCCCCCCTCTAGGGTAGATATTGTCTCCTGCGCCTCAGTGAGCCAGTGCCCAGCAAAGCAGACTCCTTGAAAGAGTGCCTCTAGAGAGCCCAAGCTGTGTGCGGGCTGGTGGGGAAGAGAATTAGACTGAATTGAAGGAGCTGAATAGGTCTTGTTCACTCCTTTTCTTCTAGACTTAGTTCAAGACCCATAGGAACCTCTCCTGCTTAAGACATCCAGGGCATAAGCCTGTGGGTTTGTGCCTGTCAGGTCTTGGTCTAGCTGAAACCTTTTCCCCACTTCTGTCTGCCCTTTAAACAGATCTGCAGCATCAGGAATGTGGGCTTCAGTGAAATTTCTGCACCCAGCAGACACAGGGCTGGGCCAGTGCCTGTGAGGTAGCACTAGGATAGCTGTGATCCAGACACTCCCTGTGGCAAAAGGGAGGACTTCTCAGGAATGAATTGCTTCTCCAGCCCCTGCTTGAGTGCCTGTGGAGCTCACTCCTATTTGCCCTCCAGGGGCAGCTCTGGGTCCTTGCTTAGGGAGGTGGTGCTATCAGGGAAAGTGGGGTGGGGTAGTGAGAAGGGGGGGTCTGGAGCTTCAGCTTCTGATGGACCTTCTCTCTCCTTGGCTTAGATTCCAGCAGAGTTCCTCTGTCTCGTCTTGTTGCTGATTGAAGGTGCCCCCTTCTTTTTTCTTCATCTCCTGGGAGGTAGCAGGAATTGGCATTATGGTTGGGTTCAAGGCCACAGATGTGCCCCCTACTGCCACTGTGAAGTTCCTGGGGGCTGGCACAGCTGCCTGCATTGCAGATCTCATCACCTTTCCCCTGGATACTGCTAAAGTCCGGCTGCAGGTGAGGAGATGAAGCCTGGGGTTCTGATGGTGGCTAGTCTGCTCCCTCTCCAAGACACAGACTCCTCAAGGGCCAGCGGGGTTTTTCGGCGCTGTAAATTTTAGAGCATAGGGATGGAAGGAGATGGGGAGGGCAACCACCTGCCTTGGCCTTGCAGATCCAAGGAGAAAGGCAGGGGCCAGTGCAGGCTGCGGCCAGTGCCCAGTACCGCGGGGTGCTGGGCACCATCCTGACCATGGTGCGCACCGAGGGCCCCCGCAGCCTCTACAAAGGGCTGGTCGCCGGCCTGCAGCGCCAGATGAGCTTTGCCTCCATCCGCATCGGCCTCTACGACTCTGTCAAGCAGTTCTACACCAAGGGCTCTGAGCGTGAGTGTGGAGCTGGGCCACAGGCCTCTTGGCCTCTTCTCAGTGATGGTTGATCCTCGTTCTTTTAGCTGCACAGTTCCTTTAGGCCCCAAGACCTCTAGGAGGAATTTCAGATCAGAGGAACTGAGAACTAGAAGGGTCCCTGATTCTTCTAATGATTCCTGAACACCTGGGCTGTGCCAGGCTCCAAGTAGGGCATCGTCTCATAACAGTCCTCACAACCACCTCGGGAGCAGGTGGTATCATCCCCGTGTTACAGAGGAAGAGGCTGAGGCTTGCTCGGGCAGGAGGGACTTGGCCAAGGGCACATAATGGGGAGCCAGAAAGAAAACACACTGAGGACTTGTGCCTCCAAGGCCAGCACTCTTCCATTCCACCTTCTCAGCATGCCATGCCCACCCTCCATTTTACACGTGAGGAAAATGAGAACCCAGATCAAAAGGTTGACTTTTCCCAAGATCACACGGCAGGGAGAAGTAGATCAGGGATGAGAACCCAAGTCCTATGAATCCCAGTCCTTGAGAAAAGCCACTTCTCTCGGAGCCTTTCATATTTGTCAAATGGAAATGATACTTGGGAATTCCCTGGCAGTCCAGTGGTTAGGACTTTCACTGCCAGGGCCCAGGTTTGATCCCTGGTCGGGAACTAAGATCCCAGAAGCCACACAGCGCTGCCAAAAAAAAAAAAAAAGGTTCTGATTTCTCGGGGCTGCTGAGTAGGTAAAATGAAGTGAATGAAAATGCTTCATGAAAGAAAGCATTACGTCTCATTTTGTCCTGCTCCTCGCTCTGTCCCAGTGCCCAGCACGTAGTAGACACTCCCAGTGATAGACTGTATGATGCAAAAAGTTCTTAGAGCAGGGCTAGTCTGTGTCTTATTACCGAAAGGTTACAGTGAAGACAGGAAATGACAGTGACGTGGTTTTGGTGAGGAGAGGTGGGAAATGAGTGTAAACCCAGCTGGCCACTGACCCCCATGGTTCTCCCACAGATGCCGGCATCGGGAGCCACCTCCTGGCAGGCAGCACCACAGGTGCCTTGGCTGTGGCCGTGGCCCAGCCAACGGATGTGGTAAAGGTCCGATTCCAGGCGCACGCCCAGGCTGGAGGTGGCCGGAGGTATCAAAGCACCATTGAGGCCTACAAGACCATTGCCCGAGAGGAAGGGTTTCGGGGACTCTGGAAAGGTGTGTACCAGGTGTTTTCCCTTCCGCATCCTCCTCTTCCCCTATTCCTTGGTCTCACATAGGCACCATTTCTTTCTGCAGGGACCTCTCCCAATGTCGCTCGTAATGCTGTTGTCAACTGTGCTGAGCTGGTGACCTACGACCTCATCAAGGACACTCTCCTGAAGGCCAACCTAATGACAGGTGAGTTAGGGTAGATGTTGCTGGGTCTCACCTTCCCCCAAACCAGGAGCCAGTGTGGGTCTGCCTGGAGACCACATCTTTTCATCCCATTTCCCCTTTGCTTATGGAGTGAGTTTCTCTTTCACTGAACTGAAGCCAACTGGGGTGAAGTTTCCACTCTGCACGTTGAGGCGCTGAGGCTAGATTGGCAAAGTGACTCTCAGAGACACTGGGAGAGGTCCCAGCTGCAGTCTCTGTGTCTCTAAAACCACGAGACCTTAGCTACTTAAATCATCTCTTTCCTTCTGGAATTATGGGGTGAGGAGTCCTGACTGCTTCCCCTGCTCCTCCTTCTTGGCAGATGACCTCCCTTGCCACTTCACTTCCGCTTTCGGGGCGGGCTTCTGCACCACCATCATCTCCTCCCCTGTCGACGTGGTCAAGACGAGATACATGAACTCTGCCCTATGCCAGTACCGCAGTGCTGGCCACTGCGCCCTCACCATGCTGCAGAAGGAGGGTCCCCAAGCCTTCTACAAAGGGTGAGCCTCTGATCCACCCCACCCAATTCTAGGCCTCCTGGCCGCCTGTACCTATCACACAGGTGGGAGAGAACCACCCAGAACTGAGTGGTTGCTGTGGCAACCACGTGTCAAACTATTTCTGATCCTGGTCCTGGCATTCTCGTGCTCTCAACTCCTTCCTATCAGAGTTGCTATCATGCCTACTTTGTGGGTGTTAAAATGGAGACTCACAGGGGACTCTTGCTCACAGGCCACAGCTCCATTCCCTGGGCCCTCCCAGCTTCCTTTGGGACAGAGCATCTGGGTTGGATTGGCTGCCAGGGCCCAGCAGGGTGAAAGAGATGACGTGTGTTTTCTCCCCTCTAGGTTCATGCCCTCCTTTCTCCGATTGGGTTCCTGGAACGTGGTGATGTTCGTCACCTATGAACAGCTAAAACGGGCCCTCGTGGCTGCCTGTGCTTCCCGGGATGCTCCCTTTTGAGCCTCCCCTGCTGATCACCTCTGGCTTTGGCTGCAGCCTGGACCTGCTTCCCTTTTCCTCCTCCCCTCATTCCCTTCCCTCTGCTCCCTTTCCCACCACCTCCCTTCCCTCTCCCCACATTTTCACCCCTCAGCTCCCCGTTGCCTCTCACAGTCCTGATGTAGTTGACCCCAGCTGACACTGTGGGAAGCCTGGACAAGCCAGCATCTCAAGCCCTCAGTCCCTTGAGAAGTTCAGCCTGACTCTTCGTCCTGCCTCCTGCCCCTGAGCCCGACTAGCACGTCACCCATAAAACAAGCTCAACCTTGGTGTCTCCTCCCTCTCTGTTACCAGAGGTCTTGGTCTAATGGGCCCTTTTGGCACCTGGTAGGCAGGGGAGGAGCCACCTGACTTGGAAAGGGGGGTGTGACCCATCTTCCTCCAGCAATCTGGGTGGAGGTCATCCGGTCTGCTTCTCTTTCCAGACCAGGCCAGGGCTGGAGTGGCAAGTAAAGGAGCGGCCTGGAGTCAGCAGTGGCCTTGCTCTCTCGCCACACCGCTTGAGCTTTCACTCACCAGTGTCTGGTACTCCAGTACCTGCCTTTCCAACCCCCCCAGCTGGCCCCGGGCCTGTTAATCTGCAAAATGAGTGTTCCTGTTTGCCCTGCTTCTCCTGTGCTGCTTGGAAGATTTAGAGGAACTTAGGAACCTTAGATGCTGTAGGCTTATTTTATTCCATTTTACAAATGGGAAATCCACCTCCCCCAAGTCCCAGGCTTAGTGAGGACAAGTCAGGTTGCTTCCCATCCTCCACAGTCATACCCTTAGGAGGCGGTATAACTGCATTGGGTGGGACAGGCTGTAGAGCAGACACCCAGCCTCAGCCGGAGTCTTTCCATTTAGAGTCTCACCCTCACCCCAGGCTAGAGATCCCAGGGAGGTGGTGACAGGAGGTGTCAGCCTCCCTGTCCCTCTTCCTACCATCTGTCTCCAGTCAGGAAAGCAGGTGGGCAGGGCTACTTCTGTTTCAAGGGTTAGGGGACTCTGTGAGGTTCCAGAATCCCAAGGCATCTCGTGAAGGGCTGGGCCCTTAGAATTAAGCCATCCAGGCCCGTTTTATAGATGTCTGAAGAAGCTGAAGGCTGAGACAGGTCATGCAGGCAAGGACACATAGGAAATCAGCCGCTGAACTGGGACTAGGACTCAGATTCCGCCCTCCCCCTGTGCACTTTTCCCCTAGGGGCTGGGGTCCTTCAGGAATCCTGTTGGGCAGCTGTGGAGCCAAGCCCAGAGAACGTGACCTTCCTGTTTAAGTCAGCTGGTGCTACTGTGCCTTCCCCACTGGTCAGAGCAGGAGGCTGGGCCCTTCAGTGCTTGGGCAAGGGGTCCAGGATATTAGGGTTGTAGAGAAGGAAAGAGGGTCCAGGACTCCTCACCTTACTTTTTATTTTTATTGAAGTATAGTTGATTTACAACCTCACCTTACTTTTGAGCTGAGGTCTCATAGTCCCCAAGAGGGACAGGGTTGGGTGCAGGAGTCAAGCCAGGGTGAAGGTGGCAGGGAGTCGGCATAAGTGGAGGACCCGGTCAGTGTACTTAATGCACCTTAACTCTCACATTAATCCTCTGAGGCAGGATTTGTTTTGCACCAGAGGAAACTGAGGGGCAATTTGTTGCCTTAGGCATTGTCAGCTGGCTCATTCACCAGCCTTGTGTTTCAGACACTGGCATGGACATGAGGCCACCAGACTTCATCACGGTTCTAGGCATGACCTTGAGACAATGAGGGGCTGGGAAAGGTGAGAGGAACCACTGGACAGCATACCAGGAGGCCTCAGTAACTCCTCAACCCTTAATGCCTATAAAATACCTGACACAAAGTAGCACTGAAGGCCACACTGAGGTAATAACAACAATCTCATAAATGGCTCTCACAGGCCTGAGAGTCTCACCATGAGGAAAAGGTTAAGAGCAGGCCTTGCTGCTGCCCTAGAGGACAGCTGGAGCACCAGAGTTTCACAAGGCAGGCCCTCACCCACTTGCTTGCTCTCAGAACAGGGCACCTACCGCCACCTCTCCACCTGGGTCCTACCTCAGGGCAGAGTCTGCTTCACTCCTCTGGTTTCCACAGCCCTGCAAGATAGGGATTGTAAATAGCTCAGAGGTGAAGCGATTTGCCCAAGGGTACACAGCTGGTTAAGTAGAACACCTGAGGTGCATCTAACTCCAAAGCCCCCATTCTTTAGTGAACCCTGGGTCAGACTCTGTCTCAAGGTCGGCTGCTTTCTCCCTGATGTTAAAAGTGGCTGACTGGTGCTACTGAGCCCCCATTTAAGAAGAAAAACCTTAAGCTAATATGATGCTTTGAATGGTGGAATCCAAGCAATGTGGATATCATGGGGCCCTTTTCTGGCACCTCTTTTTTTTTTCTTTTGAGGGCTGTTCCGCGCAGCTTGCAGGATCTTAGTTCCCTGACCAGAGATTGAACCCGGGCCCTCAGCAGTGAAAGCACGGAATCCTAACCAGTGGACCACCAGGGAAGTCCCTCTGGCACCTCTTAAGTCACTTCACAAAAGTGGCCACCCTCTCTGTCATAAGCTTGGATCTCTCCTAGCCCAAGTCCAGACTCAAGTGAAGGGCACCTCCCCTGGCACAGAAGAGGTGCATGCTGCACTGTCGATGGAAGGCGGGCTGGGGAAGCAGGTGTGGTCTGCAAAGGCCCAGCTGGGCTTGGAGGCTGGCACTCCCCCAGGCCATGCTGGTAGCAATGCTGTAACCCTGATAATCTAAGCAGTGAGTTCACTAAGCACTTTCGCACCAGTGAGCTGCCTGAGGAGGGTTATGGGTTCTGCTTCACGAACAAGATGGAGAGTAACATCCAAAGGGTGAGCGGCAGGACTGGGAGCAGAGCCCAGTTCTAAGACCTGCCTAGAGGCAGCCCAGGCCAGGCAGAAACCAAAGCCATTTCCAGCACTTGTGTCCCTCATGCTGCCTCTAATCGAAGCAGAGTGAGGCTGTGGGAAGTGGCCTTCAAGATTCTGATGACAGCTTTGCCACTGAGCCCTGTGTGACCTGAGACAAGGGTTTTGTTCTCTTTGTGCTTTGCTTTCCTGAGTACAATGTGACTATATCACACTAGAGACTGCCCTTCCAAAGATCGTGTGTCATGAGAAATAGAGCTGGGGACCCTCAGAGACGATGTAGCATTGCCCCACGCTATCAAGGTGGGAGCACAGAGGCTCTGAACCCTCAGGGACCTGGCCAGGCTCACACAGCCAGGACAGGGTCCCAGGTCCTCAGCTTCTTGAGCCCTGCCCTTCCCTCTGCTCCACAAGAACGGCTGTATGAAGCTCTTCTCCCTCCAACACACACTCTCTTGGGTGTAGCTGGAGGATAGGAAATAACACTTTATTGTATCAGTTTAAAATCCCATGCCATCCGGTCCTCACGTCATGCCTGTGCAGTGGGCTGGCTCCTGTGCACACCCCGTGCTGGGGGTAGGGGTGGGGTCAGGACCAGCTAGCCTTCTCTTCCCCCTGCTCCAGTCCCCAGCCCACCAGAGTTATGTCAGCAACGCCTGGCGCAGCATCTGCTTCTTCTGGGGTGTGAGGCAGGTGGGGAACTGGATGTCAAAGAAAATGAAGAGGTCCCCCTTCTTGGTGGGGTCCTCTGGCAACGGCATCCCCTCACCTGGCACCTTCTTGAAGTACTTGGGGCTGAGACGGGAAGATGAAAGAAGGGGGCTCAGAGGGCACCCCAGAGCAGCACACCCGCCCCTGCCCAGAAAACCTCAGGCGTGGGGCAGTCAGCAGCTTCTAGAACCAGTGGGAGGGGAGAGGAGACTGGCTTGTTCCAGACAACTTGTTCCCTGAAAACCGTTTACACTGAGGCTCTGATGGTGGATTCCAGGAATCCCATTTTACATGGGAAACAGGACAAGCAGCAGACCCTGGGTTGGGGTGGGGGAGTGCTGGGCTGCTGAGCTTCCCATGCAGAGGGCCTTGCTTGGAAAAGGGCTTAGGAGATGCAACTCAGAACTCTAGAACTTCTAGAGGATGAAGGCAACAAGGATTTCCCAACACAGGGGGCCTCTGGCCTCCACAATGGCTTCATGCAAGTTAGAAAAAGGCACTTCATTTGCCAAGTGAATGCGGCCCGCAGCTTAGCCAGAGAGGGGGCTGGATTTCAGTCTCTCTCACCCCTTTGTGCTGGGTACAACCTGAACAACTATACCAGGCCAGCCTGTCCAACACACCCTCTAAGGACCAGGCAGCCCTTCTGCGTATTGGGGCCCAAGCAGATGGACTCACTGGACGATGTCATTGATGGGGATTTTGAGCAGACGGTCATCTAGGGTCTTCACCTCCACGGTGCAGCAGGTCAGAGCCTAGGGGACATTAAGGCCAAAGGTGGGAGTGGGGGAGGCCCCCATGTCCATTCTCTTTAGAAGGCACTTTATGAGACTATTCAGTGCCAGGCCCTACGCACTGGAGACAGAAGGATGTTCAAGGACTAATAGGTGAGTGAGCCGGGCTACCACCTGCCCTCAAGGAGTTCACAGTCTGGGAGATAAGAGTGATGTTGATACATGTTATGACAGAGGGAAGTAAAGGGGTCGGTGGGAGCCAAGGTGGCGGGTCCACTGAACCATTCTGGGCTGGGGCAGGAGGGCTCCATAGTGGTGGTAGCAGCTGATGAGCGCCTTAAAGGGTGAGGAGGAGCCTGCCAGTTAGACAAGGTGGGCAGACAGCACTCCAGGCAGAGGGCCCAGCATAAGCAAGAGAACGAGTGTGTGAAAAAGAATGCACCCAGTGGGCAGGAGCTCTAAGTGGCAGTGGCTGGAGTGCAGGGGATGAGATCAGCAGGGGCCAGACAGCAGAGGGCCTTGAATGCCATGCAAAGGTGTTTAGACAGGAGTGTGGCAGGGTCAGATGACTTTGTGGAAAGATCCTGGTGGGGAAGTGCCTGAAGGAGATGAGAAGAAAGGCAGGAAGGCCACTGAGAGGGCTGCTGCATACACCCAGGTGCACAGACCTGGACAGTGGGGCTGAACAGAAGTGGACCAAGTGGAAAGAGATTTGGAGGTGGAATTAACAGGACTTAGTGCGTGACCGCAGGTGGGGTCGGGGAAGGGCGGCAAAGTCTAGGCCGGTGCCCAATTTCTTGCTTGGGTTGTGAGGGCGCAGAGGGGCCACTCACACTCAGGAGTGAAGACGGTCACAAAGGTTTTGTGTGGCACTTATCACGTTCTGAAGGCCTGCGCCACGCACCAGGGGGAGAGGGGAGTGAAGCCTGCTTGCCTCGGGGCCTCCCAGGGGTGGGGGGGCCTCGCTCTGATCTGCCCACCCCTTGTTCCTCCACTTTGCCCACTCACCTTGCCCAAGGGGATGGAGTTCACAAAAATGAGGTTGTCGTTCTCCCTGCGGAAGCGAGGGTGTAGCTTCTCCTTTACGATGAAGATGATATCGGCTGGGATGATGTTGGGACCCTGGGCAGGGTGAGCCAAGGGATGACAAGGCCTAATTGGCTGTGTGACTTTGGCCAAGTTTCTGCCTCTATTGTCCCCATGTCTTCCTCTGAACAATGAGGAGATTAGACCAGGTTTTCTGGAAAGGCCTTTCCAGTCTGGCTTCATAGCCCCTCCTCTGAGAAGCCTACCCCAAAGAATCCTGCTCTACCCCCATCACTGTCCTCTACTGAGCAGCCCAAGGAGATGCACGCAGCTGAAGGGCAGAACACTGTCCTGGGGACAGAGAACTGCCTGCAAGTCTATCCTGCCAAGCTTCATTAAGTTCCAGACCTCTGCTGGGTCTCTTCTGGGCACTGGGGACAGAGGGATCAGACTGGCCACCACCCCCAAGGGCTTCCAGTCTAGTGGAGGAAACAGGCACACAGTGAATCCTCAGCAGGCTCAAGAATGTGATAAAGGGAACACAGAGGCGGGAGCTCAGAGAGGCGCTGACCCAGAGGGGAGGTCAGGGAAGGATGCCCAGAGCATTGGAGCTGGGTCTTGAAGTGGGTTTTTCAAAAGTAGGTGTTTCATAAGTGAGAAAGGGGGCAAGAAGTACAGGCAGAGGAATTCATTTCTCTGGCTCTAAAGACACCATCATCCTGCCTCTTCTCAGGACTTGAGGATTCAGCATGCCTTGGACAATAATTTTACATTTTTATTTAAGTAAGTATTTAATTTAAAATTATTATAAATAAATGGTTTCTGTGTAGCTCCTATAGTTGGGCTTTACTCAGAGAAACACTAAAGAAAATCAGGAAAAACACTGATGTTAGGACTGGATTCTCCTTTCAGCTCCGGTGCTCTTGCCCAGGGAAAGTCCCTTCCCTCTCTAGGCCTCAGTTTCTCACTCTGCAAAATGGGGAGAAACCCTGGGCTACCCAATCCCCGAGGCATTGTGCAAGGCTTTGTCCCTCGGAAGGGACATTGGGGATCAGCTCACCCACGCTGCAGACCGGTCTCCCTTCCAGACCAGGGCTCATAGGGGCAAGAAAAAGCACTGCCTCCTTCCCCCTCAGTCTTTCCACCGAATGAACCCATGTGACTGTCCCTAGGCAGCTTCCCTTCTTCTCACCTGGTCCCCTTCCTTCTCGAAGGTGATACGTGTGCCCTGCCTCCAACCAGGCTTCACGTCAATCGTGAGGATCTTGTCCATGATGGTAGAGAAGTACCCATCCTCATTCAGCACCTGTAGTGAGATGACAGGGGAGGGAGATTTGCTCAGGATTTCCCAGCTGGCCTTTACACACGTGAGGGATGCTCCATGGGATCTGTGCTCAGCTCAGTTCTCTAGCAATGGGGAGAACTTGCCCTGAGCCATCCCCACTCCCACCCTATTCCACTGGAACCAAGAGCTTATGATTCCAGGATGGCAGGGCGTGTCATGGGGTTAGGGCCTGAGGTGCCAAGCAGTCACCATGAGTCGATCAAGGCCACAACTCCAGCCCTAGAAATTATGAGGCCCTGGCTTCTAACAGACACGGTGAACACGCACTCACTTCCTCTCCCACCCCAGAGGCTTTGGCCCTGAGCCTCTAGCAGGTCTCTTAATCCCAAAGGGAGAAAGATCACAGAGAGCAACATATCTCAGCCTCACCCAAAGCTTTCCTCTGTTATGTCATCCATCTATTCTGCAGTCACGTACCCAGATGGGTGCCATCTGTGGAAAGCATGGCTACAGCTGGCATCTCCTCTGTTGGGCAAAGGTGTGAGGTGGCCTTGCTCATGTGCCTAGCACAGGGCTGGACCATGGGACAGGGCCAATGCAGGGTCTGGACCCTGGGGCACTGAGGGTCTTCTTCAACCAGTCCCCTGGGGAACTGTCCCCCAGCCCACCCCCCATGCCCACACAGCTCCTTCTTACTCATGAGGCAGACACCCAGATGAAACCCAGAGGGTATGGTCTGGTAATGCCCAGAGAGCAGAATTCACAGGAGACTCCTCCCACCCACAGCCCTCCCTCTTCCCTCAGGGATGGGGCTGAACTGAGAAGAACGGAAAGAGCTTGTCCCAGTTAGAAGCACACAGAGGGGATTCCTGAACTAGGAAAGAACCAGGCTAATACCCTCAATTGTCCCTTCCAAACTTCAGATTTTAGAATTCTACCATCTCCAAATCTAAGATTCCATGATTCTGTGAGAGACCATACCTGAGGTCTCCAGTTAGGGTCAGGGAGGAGGTAACCAGTAGGGTTGGAGGGGATAGAAGGTGGCTCCCAAGTACTCACCCTTCGGGAGATCTTAATTTTCTTGGTGCAGCCAAAGAATAAGTCCTCCAGGGATAGGTAGAAGTCTCGTTCGATTGGGGGGTCCTGTTTCTTGACCCCTCGGCCCCGGAGTCCCCCAAAATTCAAGTCTACCTCATTTCCTTCTGCATCAAAAAACTCTGCAGGAGGTGGGGAGAGGCGAGGAGTAGGAGAAATTGTGTCCAGAAACTCGGATTCATAGCCAATCCCCCCACCTCTTCAGTCCCCAAGCGTAATACCCAGACTCCCATTCCCACCTCGCAGACTCAGACTGTTCGGCCGGGCCAACGAGCTGCCCTTGTAATAGGGAAGAACCTTTGTATTCTATTACAAGTTAATCACTAAACAGATGTTACCTATAAGCTTAAATTATACGTAATGGCCCATCTCTGGGAACCCTACCTCCCAGGTAATGAGCATTAAGCTAAAATACCCTTGTTTAGCTCACAGAAAACATCCTGACCAGGCTCACCTGTGAATGACTGCAGGGAGGAGGAAATTAACACCTCCCCTCCTGAGTCTGACGGGGAGCTAGGAAATGTGACTTTACCCCCTCCCCTTTTGGTATAAAGGAAGCCTGAATTCTAACTCAGGCAAGATGGTTCTTTGGGACATGAGTCCACATCTTCTTGGTTTGCTGCCTTTTCAAATATAGTCGCTATTCCTTGCCCCCAACAACTCATCTCTCAATTTATTGGCCTGTCCTGCAACGAGCAGTAGAAGCTTGGACTCAGTAACATCCTCAACTGTCGATCCAAGGATTACCATCTCTTGATGCCCTCTACTACTGCTTTATCCCCCCCTTTGGACTCCCTTCACCCACACTTCCCTACCTCCCTCCCCCAGCCCACCCCTACCTCTGGGGAAGTACTCCTCAACTCAGGCTGCCTCAGAGGAGACAGGAGTGTCCTCTGGTGGCAGTAGCTGGTAGTGCCAGAAATGATGTGCTGTTAGCTTTTGTGGAGGGTCACAGCATGCCAGTCCTCCCTACCCTTCCCCAGGCTCCATTGTCCTCCCTGTTCAGCCAAGCCCAAGACCACTAGAGACCCCAGGCTCAAATTTCTATGAAGTCAGCAGCTGAGATGGGGAGAGACAGGGTTAATCCCTAACAAATTAGAGATGTCACCAACATGTTTCCAAACTCCTCTTTCCTCAACTTCTTCTGGCCCTTCCCAGCTCTACACCCATAACCCCTCTTGCTGCCCCACCTTCCATCCTAGTGCAAAGAGCCCCTGCCCTTGAGGTGCACTGCAATCGTCTGGGCTTCAGTTTCTCAGTCTGTGGGATGGGGTAACATGCTTGACCTGCCTTCCACCATTAGGATCAGATAACAAGATGATGATGAACTAAAACTAGCTCAGAGGGACCTCCCTGGTGGTTCAGTGGCTAAGACTTTGCCTTGCAATGCAGGGAGTGCCAGTTCGATCTCTGGTCAGGGAGCTAAGATCCCACGTGCCTCGCAACCAAAAAACCAAAACCAAAAAAATAAAACAGAAGCAATATTGTAACAAATTCAATAAAGACTTTAAAAATGGTCCACATCAAAAAAAAATCTTTAAAAAAAATAACTAAAAACAAAACTTGCTGAGAGCTTACTACGTGTCAGGTGCTGTTCTCAACTCTGCGATATTATCTTATTGGCCCAGAGAGGTCAAACAAAATGCTCACAGTGCCACAGCTAGTGGTATTAGAGTTGGGATGTGAACCCAGGAGGAT
Source organism: Globicephala melas (assembly GCF_963455315.2). Taxonomy (NCBI): domain Eukaryota; kingdom Metazoa; phylum Chordata; class Mammalia; order Artiodactyla; family Delphinidae; genus Globicephala; species Globicephala melas. The sequence goes on along the minus strand of NC_083321.1, from coordinate 51,258,960 downwards.
TTGACTACAGAACCTGTGCCCTTAACCACTAAGCTTAATGAAGCCCTTTGTAAACTGCAGGCGTCACTATCATAATTAAGATTTCCTGTACTCTGCCCCTCCTGGTTAGTGTCACAGAAAGAACTTTGCAGGCTAGAATGACCTTAGGCTAGGGAGGGCAAAGTGGTGTCATCTTAAGGTGCGCCTTAAGATGTGATGAGTCATAACACAGATGTAGAGAACAAACGTATGGACACCAAGGGGGGAAAGTGGTGGGTGGTGGTGGTGTGATGAATTGGGAGATTGGGATTGACATATATACACTAATATGTATAAAACAGATAACTAATAAGAACCTGCTGTATAAAAAATAAAATAAAATTCAAAAAGAAAAAGATGTGATGGGTCATCAAGAGGCCTGTGAATTACCGGGTCCCCTCTTGCATGGTTGAATTCATTTGTTCTCCCAGCGCCTATGGTGTGCCAGGTCTCAGACACTCCAAAAGCCAGGTCACAGGAAGCCAAGCCCCTCAATTCTGCAGGGAGATGGGACACAAGAATCCCTAGGGTGAAGCACTACAGCAGTATAACTCCTGGGAACTGCCTGAGGGACCCCCATACCATGAATTTGACCTTCCCTAATGAGCAATACCCCTGTAAGCTCTGGTTTCGCTCCCCTGAACAGCTTCTTCTCCATGCACCTGTCCCTGGGAGAGATAGGCCCATTGTATGGCATTTTTCTGACTCCAAAGCCCATTTTCATAAAGATCATCTCATTTGATTATGACCTGTGAGGAACTAGCTGTTTAACAATGAGGAAGCTGAGGTTTCAGAGAGGTGAAGAGATTTGTCCAGGATCACACGGCTCAGAAGCAGTGGTGCATGGATTTGAAACAGGCCCTCTGACTCCAAGTCCCTTGCTTTTCCAGTTTCACCTGGAGTTTATAAACTCAGCTTCCTCTGGCAGACAGGTGAAGGCAATGCACAGTAGGAGGGGCCTCTGAGCAGGCTGTAGCCCACTTAACATATCAATGTGGAGAAGAGGAAGAGGTAAGCTTTGAAATGCAGACAAGCTGTAGTATAGCGGGGGAGAAGGGGCTGGGGCAGCCAGGCAATGAAAATCTAGACTCTGTGAGCTGCTTAACTGGAGTCAGGAAGGAAGACAGGTCTGAAGGTGAACTGTCCTTGCATGATGATTCGGAGCCTTGGAAATCAACTCTTTGTCAGTTTGCCTCAAACCTGGGATCATTCACACATCCATCCCTGTATTCATCTCACTAACACACGCTTGTACGTTGAAATCTTATGCAGCCATTAAAATGAATAAAGTAGATCTGTTTATAATAAGATAATCTCCAAGATATAAGTGAAAAAAAATCAGTGTATATAATGTGGTCCCATTTCCTTCACAAAATAAAAGGCTATGTAAAAATAAATCTAAGCTCATAAATCCATAGAATATTTCTAGAAGGATATAAACACTGTTAACAGTGAGTGGCTGCTCCTGGGGAAGGAATGGAGGACTGGAATTTCTTTTACAATAATTTTTTTTTTTACCATGGACTATATATATTTCTTAAAGTAAACAAAACTACTCAGAGAAAAGCATCTTCTATAGCTATGTCCTTCCCAGTAAGGCAAAGGGGCAGGCAGGACCTCTTACCATTAAAGGGGTTATCTCCCCCGAAGAACTCATGGAAAACCTTTTCCGGGTTGCCGTGGAAGACGTAACCAGTTGTCCACGGGGTCTGCGATCCAAACTCCAAAGGAATTCCGCCCTTCAGTCCTTCCTCTCCGAACTTGTCATAGATGCCTCTTTTCACAGCTGTGGATATGTGTCACCTTGAGGAGGGATCCAGCATAGGGGCTAAGAGAGCTGGAGGGCTGGGAAGCAGAAGGATATGGGGCAGAGAGGAAGGGGCGGGGCGAAAAGAGCCTTATTTCTAAGGTGCCTGCTGTCTGGCCGACTCTAGAAGTTAGGGATTTCATTTCATCTTGGGTGGACCTAGGTATGATCCCGTAGCCCAGAGGAGAGATGATAAAGACTGAAACTTGCTGGGGGAGGGGTGGGGATTGGAGAAGACAGTGAGAGACTGAGGGTCGGGCTATCATCCTGGGGTTTGGCTTAACTCAGTCATCACAGCTACTGTCTTTTGTGGGGTAAATAAAATCCTAGAGCCTTGAGATTGTAGGATGTAAGAATTCTAGAGCTTCCAAATGCTAGAGCTTTGAAATCTTAGAGTCCGAAGTCCTGAAAACTTGGGGCTGGAGAAACATCAGTGATCTTCTGGCCATTCTTCTGCACAGTATCCATGATCACAGTCTCCAGGGCAAGCCCTTAGGGAACCCATGTGGGCACTGCTTCGGGCAGGGGCGGGGGATCTCTTTCCCTAGGCTTCAGTTTTCCACAGGAGAGAGATTTCCTAATCACAGACCCCTCTCTGTCCCTTTGTACATATGCTGTCCTTGAGGAGATGGAGATTTAGCTTCTTGGTAATCAGGGAATAACCGGGCGTGTCTGCCTCAGCCTTAGCCTTCTTTCCTGGGCAGCAAGCATCTCACTCTGCAGTCCTGCAGGGGATGGGTGGGGCACGGGGCATGTGAGGCGGGGAGTGGGGGGGGGGGGAGGCCCTGCCCCAGGTCCTGCACTGCTGAGACTAGCGGAGCATGTCAGCCTAATCTGGGGGCTCTCCACACCACGTCCTCCACCTTAGCTTGTGTCTACTGAGAAAGGCAGTTCATTATGTTTCCTTTCTCAATTTGTTTAGATTCTGGGCAGGGAAGAGGAATGCTTACTCTCTGCTGGGCCCCCTCAGAAAGCCCAACGCTCAGAGACGTGAGGATGATGTTAATAGAGACGCGGGACAGAGAAGCCGCCCTCCATGCTCAGTCCCAATCACTCACGGTCGCTCAGCACATCGTAGGCCTCTGCTATCTGCCTGAATGCCTCCGCTGCGGATGGCTCAGTGGACCTCAACGGGTGGTTCTTAAGGGCAAGTTTCCGGTACCTAGAGCGAGGAGGGTTAATATCCTGAGGCACAGACCAAGGTTCAGAGCTGGCTCTGCTGTCTGCTGCCTGGTGGTCTCTCGGAGCTTTGATGTTCCAGCTATAAATCAGGGCTGTGGTGGCCAGGGAGGCGCAACACTCAGATCCCCTGGAAGAGAACCCAGTGTCGGGAGCATGGTTGACTGACAGTCCCAGGAGCTGCCCCACTGGCCGTTTGTGCTGAGGCTGCACTGGCCCCAAGTGGCTCCCAACCTATGCCTATGCTTGTTGGGGTATCAATCAGTGCTGGGCCAGCCCTACAGGACCCAAGCCTCCTCCAATGCCCAACCTCTGCTCGAGGCCTCCCCATCAGCCTGGCTGAGATTTTCTCTGGATGACGCCAGAGCCCTCCCTACCCAACCCTTCCTTCCCTCTTGCCTTTCACAAGCATCAGACCTGCACTATGGTGTGAAGGCTCCCCGGCACATTCCTAGTCCCGCTTCATCCTCACAGTTGTTTCCCTCAAACATTTCTTGCACATCTAATTCTGTCTTGGTGTCTGAACTGACACACAGGCTTCTTGGGAAGATTAGATAAAATAAGGTGTCAGTGGGCCTGCTACAGAGAGGCACTCAGCACAGATCAGGTCGTCTCGCTGTCTGCCCCTCTGTGCTCATTCTTTCCCCTATTTCTTTTTTATTTGTTTGTTTATTTATTTGCCTGTGTCAGGCAGGTCTTAGTTGTGGCATGTGGGATCTTCGCTGCGGCATGCAGGATCTTTTGTTGCAGCGCTCAGGCTTCTCTCTAGTTGTGGCGTGCAGGTTCCAGAGTGCACGGGCTCAGCAGTTGCAGCACGTGGGCTTAATTGCCTCGCAGCATGTGGGATCTTAGTTCCCCGACCAGGGATCACACCCGCGTCCCCTGCATTGGAAGGTGGATTCTTAACCACTGGACCACCAGGGAAGTCCCTCTTTCCCCCATTTATGTGTCTGCCCAATCCCACCACACAGTGATGCCACACCTGCAGCATCTGGGGATCTGTATCATTACATCTCAGGAGGAAAGACGTGGCACAAGCTGGAGATTTGTGGAGAGTTTAATAATGGACCACACACCAAGGTGTGACAGGTGGGGCAGGAAACCACAAGGGACAGCACAGTCCCTTGAGGCTACGAGTCCTGAGGTGTCCTGACCACCCATGAGCCTGTAGCAGTGAGGGGAGGGAGAGGTTACTGAAACCCCACAGGAGAGAGTGTGTGGACAGGGCCTTGGTAAAAGCTGTGATCTTTGATTCAGGGCCATAGCCAACCTGAAGAGATCCCATAAGAAGGGAGCTGGGAATAAATACCCCTGCCCCACTCTCCTCCCTCCCAATCTCCTGCCTTGTGCTCCTTTTGCAGGATGCATCTGGAAGCCTGAGGGCCAGGAGGTCTGCTGATGCAGTTCATATGGGCCAGTCTCCCAGAGCAGAGAGTAGGGCGCAGAAAGGTGGGGCGGGGGTCTGCAGGAGCAAAAGGAGGGCATCCGCACAGCCTCCTCAGTCACTCAGTACACATGTGGTCCCACACACGGTCCACCCTGCTCACACCTTCCATGCCAGTGACCCCAGAGCTCTGCCGTGCTTCTTACTCCACTCCACACACACTCCGTGGACAAGCTTAGCTGGCCGACGGCTTTGAGCACCAGCTACACGCTGATGATTCCCAAATCTCTATCTCAAACCAGTTCGCTCCCTTGGCTTCAGACCTCTGTACCTAGCTGCCTACTCGGTACCTCCTCTCCAGTGTCTCACGGGCCCCACAACCTCAATGAGCCCAAACGTGCACACATTTTCATTCCCTAAACTTTTCCCCATTTGTCCAGACCCTGAAGCGGAAAAGCTGAGTAACTTCCACTCCAAGTTCTCCTTCGTCCCCTCCACCACCATCCCATCAGTCACCGAGGCACATCAGCTTTTCCTTCTAAATAATGTTTTCTTGCTGCTTCTTCATCCCTACAACCATTGCAGAACCGTGTCTTCCTGTTTCCAGTTTCCCCCTCTCCAGTCTATTCTGTGTGCTGCCACCACTTTGATCTCTCTCTCTCTTTTGTTAATTTGATGTTTTTAAAATGCTCCCTGACCAAGTCACTCTCCTGCCTGAACCCTTTACTGGTTCCCCCTTTGTCTTCAGCATAAAATTCAAATGTCTCTGAGATTCAACTTCCGCTTCTCTCTCTGCCCTTCTCACTCACAGCTCTCCCTCCCTGCTCCCACGACCTCTCCTGTCCTTCTCTCCAGGCTCCAAGCTCCACACTCTGCACTGCTCATGGCTTTGACATTCTCCTCCCTTTACCTGGAATGCTCACCCCTCTCCAGCTCCTTTCATCTCCTCCTGGCAAATATTTATTCACCTTTCCACATTCAACTCAGGGGTCAACTCCTCCAGGATGTCTTCCCTGACTAGTTTCCAGTCTAGATTAGATACTCTTTCCCACATCCCCAAGTGCCTTTGATCCTCATACTTAGCACGTGGTGCTTCAGTTGTTCGACGGATCTGTCTCTCCCACCAGCCTGTGAGTGAGACCCTCCAGTTGTCGTGTCCAGTTCTCTGCGTCCTCAGTGCCTAGCACCAAGTGCAGTGAGTAAACGTTGTGAAATCACTGTCCCACAAGGCAGCCCATTTCACTATGGGGCCAGTCTGACTTTTAGGCAAAGCTTTCTCTTACTGAGCTGGGTCTGCTGTCCTGCGACTCTGCCTCCATCCACGACGGTCCTGGTCCTGGCTCTGCCCTGGGGGGCCTTACAGACAGAATCTGCTCTGTCTACCTTGACAGACTTGAAGGCAATTTTCACACCCTCCCTGAGACTTCTAAACCAGCCCTTCTCAATTACAAAGGTTGTAGTCAGGTGTGAGAATTGCAGGAAAACTCTAACAGTGAGTAAAAGTAAGGAGGTTTGAAAAGAGTTCAGTTTTCCATATAAACTTGAGTGGTTTTAAGCTCTGCAGTAACATCACTCTCATTCACCTGCTTTCCTGAGTGGGAAAGAAAGGGGCGAAGTCACAGCCCAGATGTGGCAGCCTCGGATGAATGAGTGAGAAGTTAATAGCTGGGCGATTATGAATCATCGTGGTGCTTGTCATCATTATATAAGTTTAGCCTTTTTGGGGGGGAGGGGTCAAAATCTAGGTGCTCCCATGGAAGAGTGTGTCAAACATGTGACTCATGCCTTAAGAGTTGTTTCAGGGGGACTTCCCTGGTGGCACAGTGGTTAAGAATCCGCCTGCCAACGCAGGGGACATGGGTTTGAGCCCTGGTCCAGGAAGATTCCACATGCCGTGGAGCAACTAAGCCCGTGCTTAGCCCCACAACAACTGAGCCTGCGCTCTAGAGCCCAGGAGCCAAACTAGTGAGTCTGCATGCCACAACTACTGAAGTCCACGTGCCTAGAGCCCGTGCTCTGCAACAAGAGAAGCCACCACAATGAGAAGCCCGCGCACCGCAGCGAAGGGTAGCCCCCGCTCGCCACAACTAGAGAAAACCCACGTTCAGCAATGAAGACCCAACGCAGACAAAAATAAATAAATAAATAATTTTTTTAAAAAAGAGTTGTTTCAGGGGAGAAAGGTTAAGGACTGTTGTTTGGAACATATATGGTTCTTTTAATCACTCTTTATAAGACATGGTTTCAGACGCAAATGATTGCTGGGCATCTTCATGCTCATTATCTCATATAATTCTATTTCAATACCACAACAATTCTTATTTTTCATTTTATTTTTTTTAAGAGATGGGAAAACTGAGGCTCAGAAAGGTTAAGCAATTTTCCCAGGTCACACAGCTAGCAGATAGGAGAACCTAGGTTCAGACCTGGCTCTTTCCAGTGCTTAAGTTGGGCTTATCTTTCTGCATTCCAACTGCCCTCCCTCCTTGTGACCTTTCCCTAGACAGGTCTCACTGGCCAATGAAATGCTATGAACAGTGGGTGACATCACACACTGTCCCGAATTGTTCTCTAATTGATTAACGAGTTTGTGTCTTGTTTCGCCAGCCACACTGTAGACTCTCTCCACTTACCCCACTGAGATCCCCTATGGGACTTGGCCCGTGGTAGGCAATTAGAGCAGGCAAGGTGTCTGAATACTGGCTCTGCCGGTTACTAGGCACATAGCCTTGGGATAATAATGGTACCTACCTCTCAGGGCTGTTGTGAGGATTAAGTGAAATAATGATGGAAGGTTCTCAGAACAGCATCTGCATAATTCAATAAGTGTAGCTATTATCATACAACCTTAATTAATTAAATTGTCCTAGATTCCTCCCTTTCTTCTTTACCCTACAATGATCCAATTTATAGCTAAGTCCATTCTCTCTTCTCTCTCCAGCCCACTGCCCTGCTTCAAGCCTCATCTTTTGCCTTGATTATCATGACAGCTTCTGAAGGGGTCTCTCTCCTTCCAAGATAGCTTCCACATGCCCTGTATGCCCCTTTTTGTAACATTCATCAAGCCTGCTGTGACTTATTCAACATCTGTATCCACCAACAAAGTTAAGCTGCACATGTCTGATTCATGATATCTGTAGCTGCTGAGACTGCACCGAACCCATATAAGTAGGCGCTCAGTAAATATTCGTCAAAAAATATTTTTTCAGAAAAATGTGCTGATTCCTGTCTTAGACACACCACAAAGTCCCCAAGACTTGATGGAACTATTCAGAGATGTAATTTATTCAATGCCAAAACCCCACGTGGACAGCCAGAATAAAATATGTAATACATCCATCTGGTCAGGTCACTCTCCTGTTCACAATACTTTGGGTCTCCATATTATTAAGCAAAAGTCTCCTTTGTTCCCATTTTATTGCTAGGAAAACCAGGGTACCCAGGAGAGCAGACAGGGCATAGAGAGTAAGGGATGATGGATTGGAAACCCTGACCCAGCCCAAAGCCAGGAAGTCGGTGTGCAAGAAGCAAGAAAAGGAACAAGGTCTACCTTGCCTGCCCTAAGCTGTGCAGGAAAGCTCAGTTTGGAAGAGATGAGGGTGGGCCTGTCCCAGCACAACCCAAAAGCCTCGCTCCTGCCCCCACTCACGCATTCTTGATCTGGGCATCTTCTGAATTGCGAGTGATCTGGAGCACAGAGTAATAATCCTGGCCCATGGCTGGCTGGATAGTCCTGAGTCCAGCGGCTCTGTTAGTCTGCATTCCGTGGTTGCTCCTGACAACCGCACAGGGGCACTCTGGGAGTTGTAATCCTTCCTGCCTAAACAAACCGCCTTCTCAGCTGTGCCCGTAGAAGAGGGATTGAGAAAACCGGGACTGATTCTGTGAGCCTAAGGATCACTCAACTCAGAAAACAGAGTTTTTCGTATGGACACCAAGGGGGGAAAGTGGCGGGGTGGTGGTGGTGGGATGAATTGGGAGATGGGGATTGACATACACACACTAATATGCATAAAATAGATAATAAGAACCTGCTGTATAAAAAAATAAAATAAAATTCAGAAAAAATAAGTAAAATTTAAAAAAGAAAACAGTTTTTTTGTTTGTTTGTTTGTTTTTGCGGTGCGCGGGCCTCTCACTGTTGCGGCCTCTCCCATTGCGGAGCACAGGCTCCGGACACGCAGGCTCAGTGGCCATGGCTCACGGGCCCAGCCGCTCCGCAGCATGTGGGATCTTCCCGGACCGGGGCACGAACCTGTGTCCCCTGCATCGGCAGGCGGACTCTCAACCACTGCGCCACCAGGGAAGCCCAAGAAAACAGTTTTTAAGGAGAGTAGCAATTGGTTTTAATTAAGTTTTCAGACAAATAGATTTGGCTATTTTTAAAAAATAAATCTTTATTTTAGAATGCTTTTAGATTTTCAGAAAAGGTGTGAAGATAGTAGAGCTCTCATATGCCCCACACCAGGTTTCCCCTGTCATTAACACGTTACATGAGTATGGTACGTTTATCACAAATAATAACCAATATCGGTACCTCATTTATAACATAACTCCATCCTTTATTCAGATTTCCTAGTTTTTACCCTAATGCCTTTTGTTTGTTTTGGTTTTTTAAATAATTTACTTATTTTTGGCTGTGTTGGGCCTTTGCTGCTGCACGTAGGCTTTCTCTAGTTGTAGCGAGCAAGGGGGAGCTACCCTTCGCTGCGGTGCGTGGGCTTCCCATTGAGGTGGCTTCTCTTGTTGTGCAGCATGGGCTCTAGGTGTGCGGGCTTCAGGTATGGCACGCAGGCCTCAGTAGTAGTGGCGCATGGGCTTAGATGCTCTGCGGTATGTGGGACCTTCCCGGACCAGGGCTCGAACCCGTGTCCCTTGCAAGCTCGTGTCCCCTGCATTGGCAGGCAGATTCTTAACCACCGCGCCACCAGGGAAGCCCCTAATGCCGTTTTTTGTTTTGTGTTGTTTTGCTTTTTCCTCTTCCAGGATCTGATCCAGGATATCACATTAAACTTAGTTGTGGAGATTTCCCTGGCCGTCCAGTGGTTAAGACTCCACACTCCCAAAGCAGAGGGTGTGGGTTCGATCCCTGGTCAGGGAACTAAGACCCCACATGCCGCATGGCGCAGCCAAAAAAATAAATAAATACAAATAAACTTAGTTGTCATGTCTCCTGAGGCTCCTCTTGGCTACAGCTGTTTCTCAAACTTTCCATGTTTTTGATGACTTTGACAGTTTAAGGAGTACTGGTCAGGTATTTTGCAGACTGTCTCTCAGTTGGGATTTGTTTGATGTTTTTCTTATGATTTAGACTGGGGTTGGGGTGCTTTGGAAGGAAGACCACAGAGGTAAAGTGTCATCCTCATGCCATCAGGTCAAAGGTACCATCACCATGACTTATCACTGTCAAAGCTGACCTTGCTCACCTGCTGAGGTAGTGTTTGTCAGATTTCTCCCCTGTAAAGTTACTTTAATTTCCCCATTTCTGGATTGTACTCTTTCGAAGGAAGTCATTTCACAGTCCACCCTTAAAGAGTGGGGAGTTCCACTCCACCTCCTTGAGGGCAACAGTGTGGTTTCCCACTCACATCCTGCACGCAGTCACCAAGCTCAGACCATTTTACCTCCTAGACGTCTCTCGAGCTCCTCCTCTGCTCATCCTCCTCCTAGCTATGGCCTTGCTTGGGCTTTCATCTTTCAGCAAGGTCACCACGACTTCCTCACTGTCCTGCCACCTTGTCTCTACCCTGCCGAGACCTCACTCCACTTGTAATAAGGGCAGGGCAGGCGCGACCAATAGCAGTCCCGCTCAACCATTGGTAGGCATCGCAGTGGGCCCCCACTCTCCCCTTCCTCTGTGTGAAAGGAGCCCAAATTTGTACTGAGGAAGATGGTTTTTTGAGACACTAGTCTGCCATCTTCTCGGTCTGCTGGCTTTCCAATTAAAGTCGTTATTCCTGCCCCAACAACTGGTCTCCCCATTTATTGGCCTGTCATGTGGTGAGCAGAGCGAGCTTGGGCTCCATAACACTGCCCAGAGTTAATGCAAGCCGTTTATCCTGGCACACAGGTGCTCAGTGATCTGCTCCCTCCTGTCTGCTCTCACTTCTCACACTTCACCCGCTCGTCAGAATTCACTACAGCACTTGCAAATGCCCAGCTAACCATTCTCTCCCATTCACCTATGCTGCCACCTCTACCCAGACCATTCCCACCAAACCCACCACCAACCCTTGCTTGGCCCAGCTAACTCCTACTCATTCTCTTTTTTCTTATGAAATAGTTTACATGCAAGAAAGAGCAGCATTAGAACATTTGTTATTGAAGGACTGCTGCCCCTGTGTGCCCCTCCCTGTTTATTATTCTCTTGCGTTTCTTTATCATTTTACTACTACGCATGTATCTGATGGTGTACTGCTAAATGTTTAACAGGCTCACCAGAAGGAAAAAAATAGCTCTGATTTGTAGCATTTGCCAATTTCTCCCAAGTTGGCACAGCCAGCTCCACATACCACTGCATGTATCCAAAACAACATATTTACCTTTTCATATTTTTAAACTTTATATAAATGGTATCATTTATGCAAACGGTATGTGTTTGTGCGTGTGTGTGTGTGTGTGTGGGTGTGACTTGTCTTCACAGAGGTTGTATCGCATTCTCTGCTGATTCTGAACATTTGGGCATGTGTGTCAACTCCGCAAGGTAATATCAGACAATTTTCTGATGTGGTGATTCTAATTTACAATGGCAAAATAGCGGTGTGTGAGTTCCTTTTTGATCCACATTCTCACCAATTCTTGTTGTCAAATTTTCAAATGGTTGCCAATATAGGTGTGAAATAGCATCCCACTGTGGATTTTAATTTGCATTTCTTGGTGGAGGTCTTTTCATTTTTATTTGCAATTATTTTTCCTTATTGTGAAATGCCTATTTACATCTTTTGTCCATTTTTCTATTGGGCTATTCTTTTTTTACAAATTGATTTGTGACTCTTTATGTTTCTTTGTTGATAATATAAAATACAAACCCCTTCCATCTTGGAGCTTGTCTTTTTACCATTTTTTTAAATGGGGTCAAATTTATCAATCTGTTCCTTTTTGGTTATCTTTTTGTGTCTAGTTTAAGAAATATTCCCTATACAAGGTCATAAAGACCTTCACCTACATATTCTTCCAAAAGTCCATTTTACTTTAAAACCTTTAATCCACCTAGAACTTATTTTTCTGTTTATGGTGCCAAGTAGGTATTGTTTTTTTCTTTTAGACATCCCACTACCCCAGAACCATTTATTCAACAGTCCATTGTTTCCCCACAAATCTGTATGACTGCTGTGTTATATACAAATGTTACATATATGCATGGGTTTGTATCTGGATTATTGTTCCACTGGTCGATCCCTGGGCCAGCGCCACACTACAGCCCTTCCTCTCCTCCTCCTTCTTCCTCAGGAGTATCTTCTCTAAGTACTTAGCTTCTTACTCCTCTCAAATGGAAACGTATTCTTAAGAAAGGATCAGATATCAGTCATACAGGGAAAAGAGGGGTGCTACATTTTAAACCTCATCTCTAACTGTGGATGGAAAATCTTGATAGTTCCCTGATGGCACTTCAGATACTAATGACTGAGATATTTAAGAACTTCCCTGGGTCCTCTGAAGCCACACTATCACAGAGGAGGGCCTGCCTTAAAGTAGATCTTTCATATTACTTGAGGCAAAAGATCTATTTTAGGTATATTTAGGTATATCTGGAAGTGGTAAAACACACTTTTGGAGTTGGGCCAAAGGACAGAGAAATCAATTAAAAAGCTAAGAAGTAAAGTGTAGGTTTTGGGTGAGTTGACTGGTCAAAGTGACCCTACCTTTTATTTTTTTATACATCAGGTTATTAGTTATCCATTTTATACACATCAGTGTGTGCATGTCAATCCCAGTCTCCCAATTCATCACACCAACACCAACACCGCCCCGCCACTTTCCCCCCTTGGTGTCCATACGTTTGTTCTCTACATCTGTGTCTCTATTTCTGCCCTGCAAACTGGTTCACCATTTTTCTAGATTACACATATATGCGATATTTGTTTTTCTCTTTCTGACTTACTTCACTCTGTATGACAGTCTCTAGATCCAACCACGTCTCTACAAATGACCCAATTTCGTTCCTTTTTAGGGCTGAGTAATATTCCATTGTATATATGTACCATATCTTCTTTATCCATTCCAGAGTGACCATATCTTGATGTTGCTGTATTCACATGCCATTTGTGCGACCTGAAGCAAGTTTACTTAATGGCCCCAAGTCTAAGTTTCCTTGAATAAATGGGATTAACATGAACTCCACCACAGGGTTGGTGTGAAAATATTAAATAAAACTATACAAAAGCACGCATCACATAGAAGATGCTCCCTCAGCATTGAGGCAGTAGACTCAGAGCCAAATCCTATCTGTTAGCTACTAGTTTTATGACCTTAAAACAGTTATTTCTTAGCTACAATTGCCTAGTTATAAAGTGAAAATATGGAATTACTCTTTATATTTTTTTGCATTTCTGAGCTTTCTTATGTATTTAATTTGCATTTTTATTTAATTACTTAAATTGAATATTTTTTCTTGTGTATTGGCCATTTGTTTTACTCTCTCTCTTTTTTTTTTTTTTTTTTAGCCACACAGCTTGCAGGATCTTACTTCCCCAACCGGGGATCGAACCCAGGCCCCCCGCAGTGAAAGTGACGAATCCTAACCACTGGACTGCCAGAGAATTACCTGTTTTACTCTTATTGCCAGAAAATATGTTGTTAAAAATTAAACTCAGAGGGTTGGGGGAAGGCCTTGCTTAGTCTGGGACTGGCTGAGGTGAATGGAGAGGAAGGAGGCGACTCTATCTGAGGGGCACCAGGTGTGCAAAGGCCATAGTAAAAGGGGAGGAGATGGCCTGTGTGGCTGGAAGATTGGTTACTCACAGAGGTATTGAGCAAATAAGTGAATATACTAAGAATTATGAGAGTGAAGCTTCTCATTGTTGGAGAAAGGAGGTAAATATGTAAAAGGTGGAGCTGGATTGGAATTGGTGACATCAGTGTGAATGCATGATTTTTAATATATATATAGAATGATGGATGCAGAAAGAGAGATGTGTATATGTACTATCTACTGATAGGGCCAAGAAGCAATAATACCCCACTAGTAAAGAGCATATTATTGCCCAGGTTTTGGTTTCTGAATACTATTCTCCACTAAAAGGAACCAGGGCTATTTAGACAAACAACTGATTCCAGGGCTGGGACTGGAAAGTATAAGTTGAGGCTTGAATATCTTGTTGTACCAGAGAATATGGAAGTGCTCAAAGAATGATGGAAACATGTCAAAAGGACACAGGATCCAGCTTGAAGGAGCTCCCATTGACCCAAATGGGACACTCTAAATAGCAAAATAAATAATAGTAATAACGGATTATAATCCATAGAATAAAAGATGAATCCATGAGTAATCTATAATAATATATCTGACGAATGAATGAGTGAATGAATGTATAAATGAGGGAGAAGGGAAAGTTCTTCCTTACAGTAGAATGCTGATTATAAATGTAAAAAGAATAATGGAATTAGAAAATCACCATTTGGCAATTATCATAGGAATAACTGATTCAGACAGAAATTATTAAAGAATGCTAAAACTAGTTCATACAAGATTGATGAGGAATAGGATATTTATATACTCTCAAAGTAGCTCCCCCCAAAATACTTATTAACTTTGCTGTGGAGAAACCTGGTAGATACCATTTTAACTGAGTTAACATTGGCTGACTAAAATAAAAAGGATGGACAAAAACAAGCATTGGCAAGGACATGGAGAAAGCAGAACACTTATACATTGCTGGTGGGAATGTAAAATGGTGCAGCCACTTTGGAAAATAGTTGGCAGTCTCTCAAAACATTAAACATAGAGTTACCATATGACCAAGCAGTTCCACTGTTAAGTATATACCCAATAGAACTAAAAATATATGTTCACAAAAAAACCTGTACACGAATGTTCACAGCAGCAGCATCCATAATAGCTAAAAAGTGAAAACAATCTAAATGTCTATCATCTGATGAATGGATTAAAAAACTGTAGTATATCCATACAATGGTGTATTAGGGTTCTCCAGGGAAACAGAGACAATAAGATGTGTGTGCGTGTGTGTGTGTGTGTGTGTGTGTGTGTTGTGTGTGTGTGTGTGTGTGTAGAGATTTATTTTAAGGAATTGGCTCATGCAATTATGGAGACTTGAAGAGTCCAAAATCTGCAGGGTAGGCCTGTGGTATAGCAGGAGACCCAGGGAACAGTTGCAGTTTGAGTCCAAAGGCAATCCTTCGGTAGAATTTCTTCTTGCTTGGGGGAGGTCAGTCTTTCTCTATTAAGTCCTTCAACTGATTGGATGAGGCCTTACATTATAGAAGGTAATCTGCTTTACTCAAAGTCCACTGATTTAAATGTCAGTGTCATCCAAAAAACACAGAAACATCCAGAATGCCTGACCAAATATCTGGGCAACATGGCTCAGTCACACTGACAAATAAAATTTTTTTTTAATAAATTTATTTATATTTATTTTTGGCTGCATTGGGTCTTCGTTGCTGCACATGGGCTTTCCCTAGTTTCAGCGAGTGGGGGCTACTCTTGGTTGCGGTGCGCTGGCTTCTCATTGCAGTGTCTTCCCCTGCTGTGGAGCACGGGCTCTAGGCACGCGAGCTTCAGTAGTTGTGGCACACAGGCCCAGTAGTTGTGGCACATGGGCTTAGTTGCTCCACGGCATGTGGGATCCTCCCAGACCAGGGCTCGAACCCGTGTTCCCTGCATTGGCAGGCGGATTCTGAACCACTGAGCCACCAGGGAAGCCCGACAAATAAAATTAACCGTCACAAGTGGGCTATTACTTGACAACAAAAAAGAATGACGTACTGATGCATGCTACAACATGGATGAACCTTGAAAACTTTATGCTAAGTGAAAGAAGCCAGACACAAAAGGCCACATATAATATTCCATTTATATAAAACATCCAGAATAGGCAAATCCACAGACAGAGAGTCATCTGATTAGTGGTTGCCAGGGCTGGGGCATGGGGAGTGACTGTTGAAGTATATGGGGTTTCTTTCTGGGGTGATGAAATGTTCTGGCATTGGTGGTGATGGCTGCACGACCTTGTGAATATACTAAAAACCACCAAATTGCATACTTTAAAAGGGTGAATTTTATGGTTTGTGAATTATATCTCAAAAAACAAAACAAAACAAAACAAAAACAAAACAAAACAAAACAAAAGGTTAACATCACCAGTAATGAGACAAATCGACATTGTGCGGCTCCCAATACCATGCTCTTAGGATGGAGAATCACATCGGGAGTATTCTTGCCCAAATACATAACCTAAATCTAATCATGAGGAAACATCAGACAAACCCAAAGTGGCCTACATTTCAAAAATATCAGGGTTATAAAAGGAAATACTGAGGAAGTACTCCAGACAGAAGGCAAATAAATGCAACGTATGATCCTGCATTAGACCCTGGACCACAAAGGAAAGAGTGATTGTGAAGGACATTGTTGGGACAACCAGCACAACTTGAATGGGGCTGGCAAACTGGATGATAGTATAGTATCAATGCGGGTTTCCTTGTTTTGACAGATGTACTGTGGTTATGCAGGAGTGTCCTTGATTTCAGCAAATGCATACTGAAGTATTTAAAGGTAAGAGGACATAAAATTTGTGTATTACTCACAAGTGATTCAGAAAAACTATATACAGTATAAAAAATATATCTATATATATATAAAGAAAGAAGGAGAGAGAGGATGATAAAGCAAACATAAGAAGTTAACAACTGGGAGATCTGGGTGGGAATATACTGGAATCCTCTGAACTATTCTTACAGCTTTTCTGCAAGTTTGAAATTATTTCAAAATAAAAAGTAAATTAGAAAAATATATAAAATATATCCACAAAGAGACTTGTTCAAGAAAAATAAACCTTTGCTTTGCAACACTATTGTGAGGACTGTGCCTGGCACACAGTATATGCTCAATAGCTGCTGCCACTGCCAACTTCTCAGGACTGAGAAACAGAGGCACTTCTCACAAGAAGTCACAAGGGGGCATCTGAAAGCCAAGAAACAAGGTCTAGCACAGAGCTTCCCTGGGCCTGCAGTGCTGCAGATGGGGGTTGTCAACCCTTCCTTACCCAGAATGCATTCCTCAACCCAAAAGGAAAACAAAGCTTTGCCTGCTGCAAACTGGGGATTATTCCATTCACAGTAGATAAGGCTTTGGGGTACCTGAGAGCTAGCCTCTGCTCCTTCTGTTTGGGTCTGGACTTCAGGACAGCTGTCAAGGGTTACTGCATCTATCACAATCAGGATGTCAACTCTGGAGACCTGTGAAAAGGGGCTTGTAAATATGATGGCAATGGAGAAGAACGAGTCCTGGAATGGGAACTCAGAGACATACTGTGTGAACTTAGCTATATTCTTCCTCATCCTTTTTTGTTAGTCTGACTTCTTAGAGGTTCCACCTGGACCTCCTAGGATTCAATGTTTCTGAGCTCTGGAATATGTCCGTTTGGGTCTACCTGACCCTATCACAAATCACTCCTTGAATGAAACTGCTCTAGTCCCAGAGGTCTTGTGACCACATGGTATAGTGGAAGGAGCATGGGTCTTGGAGACAGACTGAGCAAGGTCCAAATCAAGGCTCTGGTACTTAATTCCTTGAGCCTCAGTTTTTAATTTAGTTGTGGAGAGCGGGGGCTACTCTTCATTGTGGCGCACAGGCTTCTCATTGCGGTGGCTTCTCTTGTTGTGGAGCACGGGCTCTAGGCACGCAGGCTTCAGTAGTTGTGGCACACGGGCTCAGCAGTGTGGCCCACGGGCTCTGGAGTGCAGGCTCAGTAGTTGTGGCGCATAGGCTTCGTTGCTCCGCAGCATGTGGGATCTTCCCAGACCAGGGCTCGAACCCGTGTCCCCTGCAATGGCAGGTGGATTCTTAACCACTGTGCCAACAGGAAAGTCCCTCTTTATCCTTTAGACAGGAATAATACCATTTCCTTTTTAAGAGTGTTATGAGGATTAAATATTTACATACAGTACCTAGAACAGAGTAGATACCCAGTAGATACTCAATGAATTATACTATTTTATTTTCAATTTGGTTTAGGCAAAAGCAACCAGAAAAAAAAATATGGGATTTAAAGTTAAGATAAACTGTGTTCAATTTCCTACTCTCTATGACCCTTGGCAAATCACTAGATCTCGTTGAGTCTCACCACTAGCCTTTTTTTATTTTTTTGGCTGCGCTGTGTGGCTTAGAGGATCTTAGTTCCCTGACCAGGGACTGAACCTGGGCCACAGCACCAAAGGCCCGGAATCCCAACACTAGGCCACCAGGGAACTCCCTACCACCAGCCTTTAAGAACTCTGTAAACCATAATGTTACCCCAGCTAGGAATTACCTTCTTCTTTTAAATAAATCCTGATCTTAGCCTACATGGCCCAGCACAAGGGTTGCTTTTCTCTAATAATGTAATTGATACGGTATTCATACTCTGGAAATGAATGACCATGCCGCACAGCACGCGGGATCTTAATTCCCCGACCAGGGATTGAACCCATGCCTCCTGCAGTGGAAGTGCAGAGTCTTGACCACTGTACCATGAGAGAAGTCCAAACTCTGGAAATTATTAAAAAGAATGAGGGATTGAGCTCTGCCCACCAGAGCAACAGCCACTCTACCCACCACCAGTCCCTCCCACCAGGAAACTGGCACAAGCCTCTCAGATAGCCTCATCCACCAGAGGGCAGACAGCAGAAGCAAGAAGAACTACAATCCTGCAGCCTGTGGAACAAAAACCACATTCACAGAAAGACAGACAAGATGAAAAGGCAGAGGGCTATGTACCACATGAAGGAACAAGATAAAACCCCAGAAAAACAACTAAATGAAGTGGAGATAGGCAGCCTTCCAGAAAAAGAATTCAGAATAATGATAGTGAAGATGATCCAGGACCTCGGAAAAAGGATGCAGGCAAAGGTCGAGAAGATGCAAGAAATGTTTAACAAACACCTAGAAGAATTAAAGAACAAACAAACAGAGATGACCAATACAATAACTGAAATGAAAACTACACTAGAAGGAATCAATAGCAGAATAACTGAGGCAGAAGAACAGATAAGTGACCTGGAAGACAGAAGGGTGGAATTCACTGCTGTGGAACAGAATAAAGAAAACAGAATGAAAAGAAACGAAGACAGCCTAAGAGACCTATGGGACAACATTAAACGCAACAACATTCGCATTATAGGCGTCCCAGAAGGAGAAGAGAGAGAGAAAGGACCCGAGAAAATATTTGAAGAGATTATAGTCGAAAACTTCCCTAACATGGGAAAGGAAATAGCCACCGAAGTCCAGGAAGCGCAGCGAGTCCCATACAGCATAAACCCAAGGAGAAACATGCCAAGACTCGTAGTAATCAAACTGGCAAAAATTAAAGACAAAGAAAAATTATTGAAAGCAGCCAGGGAAAAACAACAAATAACATACAAGGGAACTCCCATAAGGTCAACAGCTGAGTCCTCAGCAGAAACTGTACAAGCCAGAAGGGAGTGGAATGATATACTTAAAGTGATGAAAGGGAAGAACCTACAACCACGATTACTCTACCCCACAAGGATCTCATTCAGATTCGATGGAGAAATCAAAAGCTTTACAGACAAGCAAAAGCTAAGAGAATTCAGCACCACCAAACCAGCTCTACAACAAATGCTAAAGGAACTTCTCTAAGTGGGAAACACAAGAGAAGAAAAGGACCCACAAAAACAAACCCAAATCAATTAAGAAAATGGTCATAGGAACATACATATCGATAATTACCTTAAACGTGAATGGTTTAAATGCTCCAACCAAAAGACACAGGCTTGCTGAATGGATACAAAAATAAGACTCATATATATGCTGTCTACAAGAGACCCACTTCAGACCTAGGGACACATACAGACTGAAAGTGAGGAGATGGAAAAAGATATTCCACGCAAATGGAAATCAAAAGAAAGCTGGAGTAGCAATACTCACATCAGATAAGATAGACTTTAAAATAAAGAATATTACAAGAGACAAGGAAGGACACTACATAATGATCAAGGGATCAATCCAAAAAGAAGATATAACAATTATAAATATATATGAACCCAACATAGGAGCACCTCAATACATAAGGCAACTGCTAACAGCTATTAAAGAGGAAATTGACGGTAACACAATAATAGTGGGGATTTTAACACCACACTTACACCAACGGACAGATCATCCAAAAAGTAAAGCTTTAAATGACACAATAGACCAGATAGATTTAATTGATATTTATAGGACATTCCATCCAAAAACAGCAGATTACACTTTCTTCTCAAGTGCACACAGAACTTTCTCCAGGATAGATCACATCTTGGGTCACAAATGAAGCCTCAGTAAATTTAAGAAAATTGAAATCATATCAAGCATCTTTTCTGACCACAAAGCTATGAGATTAGAAATGAATTACAGGGAAAAAAACGTAAAAAACACAAACACATGGAGGCTAAACAATATGTTACTAAATAACCAAGAGATCACTGAAGAAATCAAAGAGGAAATCAAAAAACACCTAAAGACAAATGACAATGAAACCACGATGATCCAAAGCCTGTGGGATGCAGCAAAAGTAGTTCTAAGAGGGAAGTTTATAGCTATACAAGCCTACCTCAAGAAATAAGAAAAATCTCAAATAAACAATCTAACCTTACACCTAAAGGAACTAGAGAAAGAAGAACAAACAAAACCCAAAGTTAGCACAAGGAAAGAAATCATAAAAATCAGAGCAGAAATAAATGCAACAGAAACAAAGAAAACAATAGCAAAGATCAATAAAGCTAAAAGCTGGTTCTTTGAGAACACAAACAAAATTGATAAACCATTAGCCTGACTCATGAAGAAAAAGAGGGAGAGGACTCCAATCAATAAAATCAGAAATGAAAAAGGAGAAGTTACAACAGACATCACAGAAATACAAAGCATCCTAAGAGACTACTACAACCAACTCTATGCCAATAAAATGGACAACCTGGAAGAAATGGACAAATTCTTAGAAAGGTATAAACTTCCAAGAGTGAACCAGGAAGAAATAGAAAATATGAACAGATCAATCACAAGTAATGAAATTGAAACTGTGATTAGAAATCTTTCAACAAACAAAAGTCCAGGACCAGATGGCTTCACAGGTGAATTCTATCAAACATTTAGAGAAAAGCTAACACCCATCGGTCTCAAACTCTACCAAAAAATTGCAGAGGGAGAAACACTCCCAAACTCATTCTATGAGGCCACCATCACCCTGATACCAAAACCAGACAAAGATAGTAGAAAAAAAGAAAATTACAGACCTATATCACTGATGAATATAGATGCAAAAATCCTCAACAAAATACGAGCAAACAGAATCCAACAACACATTAAAAGGATCATACACCATGATCAAGTGGGGTTTATCCCAGGGATGCAAGGACTCTTCAATATACGAAAATCAATCGTGTGACACACCGTATTAACAAATCGAAGAATAAAAACCATATGATCATCTCAATAGATGCAGAAAAAGCTTTTGACAAAATTCAACAGCATTTATGATAAAAACTCTCCAGAAAGTGGGCATAGAGGGAAACTACCTCAACATAATAAAGGCCATATATGACAAACCCACAGCAAACATCATTCTCAATGGTCAAAAACTGAAAGCATTTCCTCTAAGATCAGGAATAAGACAAGGGTGTCCACTCTCACCACTATTATTCAACATAGTTTTGGAAGTCCTAGCCATGGCAATCAGAGAAGAAAAAGGAATACAAATTGGAAAAGAAGAAGTAAGACTGTCACCGTTTGCAGATGACATGATACTATACATAGAGAATCCTAAAGATGCCAACAGAAAACTACTAGAGCTAATCAACAAATTTGGTAAAGTTGCAGGATACAAAATGAATGCACAGAAATCTCTTGCATTCCTATATACTAATGATGAAAACTCTGAAAGAGAAATTAGGGAAACATTCCCATTTACCACTGCAACAAAAAGAATAAAACACCTAGGAATAAACCTACCTAGGGAGACAAAAGACCTGTATGCAGAAAACTATAAGACACTGATGAAAGAAATTAAAGATGACACGAATAGATGGAGAGATATACCATGTTCTTGGATTGGAAGAATCAATATTGTGAAAATGACTATACTACCCAAAGCAAGCTACAAATTCAATGCAATCCCTATCAAATTACCAATGGCATTTTTTAGAGAACCAGAACAAAAAAATCTTAAAATTCGTATGGAGACACAAAAGACCTCGAATAGCCAAAGCAGTCTTGAGGGAAAAAAGCAGAGCTGGAGGAATCGGACTCCCTGACTTCAGACTATACTACAAAGCTACAGTCATCAAGACAATATGGTACTGGCACAAAAACAGAAATATAGATCAATGGAACAAGATAGAAAGCCCAGAGATAAACCCATGCACCTATGGTCAACTAATCTATGACAAAGGAGGCAAGGATATACAATGGAGAAAAGACAGTCTCTTCAATAACTGCTGGGAAAACTGGACAGCTACATGTAAAAGAATGAAATTAGAACACTCCCTAACACCATACACAAAAATAAACTCAAAATGGATTAGAGACCTAAGTATAAGACCAGACACTATAAAACTCTTAGAGGAAAACATAGGAAGAATACTCTTTGACACAAAACACAGTAAGACCTTTTTTGATCCACCTCCTAGAGTAATGGAAATAAAATCAAAAATAAACAAATGGCACTTAATGAAACTTCAAAGCTTTTGCACAGCAAAGGAAACCATAAACAAGATGAAAAGACAACCCTCAGAATGGGAGAAAATATTTGCAAATGAATCAATGGACAAAGGATTAATCTCCAAAATATATAAACAGCTCATGCAGCTCAATATTAAAAAAACAAACAACCCAATCCAAAAATGGGAAGAAGACCTAAATAGACATTTCTCCAAAGAAGACATACAGATGGCCAAGAAGCACATGAAAAGCTGCTCAACATCACTAATTATTAGAGAAATGCAAATCAAAACTACAATGAGGTATCACCTCACACCAGTTAGAATGGGCATCAGCAGAGAATCTACAAACAACAAATGCTGGAGAGGGTGCAGAGAAAAGGGAACCCTCTTGCACTGTTGGTGGGAATGTAAATTGATACAGCCACTATGGAGAACAGTATGGAGGTTCCTTAACAAACTAAAAATAGAATTACCATATGATCCAGCAATCCCACTACTGGGCATATACCCAGAGAAAACCATAATTCAAAAAGACGCATGCACCCAATGTTCATTGCAGCACTATTTAGAATAGCCAGGTCATGGAAGCAACCTAAATGCCCACTGACAGACGAATGGATAAAGAAGATGTGGTACATATATACAATGGAATATTACTCAGCCATAAAAAGCAACGAAGTCGGGTCATTTGTTGAGACGTGGATGGATCTAGAGACTGCCATACAGAGTGAAGTAAGTCAGAAAGAGAAAAACAAATACCGTATATTAACGCATATATGTGGAACCTAGAAAAATGGTACAGATGAACCGGTTTGCAGGGCAGAAATTGAGACACAGGTAGAGAACAAACATATGGACACCAAGGGGGGAAAGCAGTGGGGGGTGGGCGTGGTGGTCTGCTGAATTGGGCGATTGGGATTGACATGTATTCACTGATGTGTATAAAATTGATGACTAATAAGAACCTGCTGTATAAAAAAATAAATAAAATAAAATTCAAAAAGAAAAAGAATGAGAAAAAAAAAAAAAAAAAAGAATGAGGAAGGTCTGGACTTCCCTGGTGGTGCAGTGGTTAAGAATCCGCCTGCCAATGCAGGGCACATGGGTTCGAGCCCTGGTCCGGGAAGATCCCACATGCCACGGAGCAACTAAGCCCATGTGCCACAAGTATGGAGCCTGTGCTCTAGAGCCCATGTTCCACAACTACCGAAGCCCACGTGCCTAGAGCCTGTGCTCTGCAATAAGAGAAGCCACTGCAATGAGAAGTACACACACCTCAATGAATAGTAGCCCCCGCTCGCTACAACTAGAGAGAGCCCATGCACAGCGGCAAGGACTCAGCGCAGCCAAAAATAAATAAAAAAAAAAAAATTGAGGAACGTCTAAATGTACTAAGATGGAAAGAACTCAGAGATACTAAGTGAAAATAAACCATGGAATACATACATTATGATTCCATTTTTATGTTTAAGGAAAAAAAAGAGGTGACCATGTTGTATCCTTACTTAAAACCCTTCTGTGGTTCCCCATAGCCAATCAAGTGAAGTTCAAGCTCCTTACCTGGCATTCAAGGCTGTTCACTATTTGGACCCTGTCAACCTCTCCAGTCTCATCTCCTATAGACCAGCCAGGCCATCCCTTGAGCCCTGAGTTCCATCTATGACGAAATTGCCCTTCACCATTTTTTTCTCTAGGTCTCAAGAATCAGAATCACCTGGGAGTCTTGTTAAAATACTGATTGTGGGCCCCATCCATAGAATTTCTGATTTAAGTCTGAAAGGGTCGGGGCGGGGGGCAGTGGTTTCCAAGAATTTCTATTTCTAACAAGTTCCCAGGTGATCGGATACAGCTGTTATGTGGTCCAAAGGGACCACACTTTGACAGCCGCTGCCTTTACAATTATATGATTCAACTTCATCACCTGTATTAAGGGTGACCAATCATATCAGTTTGCCTGGGACAGAAGGCATGTAGCAGAAAACCCCTCAGTCCGAGGAAAACTGGGAAGGTTGGTTACCCTACCTGTCTAAGAATCTTTCCCAGGTTGCGTATGGGATATTTACTGCTACTGTCAAGTAGTCCTACCCTACAGCCAGGATAACAGGAAGTGCCTAAGAAGGGAATCCCATCACCAGTGACTGACATTTTGCTAGAGCAGGAGTATTTAACAAAGATTCTCAAATTCAGACTCCTCCAAACATATTTTCTTTATTTCCTCCAGAGAACCGGCTTCAGTCCTCCAGTCCTTGTAAACATTTAACACAATCAGTGTGACAAACTATAAGCATCCATATCCTTGTCCTATGTTGCTGGGGTGAGTTTAAGGGAGAAGCTGGGACAAATGCAGCGAACAATTGTGAGCTTCTTACTCACTTCAAAGTGGGTCCTGTCATGGAATGATAGCTCCACATGGGCCAATGCAGCTGACTTTTTGTTTCTTCCAAAGGGTACCCAATACAATAAAGGGCACCCATGGTCCTTCCATGGTCCTTGATGATGTTTCTGCTCACTGCTGGTCAGAGTCAATCTTTTTCATTAACTGGGACTCCTCTTCCCAAGGGGTCAGAGGTCAGAGAGCTGATAGCGTCGCACAAGACCATCTCGACAACACGTGTAGATCTGCTTCTCCCATGTGGCTACCTGAAACACAAGAGTTCATAGCTCAAAGGAAGCCCGGGATTCTTCCATTTCAAAAAAATAGAGCCTTGTCATTGACCCCTACTAGTACAAATGAGTCTGGGAAGCTTTATTGACTCCAAAGACAAGACTTACATCCATGATATATATTAAAAAAAATTAGCTGGCCAGAATCAAGGGGGCTCATGACTACAGAACAGAGAAACTAAGTGGCCAAGTGGAGAACAAACCCACTAGCATTGTGCATGGTTTAGCGCAGACAGGGTGTACTGGGGGAGCAGATGGTCCATAGAAAGGCCTGGGTATCCTTGAACCTCATAAAATTATATGCAAAGGAGTTCTCAAAATGTGCCTTTTTTTTTTCTGAGGAGGATTTCATCAAATTCTCAAAGTAGTCTGAGACTCAAAGAAGGCTAAGCACCACTAATTTAATGGAAATGGCATGATTTCTGGAGTTAGCTTAATCACAGGTTTGCTAATATGTAGCTGCATGACCTAGAGCAACTTTCTCAACCCCTCTGGGCCCATTTCTTCATTTGTAAAACGAAAATGATATGTTAATTCACAAGACAGAACAATATGCAGGAATTTTAAAAAATGAAATGTATCTATTATATATTCATTTGTCTGGAAAGAGTTCCAAAATGTCATGTAAAATAACCCAAGTCATAGAGCAATACATATAGAATGATCCCAATTATGTACAAAGTAAAGACAAAACTATATTATTTACATAAATACACAAAGATGTAAGTGCAAATTCTCCAAAAACAGTCTTAAAAGATACATGTCAAACTATTAATGCTAGTTACTTCAGGAAAGAGTGGAACCAAAAAAGTCTTAAAGCAGACTTTGAAGTCTGTACCAGTCTGTATTGTTTGAATTTTTATAAGTATGCATTAATTATAAAATTTTTTTAAATTATAAGAAAAAATAGGAATAATAATATTATATCTCAAGGGATGATAACAACTATTAAATAAGATATGTAAAAACATCTAGAACAATGTCTGGTCAACAAATATTCTTTCCCCTTTCATTTTTCTCTTTTCACTCTAACCAAATCAGTCTTGAACTTAAATAATAATAATAACAACAATAGTAATAATAGCTAATGTTTACAGAATATTTAAAATATACAAAGAAATTTCATATGCATTATCTCACTGTTATCCTCATTTTACAGACAAATTGACAGACTGAGGAGGTAAAGTGATTTTTTAAGTTTCCAGAGGCAGTAAGTGATGAAGTCACTTCTGACTCAAAATTATTTCTTCCTATCCCACCCCTTAGTATTGTATTACCCCTAATAACCACAAAGTATCTGGATTCAGTCCCCTCAAAAGCTCTAGGTCCCAGGTGAGAATCACCCAGGCCTGGTCTCCTCTCAGGTCTGTACCTTGTACACAGGGTCACAGTCTGCCCCAGTGAGCTCAATGACATAGTCTAAGTCTTGCTGGACAATGAAACAGCTTCCATCACCTAAAAGGCAGAAAGAAAACTTAAGATAACTGAAGAGAAAGCTGCAGGCAAAGTTAAAAAAAAAACAAACCCCTCAACATTTTAGTTTATTTCTGTACATCACTAGCCTAAAGAAGATTGTCCTAAGACACAGAATGGTAGACAGGACTCATTATGTGGGCCAAATATGAGGACCTACAGTGACTGCCTAAAATGCTGACCTTGAGAGGATCTGAAGGCCAAGTGCAAGCTCAGAGTTGTCTTTGATTAGCAATAACTGCTAAGGGCACAGAGCAAGCAACTGTAGGCTTATACATATATTTGCAAACTTATACTAGACAATGATTTTTAACAGGGAATTTGCCTGTATAAATGTTTTCTTTAAGAAAACTATGCTCCCGGGACTTCCCTGGTGGCTCAGTGGTTAAGAAACCACCTGCCAATGCAAGGGACACGGGTTTGAGCCCTGGTCCGCAAAGATCCCACACGCTGTGGAGCAACTAAGCCCACGCGCCACAACTACTGAGCCTGCGCTCTAGAGCCCACAAGCCACAGATACTGAGTCCGCATGCCATAACTACTGAAGCCTGTGCGCCTAGAGCCCGTGCTTTGCAACGAGAAGCCACTGCAATGAGAAGCCCGTGCACCGCAACAAAGAGTAGGCCCCGCTCGCCACAACTAGAAAAAGCCCACGCATAGCAACAAAGACCCAACACAGCCATACATACATACATACATACATAAATAAATAAATATATAAAACAACTATGCTCCCAAATTATTCTTCAATCTATAAACTTGACCACATAAATCAGGCAAAGGAGAAAAGTTATACCAAGAAAATAAAAGTATATCTAATTTTTAAACTTAATTTTCTCAGAAGAGTATGGTCAAATGAAACTTGGAATGATCTATAAACTGCTGAATGGGTGACTTTTTTGTTCCTGTTTTATTTAATATAAAAGTAGCATGTGCTCACTGAAGAAAACTTTAAAAATAAAGAAACAGGGACATCCCTGGTGGTCCAGTGGTTAAGACTCCACACTCCCAATGCAGGGGGCACAGGTTCAATACCTGTTTGGGGAACTAATATCCCATATGCTGAACAGTGCAGCCAAAAAGACAAAAAATTAAAAATAAAAGTAAAGAAACAGAAGCAAAAAAATCATCCATATCTACCACTAAATATAATTACTGTTCACATTTTAATGTATTTTTCCAACCTTTTCTGTGTAAATTTTTATTTTACATAGTTGAGAGCATACTGCATAAAAGAATATCTTTATGCATAAGGTTTTTTTCTATATTAAGATTATGACTTTGTATAGAACCCTGGAAAAGAATCAAAAGATATTAATTAACCATTTGAAACTTTTTGGAAATCTGAAAAACTGCTTTCCAAATTACCTGTTAATCAATTTTAATTTATCTGTTAATCTATACTGCAACCAGCAGCATACAGGAGGAATTTATCATTTCTTGCATTATTATTATTAAAAATAATCTTTTCCAAAAGAGAATTCGTATATATTTTAGAGATACATATAGAAATATTGACAGGGGAGATAAGAAAGTCTGATTACCATAGCTCTTATTCTGCACTCAGGTTTCTATACACAAATCTACTTGATAAGCCCCAGCTCTATTCCCAGTCCCTCTAGGAAGCCATTTCTAACCACCCCATATAGTAAAACCTTCCTCCCATCAACCTCTTGTAACACTTATTATTCCTTTGATACTTCCACATATCTTTCCCTATAGCATAATTCTACTTTTTGTGAGTGTGTGCTTTTTCACTGGATCATAATGAGAAGAAATACTTTTTAGGAGGGCTTATAGGGCAAGGGGAAGTTACAGGAGTAAGAAGAAACTGTCACTTATAGAATGTCTACTTTATGTCGAGTACCTATTTTATCTCTAAGTAAACTGAGACTTAGAAAAGTGAAGTGGTTTACAAAGGTCATAGGACTATTAGATTAAACCATATACAACCGCCATTTTTATAAATCAAAAATGGCCATATAGGGCTTCCCTGGTGGTGCAGTGGTTGAGAGTCCGCCTGCCAATGCAGGGGACACGGGTTCGTGCCCCGGTCCGGGAGGATCCCACATGCCGCTGAGCGGCTGGGCCCGTGAGCCATGGCCGTTGAGCCTGCGCTCCACAATGGGAGAGGCCACAACAGTGAGAGGCCCACATACCGCAAAAAAAAAAAAAAAGGCCACATATTAGGAATTTCATAGAGGTGAATCTAATAGTAAGTGATGGAGTGAGGATATAAATTCATTGATTAGGTTGTCAGTTTGCATCCAAAATCTATGCTTTTTCTATATCATGCAACTGCCCAATAAAATAAAGGCTAAGTAGGAGATCAGGGCTAGAGCTATGGATTCCAATCATTAACAGCTAACACCATGAGAACAGTTGGTCCTTGAGGAAGCATGGAGAAGAAAAGGTGGAAGGACAAAGGCTGAACTCAGGAAGTATCTCTGGTTTAGGGATGGCAACAATACTAGGAAGGGCAAAAGGATTCAACGTCAACAAAAAATTAAGAGAACCTACAGTAAACCATGAATCATGCTAGGCACAATACCAGGGAAATCAGGGAAAGGAGCAGTAACTGGAGAAAGAGAATGATCAGGAGATTAATTAGTATCACCAAAGTCAAAAGACCTCATAGTTTTAAGAAAGAAATAACATAACAGAATCCATTACCACTAAGAATCATGAAAGATGAAACATATGTACTCACTCATTCAACAAACATTTGCTGAGCTTCTTCAGTCCTGTGCAAGAGCTGGGGTTACAGAGATGAAGAAGACATGCCACCTGTCCTCAAGGAAGCTTAGGGACCAGTGGACAAGAGAGGACTGTACACATAAAAGGCCACTGGATCTAGCAAGAGGCTCATGATTGGTGGCCTTCAAGAGGGCAGTTTGAACAGAAGGATGGGGATGGAGGGCACACTGCAGAGATTTCAAGGGAAGAGTGTGGTATGGGAGCAAAAGGAATAAAATAAAATAGGATCATGAGTGCTGGCAGCAGCATCAAGGGAAGCTGTCACAAGCTTATGCCAGCTGTACTCTTTTTAAGGTTTTATATAGAGTACCACTGCATCACTAACTGATGCCCAGACATGTGGGAGAAAGAGATTGAGAGAGAGGGAGCGCAGACAGCTAGAAAACTTAGGTGTACAGATTCCTGATTACTCTTTTTTTTTAACATCTTTATTTGAGTATAATTGCTTTACAATGGTGTGTTAGTTTCTGCTTTATAACAAAGTGAATCAGTTATACATATACATATGTTCCCATATCTCTTCCTGATTACTCTTTGCTATGGTCTGGACATCAAAGGGCTAGGGAAATAAGGCACCAGTTTTGACAGGGATGAAGGGGACCTATATCAGAGAGATGACTATGGAAATCTGGATACTGTCGATTGCCTATTGTTGTTTTCAATGTCTGTGAGTCTGTTTCTGTTTTGTATATAGATTCATTTGTATTATTTTTTAGATTTCACATGAGTGATGTCATATATTTGTCTTTCTCTGACTTACTTCACTTAGTATAATATTCTCTAGGTCCATCCATGTTGCTGCAAATGGCAATATTTCATTCTTCTTAATGACTGAGCAATATTCCATTGTACATATATACACACCACATCTTCTTAAGCCAATCGTCTGTTGATGGGCACTTGGGTTGTTTCTGCGTCTTGGCTATTGTAAATAGTGCTGCTATGAACACTGGGGTGCATGTATCTTTCTGAACTAGAGTTTTTGTCTTGTCTAGATACATGCCCAGGAGTGGGATTGCTGGATAATACAGCAACTCTATTTTGTTTTTTTTTTTCGGTACGCGGGCCTCACACTGTTGTGGCCTCTCCCGTTGCGGAGCACAGGCTCTGGATGCGCAGGCTCAGTGGCCACGGCTCACGGGCCTATCCGCTCCGCGGCATGTGGGATCTTCCCAGACCGGGGCACGAACCCGTGTCCCCCGCATCGGCAGGCGGACTCTCAACCACTGCGCCACCAGGGAAGCCCTATTTTCAGTTTTTTAAGGAACCTCCATACTGTTCTCCATAGTGGCTGTACCAATTTACATTCCCACCAACAGTGTAGGAGGGTTCCCTTTTCTCCACACCCTCTCCAGCATTTATTATTTGTAGACTTTCTGATGATGGCCGTTCTGACTGGTGTGAGGTGATACCTCACTGTGGGTTTGATCTGTATCTCTGATAATTAGTGATGCGGAGCATCTTTCCATGTGCCTGTAGGCCATCTGTAGGTCTTCTTTGGAGAAATGTCTATTTAGGTCTTCTGGGCACGTCATATATTATATAATTCTGGCCAATGACACAGGAGAGTAAGTCTGCTGGGCTGCTCCTGAGGAAATGTTCCTCATTCTTAAAAAGGGTAACAATTTGTATGTTATGGGAAGATAAGACTTGCAGCAGCTACCCTGCGCTGTAACCTGAGGGAAAAAGTCAGCATGCTAGGGAGGAGAGTGCCAAAAGATGAAGCAAAGCTGGGTTCTTGATATTATTTCTTTTTCCCTTGTTAAAGCTTTTATTCATTTTTTTTAATTTAGAATATTTTTAGAATCATTTTACATTTACAGAAAAGTTACAAAGATAGTTCAAAAAGTTCTCATATGCCCCTCGGCCAGTTTTAATTTATAATTTTTTGGATTTCACCAGTCTTTAACGTCCTGGATGCAATCCAGGATACCATACTGAGTTAACTTTTCTTAGTCTCTCTGTTGACTTTGTTTTCAAATCACTAAATTAATCTAATGTGGAGCCATCATAAACCCGAATGTCTTCTTAAGTGAAGTAGTACATTTTCCTAATTACTGAAGCCATTTTAGTTGGGTGTTCTGTTACTAACAGCCAAAAACATCCTAACTGATACACCAAAATACTCACATAAGGTGGTCCCTTCAGGCCTATAGACCAGTCCTCCTCACCTACACATTCCTATGAGGATTCAGTGTCCCTTAATGGACACCTTCTTCCATGTATTTTCCCCAACCCCACTCCCAAACTCCATTCTAAATATTTTGTACTGGCTACACCAAGGTACTCATTTTACCCAGACTATGCATGTAAAACATCAAACACAGTACCTACTGCATGCTAGGCACCTAATAAATGATAGATCCCTCCTTTCTGCCCCGCTTCACTTATTTATGACTTTGCACACACTATAGCCTTGGCCTTCAATGTGCATCTTTACATCTCCAGTTGGTAAAATATTTATTGGATTACACATCACCCAGTCCATGAAGACATCCCAGCAGCATTCCTACCACTCGAGTTAGCTGTTCCCCATGTTCCCATATAGTCTTCTGCTGCAGTACTTATCAAATGGTATTCAATCACATGTCCACATGTCTGTCTGTCTGTCTTACTAACTGTGAGCTCCTTTAGAGCAGAGACTGTAACTGATTCGTTATTGAATTCTCAATGATTTGCAATAAGGGCCAGTACGTTTACTCTGACAATGTTTATTGAGCACCGACTACATAGTGGGCACTGAACTAAATGCTGGGGATAACACGATGAATAAAGCGCAGTCATTACTCTCAAGGAGCTCAAATTGGAGGGGGCAGAGACAATTACAAGTAGGGTATTAAACACTATGTAAAAAGTACAGTACGCCAAAGAATCGTGTAGGACTATGAGCCTAGCCCTGCCACAGACCAGGAACTTAAACCAATGTTTAGTTGAACTATATAAAATCACCTCCCTCAATTGGCCCCTGGACCCACCTTGACTAGCAATGAATCCGTCTCTGAAACTCAGCAGGGACATAACTGGTGCTCCTGATCTGTGGATGACTTGTACTGGAGCCCTAGGATTCAGAATAAATGGGGCAATTTTACAATTTTTTTCCTTCAGAAGCAATGTTTGACTATATTCAACATACAGCACTAACTGCATAACAGCACAAAGGACAAATGTGGACAGAAATTAAACATTCATATGGTTTCTTTCCTGGCAAAATCCTTGAATGGTAGATCAAGGTAGTCTGTTCAAAACCACCTTGGAGTGAATCTAAACATGTTATTGAGCTGAATTAACTAAGTTACCACCGATATTTCCAGTTTTTAGGGGACGCCTGACAAGGGTTTAAGATAACAATGTTAACAATATGTTAATCGTTTTACTTATAGACAGAATTAAGACAATTGTGAAATATTAAAATTGTCAGGACTCTGTAAAATGAAAAAGGAAGGTGAGAATCAATTACATATATGTGACTTTATAACAATAATCAGGTTCCCTATCTCCATGGAGGCAAAAACAAGTACAAAACTAAAATAACTTAAATTATGGAAGAAAAGGTATAAGCTAGTCATTCTTCAGCTGAAATTTTTTCACTGCTCTTGGAATAAAGTCCAAACTCCTTGGGAGGGTATGTAAGTCCTTTCTAAGCAAATTCCTGTTTTCCTGTCTGGCATCACTTCTCATCATTGCTCCATCGGCAGGGTACATACTTGTCATATTAAACTACACAGAGGTCCCTTAAAGTGCCATACTTTTACATGCCTTCATGCTTCTCTATATGCTATTCTACCTAAGGCAGGTCCTTCTCTTCTTTACTTGGTAACTTTCTACTAGACCAGATCCAATTAAAGCCTCATTTCCTTGGAGAAGCAGTCTCACCTTCTTCCCTCTCCTTCTCGATGTTTCCTCAAATTCTTGTGTATAGCCTTGTCAGACCACTGATCACACTGCGTCATAACAGTCTTTTACTTGTTCATCTTTACTATTAGACTCCAAATGCCTCAAAAGCACAGTTTTTATTTTTTACTCCTGTTTTTCACTGCCCTGCACAAAGCCCAATGCCTACAGAAGCCATTCAATAAATATCAGTTGAACAAAGGAAGGAAACAGAAGGAGGAAGGGACAGAATTGTAGAAACTGTTAAATCCTGGGACAAATAGGTTGTGGATTCCCTTTGGATATCTTTAAGACCAGGATAAAGCCTATTTTAGATAGGTTATGATCACAGCCAAATAAAGAATCAGAGCTGGCTTACCTGAACTAAAAATGATCAATCTTAGGCCAACCCAGATCTAATACCATGAAGAAAATTACTAAGCTCCTTAAAATGAAAAGTTTTACACAATTATTGTAAGTGAAATGTTAGTTCATTATTTAAGCTTAATTTCCAAAGCAATCATGACAATCATAACAGTATGAATCAAATTACCTTTTAATGTGATTCCAGGAATAATAAGAACAATCAGACAATTCACACTGGCAAACCTTTATAAACGGAAAAACATACTCTTGATTCAATAGCCATCTGTATGCCAGACTAAATCACTGTGAAAGCCAATAAAAATTTCCACTCTGCAGAAGACCTGCATCATGCAAACAAATGGTGACTCACCTTGGACTCCTCACATCCAGCTGATAAATGTTTCCATCCTGTGTCCCAGCCAACAGCAAGAAGCCAGAAAGAAAACTACAGCAGTTGAAGGCATCTGAGCCAATAAAGAGGAACACCTGGAACAAGTAGGAGACAAAGATGCAGGTTTCATACGATTTCCCCTTAACACATTGACTCATGGGATCCTTGAAACCAAAAAGTCTCCTTTACCCTCTTTTCAGCACAACCCTCCATTTGACAAACACTTGCAATTCACACATTTAAGTTTTGCTTCAAGGCACTTGTGACAACCTTTTGAAGGGAAAGAAACAAAGTGGCAATTTAAAGAATCACAAGTCACCCAGGTACCTGAAAAAAAAAAAACCCAAACTATTAGACTTTTATTTATTCCTTAGTGTTAGTTCAAACAGTAAAGTTTGAAAGTTCTAAAAAAAGAAAACAAAACAAACAAAAACCCCTGATTTCCCTTTGGAAGTAAAAGCCAGCATGGAAATTCAGAGTATAAAGGCAATATGATCAAAAATAGTGATGTTCCCAGAACAAACTTTGAAAATGGAAACATCACCAGCACACTGAAGTCATGAGATGAAATGAAAATACAAAGCCTGTGGCCAAACCAAATCATTCAAGCTGTCTGGGTGATGATGACAGGAGCTGGAAAGAAATTTAGAAAATCTCAAGAAACTCAGAGTTTAATTAAGAGCAGAGTCTGCTTGGCAAAACCTCAGCAAATGAAGGAAGAAAATTCAATTCTTCTACGAAAGATATTCTGGTCATTAATTATCTAGAGCCCTGAATGCATGAGTCCTTTACTCAGAAAATCTTCACATTACCTTAGAGGAAGAAGGGAATCTACAGAACCTTATCATTTTACATACAGCACACTAAGGCCCAGAGGGAAAGTGACCTGATAAAGGTCACAAAGCAGTAGGACATTTAATCTCATCACATAACCCTATGTGGTAAATCCTACTATGACAAGTTTAGTGATGAGGAAACTGAGGCTCAGAGAGGTTAAGTAACCTGTCCAATGTCACAGCCATTAGGAAGAACCAGGATTTAAATGTTGCCCTTATTCCATATCCCATGCTCTTAATCACTATACTGTACTGCCTCTCACTCATGCAGCTTCTTCAAAAGGTGAACATACAGAGAAATCAGAAATGTTTTCAAAACAGCTTTCCAAGAATCAGAGTGACCCAGGTTGCCCCAGAGTTCAAAGGTCTTAGAGGAACCACTTACCGGCTGCCTGCTCTGCAGTCCCAAGCACTGAAGTTTCTTATCTTCTCGGGCCAAAAGCAGCATTTTCGACTCTGTTCCAACCTCCCGTTCGCCTGCATGACAGATGAGCTATGTCAATAATGGGCTAGGCTGATCAGCTGGCAGTACCCAGAAAGCACAACTATTGATGGCTGTTTACTGAGTTATTCTGTTAGTGATTCACTTATTAATATTAAAAAAACATTTATTATGTTCTATATCTTGACTGTGGTATTATTTATATGACTGTACATATTTGTCAAAACTCACAGAACTGTGCAATTAAAAAGGATGACTTTTACTACATGTAAAATATCTCTCAATAAACCCAACTTTAAAATATTATTATTAAGTCATCTGTAATATGGAAAGATACCATACTTGGAGCAGGAGTACAAGGCTGAACAAAGTAGACAGTCTCTGCCCTCAAGGCTCTTATGGTCTGAAGGAAATGAGATCTATCCATTCACTAAACAAATATTTACTGAGGGACAAGGTACTTACTCTCAAGGAGTAGCAGATTCTAGATTCTAGTAGAAATAGGAAATAGTAAAATAAGCAAATAAACAAGTAGGATATCTTCAGACAGTGATGAGTTCCACAAAGGAAATAAAACAGGAAAATATGACCAAAAGGGAGTAGATGGTGGGAAAATGAGTGGGGGAAGGTAACTTTAAACTTCAATTTTATTTATTTTTAAATTTATTTTTTATTTTATTTTTGGCTGCGTTGGGTCTTCGTTGCTGCACATGGGCTTTCTCTAGCTGTGGTGAGCGGGGGCTACTCTTCGTTGCAGCGCATAGGCTTCTCATTGTTGTGGCTTCTCTTGTTGCAAAGCACGGGCTCTAGACGGGCAGGCTTCAGTAGTTGTGGCACGCAGCCTCAGTAGTTGTGGCTCACGGGCTTAGTTGCTCCGCAGCATGTGGGATCTTTCCGGACCAGGGCTCAAACCTGTGTCCCCTGCACTGGCAGGCGGATTCTTAACCATTGCACCAGGGAAGCCCTAAACTTCAATTTTAAATAGGTTTCATGGAGGTTATTTTTCAACTGAGACATGAATGGTAAACAGAAGCCAGCCATGTGAAAAGTTTTGGGAGGTACATTCTAGGCTAAGGGAAGAACAAGGCAAAAGCCGGGAGGCTGGCAGTCTGTTGTGCTCCAAGAACAGAGACCTATGGCTGGGACACAATGGAACTGGCAGAGGGTGGTGTGACTTGAGGCTGGAGAGGACTGCAGGGGTTAGAAAGTAAGCATTTTTAATAAGCCATGGTAAGGGGTTAGGATTTTAATACATAGTTGTCCCTCGGTATTTACAGAAGGTTGCTTCCAGGACCCGCCGCAGACACCAAGATTCGCAGATGCTCAAGTCCCCAGAGTTGGCCCTCCATATCAAAAGGTGCCACATCTGCAGATTCAACCAACTGTGGATTGTGTTCTGAATGAGGAACCCATGGATATGGAGGGCCAAACATATGTATAAAAGGAGGCCACTATGGACTTCCCTGGCAGTCCAGTGGTTAAGACTCCATGCTTCCATGGCAGGGGATGCAGGTTCAATCTCTGGTTGGGGAATTAAGATCCCACATGGCCAAAAAAACCCAACCAAACAAAAAAATACAAAAAGGAGGCTGCTAGAGGAGAGTAGAGACAAAGGAGAGTGATATGACTTATGTTTTTTATTTATTTACTTTTTTTAAATTTTAATTTATTTTGGCTGCACTGGATCATTGTGGCGGCAAGTGGACTCTTAGTTGCGGCATGCAGGCTCTTAGTTGTGGCATGCGTGTGGAATCTAGTTCCCTGACCAGGGATCAAACCCAGGCCCCCTGCATTGGGAGCACGGACTCTTACCCACTGGACCACCAGGGAAGTCCCTTGATTTATGTTTTTTAAATGACCATGATGGTTCCTCTGAGGAGAATAGATTATAGAATAGTGCAGGCAACAGATGATGGTAGAATGGATGAGGATGCTGGCAGGAGGAAGGGAGAGCTGGAGGAAGAACGTGAGGTGGAAAAATGAGCAACATTCTGAAGGTAGAGATGACAGACTTTGCTGATGCGGGACATGAGGAACGGTGGGGGTGGATCTTGAATGAATCTCAGGCTTTGGGCTTGAGCAAGAAGATGGTGGTGCCATTTACTGAGATGGGAAAAACAGATTTGGGGTGGGAGGAAATCAAACACTCCATGTTATAAGTTCAAGATGTCTATTAGACATCTAAATAGAGTCTGAAATGCAAGTGAAAGATCTATGCTTTAGATATACTTTTGGAAATCACCAGCTTAAATACAACATTTAAAGTCATGGAACTGATGAGATCACCTAAGAGAGAAATTGTAGAGCTGAGAGCCCTCCAATATTTAAAGATAGAATAAAGGAGACATGTAAAAGGAGATTGGGACTTCCCTGGTGGTCCAGTGGCTAAGGCTCCACGCTCCCAGTGCAGGGGGCCTGGGCTCAAAACCTGGTCAGGGAACTAGATCCCACATGCTGCAACTAAAAAAGATCCCACGTGCCGCAACTAAGACCCAACGCAGCCAAATAAATAAATAAATGGTTTTTTTTTAAAAGGAGACTAAGAAGCAGCAGCCAATGAGATAGAGAGAAAAGCAGTGTAGTGTGGTATTACAGAAGCCAAGAAAGAAAAGTGTCCTGAAGAGAAGAGTTTACTGTGTTGTATCCTGTTGAGAATTTGGAAGGATAAGCACAGAGAAGTAACACTGGATTATGCAACATGGAGTCACTGGTGACCTCGACAAGAGCTGCTGCTGGTTAAGTAGCTGGGGCACAAACCATCCTTGGCCGGGTTGAACAGTAAGTGGGAAGTGAGGAAATAGAGGAAACAAGAATATTTTCATTTAAATTACTTTAAACCAACAAATTTTAAAAAACTCAACCTTATTTTAAGTAGTATCTGTGAAATCTTAGGTTTGAAGTGAGATATGTGTGCATTAATATGTAACTATTAAAAATGTGTACTGCCTGAAATGATCTTGTTTACCACTCACTGCACATGTGTCACACTTTGGGAAATACTCTTCCTATTAATCGATTAATTCCCAAAGAGGGGCCAGGCAACATGTGGTAGTCACAACCATTTTAATTCTTGGACCACAGTGTATCTATATGGGAAGTTTAAGAGAGTGAGGAGAGTACCTGCAGTGTGTCCACAGTGAGGGGCAAAATTCACCCAAATGAGCTGAAAACATATATCCACACAAAAACCTACACAGGGATATTTATAGCAGCTTTATTTATAATTGTCCAAACTTGGAAACAACCAAGATGTCCTCCAGTAGATGAATAAAACAATGGAATATTGTTCAGTGTTTAAAACAATGAGGTATCAAGGACTTCCTTGGTGGCACAGTGGATAAGAATCCACCTGCCAATGCAGGGGACATGGGTTCGAGCCCTGGTCCGGGAAGATCCCACATGCTGTGGAGCAACTAAGCCCGTGCACCACAACTACTGAGCTCGCACGCCACAACTACTGAAGCCTGCGCACCTAGAGCCCGTGCTCTGCAACAAGAGAAGCCACCGCAATGAGAAGGCCATGCACCGCAATGAGAAGGCCATGCACCGCAACGAAGAGTAGCCCCCACTCGCCACAACTAGAGAAAGCCCCCCTGAAAAACATTTAAAAATAAATAAATAAATAAATGGAAAAAAAGAAATGAGGTATCAATGCATGAAAAGACATGCAGGAACCTTAAATGCATATTACTAAGTGAAAGAAGCCAATCTGAAAAGGCTACATAGTTTATGATTTCAACTGCAACATTCTAGAAAAGGCAAAGCCATGAAGACAGTAAAAATATCAGTTGCGAAAGGTTATAGGGGATGAAAGGACGAATTGGTGCAGCAAAAGGGATTTTTCAGGCAGTGAAAAATCTGCATGATACTAGAATGATAAATACATGTCATTATACATTTGTCCAAACCCACAGAATATACAACATCAAGAGTGAATCCTAATTTAAACCTTGAACTTTGAGTGATAATGATGTGTCAGTTTAGGTCTATCAATTGTAACAAAAGTACCACTCTGGTGGGGGATGGTGATAACAGGGGAGGGTGTGCAGGTATGTGGGCAAAGGGTATACAAGAACTCTATCTGCTCAATTTCATGTGGACCAAACTGCTCTAAAAAATAAAGCCTCTTAAAAAAAAAAATACAAGAAGCAGAGATGATGGTAGAAAAATAGTCCTATGGAAACAGAGAAGCAAGTATGTTATAATCATAGGAAAATAAGAAAAGAATGCAAGCTGCCTTATTAGGACCTTTATCATTCTGACTCAACCAGAGCTTTCACTCTACTCACCTATTTCCCCCTACTATGCTTACGCCAACTTCTGGCCCAAAGAAGCATATCTCTACCCAACAGTCAATTTTACCTCCACACTATTTTAATGTGAACTGCCCCTACCTCTATCCCTGCCCTAGTTCCCATTCTCCCATCCTTCCCATTCTTGTCTGTTCAACTTGAATCTATCCTTCAAGGTTCAACTTCTTTTGTGACATCTCTCATCTATACTAACCTAAAACACTCTCTTCTTCCAAAAACACATTATATTTGCATTAAGTGAATCACTAAGTTACTTCAGCCAAAATTTTATTGTTCTGTTTTACAGGCATTAGTCTCATCTGCTAAATTAAACTGTACTTACTCAAATGCAATAACTGTGACATATACTTCCTTTGTAGATTCCAAAGCAACAGAAACATAGTAGATATGCAACAAATATTAATCTTATGGTAAAAATGGAAATACCAGCTACAGAGCAGGAGAGAACAAGGAAGAAAAGGAGAAACTAAGGCAAACACTGAAGGAATATAAGGAAACAAAATAAATTCATATACTGTTATCAACTCACTGGGCGTCTGCTCAGGGGAGCCAAGGTTTATAGAGTTGTCAGCAGTACCCACAGCTACTCCGTTGATGGAAGACCCACAGTCTGCAATGACTCCCAAGCAGGCTGAGCGCCCACAGTCCCAAAGTCGTGCTGTCCCATCTCGAGAACCAGATACCACATTCTTCCCCCGATCAACAATGGCTGTATCCAGGATACCTGACAAGAGAAAAAAAAAAAGACCCTAAAATGGAGTAGGTAGTAAAAGAACTACAAGGGCAGAGAAGACATATCTGCATAAATGACTCTATTCCTTCACAAACAAGTACTGGATATGTACTACAGGCTGGTGCCAGAAAAACAGAAATAAACAGAACAGGGTCCCTGTTTCCCAATGACTAGCTGCAAGAGACAGACATGGAAAAGAAGCTTTGGATTTAATTTTTAGTGGCATGTGGTTTTCTAGAGCAGTGGTTTTCAAGTTATTATTTTGGCTTTAGAACCTGTTGTTTTTTAATTTATTTATTTTTTAAAAAAATCGTTACTGGAGTATAATTGCTTTACAATGGTGTGTTAGTTTCTGCTGTATAACAAAGTGAGTCAGCTATACGTATACATACATATATCCCCATATCCCCTCCCACTTGCGTCTCCCTCCCATCATCCCTATCCCACCCCTCTAGGTGGTCACAAAGCACCGAGCTGATCTCCCTATGCTATGTGGCTGCTTTCCACTAGTTATCTATTTTACATTTGGTAGTGTATATATGTCCATGCCACTCTCTCACTTCATCCTGGCTTACCCTTCCCCCTTCCCATGTCCTCAAGTCCATTCTCCACGTCTACATCTTTATTCCTGTCCTGTGCCTAGGTTCTTCAGAATCATGTTTTGTTTTTTTAGATTCCATATGTTACCATACGCTATTTGTTTTTCTCTTTCTGATTTACTTCACTCTGTATGACAGACTCTAGGTCCATCCACCTCATTACAAATAACTCAGTTTCACTTCTTTTTTATGGCTGAGTAATATTCCATTGTATATATGTGCCACATCTTCTTTATCCATTCATCTGTCAATGGACACTTAGGTTGCTTCCATGTCCTGACTATTGCAAATAGTGCTGCAATGAACACTGTGGTACATGACTCTTTTTTTTTTTTTTTTTTTTTTAAATTTATGGCTGCATTGGGTCTTCATTGCTGCGTGAGGGCTTTTCTCTAGTTGCAGCGCGCTAGGGCTTTTCTCTAGTTGCAGCGAGCAGGGGCTACTCTTTGTTGTGGTACATGGGCTTCTCATTGCAGTGGCTTCTCTTGTTGCAGAGCACGGGCTCTAGGCACATGGACTTCAGTAGTTGTAGCATGCAGACTCATTAGTTTGGCTCCCAGACTCTAGAGCACAGGCTCAGTAGTTGTGGTGCATGGGCTTAGTTGCTCTGCAGCATGTGGGATCTTCCCAGACCAGGGCTTGAACCCGTGTCCCCTGAATTGGCAGGCAGATTCTTAACCACTGCGCCACCAGGGAAGCCCAACATGACTCTTCGTGAATTATCAGTTTCTCAGGGTACATGCCCAGTAGTGGGATTGCTGGGTCGTATAAAAACTGTTTTTTAAACAAAAATTAAGTAGACATCCTAGACAGTTCAGTGTGAAAATCACTGTCTTAAAAGATCCTGCTGCTTCCATTGGGAACTAATCATAAAAAAGGAGTGACTCCTCATCTGGCCAAGATGGAGTAGTCCCATTGCTCCCAGGTCCTCTCCTTACAACTAAAAAAACCTGGACATAAGACAACAAACAAGCACAAGAAGGTTGAAAGATGTAAAGAAGAAAGCAGTCCACCTAGGGACCTCAAGACTTGAAGAACAACAGGGCAATGAATTCCCTGGATTTCCTTACTGCCTCCCATATATCCTAGACAGGACACCGCAGAAGCCTCTAACATAGAACTAATTTTTAAAAAAAGGCACAAATTAAAAACAAAAAACAACAACCAAACAACTCCAAGAAAAGTCTGTTGCCTCTAGGCAGAAGACTTAGAAAAGGGTGGCCTAACAGTACAGAAAAGCTTTTTGGCAATATCCATCTTACTCAAACAGCAACAGAAAAACTGCTACCTCCCCTCTCCCAAAGAGTCAGTGGGGCTGAACAGGGAGTGATTTCTACCTCAACCCCCATGGAAGCAGAAGACAGCTCTCCAATTC
Organism: Globicephala melas; assembly: GCF_963455315.2. Lineage (NCBI taxonomy): Eukaryota > Metazoa > Chordata > Mammalia > Artiodactyla > Delphinidae > Globicephala > Globicephala melas. Next base: position 51,216,879 of record NC_083321.1, on the reverse strand, counting down.
CCCCCACCCAGCGACACTGACCAGGCCCAGCAGGGTACTGTCAGCGGGGAGCTGGGCCTCTACTCTCACCCAGCACCAATGGGGGAAAGAGGTAAAACATAAGGGACAGGGAAGTAGCACTCCACTTTCCCCAACCCATCCCCTAGTGTCAGTCAGCAGGAAACAGAGCTTACAAGCCCACTTTGGAGGAAAAGAAGTAGTGCAAGTTGAGGTGATGCAAGAAGGTGCCCCACTTCTACCAGGAAGGCGTCAGCAAGGTCAAGGGGAAGCTGAGCTTCTACCTCACCTGTTTGCAGACAGGTAGCGTGAGCCAGTGCTCCACTTTTGCCAGAGCAGTGTTAGAGGAGCCCAGCAGGAAGCTGAGTATACACATCTCCTGGGCCCCTGTACCATACCTCGACAGGGGACCACCTGCTAAAAAAGATCAAGTAAGATGCAGAGTGTTATAATATCCAAAATGTCCACAGATTTTATGACTTTTGAAGCCCTTTGTCACCCCTTATCTGACTATTTTCTATGATCCCTGGCTTCAGGAGCACCCAGTGTAAAAAGGTAGAGACAGTCAAGGACATAAAGAGTTTCAGGGGCATACATGTGACAACATAGGACTGTAGAGTAGAAAGAGAGTCTGGCCCTATGGTGATACAGGCAGGGCTAGTACTTGCTTTATTAAAACCCATTTAATTATCCTATTATAGGTGCCCAATAAACACTTGCAGGCTGAGTAATAAGAGTACCTGATCAAAGGTTACTTAGTAAACCAGTGCCCTGGCTTGCTCCCATTCTGCTCAAGATGAGATGACTTCAGATATATAAACCTTGACAAAAACTCTACAAAAACTCAGTATAAGGTACAAGTGATGGATGAGCCATGCAGTTAACCACATGCCTCAACTCTCAGTGGAAATTTCACTTTGAAAGCCTTTTTCAGAAAAAAGATGAATTCATAAAAATGCCACAAATTTAAAAAGTAGCCAATTTAGGGCCTGTTTGATAAAATATGATTTTCTCAGGTGGGACCTAATTCACAGGGTAAGTTTCCCAATATATCCAATTTAAAATAAAAACTAAATACAATTTATATAGCTGGTTACAGTGGTTGGAAAAAAAAAATGTAATCCTTGTACTTATATATCTACTGGATAAAGGCCATACAGATAAGTTTTTATTTATTTATTTTTGGTTATATGTTGGTTTTTTTAATTCATTTTTATTGGAATGTGGTTGCTTTACAATGTTGTGTTAGCCTAGATAAGCTTTTAAAAGTAGGCTTTCCCTCAGAAGCAGATCTAAGGAGGCAACATATCTTGTTGCTATTTTATGTTTCTTATTTACAACATATTTTGTAATCATAAAGTACCCTGAGTTTAGAAAATCCACCTTTCCACTCTATCTCCATAACACACTCAGCATTCTAGCTAGAAAAGGATCTTAGATCTTTCAAGAATCTTAAGGAATCACCAATAGGAACATAAGGAAGGGGCTTCAACTCTTACTAAGCCATCAAAGATCTGTTTATGTCTTTATTGGGAAGTTCCAACCACTATTTAAAAATGCTGAGTTCCATGGAAGTGATGCAAACTTAAAAAAAAAAAAAAGGTTCTGAAAAATATGTATCCAAGACAGGATGCTACAGCTGTGGCTAGGGAGCTATGAATGGTATTAACTGTGTACAAATTTCAACCAATACTCAGTAAAGAGCTGTCATCTAGGAAGTTTTCCTTTTTTATGAAAGTAGAGTGGAAAACTATCACTCCCTCTCTAATAAAATGTCACAACATAGTGGCATCTAGTGTGGGTCTCTTTACTCTTAGGTGACAAGAATAAAAGAAAGAGGAGCCTTACAGGAGCAGGAATCTGTGAGGAATTACCTTAAGAAGAAGCTATAAAGGAGCAGGAATGCCTTTGTAAGAGAAGTAGCCATAGCTAAGACCTAGCAGAGCTGCAAAGGCTTTAGATACCAAATCAAACAGACAGAAATCCTCAACATATAAACCAAGATGAAAAAAAATCTGCATTCAAGAAAAGATTCAGCTGATTTACAGATAAACATCATAGCCAAAGTCTGGGAAATAATAATAATGTTAGATGAAACTATGACTGAAATAAGTATTAGTAAGAAACAGCAAATTTCATATTTCTAGGCAGGTTTTTTAACAAGTTTACTCTATTCAGATCTCAGAAAATAATGAGCCTTGAAGCACCTATTACTTGGAGGCAGCATATCCTATTTCAGAGAAAGTATATAAGAGTTTGAAAAGAATGCAACCTGGTTTCTCAAATGTAAGCATCTTTCCTACCTTGGTGAGCAAAAAACCTCAACCAATCAACTGAAATGGTGTTTCATTTGGTCTCAATGTTTTCACAGATTATGAAAGACCTGGTGCTTATTACAAAGAATTAAGATTATGAATATATATCTCCAAATCCACCAACCTTGATTAAATGGCCTGGTCAATTAAAAATTTTCAAACTGATTAAAGTACACTTTAGAGCTACTTAGTAAACTCATATATTACAAATAGAACACTGCTTTTAGTTTATCTTTTCATTAGACAGATTTACAAAAATCTTATCTCTGCTTAAGAACACACTAATCCTTTAAATAAGTATAAAATATATATCTAGAAGTATTAGAAAAGACCAATTACATATCAACTAAGATCAAAAATGTCTACTGTATTAGAAATAACAATTTCTGCTTTTCACATTTGACAAGTATGTTAAAACATCACAAGGTTCAACTTCCCTGGCAGGGTTTAAAGTATAGTGTCATATTTTTTATGAACAATAATAGCATTCAGTGTGCACTTATTACATACCAGGGATTATACTAAATCTTTCATATGTACCATTTCATTTAATACTATTATCCCCATTTTACATATGAGGAAATTAAGGCTCAGAAAAGTTAAGCAACTTTCCAAGGCTTCCCAGACTTTAAATGGGAGAATTAAGATTTAAACCAAGATTTGTATGTCTCCAAATCCTATGTTTTGCCACTCTACTGTACTGGCTCCCTTACTATCATGTTTCCATATACTAGAAGCAGTAAGCAAGCCAGGGACTTAATTAAGCTAACGAAAGGTTATTCTTTATAACAGATCTTTATACAGAGCTATTCTATTAGTGTCCAGATGATTCTTTGCAATAAGCATCAGGTAATGTTCAATCCAGACTTCCTTTTATGTCTTGCTTGCCAAGACTTACCTAGGCAATAAAAGACCATGTCCACTTCAACACTATCTTCTGCTTCTCTTATTTAGTCACCACTTGTGAAAACACTAAAGATCACAAATGCAAATAATAATTCTTTATTGTTTATGTGGTTCATGACATTTATTAAAATGCTTCAAAATCTCAGAACTAAAGAGATTGTTAAAAAGGAGCCACACAAAGCAACTTGGAAGTCAACTAGGTAAAGACAGTGACCCATATATGCCGCTGTTATTGGAGATTAATCTTGATTTTGGCTCCATACTTCTGAAGAATGGGCAACCCCAAACCCGGGGCTCCTTTATAGAATTAACTAGAGAGAAGCATTTAAGACCTGACAGACATTAACCTGGATCTGACTTCATGCAATTTCCCCTAAAGCTTATCATTTCTGTTCAATCTAATTTATAAAAAAAACAACAAACCCTCTCAAGGAAAAAAAAGTAAGGGTGTTATACTCTGGAGAAGCGCCTACCCCCACCCCAGAACTTTCTCACAAGGCCAAAAGAATGGAACAACTATATGAATAAAAGCTTAAATCAGATCAACAAACACTCTAGAGTTCAACCTAAGCTAAGTGACACACATGGATTCTTACGGAGAACTGAAGAACACTGGGAGACTTAGGATTCATGTGGAGGGCACAGTCAATAACTATAGTAATCCAAAGGTATTCTGAAGTTAAGTGTGCACAGATGTTAAATATGCATCTTCTTAAGTTCAATATGCAGAGCTATGCCTTGTTCACTGGAAAGGTCCCCCATGCCTTGCATCTTCAAGGTGGCCAGATCTAAGGTGAATCCCTCAGTGTTCTTCTAGACTCCTTTGGCTCCTGGATTCCCCAACAGTGCAGGCTGCTTTGACTCCTCAGACCTGTCAGTTCTTTGGACTGAACGTGAAGAAGGCTCTATATATCCCTTCTACTCCCTTTCAATGCATCCATGTACTTAAGTTTCAGAAGAAAACCCATTTATTTGCTAAGGTTAACATGTGTGTTTGCTAGATGATCTGTATGTAATCTGACAAACCATTAAAAAGAAATACTAAAACTTAAAAAAATCAACTCTACACACAAGCTATTTATAATATAGTCAGGTAGACAAGGCAAAAACACTGGGTTAAATACCATAAGTATAGGGCAAATACATAATAAATTCCCAAATGAGTGGTGTAGATGATGTGTATCATGGTCCCAAAGGAGTGATCAAGGTAAGAAATAACATCCTTATTTGAGGATGTTATTACATTTTCAAAAATATCCAAACTTGGGGCTTCCCTGGTGGCGCAGTGGTTGAGAGTCCGCCTGCCGGGGAGACGGGTTCGTGCCCAGGTCCAGGAGGATCCCACATGCCGTGGAGTGGCTGGGCCCGTGAGCCATGGCTGCTGAGCCTGCGCGTCTGGAGCCTGTGCTCCGCAACGGGAGAGGCCACAACAGTGAGAGGCCCGCGTACCCGAAAAAAAAAAAAAAAATCCAAACTTGTAAAAATAAGAATGACATATTTACCATTTTTTTAAAACATTCCAAATTAAGGATAAAACATCTCTAAATTAACTTTTTTCCCAACAAACCAACCAATCAGTTACAGAGGGAAGATGTTCTCACTCTGTCTCTACAATCCAATATCAACAGGTTATGTGGTTAATCCATTTTAAAAAACTGAACTGTGATTTAAATCCACAGGAATCGACCATTAATACCAAGGTCTATCTGATGTCTGGTGATGCAGCCGTTTGCAACACAGCTTTTACTGTCACCTCAGCCAAAGGACTAATGTGAAATAGTGGGCACACCTCTCTCTCTTTTTTCCCAGCACACAAGTAGATGATCTCCTATGGAGCCTTTTTTCCCCTTATCAACTGTGGAAAACAATGGTCTATGTAAGTTAGTGAATTCTAGATAGCAATAATAAGACTGAGTAGGAAAGGAATTTCTAATCCTTGGGGAAATACCAGTTCATTTAAATGGCCAGTTGGATGAATTACTTGTGTTTTTGTGGATAACTAGATTCTGTTTCTATCTTTTTGGTGATTCATTTCTGGGGATCATTACAGAAACCTTTAGGAGAAATCCCTCTTCATACCTCCTTTGTGACCTTTGAAGGTCACCACACAGTTAGCATCTTCAGCTGACCAGATCTTCAGCTGGGCATCCATTCCCCCACTCAGAACCACAAGGCCTGATGGGAAAAACCTGCAACAATTCACATCAGATACATGTCCTTCCAATACTCTCTGGAAAAACAAAAGAAAATTCCATGCTAGTTCTCTTGTCCGTCCCTTGATGTTCTCTTACCTCCCATATCCTTAGTTCCGTAAATGATATATCTACATGCTGCATTTTAAAACAAAAGAGGTCCAAAGAATCTCTTTAGTTCATCTGTATACCAGGTAATGTTCTTAGAGCTGTTGGCTCCCTTTCCTGGGCTTTGGCTGCAAATGTTGTGAATTTGAATTCCATAGCTCTCATAGCCACCCCTAAGTCTAGTTCTACATATAAGGAGCTGAGGAGGCTTGAGGGCTCTTTTACTTGTCTTTTCTTAAAATCCTCTGTACAGGTTGGGGGGCTCAGCCATACAGTCAGTGTAACAGCCTAGTTACTCTGTCTTAGAAATGGGTCACTGAAGGCAGTTCATACCATCCACTCACAGACATTCACTAGCCTGGCTCTTCCACTGTTCCAGCCCCAATTTGTTCTGGCAAATCACCAAACTTGAGCATGGTTCTCAGATTAACAAATGGAAGAACAAAGATCAATTGAAGTGCAGTGTTCCTACATTTTCAGAATGGGCCACTCTTCTTTCCATGGCCCAGTCTAAGGTTTCTCAGACCACCCTAAAAGTGTACCCAAAGCCTTTACTCTGAGCTCTCCATTGGAAGCCTGCCAGATCTTCATGCTCCCATCGGTACTAGAAGACACACCAAGGCCTCCTCCACTGGAAATGTCCAGGCATGTTATCTGTTTAAACGACAAAACAACCAGTGTTACAAATAACGAAATGCTCTTCTTCCCTTGAAATATGTTACAAAACCTCTCTCATTTCACACTCTCTAAGACTTCTTCAAGCCTGTGCTTCCCAACACAAAGGACATGTGTTTCATATGAAGGCTGAGTTATCATCACCGATCTCCCAACAAGGCTGGAGCCAAAACCCTTTATTTCTCGAAACAAAAAACTATTCTTGTAGTCATCTATAATCTCCTGCTTCAGCTATAAAGTTACTTATTCCCATATCATTTCCATAGTTTCTATCTTTTGCTATTTCATTTTAAAATTAAGATACCTCTCCTAATTCTTAGGAACCCACTTACACAAAAAGACAGATTTCCAAGATGCACCAGGATTCAAGGAAAAGTAAGGATGCTTCCAATTTACTACTTTACATTCCCTCTGTAAAATCATAACTGCCTGTGTGTGTATTTCAGAATAAGTAATAGAAAAATTCTCAAATTCACTTATGCAATTTCAATATTAGGAATCACTTCATGAATAAGCCATGATCAGAATGTCAAGTCTCTTTCATAAATCAATACATGCATACATAATATCCCCTTTTTATTAAAAAACACCCAGTTACAAATATTCCAGAAATGTAAGACTGAGATATATAATCACAGTCATATTCCCAGCAACTATGATTCCAATATGACCTAAATTATTTTTAAAAAGTAGGAACTTTCAACAACAAAAAAAAATAGGAACTTTGCCTTTAATTATTCAACCTTCCACTTTACATCTCTATGCCAATTAAGCCATAATGAATAGGTCTGGCAAAAACTAAAGGGATATATGGGTCAACTCTAACACTTTCTAAGACTTTTTCTTCTTTATTTTGGTTCCTCAATAAAAGGACCATTAACTTAATTGCAGTTCTTTTAACTTTAAGGATTATGACAACAATTAACATTTATATCATGTTTTATCATTTATAAAACATTTTTAAATACACTGGATCATTTGATCCTCATAATAATCCCATTCTGCTCCTAGCTTCTCATCGGTGGATACTGCTTTCACATTCTAGTGTAGGAGACATTTCTCAGATGTATCTTTCTTCTCCAACACCACTGCTACCACCCTAATCCTGGGCCTTAAATCTGACTACCAGTACTGTCAAGTTCAACTCTATTCTGGCTCCCCAACTACATGATGAGCTTTATAAGTGTCAGAACGATGTCCAGCACTTTCTCACACAAATCACAGGCTAGTACACAGTAACTATTTAACAAATACCTAATAACAGTTTGGGAAGAGGGATGAAGCAGCTCATCAACACTAGATAAGAAAGTAAAGCCATCTGACCTATATCAATGAGACCAGCTACTGTCCCCATTCAAGGGCCCCAGAAACAAAACATATTTAAACACTTTCCTACTCACTCTGAAATCAATTTAATCCCTAAAGCAATACAGCCCAACCTCTTTCCTGACTCAGGCACCATCTATCCAACTGCCTGCCAGGCATCTATCTTTGGCTTTATAGTGGACACCTGAAACTTAACATGTCCAAAATAGAACCCTTATTTCCCCTGCTCCCTACCAATGCAACTACTTGTCCCCCAAGTAAATGACACCAGAATTTACCCAATTCTCAGGCCAAAATTTTTGGAATTATCCCAACTCCTCATTTACTCACATCTTATATCCAAGTCATGGCAAATCCTGTCTGGACCCACACCCTAGAATACAGGCTCTATACCACAGTTCTATCCATTACTATATAGCCCCAGTGCCCAGAAGAGTATCTGGAATATAGTAGGTGATTAATAAATGGGTGAATCACCTAATAATGAGCTCAAATAAGAGAAAGGGAGAATAAGAAATAGAATAAATGAACTATTAATGATTTTTTAAAAAATGACCCACTCCTCAAAAGGTAAATGGTTTTCCCAACTCCCCAAGGAGTTCACCACTTCCTCCCCCAGTGGTCTTCAGCTTCTATGTTTATATTGGGTTGGCCAAAAAGTTCGTTTGGATTTTTCTATAACATCTTACGGCAAAACCCAAATGAACTTTTTGGCCAACTCAATATATCATAGTGGTTGTCAACCAGGGGCAATTTGTTTCTGGGGGGACATTTGGTGATGTCTGTAAACATTTTTAGTTGTCACAACTGGGGGCGGTGTCCAATGGACAACTTGTAGCTAGAGGCCAGGGATGCAGCTAAACATCCTACAGTGCATAGAACAGTCCCCTACAAAAAAGAATTATCTAGCTTAAAATGTCAATACTGCCAAGGTTGAGAAACTCTGATATATGATTTGGTACCCTCTCAGTTAATATACTCTTCCTGGAAAGGATAGGGATATTGTGTTATTTATCTCAGTTACATATCTTTGGGGCCCTAGTTCCTAGACCTAAAAAGTAATTAAGTCTGAACTATCTATTCTTCCAAAGTGATAGAACACTGAAAAGTAGATTATACATCATACCAGTTGTCTCCTTCCTCCAGATTTTTATTAAAGAGAAAGAGGAAAGAGAACTAACATTTATTGAATAGCTAGCTATTATGTGCCAGACATGTAACAGACACTACTCTCATATAATCCACTCAAAAATCTTTAAGTATTGGTGAGAAATCTGAGGTTTAAGAGGTAGTTTAATTTCCCCAAGGTGAAAGAGCAGAGCCAGGATACAAACCTAGGTCAGAGCCTAAGGCTAAAGATCTAGTCCTTAGTTACAGCAAAAGAACAGACAGATCAATGGAGCATTCCTAAATATTGGATAAAGATGACAATTCAGAGACCTTCAAAATGGTGGAGGAGTAAGATGTGGAGATGACCATCCTCCCCACAAATACATCAGAAATACATCTACATGTGGAACAACTCCTACAGAACACCTACTGAACGCTGGCAGAAGATCTCAGACTTCCCAAAAGATATATATATTTTTTTCCTTTCTCTCTTTTTGTGAGTGTGTATGTGTATGCTTCTTTGTGTGATTTTGTCTGTATAGCTTTGCTTTTACCATTTGTCCTAGGGTTCTGTCTGTCTGGTTTTTTTTGTTTGTTTTTTATTTTTTAGTATAGTTTTTAGTGCTTGTTATCATTGGTGGATTTGTTTTTCGGTTTGCTTGCTCTATTCTTTCTTTCTTTTTTCCCCTTTTTTTATTACTTTTTAATCTTTTCATTTTTAATTTTTTTTATGTTTTATTTTAATAACTTTATTTTATTTTTTCTTTCTTTCTTTCTTTTTTTCCTTCCTTTTCTTCTAAGCCATGTGGCTGACAGGGTTTTGGTGCTCCGGCCGGGTGTCAGGCCTGTACCTCTGAGGTGGGAGAGCCGAGTTCAGGACATTGGTCAACCAGAGACCTCCCAGCTCCACATAATATCAAATGGCGAAAGCTCTCCCAGAGACCTCCATCTCAACGCTAAGACCCAGCTCCACTCAACGAACAGCAAGCTACAGTGCTGGACACCCTATGCCAAAAAACTAGCAAGACAGGAACACAACCCCACCCATTAGCAGAGAGGCTGCCTATAATCAGAATAAGGCCACAGGCACCCTAAAACATACCACCGGATACGGTCTTGCCCACCAGAAAGACAAGATCTAGCCTCTTCCACCAGAACACAGGCACCAGTCCCCTCCACCAGGAAGCCTACACAATCCACTGAACCAACCTTAGCCACTGGGGGCAGACACCAAAATCAACGGAAGCTATGAACCTGCAGCCTGTGAAAAGGAGACCCCAAACACAGTAAGTTAAGCAAAATGAGAAGACAGAGGAACGCACAGCAGATGAAGGAGCAAGGTAAAAATCCACCAGACCAAACAAATGAAAAGGAAATAGGCAGTCTACCTGAAAAAGAATTCAGAGTAATGATAGTAAAGATGATCCAAAATCTTGGAAATAGAATGGAGAAAATACAAGAAATGTTTAACAAGGACCTAGAAGAACTACAGAGCAAACAAACAATGATGAACAACACAATAAATGAAATAAAAAATTCTCTAGAAGGGGGCTTCCCTGGTGGCGCAGTGGTTAAGAATCCGCCTGCCAATGCAGGGGACATCGGTTCGAGCCCTGGTCCGGAGAAGATCCCACATGCCATGGAGCTACCAAGTCCATGTGCCATAACTACTGAGTCTGTGCTCTATAGCTCACGAATCACAACTACTGAAGCCTGCAAGCCACAACTACTGAAGCCCACACACCTAGAGCCCGTGCTCTGCAACAAGAGAAGCCACCACAATGAGAAGCCAGTGCACCACAATGAAGAGTAGCCCCCACTTGACACAACTAGAGAAAGCCGCGAGCAGCAACAAAGAGCCAACACAGTCAAAAAATAAAAATAAGTAAAATAAATAAATTAAAAAAAAATTCTCTAGAAGGAATCAACAGCAGAATAACTGAAGCAGAAGAACGGATAAGTGACCTGGAAGATAAAATAGTGGAAATAACTACTGCAGAGCAAAATAAAGAAAAATGAAAAGAATTGAGGACAGTCTGAGAGACCTCTGGGACAACATTAAACGCACCAACATTTGAATTACAGGGGTCTCAGAAGAAGAAGAGAAAAAGAAAGGGACTGAGAAAATATTTGAAGAGATTATAGTTGAAAACTTCCCTAATGTGGGAAAGGAAATAGTCAATCAGGTCCAGGAAGTGCAGAGAGTCCCATACAGGATAAATCCAAGGAGAAACATGCCAAGACACATATTAACTAAACTATCAAAAATTAAATACAAAGAAAAAATATTAAAAGGAGCAAGGGAAAAACAACAAATAACATACAAGGGAATACCCATAAGGTGAACAGCTGATCTTTCAGCAGAAACTCTGCAAGCCAGAAGGGAGTGGCAGGACATATTTAAAGTGATGAAAGGGAAAGACCTACAACCAAGATTACTCTACCCAGCAAGGATCTCATTCAGATTCGACAGAGAAATTAAAACCTTTAGAGACAAGCAAAGGCTAAGAGAATTCAGCACCACCAAACCAGCTTTACAACAAATGCTAAAGGAACTTCTCTAGGCAGGAAACACAAGAGAAGGAAAAGACCTACAATAACAAACCCAAAACAATTAAGAAAATAGTAATAGGAACATACATATTGATATCTACCTTAAATGTAAATGGATTAAATGCTCCAACCAAAAGACAGACTGGCTGAATAGATACAAAAACAAGACCTGTATACATGCTGTCTACAAGAGACCCACTTCAGACCTAGGGACACATACAGCCTGAAAGTGAGGGGATGGAAAAAGATATCCCATGCAAATGGAAATCAGAAGAAAGCTGGAGTAGCAATTCTCATATCAGACAAAATGACGTTAAAGACTATTACAAGAGACAAAGAAGGACACTACATAATGATGAAGGGATCAATCCAAGAAGAAGATATAACAATTGTAAATATTTATGCACCCAACATAGGAGCACCTCAATACATAAGGCAAATGCTAACAGCCATAAAAGGGGAAATCGACAGTAACACAATCGTAGTATGGGACTTTAACATCCCACTTTCACCAATGGACAGATCATCCAAAATGAAAATAAATAAGGAAACACAAGCTTTAAATGATACATTAAACAAGATGGACTTAATTGATATTTATAGGACATTCTATCCAAAAACAACAGAATGCACATTTTTCTCAAGTGCTCATGGAACATTCTCCAGGATAGATCATATCTTAGGTCACAAATCAAGCCTTGGTAAATTTAAGAAAATTGAAATCATATCAAGTATCTTTTCTGACTGCAACGCTATGAGACTAGATATCAATTACAGGAAAAAAATCTGTAAAAAATACAAACACATGGAGGCTAAACAATACACTACTTAATAACCAAGAGATCACTGAAGAAATCAAAGAGGAAATCAAAAAATATCTAGAGACAAATGACAATGAAAACATGACGACCCAAAACCTATGGGATGCAGCAAAAGCAGTTCTTAAGACGGAATTTTATAGCAATACAATCCTGCCTCAAGAAACAAGAAACATCTCAAATAAACAGCCTAACCTTACACCTAAAGCAATTAGAGAAAGAAGAATAAAAAAACCCCAAAGTTAGCAGAAGGAAAGAAATCATAAAGATCAGATCAGAAACAAATGAAAAAGAAATGAAGGAAACAATAGCAAAGATCAATAAAACTAAAAGCTGGTTCTTTGAGAAGACAAACAAAATTCATAAACCATTAGCCAGACTCATCAAGAAAAAAAGGGGAAGACTCAAATCAGTACAATTAGAAATGAAAAAAGGAGAAGAGAAGTAACAACTGACACTGCAGAAGTACAAAGGATCATGAGAGACTACTACAAGCAACTATGCCAAAAAAATGGACAACCTGGAAGAAATGGACAAATTCTTAGAAAAGCACAACCTTCTGAGACTGAACCAGGAAGAAAGAGAAAATATAAACAGACCAATCACAAGCACTGAAATTGAGACTGTGATTAAAAATCTTCCTACAGGGCTTCCTTCGTGGCGCAGTGGTTGAGAGTCCTCCTGCCGATGCAGGGGACACGGGTTCGTGCCCCGGTCCAGGAAGATCGCACATGCCGCGGAGCGGCTGGGCCCGTGAGCCATGGCCGCTGAGCCTGCGCGTCCGGAGCCTGTGCTCCGCAATGGGAGAGGCCACAACAGTGAGAGGCCCACGTACAGCAAAAAAAAAAAAAAGAATTAAAAAGTAACTTATAAAACAACAGGTACTGTAAAAACCTGTTGTGGTAAAATATTTATAAAGAAAAAAGACTGGATCAAGTAAAATAATGATATGTAAAGCTTACCATGTGCTGGCACATAGCAGGTGATCAATAAATGTCAGCTATTACTACTATGATTATTATTTTTTAACTTTTTAAAATCGAGATACATTAATATACAATATTATATAAGTTACAGGTGTACAAAATAGTGATTCACAATTTTTTAAAGGTTATATTCCATTTATAGTTATTATAAAATATTGGCTATATTACCTGTGTTGTACAATATATCCTTGTACCTTATTTATTTTATACATAACAGCTTGTACCTCTTAATCCCCTACCCCTATTTTGCCCCTCCTTATTTCCCCCCCACACACTGGTAACCACTACTTTATTCTCTATATCTGTGAGTCTGTTTTTGTTATGTTCACTAGTTTGTTTTATTTTTCAGAGTCCACATATAAGTGACATCATACAGTATCTGTCTTTCTCTGACTTATTTCACTTAGCATAATGCCTTCCAAGTCCACCTATGTTGCTGCAAATGGCAAGATTACTATGATTATTATTAAGTGCTACATAACAAAAGCTTACAATAGTTATCTTTAGATTATAGAAATAAGTGATTTTCACTTTTACATTTCCTAAATTTTCATCACTAAATATATATTTGTTTTGCAATAAGGATAAAAACAGCTATTTTTGAAAATGTACCAAACACTAAGAAGAAGTAGGCTTTAATACAATCAGTTTATTCACCTATTTCTCATTTCTGCTTCTAAAAAGCTTATGGTAGTAGAAAGGGCTTTATCACAAAGACCTTTGAAAATTATCCCCAATATGCTGTACTTGGAATTTTGAGAAAATGCCCCTTCCATTAGGCAAAGGGACAGAAATATGAGCAGTGGCAAATTACTCAAACATCAACTACTATCATCATTATCCAAAAGCTGGTAAGTAGCTCTGGTAAAACATATATAAGGAGATTTCATACAATTCCTTTATTTGAGATTACCAGTGAGTGGATTTGTATATTTATTCTAAGTGGACCCAAGTACCAGTTTTGCCAAACCTATCACACTTTATCAGCTGTGTCATCTTATAATGCAAAGTAAATGAAAAACACATTAATTATGAATATGTTTATAGCACTAGACAAGCATGAAAAATTAACATGTTATTATATTTTCTCCTCATTTTATCAGAATACTTACACTCTTTGTATGAATTCTGGAAAAAGTAGTATATGGTGCCAAAAACTTCGAAGATGCATTTTCCTTTGGACATGAAATATGAATGCTTTTCTAAACAGAGAAGGAAAAATGAAATCCATCAGTAAAGCTACTCCAAAGGAATTAAAGCTTCTTAAAGAAAACATTAGGACAAAAGAACACTCTTACCTTTTAAGTGTACCCTAATCCTCCTTCCCCAACCCAAGACACTATCACTCCCCTACAGATCAGTAGTCCTTTTACTGCAGAGGGCTACAATGTAATTTGGTACTGCTGAGCCATTATGCTTTTATGTTGAAGAAAACTGTTCCATAGAAGACAAACCAACAATAAGATACAAATGACAAACACGAGAACATTAATTTTCATAAGAAAATCTAATACCAGTACTCTCAGTCAGCAGTGTGGCAAGGAACAGTACCAAGAGTTGTGAAAAAAACAGCACCAGCTCCCGGGCCTAGGGCTGAAAAGACTAGTCTAAAAGTAAACTTGCTGCCTATAAAAGAACTTTCAGAAAAAATGTTAGACTACTGACATGTATAGTTACCAGAGTAAGAAAGTAGGTAAAGTAAATTACAGTATACTCACACAATGTGTAGGCCCTGGTCAGGCTTGTGGTGCTCATTCCCAACTAGGACTTAAACTGACTATACATGTTCATAGACTGGTCATCACCAAATGGCTGTCTTATGATTTCCCACATGTTTTGACTAGTCATTATCACATATATTTCAGCTACTATAGCAAGATAACACTAGTGACGTAGTAGTAAATTACACCTAGAACCAGATGTTAGATTCAAGTGACATGACTTGCTGAAGGCAGACTGCAACCATTTAGGGTAAGTATGTTGGTGTTTCAAGGCAGAGGTATAAAAGGCTTGGTAAACATCGCCTCAAGGATTCTTGCAGTACAAAAATCCCTTACTCTAATTTGCAGAATACTAACACCATCCCCTAAGTGTATATCTCCTACACAGAGCTGAGGAGCTGCTCTCACCAGATGGCCCCTAACCTGTTATCTCTTCTGCAGTAGTACTTGAAAGTTTCTGGAAATTCTGCTGGACAATGAAAATGCCTTCAATAATCAAGATTTTCTGAACCTCTTTAATGAGGCTAATCTATGTACAACAAGCACAGTCCTCATAGTTCATTAGAAAGAACAGTTTCAAAGTTATTCTCATCACTGAAAATCAATATATTCTTATTACAGGTCTTCTCCTTTAAAAAGAGAATTAGATTATCTATACAAACAGTACTTTCTTAGCCAGTGTATCTATGCCTGGCTGCCTGCAGGCCTTTCATTAAATGAGTTTTTGTTTCTAACCACATGACAAAGCCCATACAGCTGCAAGAGAGCTGACCCGGATTTGGAATTGTCTCCTGTACCCGAAACTAAAGTGTCAGCTAAACTTTCCTGGCTAAATATTCATACCAAGCAAGGATATGAGGAGCTCTGAAAGCTTAGTGTTCGAGCCTCTGTAAGAACTGTGTTTGCTCTCAGAAGACTATTTCTTTGGGGCTAATTATGTAAAAGATTTCAAGAATCAGTGGTTTTCTCCTGCTTATCGATCCTGCAAATCACCCTTTAACCGTAAACAGACTATGAAGGAAGATAAAAGTTGTTACATCCCAGCAGTAGAGAATCATGCTGTTAATGAAAAGATATTAAAGAAAAGCTACAGGAGATATCAAAACAGACAAAATTCAGTGTCAGGGGGAAGTGTGAATATTCCACATTAAGATAAAATTAAAAGTCAAACTTTTTATCTTTCCAAGTTAGGTTTTTAAGCATAATGACAGATCTGTATAATAGAACACTGTAGCAACATCAAACAGCAAAGTGACTCATGGCAGTTAGGAAACAAATGAACGTTCAACCATAAGCATTTACTGTCTGACTTAGCAAGTACACTGCAGAAATTAGTAATGATATTGGAAAAGGTAAGGTTTGTATCACAGCCTGAGTACAAAGGGAAGAAAGGAAGTCAGTGCCCAGGCTGTGGATGGATACTGGCAAACACCTGGAAAAAATGTAGGCTTGCAAGGTGGTGTCATACTTGAAGTTAATAGAACTGGGTTTTAATTCTGACATAGTCTAACTAGCTTTGATTATTAGGGGTTAATTAACCTCTCTGAATCTGTTTGCTTATCTGCAAAATGTAAATTTAAAATGCCAATCCCACAGGATTGTTATGATAAACAATAACTCACTTTTAATATCTTAGTTTCTTTCATATGCAATTTCACTCCCCACTAATCAGCCTATGAGGTAGAATACTGTCTCTGTTTTATAGATGAGGAAACTGAGGCTCAGGTAACTAAGTTATTTGTCCAAAACCATATTGCTAGTAAGTGTCACAGTAACTAAGACTTGGACTCAGACCTTCTGGTACTTTCTACAATACTGTTCATGAAAAACAAATATAAAATATATAATAACATGTAGCTTATTATTTTGCACAGAGGGTAATGAATGAACATCTGCTAAAGATATGTAAAAAACAAAGTATTCTCTACTCTTGTCAGTACACCTGAAATATTTTACAACTAAAAAAGCTTAATTATACACACACCAAAAAAGGCCGTTTCACCCTTTGGGAATCATCTCACCAGAGCACACTGACTGCTGCCATCAGAAAGAGGAAGGAGGGCTTCCCTGGTGGCGCAGTGGTTAAGAATCCACCTGCCAGTGCAGGGGACATGGGTGCAAGCCCTGGTCTAGGAAGATCCCACATGCCACGGAGCAACTAAGCCCATGTGCCACAACTACTGAGCCTGCGTTCTAGAGCCCACGAGCCACAAC
The DNA here is from genome assembly GCF_963455315.2 of Globicephala melas. NCBI lineage: Eukaryota > Metazoa > Chordata > Mammalia > Artiodactyla > Delphinidae > Globicephala > Globicephala melas. The sequence goes on along the minus strand of NC_083321.1, from coordinate 51,199,958 downwards.
TACTGAAGCCTGCATGCCTAGAGCCCTGTGCTCCGCAACAAGAGAGGCCACCACTATGAGAAGCCTGCGCACTGCAACAGAGAGTAGCCCCCGCTCTCTGCAACTAGAGAAAGCCCGCGCGCAGCAACGAAGACCCAACACAGCCAAAAATAAATAAAAATAAAATAAATAATTAATTTAAAAAAAAAAGAAAGAGGAAGGAAAGTCAGATCATGAGTTCTGCAACTTACATGGCCACCTACTCACCTCAAAGACCAATGAGAAAAACAATTAAGTACTACTAATACAGGTCTTCACCAAGGTGTGCCCAGACACATTATAAAACTACGCTGTACAATATGGTGGGTACTAGCCACATAAAGCTACTGAGCACTTAAAATGTGGCTAATGCAAATGAGTAAATGAATATTTAATTTTATTTAAAGTTTAGTTTAAAAACATACTTGATTCAGTTACTGGAAAACTTTTTAAGTACATTTGGAACTACTTAGATATGTGAATCTGTTTTCAACTGTAAATTTTTTAAAACCTAAATACATATCAAGTTTTTCCAATAAAAATTTAGAGTCTGGGAGTTCCCTCATGGCACAGTGGTTAAGAATCCGCCTGCCAATGCAGGGGACACGGGTTCAAGCCCTGGTCTGGGAAGATCCAACATGCTGCGGAGCAACTCAGCCCATGCACCACAACTACTGGGCCTGTGCTCTAGAGCCCAAGAGCCACACCTACTGAGCCCGCGTGCCACAACTACTGAAGCCCGCGCACCTAGAGCCCGTGCTCTGCAACAAGAGAAGCCACCGCAATGAGAAACCCGCACACCACAACGAAGAGTAGACCCTGCTCGCCGCAACCAGAGAAAGTCTGTGCATGACAACGAAGACCCAACACAGCCAAAAATAAATAAATAAATTTTATATTAAAAAAAATTAGAGTCTGAATTGAGATGTGCTCTAAGTGTAAAATATACAGAGGATCTCAAAGACTTAATAAAAAAACTATCTCTAATAATTTTTTATATTAATTACAGGTTAAAATAATACTTTAGATATACTGGGTTAAATAAAATACATTATTAAAATTAATTTCACCTGTTTCTTTTTACCTTTTTTAGGTGGCTACTAGAAAATTTTAAATTACACATGTGGATACACACTACTATATATAAAATAGATAAACAAGGACCTACTATATAGCACACGGAACTATATTCAATATCTTGTAATAACTTATAATGGAAAGGAATATGAAAAAGAAAATAAATATGTACATACATAACTGAATCACTTTGCTGTACACCTGAAACACTGTAAATCAACTATACTTCAATTAAAAAAATTACATATGTGGCTCACATTCATCTATTGGACAGCACTGGTATAAGGGAAGTAAGAGGAAGTTTGCATCTAAAAGCATATGTATATATAAAAGAAAAAGAAAACTCTTGACATTCAAAGGCAGTAAAAGCTATGATTATTATACAAATGAAATGGAGACGACACTGATACGCAGATAACAGTATAAATCTTTAAAGTACGTATATAGGTACTACCATAGTTTTGGACACAGTGCTACCTAGAAGACATAAAAACCTACCTTGTTTATTTCGTTCACAATAAATCCTTCCGAAGCTGTAACCTCTGGGATGCCATCAAGGCCAATTCCTTGACAAGTCAGGCTGCCATACAAAGTTGGTTTCCCTATATAGCACAAAAAAGCATGTCTCAAAAAAATAAGAAGAATTAAACATTTTTCTCCTTGAAGACCCAATTCAGGCATCTGTATAAATGCGAGGAAATTGGCTCATGAAAGAAAAGCAGGCACTTGTGTTAAAAGTGAGGTGAAGTAGAAAGATCACTAGTAGTCTAGGCAAACCTAATTTGGAAGAAATATATTCAAGGGCTAAAAGCCAGGAACAAAGATTTTGAGATATAATATAGTATTTGTAGAGAAAACTACTAGAGTAATCTCAACCTCAGTTTTACTGGCTGTGAAATGGAATTCTACCAGGACGAAAGGTGAAGATGAACATGAACATATGCATTTATCCACAGTATATACACATAATACAGAGTAAAGAGTTAAGCTTCAATAACTGGAAAATTTGCTTAAGTAGGACACTGCTTTTGCAGTGATATGGGCTAAATAAGATATTATCCTACACATAAACATATGTAGATTGTAGAATGGAGTTAAAAACATTCTATTCTTCTTCTGCACTTTATACATACACTTCTGCAACAGCCCATAACACGCTGTTTACATTTCTGGCCTCCCCACCAGACTGTGAAGTCCTTGAGCTCAGAAACTAGCAAGGTGCTACAAATTATTCAGTTAAGTAACTTGCACCAAACTGAAATTCTAGGAGTAAGAGGGAAGTAAAAACCATCATGGATTCATGCAGAGTAGGAGAGCTTCTTAGAGAGGGTGGGACTTAAGTAGGATCTTGAAAAAAGATAGGACTAGGCCAAAGATAAGGGAAAGGAAGCCCCAAGTCAGGGAGGGGTGTGTCAAGAATAAGAAAAAGTCACAAAGAACAAGGGGGAAGGAGGCATCAATTAATATACCAGTTTGGTAGTTGAAAAATACTAATGGAGTAACTCACCATCTAGGGTAGAAGTATGGACTAGAGAAGATCTAGTGAAGTAGGTTTTGCAGAGAAATGGCATGAAATTCTAGTTCAGAAAGATGCCACAAAAATAGGATTGAGTGAACTCTGCTTTTTGTCACATTTCATGATTCCCTCCTGACTTCACCAACCATCCTATGAAGTTTAGCCCTTTTGGTACATTATTTCAACCAATCCCCTGTCATCACCCTCAATGACCTCTCTACATTTGTAAAGTCTCTGAAATGATCTCAGTCTCAGTATTTTGTCTATATAACAAAAATGTGAATGATCCAACTACTCACCTTCCACATTTCTACATGTAGGCTGCTGAGTGCAGATACAGAAAAGGACACAACTGTGCAGACTGGCACCACTACAATTTACCAGTTTCCAAACCCTGCACAGTTTTGCAGTCCTTTTGCCCCTTTTGTTCCCCAGAGCAGCCAATTCTTATAACACCTAGCCTGCCATCAAAACCTTCTTCCTTCATAACAGCCAAAAATTGGAAACAATTCAAATGTCCATCAACTGATGAATGGACAAAAAATGTGATATATCCTTATAACAGAACATTACTTGGCCGCAAAAACAAATGAATGCTACAAAATGGGTGAACCTTGAAAATGTTATGTTAAATGAAAGACATAAAAGGCCACATATTATGATTCTATTTATATGAAGTGTCCAGAACAGGCAAATCCATAGAGACAGAAAGTCAATTAGTGGTTGCTAGGAGCTAGGAGGAGGGCAAAATGTGGAGTGACTGCTAAAGAGCACAGGGTTTCTTTTGGGGGTGATGAAAACATATGGAATTAATGGTGAAGACATACAACTCTATGAATATATTAAAATCCATGGCATCGTACACTTTAAAAAGACAAACCTTATCATATGTGAATTATATTTCAATACAGCTATTATCTAAAAAAAATTAGAATGCTAATAGTACCTACCTGATACGGTTGTGAGGAACAGAAATAATGCATGTAAAGCATCTAGAACATAGATAGCGCATATTTTATTTCGAAGAAAAAGCTGACCCTACCTCCAACATCACAAAGAAAACTGAGGCTATAAGATACTCTCACATTTCCATATTCATGTATTTGCATTTATCTACATCTACACTTACCCTCACCTTCTTTCATCTTAGGCTTTTAGACTTAATTCAATCTCCTCTCTCCTCTAAGACAATGGTTTTTCCATTAGTCCTTCTCTTCTCTACCTACAACCTATATTTTAATTGCTCTCCAATTAGTTCCCATCTTTAAAAATAAAACAAAAACGCTTGATTTGTAAACCTTCTAGCTACCCTGTCTTCTTCGATGCAGCATCAATTTCCTCAAAAGAAAATTCTGTTTAAAACCCTAGTTCTCACAGAAATAAAATATCTTATTATAAAAAGATATCAAAGGTCTCTGAAATGACAAATAATCAGTAAAACAAAGGAAAATTTATAAACCTTGGGAATGATAAATGGCAGGGTGAGGTGACCAGGTGTTTTACTCTGATGCCTAGAATGGTGGTAACTTAAGAACTGAGAAAATCAAGGAGAACCTGTTTGACAACAGAAGTGCTCAGCTTCAGGTTTTGGATTTGATAAACTCAAGATGACAGTGAGAGCTTTAAGCAGAAATGCATAGCAGACAACTACTCAATGTCTGCTTGAAACTGAAGAGAGGTCAGAACTAGAGCTATAGATCTAGGAATCATAATCAGGAAGGTCACAACTGAAGCTATAGAACTGCTTAGAATACAATAATATATGGCTAAGAGACTGATTAAGAAGCATCAGCAATGTCTCCATGAATAAGTCTGTGGCTTCCAAATGGAAAACCAATCTGAAGGTCTTCCCCTAGAATGGAGTTGCAGAATCATTACAGCAGAGTGGTCAAGAACATTTGAAGACTCTTAGCACTATGCAAGAACTTTGGGCTAGGAGAAAGGAAGCTCTCTCCTAGGGGTAGTAAATCCTTTTTCTCTAAAGAGAAGGCATATAGATTTAAGGACATTACCTGGGGGGTGACAGCTCAGCCAGGCCTCCCCTTCGTCCTTCCTATGAAGAGAGACAAAAACCTAATTAGGCTCACTCAATGTCAAAAAAGGATGGTACTGATGCAAGGGAGAAAGATCATATAATTTCTAGTTTGGTCACAGCACTTAGACATGATCTAGTCTAACATCTCATCCAGGCACAGACAAATTTTATTTGTTGAAGAAATATTTGTGGATTAAGTGTTTAATGAATAGATCTGCTGGTTAAATGAAGCTCAAGTATTTCATCAAACATTTCATGAAGGGGCTTCCCTGGTGGCACAGTGGTTGAGAGTCCGCCTACCGATGCAGGGGACACGGGTTCATGCCCCAGTCTGGGAAGATCCCACATGCCGCGGAGCGGCTGGGCCGGGCCCGTGAGCCATGGCCGCTGAGCCTGCGCGTCGGGAGCCTGTGCTCCGCAACGGGAGAGGCCACAACAGTGCGAGGCCTGCGTACCGCAAAAAAAAAAAAAAAAACACACATTTCAAGAAATACTTATTAGTTGCACAATCTTGGTCAAAGTTACTTCTTGATTCTGGTCTTGCATTCTCTCAAAGGCACTTGGTGTGGCCCTCAATAAATGTCACTGGTCTTCCTTTTACACATTGTGTTGTAGTAAGCAATGTGTATTTTATTTCAGCCCACTTAGAAAAGTGTAAGTTTCTTAAATGCAGGAGACTATGTTTTATTCATCGTCACCACTGTTTCAATTTTAAAAACGTATTAATATAATAGTTGCCATTCATGGCACTGCTGTACTCATTCTAGTGCCTAGCATAATAACTTGAACAGTATATGATTAATATATGTTAAATAAATGAATGGTTTGCTGTGCATTCCAATTAAGCTGTTTCCTTTTGGAGGGCAGGAACCACCCCTTAACTTTAGAGTACACATCTGAACTCCGCCGAGCATCTATCTAGGTCAGAGACTGGACATGGTAGGCGTTACACTGTTTCCTGAAAAGAACTGTACAATATGACTAATATACCACTAGGGGTCGAGGAGCATACAAAGACTCCATCACACAGTCAAAGACAATGTGGTGGTGGAGAGTACTGGGACTTTTGCAAATAACTGAGGACCAATAAATATTTGCTAAATGACCATGACTACTTGGCCAAAAGTCTTCCTGCCTCCCAGTTTTTCTGTCTTTCTCCAACTCATTGATCCTATTCTGTCTCTGAAATCACACGGCGCATGTTTCCTCGGCCTCAGCCCAGCTCTTGCGAGAACGAAAAACAATGACCATGTGGGTTTCAGACTTCATTTTCTAGACCCAGGGTTCCCTCAACAATTGATGAGGTAACCCCTACGGATATCTTGGATCGGGCATGGCTCTCCTTAACGTAAAGACAACATCCGCTACCCGCCTCTTCCGTCCCGGTTCTGGACCTGGATTCACCTGAGAGCCTGGGCCCAGTCGCTCTGAATCCTCAAAGGAACCGCCATCTTGATCCCGCCTCCACCAGCCCGCGTCTTCCGCTCTTTCACGGAAGTGGGTCCGCGCTTAGGCGCTGCGTCGAGAACGAAGGGCGGGATCTACACCGAGAGGCCACCAATGAAAATGCGCGGTGGATCCTCTTCCCCTCCCCGCCCCTTTGTGCGCCCGCGCTTCCTACAGGAGGCTGGTTCCTGACAGGAGTGTCGGAAGAGTTCCAAGTGCCTGCAAAACCGACGCAGCTGTGCAGGAGCGCGCGTTCGGGTCCTCTTGTCCGCGTGTTCGGTGAGCACTGTGTGCCGCGATCTTGCGCCGTGAAGCCTAGCTGGCACAACTGGGGGTGTGCCAAGCGGCCGCGCACGCGCATGCGTCCTCTTCTGAAGGTGGGAGAGGAGCCAGAGGAGCCATAGGTGACTTAGCCACCTGGGTTTCTCTGCTTTCCCGTCCTTTCCGTGCCTTCCTCTGCCCGGCCGGTTTCCGCGAACCAGCTACCGACCATTTATCCTGTCTTGATCTCTGAGCGAGGGTCTTCCTTTTTTTATTCTAGGGAAGACTGAAGCTAGGTTGTAGTGGGGAAAGAATACGGCAGTATTTACTTGAGTCCTGTTGTAGCCCATGCACTCACTTGTGACTTATTAGGATATTAATCCGTACAGTAATTCTAAGAGTTAAATATTACCTTAAGAAGGAAACTAAAAAAGATTGCACGCTAAGGTGTGTGCATAGTAAAGTGAGTAAAGTATTTGAACCCAGATTTCTTGGCTTAGGATCCAAGGCACTGTTCTTTCCACCGCACTGTTCCAAGAGGTTTGCCCTTGTCTTTATTTATTTATTTATTAGATTTTTTTTTTGATGTGGACCATTTTTAAAGTCTTTATTGAATTTGTTACAGTATTGTTTCTGTTTTCTGTTTTAGTTTTTTGGCCACTAGGCATGTGGGATCTTAGCTCCCGGACCAGGGATCGAACCCACACCCCCTGCATTGGTAGGCAAAGTCTTAACCACTGGACCGCCAGGGAAGTCCCTCCCCTTGTCTTTATAGAGCTCACAGTGTATTTAGGAAGAGAAAAACATAGGAGCTATTACTTATCCAACTCTTTGGACGTGCCAGGCTCCTTACATGCATTATCTTATTTAGTCTTCAACAATCCTGTGAGGTAGATTTGATCTCTATTTTTCAAGAGAGATTATGAAGTGCTTTGCTCAAAGTCACCCAGTGAGTCAGTGACAAAGTTAAGTTTCCAATCCAAGTCTATTTTCAAAGCCCAGTTTCCCCCTCCTCCCTTAGGTTATACTGCCTCTAAAGCAAATGAGTTTTGTGTAGGTCTATAGAGTTCTTAAATCCTTCTTGTGACTTCCCCATTACCCTCTGGATGCCTTAATATGAGGCCTTCCTATGATCAGATACTTTCTCAACTCATCAATTTCATTAATTTTCCTGTTCTCATACTCTGTTCTCCAGTCATGTAGAACTTTCAGTTCCTCTCATGTCAAATTCTGTCTCAAACCCCCACCTTGCTGTTCCATTGATCAGGAATATTCTTTACATCTCTGGCTTACTCCTTTTCATCCTTCAAGCCTCAGTTTAGAAATCACTTTCTCCAAGAAGCCTTCCCTGCCTGTTCCTGCCCTTGTCTGGATTAGGTATTCCTCCACTGTGTTCCCAATCTTAGCTGTCTGTACACACTGTACACAAGTAAACAGCCTATTTACTTATCTAAATTGTAAACTCTGTGAAGGCAGAAAATGTGTCTGTCTAGGTCACTCCTGTATCTTCAAATCTAGCATAGTGCTTGGTACATGATAGGTACTCAGTGATCATTTGTTGAATGAATCAGAGACCCAGGAAAAGCATTAAGTAGTTTTAGCTCATTTACAGTCTGTCATGGTAAAATTTGTACAAAGGCTGAGGTCATTTATCTTCAAACCTTTCTTAAGTTCCTTCTGTATGCTACCTTGTGCTGGGTGTTCTGAAGCAGATGATTGTAGGAAGGCAGTCTGGGCAGATACACCTCATGTTAAATACTCTCACACCTCACAGACTCATTTCTTGCCCTGGACCCTGTATGCTCTATGTTACAGCCACACAACTCTCTCCATTCTCTCATATGTCAAACTCTACACATATCTGGATACTCTCCCAAGTGGTAAACTTTGTTCTTCTCCAGCCATAGAATAAGGCTAATTGGAGAAAAGAACATAGCTTCTCCAGAAAGGAAACATTTCACTTAATTCAGATTCCATTTGTAGAATCCATTCGAGCTTATTAGTGCTGTGCTAAGCATTCTCATATACTTTATCTCATTCTGTTCAGTTCAGACCATTTTGCAGGCCTGTTCTCTGCCAGGCCTAGTGCTCGGGGTACCAAGGTGAATCAGGCCCAGTATCTGTCCTCAAATAGCTTACAACCTTCAAGGGGAGACATATGCTTCAATAGGCTATAACAGTGCAGTGGTCAATGTTATTTATAACAGAGGAACAGTGTCATATATAATCATGTCTCTACTCTAACCTTGCCTCCTTGATGTTCTAGAGACTCCTAAAGATGTCAGCTCAAGGCCATACCTGGTCCCGACAGGTGAAGAAAGAAGATGAAGAAGAAGACCCACTGGACCAGCTGATCTCCCGCTCTGGCTGTGCTGCTTCCCACTATGCAGTGCAGGAGTGCATGGCCCAGCACCAGGACTGGCGACAGTGCCAGCCACAGGTGCAGGCCTTTAGGGACTGCATGAGTGAACAGCAGGCAAGGCGACGGGAGGAGCTGCAGAGGAAGAAAGAACAAAGCAGTGCCCACCGCTGAGAGCCCACACCACCTGTCCCCAGAGGATGGCCCTGCAGAAACTAGCACCCAGAGAGATCATGGGAGAAAGAAATCCTTCCACAGTGGAAGTGTGGGCCGAGAAGTGTAAGACTTGGGGATAGTATTTGGGCCTGGGGTTGAGAGCCAGGCAGCCATGGGTTTGGACATGACTGCCATAAAGAGCAGTCATATTGTCATGTTGAGATCCCACACATCCTCACCCATCTTATGTCACCGATATTAAATATTGACCAGTATTTGCCATGTAAAACAAAGAAATGGGTTAAGGGATGCTCTCTACGCTACATCTTGGGTCAGTGCGCCAAGTACTGCGCTAATTACATGGACATTTAATTTTAAAGTAAATTTACAATCTAAAGGTAAATTGGTTACCTAGTCAGTTCTTCATTTATTCAGGCATTGGTTCAAAAATATCAAGTTTTTCTGAGACCTTCTCATATGCCAGGCACTGTGTAGGAAATTGATATGATGAAAATATGATCTCTGCCTTTATGTTGCTTTAGTCTGGTTTAAGAGAAACAAAACAACACTAGAACAACTAATTAATTCCTGACAATGATGTAAATGACTTTCTCTTTCATCAATTGTTCTGGATGTTTCAGTCAATCTAATGGAAGGAAGAAGGCAAATGGGAAAACAAATACTGAGTGCCTCTCATATGCCAGACTCTGTTGCATTAACAGGTAAAGAGTCTGACCTCAACATGTTCCCAAACAAAAAAACACACAATGTTGGCTTGACATTTCAAAAGTACATTTAACATACAGATTTTCAGCTTTTGAAAAGTGGAGAAGCTGTCAACATGGAGCTTATATTCTTACTTAACAATTTGCTGGAGCTGAATTAACAATTTCTCTTTTAGGTGGATGTGTTTTCCAGTTCACAACAGTTGCCACCACTTTTCATTTTTCTTCCATGGAACTGCGTTACCCAGTCTATTTCTGTCTGACATTTGGGAGTGGGAAGGGAGTTGGGTGGGTGACCCCTGCTATAGAACTGGAATGCAAAGGGGCATATGCTCTCATCATCATCAGTAACATTTCTTAAGCATATATATATATATATATATATATATTAGAAGCACAAGTCTGAAATATAGTAGGCCTTAAAACTACTTTGAGCCTTTGTGTTGGTATTCGAGAAGGAGAGAAAGAGAGAAGGGGAGAAGATATGAGGAATGTGAGTTCAAAGAACAATAAAATCCAATTTCAGCCTTCAGGCAGAAGAGGATGATTGTGTGTGTGTGTGTGTATATATATATATATAAAAGGATGAGTGAATCTCTGTTGGGCCATGTGTACCCAATGCTGTGGGTCATCAGAGGTAGCAGTGTGGACTGCAGCTGTCAGCAAGAATCTCAAAGAGAAGGGAGGTAGTTGAGTTGACACCATTAAAGATGAAGTAGGCACTACATATTTGTAACATATATAGCAGAAAGGATTACCATCTGCAACAAATAAAAAGTCCCTAGAGGGATTTCTCTGGTGGTCCAGTGGTTAAGACACTGCTTCCATTGCAGGGGGCACGGGTTTGATCCCTGGTCGGGGAACTAAGATCCTGCATGCCGCATGGTGCGGCAAAACAAACAAACAAACAAAAAAACTAGAAATCAGTAAGAAAAAGCAAATAGCCCAACTGAAAAGTGAGCAAAGTTAAATATGCCCCCAAAACATAGGAAAATGTAAATATATTCTACATCACTTATAATCAGAGAAATACAGATCTTAAAAACAAAAGTAGGGCTTCCCTGGTGGCGCAGTGGTCGAGAGTCCGCCTGCCGATGCAGGGGACGCGGGTTCATGCCCCGGTCCGGGAAGATCCCACATGCCGCGGAGCAGCTGGGCCTGTGAGCCATGGCCGCTGAGCCTGCGCGTCTGGAGCCTGTGCTCTGCAATAGGAGAGGCTACAACAGTGAGAGGCCCGAGTACCGCAAAAAAAAACCAAACCAAAACAAAACAAAACAGAAGTACTATTAGATGATCCTGTTGACAAAAATTAAAAGTATTTATAATGACCAGTGTTGGTGGGGATGGAGAGAAACAGACACATTCACACTATTGAAGGGATCATAAATTAGTAAAGCTTTTCAGGGCAATTTGGTGAGATCTACAAATGTTTTAAATATTTAAACAGCAATTCCTCTTTTAGGAATCCGCTTAAACATCTATTATGTTCATTGCAGCATTGTTTATAATAGTGAATAAGTGGTCATAGTGTGAAGTTCCATCAGTGAGGACTGTATTCTTATATATTCAAATATGTTACAACAGAAATGTACCTATATATTAATTTGTATAATTAAAATAGAAATAATAGGTCATGGGGGGCAGGGTATTCTAGCAAAGGGAAAGGGTGGAAGGACCTCAGCAGGAGGAATGGCTTTCAAACCAGCTAAGTGGAGGGAGCAGGATTGGAAGGACTCCAGTTGACAGGAAGCTAACACTGGGACGGTCACAAAATGTGTTTGGGCAAAGAGGGCTCTATTGCCACCCAAGGCTGTTTCCTCAAGTATCAATAAATGGGGATAATTCCTATTTAATAGGCACACTAAAAGAATTAAATGAGAGGTAATATATAAATACCTGGTAATAAAAGTTGTATTTATTGAACTACTGTAACTAATATGTATGAAGCATTTAACTCAGGCTATCTGGTTCCAGAGTCTGTGCTCTCAATCCCTATGATATGCTGCTTTCAAATTCCACTATGCCACTTATTAGCCATGTGGTTTTGGGCAAACTACTTAACATCTCAGGATCTGTTTTTTCTTCTGTAAAAATGCAGTTATAATACCTTCCTCAAAGGCATCAAAGCTAATAAGTGTAGATCTTCCTCACAGGGTTGCCGAAAGAATGAGTCAATATTGGTAAAGAGCTTAGAAATAGCATCTGGCACATAGTAAGCATTCACTAAATGTTAGCTATTATTATTATTGTGTGCTAGTCACTGTCCTGAGTTACATTATCTCATTTAATCCTCATAACACTATTAACTCTCCTTTACAGAGGAGGAAATAAAGGACAGATTGGGCATCAGACTCCAAGTGTATGTTCTAAAGCCTATGCTATTCTCAGCTCTGTTCTCTCTCACAAGCATCCAGTGCCTAGTACGGTGTTCCCCACAGTGTTCTAGATTAGTATGGTTTTTTAGTCTCTCAGCTCTGTAGCCCACAGCCATGGACCTGGAGTTTAGGGTGGTCCATGCCTATCCCTATACACTCTACATCTACCTCTGCAGAGAGGCCTGGTGCCAGGGATGAGTGGAGAGATCTGTTGGCTGGGTGCCACCGTTGGCTAGGCCTAGGGCAGACTCATGATTTGGCTCTTCCCTGCAAGTTCCTTGGCTGGAGATATGGCCAGTGCTCAGTACAAAGGTGCACTGTAAAGTGTTTTACTAGATGAGTAATGAGATACTCCTCCCACTCTTCCCCCCTCAGGTAAAGTTGCCAGACCAAATCGTGGGCTGCTGACTTTAGAAATCCGAGGAGAACTGGAGGAAGTCCAAGTTGAAACCTTATATACTTTTCCACTGTATGGAATGCTAGGGCTCCGTGCTCTGCTCCAGCAGGGACTTAAAACAGGCAGAGGACGCAGGAGGGATTCTTTCCTTCTCTAGCAGTTATCTTCTGAAGAGTTGTCATTCCTCAGAGCCTGGACATCTTTCAGAGCCTGGCTATTCTGTCTAAACATGGAGCTGATTCTCTAAAACTGAAATGTCTGAGAATAAAAGTTATTCCAGGGGGAGTATAAGAACTAAATGAATCATTTCAGATTCTCCAGGGAGATCAGACATTTGAAGACAAAAATGGCATGAAGATTAAAGTACAGATTAAACAAGCACAAGACACATTGGCTGCTTCTGTCTGTAGTGCCTTGTCAGCAGGTCTAGTTCCAGACATAACCCAATGCATGCTCAGAGAGCTTTCCTTCCCTAAATATACTTTACATCCTAGAACAGTGGGGACTGGGGTCTCTGAGTGTTGCTACATTGTCTGAATGGCCAGAATATCCAGATTCCATTTCTTTCTCTCCAACTAAAAAATACTCTTTCAGAATCCACAGCTGGCAATTTTTAGGCTCGATGGTGGAGGAACAAGGCATCCCCAGCCAGAACAAAGGGACTAACAAGCTGAGAAATCCACTGGCCGTCACTAGGAAAACTGCCCATTTAACCTGGACATTTGGTCCTTCTTGAAAGTTACTGATCCACATAAAAATCCATTTCTAAAAATCTCAGTAATGTGTACTCAACCAGGAATCGAGTGACCTGCAGCTATCCCTGTGAGTGACCTTGGACAAGTTTCTTTCCCTCCTGGGCCAGTTAAGTCATCTGTAAAATGAAGATCAAAATAGATTATTTCAAAGGTTATGCATTGATAGAGCCAAAACTAGAACCCAGCTACCCTGATTCCTAATCCATTGACCTTCCTTTTTTTTCTTCCCTCTTGCCTAGCTCTCATGTTTTTGCAGCGGTACTAGGCATAATTTAACCCTAACTGGGTTCAAAACTAAAAGTATGCTGAAGGAATGAACTATGGCTACATGCAACAATGTGGGTAAAACATCAGGGTAAGTGAATGAAGTCAGACACAAAAGGTTATAACTCTATGATATTTATATGTTGTTCTAGATAGGTGAAACCTATGGCAATAGGAATAAGATTAGTGGTTGTTTCTGGGAAGAATGACTATGAAAGAATGTAGGGGAACTTTCTGGGGAGATGGAAATGTTCTTTAACTTGATATAAGTGTAGGTTTCATAGGTGACTGCATTTTCAAAACTGATCAAATACACACTTAAGATCTGTGTGTTTCACTATAGATAAATTATACCTCAATGAAAAAATAATCTTTTACAAAAGTATAGTGAGGGACTTCGCTGGTGGTCTAGTGATTAACAATCCACCTTCCAATGCAGGGGACGTGGGTTCTATCCCTGGTCGGGGAACTAAGATCCCACATGCCACAGGGCAACTAAGCCTGCGTGCTCTAAAGTCTGCATGCTCTGGAACCTGTGCACCACAACTAGAGAGAAGCCTGCACACCACGACCAAAGATCCCACATGCTGCAAGGAAGATCCCGTGTGCTGCAAGTAAGACCCGATGCAGCCTAAATAAATAAACTTTTTTAAAAAAAACTGTATAGTGAAGTTTAGATGGGAAGGCAATCTAACATTTACTGAGCACATGCTTGCCCATTGTGTTCATGATCTCCATCTCAAGCTCCTACAAGGGATTATCCTCACTTTACAGATCAGAAAACTGAGGCTTAATGAGGTTAAAATAACTCACCTGAGGCCTCAAAACTAATAAATGTAGAAATTAGGAATAGCTCAGGTTTGTCTGCCTCTTTTCTTTATAATATTGTAGGTTGTCTCAGGAAGGGAGGGGACGGTATTTTCAACCTAGAGCCCAGAGATTTGCACTCCATTTGATTTCACTGCCATGTGATCCTAGGGAAGTTCATTTCCCTCTGGAAAATCAAATGAAGCTTATAATTGTTTTGTAACTCTGAGGTTCTAGCAATCAGAATATCTGTCCCTCTTACCAGGATAAGGCATTATGAGCAATTTCTATTTGTTTCAGGTCAGACTAATCATGAGCAACAAAAGCCCTTTGGCTCTGGTCAGAGGATAAATCAACTAGGTCAGTGACACAAGAGCTCCAAGGTGACAGAACCCAGCAGCCTCCAGTTTAAGAGATAAGCCTGACTCATCCCTCAGTGATGTAATGGAAAGTGATGCACTGGGAATCAAGAGATCTGAATCCTGCTCCCACCTCTGCCAACGAGGTGCCCTGTCACCTTGAGTAAAGCACTGCCCTTCCTGGGCCCCTAACCTGCACTTGCTTTAGGCTGGCTGGGTTCCAAGGTCCCTTAGCTCTAATATCTTGTCAATTTATGAAACCTTACATCTTGCTTTCACAAATTAATAACAAGGAAATGTGGGCAACTAGAAAATACCACCGTATTCCAGACTCCTAAATGGGGTCCACATGACATTGCCCATTGCCCACATGATATGGAGGCAGCGTGTATCTGTGTGTATACATGCGTTTATTCACCTTTTTATCTTCAAGTCACTACACATCCTCCAACTTTACACTCATCCATTAGCTGCTGCTCTTTCATCTTCCCTAAAGGAGACTCAGCAATGAGCAATTCTGAAACCAAAATATCAGTCCTCACCTGGCAAATTCTGCCCACACTCCCAGTGGGGTTCACTTGTAAGTCCTGGCCTGCTGAGCTTTCAATTTGAATTCAGAAAAGCATTTTAATTGAAGGCACCTGCTATCTTGACAGCCCTCCCTTAGTGTTACACCTTGAGAGGAAATCTGAGTTTCCTCTTGTTGCCTTTGGAAACCAACTCGAAAAAAAACAAAATAACTTCAGGACTGAAACTGATGAGTTTCAGAAAAGTACACACAATATTAAGAATGCTCTAAGGTCCCACAGACCTCTATGCATGGGTATCCCAGAAAAGTACGGGGTGACAGGGTCTGCCACTTAATAACTGTGTGACCCTAGGAAGTCACTTCATCTCTCCAAACCTCAGTTTCTCCACCTGTAAGACTGAGATAATACCATCAATCTCAAGGATAATCTGTATAAAGTACATAGCAAATTAGGGCTCAATAAATTTGAGTGTGATACACTCAGATGCCACACACACTCATATATACACCCTAAAAAACTGGTGTGAGGATTAGAGCTAATGTAGTACCTAGCATAGGGTCTAGCTCAATAAATTATAGCTATTCTGTACAAAAGTAGGAATGCACTAATGCTCAGAATAGGAAAAACATTAGAGGTCAATTTAGACTAATGGTTCTGAAAGAGGTAACTCTGGACCAGCAGCAGCATCACCCTTGCTCAAGATCTCCTAAGTCAGAAAATCTGGGGATGGAGCCTAGTAAGTTGTGTTTTAAAAAGCCGTGCAGGGGCTTCCCTGGTGGCACAGCGGTTAAGAATCCGCCTGGGGTTTCCCTGTTGGCGCAGTGGTTGAGAGTCCGCCTGCCGATGCAAGAGACACGGGTTCGTGCCCCGGTCTGGGAAGATCCCACATGCCGCGGAGCGGCTGGGCCCATGCGCCATGGCCGCTGAGCCCGTGCGTCTGGAACCTGTGCTCCGCAACTGGAGAGGCCACAACAGTGAGAGGCCCGCATACCACAAAAAAAAAAAAAAAAAAGAATCCGCCTGCCAATGCAGGGGACACGGGTTCCAGCCCTGGTCTGGGAAGATCCCACATGCCACGGAGCAACTGAGCCCATGTGCCACAACTACTGAGCCTGCTCTCTAAAGCCTGCAAGCCGTAACTACTGAAGCCCACGTGCCACAGCTAGTGAAACCCGTGTACCTAGAGCCCATGCTCCGCAACAAGAGAAGCCACCGCAATGAGAAGCCTGCACACCACAATGAAGAGTAGTCCCCACTCAGCACAACTAGAGAAAGCCCGCGCAGCAACAAAGACCCAACACAGCCATAAATAAATAAATAAATAAATTTTTAAAAAAGCCTTGCAGGTGATTCTAATGTATGCTTAAGTTTGAGAACCAATGACTTGGATCAGGGTTTGACAAACTATTTTTATAAAGGACCATGTAAAAATGTTTTTGCATAACAGTCTCTGTCACAGCTACTCAACTCTGCCATTGTAGCAAAAAAGCAGCCACAGACAGTGTGTAAATGAATAAGCAGGGCTCTATTCCAATAAGCCTTTATTTACAAAAACAGGCAATGGGGTTTTGGAACTGGATAGAGGTTGCACAACACTGCAAATGCATTAAATACCACTGAATTATTCACTTTAAAATGGTTCGTTTCGTGACATGTGAATTTCGCCTCAATAAATTATTTTTAAAAAGCAAATAGGCAGGCTTCCCTGGTGGCGCAGTGGTTGAGAGTCCGCCTGCCGATGCAGGGGACATGGGTTTGTGCCCCAGTCTGGGAAGATCCCACATGCCGCAGAGCGGCTAGGCCCGTGAGCCATGGCCGCTGAGCCTGCGCATCCGGATCCTGTGCTCCGCAACGGGAGAGGCCACAACAGTGAGAGGCCCACGTACCGCAAAAAAAAAAAAAAAAAATGCAAATAGGCAGTTGTTGGGATTTGGCTCACAAGTAGTAGTTTTCTGACACGTGACCAAGTTCAACCTTTAATTCTTTGCTTAAACTCCTTCCAGGCAACCCTAATTTGCAGTTATGTAACATCTACCTGCATACTTATGACAGGTCACTCACTACCCCACAAAGTACTTTTTTTTCACTTATGGACAGACCCTGATCCTATCTGGAGGGTTTTTTCATATACAAAATCTCCCTCCCTATGCCTCCTATCCACAGAGAGTTTACTTATGATTGTCTGCTTCACTAAAGGGACTCCATGCCAGGTTGATTTAAAGGATGAGTTCACTCTAATTGGAGAAATACTGAAGGGGGACATGCTTATGTGCTAAAGCACCAGGCAAAGAGAAATTGAATCCCTTAGTTAAATATACTCGACAGGATGGACTGACTTCTCACATACACACACATCCATCATTAGCAGATTTTTATTAGATGGAAGATACCTAGGGTTGGCTCAAAGGAAAGTGGTGACAGTCGGCAAGCACTCCTTCACAGAGGAGAGGAGGCACTCCTGGCTGTGGAGATGGGTACTTATGATATTGAGGGTCAGGGTCTTCTTCTTAACTTTGGCCACCCAGGAAGCTCTTTCCATTGCCACTCAGTGTCACCAGTGCTGGCATGAAAGGGTCTACAGTGAGCTAGTTCAACTTGGCTAGCAGTTCTTCCAGTTCTGGCCGAGCTTTGAACCTTCCTTTGAAGTCTTCTTCAGTGTGCTGAGGAGAAGAAAAAGAAGATAAGAGGGAATTACTACAGAGTTACTCAAATATGCCCAGCATCAGAAAAGGATCCATCAGCCAGCTCTGCAGAAAATGATTTAGATTCAACTAACTTTTACTGAGTAGCTACTATGTACCAGACTTATATTAGGCATCAAGGATTCAAAGTTGAATTGGACTTTCTCCCTGCCTTAATTATATTTCCCTATTTGTGTTCTGTTTAATTACACTGTATGGGATCGTAAATCATGTTCTTTCTGCTATACAACTGCCTCAAGGGAGGGAATTTGTGGGTGTAATGGGCTCACGCCTAATATCAGGATGCTGTGATGGAGTTCAATTTCCATGGTCTATAAAGCATCATCCCTGATGCACTGGGAAAGCCAGAAAAATGATCACGGTAAAGCAGCCTGCACACCTTTCCTTATTATTTTTATCTGGGCTAAATTATTCATATGTCTTTGTTTCTAAAGCCAGCCAGTTCAGATTTTCTATTCCACATTTTGAGCCCACCAGCAGGCCTCTTCTCATATTAGCACATACCTCCTTCACTGACAGTTTGACTCCTTCAGGAAGATTGCTTTGGATTATTTCCAAGAAAATCTCTGCAAATGTAGCACTCAAACCGCTGATCTGCAAAAGGAAAGAAGATGCTCTAAGAGAGGCACTGAAACCTAGGTGATTGGGCAGACATGGCAAGGGCTCAAATGTCAGCTCCAGCAGAGCTAGAGGGCCTTTGGGTGAAGGATTAACATCCAGAGCTGTGTTTGGAGCCCAGACTTTCCAGGATTTCTCTTGCTGATCTGCCAAGTTGTCTGGTTACTAAGATGGTCATGGCCAATATCTGCTCTTGTAGGCAATGAATGTCATAACTGGATCAAGAGGTCAAGTCCAGGATGACTTTCTGAATCAACTCAGGTTTACCCACATAGACTGGGACCTGTTGTTGTCAGACCCTGTGCTGAGAATCCAGAGTTAAATCAGATGTGTGGTAGAAGGGCATGCAGTGGGCTGTGGGAACCCACAAGAGAAACACCTACCTAACAATCAGGAGGGTCAGAAAAAGCTTCCAAAAGAGGTAACATCTGGTTAGAGTCTTGAAATACAGGACTAAATTGGGAGAATTCAGCAGTAGTGTGGAGTTTTTTTTAAGGCAGAGGAAGCAATATTCAGTAAAATGTGGAGGAAAAAGTACAGTACTAGGGAATTGAAACTAGTGACATGTGTGGCTGGAATGAAAGGGGGTGTGAAGAAGAAAAGCAGGAGGAGTAACATGAAGGCACTTAGGTGCTAATCAAAGAGTTCAAACTTTATCCTGTGAGCCTCAGTGGCAAGTTAGAGCTGTCACAAAATGTAGCTCAAATAATTTATTCCTGATAATATTTAAAGAACCAAGATTGTAAGTACTTTAATTATTTAAAATTTTAACACAAATTTAGGGTTTTACTACCTTAACATACCTCTGGTTACCTTCCTGATATGTTTCTTGAGTGGATCAAAAAGGGGTGATGTCCATTTGTTGGAATATTACTTGGCAGTAAAAAGGAATGAAATACTGATACATGCTACAACATGGATGAACCTTGAAAACATTATGCTAAGTGAAAGAAGCTAGATATAAAAGGCCATATTTTATATAATTCCATTTGAAGAAATGCCTAGAAGAGATAAAACCATAGAAGTGGAAAGCAGATTAGTGGTTGCCAGGACCTGGGGGGATGGGGAAAGAGGAGTGACTGCTAATGGGTACAGAGCGAAAGGGAAGCCACTGAGGTGTTCTAGGTAGGACAATGACACGATCACATTGATATGATCGTACAGCAAAGTGGATGGATCTGAAAGATTTTTAGGGGTAGAAGCCACTGAATTTGGAGAATGAATGGATACCCAAGGGCAAAGAAGGGTCAAGCATTAAGCTCAAAGGTGAGGAGGATTACAGGAAAAAAACATCAGTCCCTCTACAATTAGTTTTGTATACACTGTGTGAGGGCACCTGTGGACCATTTTAACGGAGAAACCCAGTAGACAACTGGAGAGCAGGTTTGAAGCTCAACCAAGAGATCAGGATAGAGAAAAGAACCAGGAGAGGCAAATACATTTCAAATTTCTCCCAGAGTACCTACCTGAACCACTCGCTCATGGGTGGTAAGAACTGAGTCCAGGAGCATTTTCCTGCCTTGGTCCTGCAACTGCAACACCTCCACGGTTTTGGTGGGCATCGCATAACTGTGGGAAGGAAAAGTCAGCTATTGGGAGGGTTCTCTTAAGCCAGCAGCACCACTTCAGTCAGGGTAGTCCCTGAGTACAGCCACTACTGCATGCAGTAGCTCCTGCAATCTAATCTAGGGCTCTTTATCTTCATCCAGGAGCAAAGTAACCAGATCCTCTTATGCCTCCTCCAGAAATCTCTAAACTCCGTGAGGGGACAGACCATGTCTAATACTTTTCTGCATCCCCAGTCATGCCTAATATAACACTCTGAATAAAACCTGGTGATTACTAAGTATTTACTGCTACTAAAGAATAGCCACTTCCGAAAGAATCAAGCTCATCACTAGGTACACTTTGGAGGTTAACCTTGGGTATTTCACCTCTTCTGAAGAAATGAAGCACGAAACCCAATCCTGCACGAAATGAAGCACGAAACCCAAATCCAATCCCAATCCTTTTATTTTATTTTATTTTATTTTTAAATTTTTTGGCCGTGTCGTGCGGCATGTGGGATCTTAGTTCCCAACCAGGCATCAAACCCGTGCCGCCTGCGATGGAAGTGTGGAGTCTTAACCACTGGACCGCCAGGGAAGTCCCCTGCTCCAGTTCTAGAGCAGGATTTCTCAACATCAGCACTACTGACCCTTTAGAACAGATAATTCTTGTTGTGGGGGCTGGAGTATGCATCCCTAATCTCTATACCCAGAGAGTGCCAGTAGTACCCCCGAAGTGATAACAATCAAAATTATCACCATTGTTAAACGTCCCCAGGTTGAGAACCATTGTTGTAGAGTCTCTGCTCACTACAATCGGCTTCAGCAGATCTACATGCCACAATAAAGAGTGCTGGACTTGGGGTCAAGTCTTGGCCCTGTCACTTATTAGCAATATTTACTTAGGCAAGTCCCTACCCACTCTGGGCCTCAGTTTCTCCATGTATAAAGGGGATTACAATCTAGGCTTATATCAATAGATTATTGTGAGAATCAGATATGGTGATGAGATAGGACTGATGGCTACACAGAAATATGGTATTAGTGTTGTGTTCATCTTATCAAAAATTCCTCAAACTGAAGATAAATGGAATAATAATAACAACAGTAGGATTGCCGAATTTTCATGCCACACAAAGCTTCATCAATTAAGAGTAAGGAGTATGGCCCTCTACAGATGGACTGCTACGAAAAGAAGTTTGGCGCGTAACGGAAAATGGATTAGAAACATGAGAGTCAGTACTGGATTTAAATGTTGGCTTCGCCACTTACTACCTATTTGACCTTGGACAAACTAATTCAGTTCTCTGAGTCTTAGTTTCTTCAGCTATTAAATGAAGATAATACTACCTAGTTCATAGGGTTGTAGCAATAATTAAATAAGATTACATAAGTAATTTGCCAGGTATACTGTGCCTACAAATGCCAATTCCCTTGCCCTTATAAACAGTGAGTAAATGCTAGGTATTGCAAACTTCCAGATAGCCTCCCTAAATAACATCCCCTTCCATTTTATAGCACAATCTCTGATCTCTTCAAATTTACCTTTGGTAATAACTTCCTTATATAAAAAAATTGGGGGGCTTCCCTGGTGGCGCAGTGGTTGATGCAGGGGACACGGGTTCGTGCCCCGGTCCGGGAAGATCCCACATGCTGTGGAGTGGCTGGGCCCATGAGCCATGGCCACTGAGCCTGCGCGTCCGGAGCCTGTGCTCCGCAATGGGAGAGGCCACAACAGTGAGAGGCCCGTGTACAGTAAAAAACAAACAAACAACAAAAAAAAAAATTGGGGACTTCCCTGGCGGTCCGGTGGTTAAAACTCCACGCTCCCACTGCAGGGATCATGGGTTCGATCCCTGGTCAGGGAACTAAGATCCCGAATGCTACGTGGTGCAGCCAAAACAAAAACAAAATTGGGATGCATTCATAGACTGGTTATGGAAAATCAAATAAAGTAATTATGTAAAAGCTTTCAGAAAAGTAAACAGCACTCTAAAATGCTCTTTTTCCTTTTTGACATTCCACAGATAAGACTGAATAAAGTGAGAATTGCTCATTCTTGCCACTAAACATGCATTTTATTCCTCAACACTTACAAGATTCCATTGATTTGTTTATTCATTCATTTACTCTTTCAACAAACATTTACTGAGATCCTGTCTGTCCTAGGCAGTCTGGTGGGCACTATGCAGTCTATGCTTTCAAGGAGCTTGCTAAGAGCGTTTTGGAGAGACAGGTATGTACACAAACATCCGCACTACAGGAAGACAAAGGCAATATAGGTATGTACCAAACGTTACAGGGACAAGAGGGAGAGAAGGGGGAGAGCTTGGGGAAGGCTTCATAGGTGAGGTAGTTAATTACAAGATGTAAGGAATCCATTCCAAAAAACGGCATTCTACAAAAGTAAGGAGGCATGAGACCCTCGAAGAGAACCAACAGAAAAACCAGACATAGTTCGATAAAAAAAAATACTGAGAACTCTAGTCATTTCAAAGTATAATAGGCCTTTGAGTAGTAAGAGTATAGGTATCTTTTTCTTTAGTATCTACTCTTTTCTGTATGTCCCAAATTTTCTGCAATAAACATTACTTGGATGATCAGATAGTAAAAACAGAAGGGAAGGGACTTCCCTGGTGGTCCAGCGGGTAAGACTCCACGCTCCCAATGCAGGGGGCCCGGGTTTGATCCCTGGTCAGGGAACTAGATCCCGCAAATGTACTGCAACTAAGAGTTTGCATGCCGCAACTAAGAAGTCCGCACGCTGCAACTAAAAAAAGATCCCACAGGCCGCAATGAAGATCCCACATGCCGCAACTAAGACCCAGCACAGCCAAAATAAATAAATAAATAAATAAATAAATATTAAAAAAAAAAAACAGAAGGGAAGAAATGAAGTAGTTGAATTTCAAAAGTCAACCTAACATGACAAAATAGTGCTAGCTTTTAAGAGTAGTGCTGGGATAGGACCCAAGGGACCCTGCTGGGATGCTAGGGAACTTAGAATCTGTGGACTCTACTATATATAAGTTATACCTCCATTTTAAAAAATGTAAGTGGACTAAAAAATAAAAAAAAAAAGGAAAGAGCAGCCTTACAGAGAATGATGATGAATGATGCTTTTACTCTCCACAGAGAACAGGAGCTGGGTCAGCTTCAGGCTTGGAAACTGCTCCCAGATGAGTAAGATTTCCATCTCTCCAGACACCTGCTCAGCAAGGGATGCAGGCAAATTAAAGGACCCACAGGAGAGGCCCCTTCCTCTCATCTTCTGGGTGAGCTGCAGCTGCAGCAAGGCAGACCATTTATAGAACAAAAGCTAGCACACAGTTCCCCTGCTCAATTCCATCTCAAGGTCAGAGCCCTACCCCCAACTACTAAAGGAAAAATGGATCAAGATAAAATGAAAATCAGAAGAAAAGAAAATCATTTTATCTCTGAAAAGCTGGGCAGTAAGAATGCCTGATATGATGGTCTGAAAACCTCAATCAGTGCAGAGAAGTGAATTGCTAAAAATGAACATCTCTTTATGCTCTACTATTTGGAGCAAAGAACCAGGAAAGAGGCAAAAAGCAGCACATCATTCATTTTGTTATCCTAGAATTCATGTTCATGCCTACTGAAACTCAATCCAAGTCAACAAATATTCATTCAGTGCCTACTATGTGTCAGGTACTGGGCAAGGTTTTAGTGTGACTGCTGATGCAGACAGAAACAACCCCTGCCTTACATATCTTAGAGTCTAATAATAATCAAGTAATTATGAGAGTAAGGAATGAGCATTTTGAAAGGGAAGTTATATACCCTTTTTTAAAAAAATAAATTTATTTATTTTCCTTATTTATTTTTGGCTGTGTTGGGTCTTCATTGCTGCGTGCGGGCTTTCTCTAGTTGCAGCGAGCAGGGGCTACTCTTCGTTGTGGTGCACGGGCTTCTCATTGCGGTGGCTTCTCTTGTTGCAGAGCACAGGCTCTAGGTGCATGGGCTTGAGTAGCTGTGGCACACAGGCTAAGTAGCTGTGGCTCAAGGGCTCTAGAGCGCAGGCTCAGTAGTTGTGGCGCATGGGCTCAGTTGCTCTGCGGCATGTGGGATCTTCCCGGATCAGGGCTTGAACCCATGTCGCCTGCACTGGCAGGCGGATTCTTAACCACTGTGCCACCAGGGAAGAAGATACCCTTTACTTCTCCTAAATATATAACATAAAGACCTAACTTAATGAGGTTCTCTGAAGAAGTGACATTTAAAATAAAGCCTAAGAAAAAAATAGGGACTGATTAGCTGAAGGGGAAAGAGTATTCTAGGCTTTAGAGAGCATATGCAAAGGTCCTGAGGTGGGAAAGGACAAAAAACAAAGTCAGTGTAACTGGAGATAGAAGGAGGGGGAGAGAGAAGTGTGAGTTTAGGTGAGAGAGGCAAGCCCAGGCCATGGAGCACCTAGCAAGGTATGTGAGAAACTTTTATTTTGATCCTAAAGGAATGGGAGGCCATGGAAGGAATTTAAGCATGAGAGTGACATGATCATATTTCCATTCTAGAAAGATTACACTAAAAGCAGTGTGGAGAACCAGTTAGAGGGAATTATGAATTTGGAGGAAGAGAAGTGGGTTCAAATCCAGACCTTGCCATTTACGACTATAGGCAAGCTTTTATTATATTATTAATAATAATAACAACAATAATAATAGCAGCCAAAGTTTCTGGACTTAGTTGTAAGCATTTTAAATATATTAACTCCCTTTATTTTCACAATAGCTTTATTAGATAGGTACTTTTATTAACCTCATTTTACAAATGAGGAAACCAAGACACAAAGAGGTTAAGGAAACTGCCCAATGTCACACAGTAAGAATGTAGCAGAACAAGAGTACAACCTAAGCAGTCTGGCTGCAGAATCAATGCTTTGATACACTATGGCAAGGTGCTTGTCTGAATTAAGTGAAGTAATATACAAAAAAAGTATTTAGCAGAGTGGCTGGCTGTTATGATAGTAGGTGCTCAACAAATGTTACTGCCTGCCTGCCTTTACTCAAATGCAGCCAGAGCTTTTCACAGTAGGGTATTAAAAACAAAATATTTTAAAAAGTCCTTCTGAAAATTTAAAACACTATTCCAAGGAGCTGATCCACTGTAGGTATGATAACTTTCTGTAAATGGCATTTAATGCCTCTTTGCCACCACCTAGTCTGAGATGCTGCCCCTAATCCCTGCCAGCTGAAAAACATCTCGTTAATTACTAATAACAATAATATTATTTAGAGTGTTTAAAACGTTCTGTTAAGTGCTATTATATATTTTCTTATTTAATTTTCAGAACTCAAAGAAATAGGAAAATTACCATCCCCATTATGAAGACAAAGAAACTGAGGTTCAGAATTTCTCAAGGTCATATTGCTAATAACTGGTAGAACTAGGATTTAAATGCAGACAGTTTGATTCCAGAGCTTTTACTCTTAACCACTTGTTACTCAAAGTGTGATCCAAAGACAAGCTGCTGGTAAGCAAACTGCTTGTTATCAGTTCAAGACAAGATAAGAAGCATGACACAGTCAGTAAACACACTTTAATTCAATCAACATTTTGTTTTCAATAGCAAGAGTTTCTTGATGAAGGAAGCAAAGCGTTAATGTACATTTTGGCATAAGCTCCTAATATCTTCGCAGAGTGGTACTTTGAGAAGCATTGCTCTAAATTATTATGCTACTCTGCCTTCTTGAACTGATATTAAACTTTATCTTTCACTTATCACTTCCACATTATGTTATAATTATTTTTTGAATAATTATAACTCTCCTTGAAATCGGGCATTTACCTTTGTATCCTCCAGTCAGAATGTCTAGTCCAATGCCTACCACAGAGCAAGAAGAGGCTCAACCAGCAGTTCTTTAATTAAGTACTTAAAAGCACTTTCATTAAACTTTAGGAAATGTATACTACACAACTGGATTGTGTAGTCATATTCAAGAACCTGTCATTCTTTCAAGAATGGCTTAATGTTCCCCATGTGGCAGGCTTTATGCTAGGTACTGAAGAAATGAAGAAGAACACAAGTCAGGGGGGAAGGGAGCTGGCAAATGAATAGATGATTACAGCCCAGAGCACTAAGTGACATGACAGAGGTATGTGTCAAGTGCTGAAAGAGCAACCAACTCTCTGGGGCATCAGAAAAAGATAAAGTACATCTTTAGGCCTAAAACAATTGAAGTACTATCAGCTGTGAGAGCTAAAGTCACAGCTGATTATCCAATCTTCTCAGAAGCACATTTAGCACAGTTATACTCTAAGTAATAAAGGTTTAAAAGTTCAAATTTGGCTTAAGGACTTAAAATACTATATAATTAAAAATACTGGAGTCAGGGAGAACTGGGTTAAATCCAGGCAACTTACTGGTTCTGTGAATTTTGGCCTTTCAGAGCCTTGGTTTACTCATCTATAAAATGGGAATATACTAATATCTAGTGAGTAAGAAAGTATAATTTTTGCCATATCCACATATGATGCCACGTATTACCTTGCTACAATGGCAAACCAACCACCCAAACTATTATTTATTAAATATTTTTCTTTAAATCAACTCACTTAAAAATTAATTTTAAAAAGAAACTTGAGATGTGGAGCAACTGGAACTCATGTTGCTGGTTAGAGTGAAAAGTGGTATGGCCACTGTGGAAAGCAGCTTGGCAGTTTCTTACAAATTTAAAAGTACAGGACTTCCCTGGTGGTGCAGTGGTTAAGAATCTGACTGTCAATGCAGGGGACACGGGTTCGAGCCCTGGTTCGGGAAGATCCCAAATGCTGCAGAGCAACTGAGCCTGCGCACCACAACTACTGAACCTGCACACCACAACTCCTGAAGCCCGCACACCTACAGCCCATGCTCCGCAGCAAGAGAAGCCACCACAAGGAGAAGCCCACTAACCACAACAAAGAGTAGTCCCCGCTCGCCGCAACTAGAGAAAGCCCGCATGCAGCGACAAAGACCCAACGTGGCCAATAAATAAATAAATATATATATATTTTAAAACTAAATAAAAATAAAAATACACCACTCTTACCATTTAACCCAGCAATCACACTCCTAGAGAAATGAAAACTTCTGTTCTCACAAACACCTGTACATGTTTATAGTAGCTCTATTTGTAACTGCCCGAAACTGGAAACAACACAAATGTCCTTCAAATGAATAAACAAACTGTGGTACATCCACTCAATGAAATGCTACTCAGCAACAAAAAGGAACAAACTACTTGACACAGGCAACAACATGGATGAATCTCAAATACATTATCCTAAGTGAAAGAAGCCAGACTCAAATGGAAAAATACTGTATGATTCCATTTATATGACATTTTGGAAAAGGCAAAACTACAAGGACATAAAATAAATCAATAGTTGCAGGGACTGGGGGTGGGACAAGGGATTGACTACAAAGGCAGGAGGGGACTTCTTGGGATGATGAAGATGTTCTATATCCTGATTATGATGGTATTTATTCTACTGCATGCATTTGTCAAAACTCACAGAAACTGTTCACTAAAAGGGTGAATTTTACTAACGTAAATTATACCTCAATAAGCCTGACTTTATATCACTATAGTAAATAGAAAAAAGAGTATCAGTTGACATATAAAGAAGTTAAGGGCTTCCCTGGTGGCACAGTGGTTGAGAGTCCGCCTGCCGATGCAGGGGACACGGGTTCGTGCCCCGGTCCGGGAAGATCCCACATGTCGTGGAGCAGCTGGGCCCGTGAGCCATGGCCGCTGAGCCTGCGCGTCCGGAGCCTGTGCTCCGCAACGGGAGAGGCCACAACAGTGAGAGGCCCGAATACCGCAAAAAAAAAAAAAAAAAAAAAAGAAGTTAAGCTAAAAATAAATACAGTGAAAACAAAACAATGTTATAAAATTCTAGCTAGATGGTGGTGTTTGCCAAAGACTCTGAGCCTGAGGTCCCCTCTTTCTTATAAAGATTAGGAAGTACCTCAGCGGTGTTAAGGACATACCAGCACAACACTAAGAATTTCTCCTTCACATAATTAGGTTTAAAAAGAATTAAAAAGGGAAGAAATTTCTCACCATGTGATTTAATGTTATTTAAGGCATCCCACACTTTCTCAAACATTGAGATAAGATATGTAAAGTGCCTGGCCTGGCATGGATAGTCAGTAAATGTTAGTTCTCCTCCCCTACAGTTTTCCAGCAAACCCAAAGAGTATGTAAAAAGCAGAGGAGGCGAAGAATATCTATATAAATGGGGAGATATACCATGTTAATGGATCAGAGGACTCAAAATAGATGTCAATTCTCCTCAAATTGATCCTCAGATTCAACACACCCCACCAAAATTCCATCAGGCTCTTTTCTGTAGAAATCAACAAGCTAATTCTAAAATTTTAATGAAAAACCCAGGGACCTAAAATAGCCAAAATAATTTTGAATAAAGAACAAAGTTGCTTTTTCAGTAATCAAGCTACTGTAATCAAGATAGTGTGGTATGGGGAATTCCCTGGCGGTCCAGTGGTTAGGACTCGGCGCTTTCACTGCCGTGGCAGTGGTTCGATCCCTGGTCAGGTAACTAAGATCCCACAATCCGCGCAGTGCAGCCAAAAAAAAAAAAAAAAGAAGAAGAAGAAAATAAAGCCACTATGAAATACCACCATATATCTCCTAGAATAACTTTAAAAAAATGTGACAAACCAAGTGTTGACCAGGGTAAGGAGTTATTGAAACTCTCATATACTGATGGTGGGAATACAAAATAGGACAGCCGCTCTGGAAAAAGTTTGACAGTTTCTTATAAGGTGAAACACACATTCACCATAAAACCCAACAATCCCAGGCTTAGGTAGTTGTTGAAGAGGAAGGCAGACACATGCCCCTACAAAACTGGTATGAGAAAGCTTATGGCAGCTTTATTCATAATTACCAATAAACTAGAAACAATCCAAATGTATATCAACTGGTGAATGCCTAAACCAACTAAGGTTCACCATTTAATGCAATACTATTCAGCAACAGAATACTTGCAAAACCCCAGATGAATCTTAAACCCATTATGCTAAGTGAAAGAGGCCAGAAACAAACAGCTACATACTGTATGATTCCATTTATATGATATTCTGGAGAACTTAAAACAATAGGGACAGAAAATCAATCAGTGGTTGCCAGGGACTTGAGAGGAAAGAGAGGAAATTGACTACACCTTGGGCACCCAGGAACTTTTTGTTTTAAGAACTTAATAGACTTGTTCTATATTTTGATGGTGGCAAACTATATACGTAAAAGGAGTGAATTTTACTACATGTAAGTTATATCTCAAAACTTCATTTAACAATAACAAAGCAGAGCATACTACCCACACCAAGAACATCCCATGCAAAGGCATCTTTCATACCTTTCCTCGACTTTAATGGAGAGATGGTTGCAGAGGTTGTGAACATACTGGGCATAACTCTCTGCCAGGGCCATATCATATGCAATCAGGTGAATGTTTAAAACCCCGTATTCATAATCTGTCCCCAAATTAATGGGTCTCACTTCCACTTTTCCCCTCTTCTTCTTGGGCTAAACAGGAAACAAAAGAGAAAGAAACTAAATCAAAGTATTGTACAAGAAATTCTAACCATACCATCTTGATATATATATATATATTAAAAAAATCAATCTTTCAGTTAAACTTGTTTACCATTTTTCTCTCAGGTTACCCTACCTATAAATTGAACTTTTCCTGGGAAGGAATGGGCAGCCTCCCTTGACACTGGGCTGTAGCATCAGTCAATGAAAGGAGAGGGAATATTGCTGGCATTATTTAACATAAATACATGTGACTGTCTTCTGCCATTAACTAGTTTTGAGATTCACCTTCCAAATCTGGCCCTCAGTTTCCCAATTTTTATATTAATGGGGTTATGCTAGATAACAGATTCTTGAGGATTTTTTTGGGGGGGGCCATGCCACGCAGCTTGTGGAATCTTTTCTTTTTTTTTTACAGGAAGTAAAGAATCCTTTTTTATTTTTTTTGTGTGTGTTAGTTTCTGCTTTATAACAAAGTGAATCAGTTATACATATACATATGTTCCCATATCTCTTCCCTCTTGCGTCTCTCTCCCACCCACCCTCCCTATCCCACCCCTCTAGGTGGTCATAAAGCACTGAGCTGATCTCCCTGTGCTATGCGGCTGCTTCAGCTTGTGGGATCTTAGTTCCCTGACCAGGGATTGAACCTGGGCCCTTGGCAGTGAGAGCACACAGTCCTAACCACTGGACCACCAGGGAATTCCCAACAGATTCTTTTTTTTTTAAATAAATTTATTTATTTACTCATTTATTTTTGGCTGCGTTGGGTCTTCGTTGCTGCGCACGGGCTTTCTCTAGCTCCGGTGAGCGTGGGCTACTCTTTGTTGCGGTGCCTGGGCTCCTTCTCATTGCGGTGGCTTCTCATGTTGCCGAGCACCGGCTCTATGCGCGCAAGCGGGCTCAGTAGTTGCCGCTCACGGGCTCTAGAGTGCAGGCTCAGTAGATATGGCGCTTGGGCTTAGTTGCTCCGTGGTATGTGGGATCTTCCCGGACCAGGGCTTGAACCCGTGTCCCCTGCATTAGCAGGCGGATTCTTAACCTCTGTGCCACTAGGGAAGCCCTCCCAACAGATTCTTAATCTAGAATCCATAAAGGAATTTCAAGGGGTGTGTCAACCCCAAAACTTATATGCAAAATTTTACATGTGTGCACATTTTTTCTAAGGAGAGAATCTTAACTTTCATCGGAATCTTAAAGAAATTAATCACAAGAAAGTGCAGAATTACTTCTCTTCCAGCCCTCCTAGCTTTGAAATTCTGCAGTCCAATTATTTAGACAGCCTTCCTTTTAAAAACTTAGAGTCAGACAAATTATTTTATTTCTACCCTTCTCTTTCATATAAAGTATTGCTTCACTACATAACAACCTGTGCAAACTGCTGTAAGAAGTATGAGCCCTGGGAAAACAGATATGTAACACGACATAGATCAGGATCAAGAAAGCTTCTCAACCAGAAATAATTTAACCTAAATGCCCATCAGGAGGGGAACTTGTTAAATAAAACATGGCACATCCATTCAATAGTACATTATGCAGCTGTAAGAAGACATAAGGAACTTCCTTATGTACTGATACAGAAAGGTTTTTAAGATAAATTAAATGCTAAAAGCAGACTGTAGGATAATGTTTTCAGAATATTGCCATACATATACAAAGGGTGGGTGGGGGAGAATAGATGTGTGTGTTTAATTACTTACATATTTATTTGTTTGCATATCAAAAACTAACTCTGGAAGGATACACAAAAATACTAATACCATTGGCTGCCTATGAGGGAGGGAACTGTATGGCTGGGGCACAGGGATGGGAAGGAGACTTTTTAACTACTTCCCTTCTATATTTTTTGAATTTTTAATAATATGAATCTTTTATCAATTCAAAGTTAGAATCTTAAAATCTACCTTGCTTTTTAAAATTTTTTAGTAAAAATGTTTTTACAGTGTTCATACTAAAAATGCATAAATAAGGACACAGCTTAATGAATTTTCAAAGTGAAAATACCTGTTTAAACAGTATCTTGAAAAAGAAACAGACCACTACCAGCACCCGCAAAAGTCTCCTGCCTCCCAAATTGGTGACCACTAGTCTGACTTCTAGAACCATATGCTCATTTTGCCTTTTTTCTAAATTCATGAAAATGGAATAATATACTATGTTCTCTTTTGTGTCCAGCTTCTTTAACTCATTATGTTTGTAAGATTCATCATGTTTTAGGTGAAACAGGAATTCTTTCCTTCTCATTGCCCTAGAAAGTCTATTATATGAATATGTTATAGTTTATTTATCCTTTTTACTGTAGGTGGAAATTAGAGTTGTTTCCGGTGTGGAGCCATTATGAATAGTATTGCTACCAATGTTTTTGCATGTATCTTTCAGTGAACATATGTATGTATTTCTGTTGGGGATATACCCAGAACTTGAACTACTGATTTACAGACAATGTAGAGTTTCATCTTTAATAAGTTCTCTGTTTTTCAAAGTGGTTTCTAATTTAGACTCCCACCAGCAGTACACGAACGTTCTAGTTGCTCTACATTCTTGCCAATACTTACAAAACTTAGTATAGTCAGGTTTTCTGGTTGGTTTCTTTTAGCCATTCTGGTTGGTATGAGGTGGTAATGCATTGAGACTTTAACTTGCATTTTCTTTAAGTTTACTGGACCTGAGCATGTTCCCATATGTCCACTGGCCATTTAGATATTCTCTTTTATAACCTGCCTATTCAAGTATTTTGCCCATTTTTTAGATTGGGTTGCCTTCCTTTCCCTTACTGATTTGCAGAGGTTCCTTCTATATTCTAGACATGATCCTTTGTTAAACGTACATGTTGCAAATATCTTCTTCCTCCCTGTGTCTTCCTTTTTCACTTTTTAATGGTGCATTTTGATGAGCAAAAATTCTTATTTTTAATGTAGTCCAATTTACTCATTTTTTTCTTTTATATTTATAGTGACTTTTGTGTCCTGTTTAAGAAATCTTTGCTTACCTTAAGATCATGAGGATATTCTTGTATGTTATCTTCTAAAGTTTGATTATTTTAATATTTACATTTAGATCTACAATCATTTTAAGTGCTTTTTGTGTACAGTGTGAAATATGAGTCAAGTCAGTTTTTTTCACATGACTATTCAATCCAATTGACCCAAGTACCCCAGCACCATTGCAATGCAGTGTCACTTATGTCATATAATAAATGTTCAGAGATACTTGGATCTGTTTCTATATTCTTTATCCTGCTCCATTGGGCTATTTGTCTATTCTTGAGCTAATACCACACTGTCCTAATTATTGGAGATTTAGAATAAATCTTGCTATTTGGTAGAAATTTTTTTTAAAGAAAAAAATGAGGTGGGGATCTATTTACATGTCTTAAGTCACCCCTATCTAACAGCCAACAGCCTAGTTACTGCCATAGCAGAGGTGTTCCTGGCAGAGCACCTAGAGTGGTTCTCTCACATCAATGCTCTCCAGGTCAGTCTAAGAGAGCAGGGGCCCAATCTGGGGAAACAGGGGGAGGACCAAGAAATGGTCCTTTCACAAGGCCGGTAAAACTGATACAAACCTGATCTCACAGGGATATTCTGAGAACTGAACAAAACACTGTATATAGTTAATTCAATCTGTGGCACATATTTAAACACTCAATAAACATTAACTTTTATTATTATTTTTTAATTTTCATATTCCTCACATCTAGCACAGGGCCCAGCAGAGAGACAACATGCAGTGGATCACTATTTTAGAATTTTAGAATAGGATGGCATTTAGAGATAACTTTTTCCCAGTTCTTCATCCTTGCAGGGGAAGAATATGAAGCCCAGAGAGATTAAATATGTCCCCCAGAGTCACACAGCCACACCGGACAGATCCTAGGAACTAACCCAGACCTCCTGACTCCCAATGCAGAAATTTTTTCACTGAACCCTCTGCATTATTAAAGTTCTTAACAGTGGTAGTCACCCCAGGGTCCTAGACTTTGCTATGAGTGAGAAGCCAACTTCTATAACCAACCATCAAGGTGCAGGGGTTTGGGTCTCCTGCAGAGCCCACCATACCCGAGGCCAAATGCAGCGATCCAGACTTCTCATCATGACAGCACTGCAGTCAGAGCTGTGAAGAATGCTAAAGTCAGAATGCAAAGGGGAGTGGTTGAAATTTTCCAGCAGGGAAGGGAGGAGCTTCTTTGAAGCCTGCAGGAGGCTTTTCTTAACCAGGGAAAATGCCAGGGCTCTTCAAAAGTGTCGCCTTAGGAGAACAAAAAGAAGAAAGCTGATTCTAGTATCCCTCTTGGCATCTCACTTGCTTTTCCATGTTGGCCTAGATCTGTCTAGACCAATCCACACCATCAGGAGTCCACTGTGATATTATATTTCAGTTCTGAGCCAGGGCACAGCATAGCTAGCAAGAGCTTGAGTGCATGAGATTTCAGACACCAGTTCCTATAATTTTACCTGCTCAGTCTTTCTCATCCCCTCCTTTTTATTCCTACTGCCTAAGTTTAGACCTTCATGACTGCCATGGGGAGCTACTAAAGATATCTGTGCAAGAGATGTACATGTCTAGGGCTGTGTTTCGGGAAGGCCACCCTGACTGCCCATGAAGGAGAGCTAGGCAGGAAAGGAATGGAGGCTACGAGAAAGATGGCAGGGAAGATGGACTGCTGTCCACCATCAAACTTTGGTACTCCTGTGACTGACCTGGATTCACTGTGAGTTGGCCCAGGGCGGCCATCCTTGGATCCCCGTAGAAGTACAATATAATGCCCAAAATGGGCCATGGGATAAATCACTAAACCATTTTTGTACAGAAATATCCATATTACTCCTATTTTACAGACAGAAAACTGAGGTACTCTGAAGGATGTTATTTGGCCAAGGCTACTGGGGAACTTCGCTGGCAAAGAACAGATAGAGAAAGGACTCAGATCAGAATCACAGACTGTTATAGCTGCAAGGTAACTTAGAGATAACTTAGTTTCTCCTTCCTTCCTCCCCTAATTTTATATAAGGGGGAAGTCGAGGTCCAGAAAGGTTAAAATAAAGGTTATAATAGTAAGGAAATGGAAAAGGCAACCACTTTGGGTCTAGCCATGGCTAGAAGCTGAGTCTGTGGCCCCAAACCCAGGCTCTCTCCTCTAGATTCTGCAAAAGTAATGATAGTAGCTGCCTATCACTATAGGTGGCATTCTCTAGTGTGGGAAAGTTGGGAAGAAATTGTATCATCTGAATCCTCAAATGAAAAGCTGACAGGCCTGCAGCATATACAGCTTCCAGAAATTCTGCTGATGGAAATTTTAAAAGCTACACCTGGGGACTTAAATGATTTGGTGATGGTACTCTGAACAGTCCATAATGAGCCGTAGGGTACACAGAAATCAAGTGGTTATGTTTATAACTCAGTGTAGCACACTCAAGAAATGTACACCAGACAGAAGGCCTGACCCTGACTGGGATGGCAGAGAGGCTCAGCCTGGTGCTGCATAAAGAGCCCTAGACTAAGATGGAAGCCAAAGAATATCTGGGGGACTTCCCTGGCAGTCCAGTGGTTAAGACTCCACGGTTCCACTGCAGGGAGCTCGGGTTTGATCCCTGGTTGGGGAACTAAGATCCTGCATGCTGTACAGCATGGCTGAAAAAAAAAGAAAATCTGGGCTCAAGTACTGTCTTAGTCACTACATGACATTGAGTGACCTCTCTAGGTGTCAGTGTCTTCATCTGTAATACCTAAGGTTCTTGTGAAGCTCAAAATAGTGAATTTCTGTGAAATGGAAATAGTATGGACATTAGATTGATTCTGACCACTGTCAGTTCAAATAATGGCTCTGGAAATTACTAGCCACTTGGGAAAGTCATTTAATGAGTCTTAGATTCCTTAAACAGCGTCCTTAATAACCACAGCATATCTGAGGATTAAATAAAATATACCATTTATAATACTGTAAAATGAAATAATGCTTTTAAAGCCTGGCACACAGTGGTTACACGTCTGGTATATAGTAGTTGCTCAATAAGTGGTATCTTTAAAGAAAGACTGAGTAATGTGCACAGATAGGACATTATTTTTACTACAAATTGGAGGTAAGCATGCTCCTAGTATCCTATTGGTGTGCTTTACAGAATGAGACATTTATTAAGCACCTGCTGTGTGCAAAGTGCTGATTCAACCACTCTAAAGAAAGAGTCCAAAGAAAGAGAAAACACAGTCCCAGTTCTAAAGAGGCTTATAGTTCAGAGAAAGAGAGAGAGAGAAGACACACATGAAAGAACCAGTCCTCTCAGGACTTCCCTGGTGGCACAGTGGTGAAGAATCCACCTGCCCATGCCGGGGACACGGGTTCGAGCCCTGGTCCGGGAAGATCCCACATACCGCGGAACAACTAAGCCTGTGCGCCACAACTACTGAGCCCACGCTCCACAACTACTGAAGACCGCCTGCCTAGAGCCTGTGCTCCGCAACAAGAGAAGCCACTGCAATGAGAAGCCCACGCACCACAACGAATAGTAGACCCCGCTCGCCACAACCAGAGAAAGCCCATGCACAGTAACAAAGACCCAATGCAGCCAAAAATAAATAAATTAATTAATTTAAAAAAAAAAGAAGAAAAAGAACCAATCCTCTCAATTTAATTGTAACAAGCAGCCCACCTCCCATGGCAAGTTCAACACAAGCTACCTTGCTGCACCATGTCAATTAAAACCCAAGAGCAATGACCTCAGGTGGTCACAGCTGAAAGTGCAACGAGCAGGTCAGTACTCCTAGGTTTTTTGCATGACATATAAGGGTATATAGTAGTTCCTCAATAAATGGCAACTTTAAAAAAAGTTAATCTAGACCTGTCTACTTCTCAAGTCTCATGTACCATCATCCTCTAGTGCCCACTTGAGATTCCAGGATTAACAAACTGCTAAAAGTTTCCCAACTGCATCTCCAGGATCAATGACTTTCCACCTTTGCCCAGAATGTTTCCCCTCCCTGCAAAGTCTGACTCTTCACCCAACATCCTCAATGTAACTCCTAGTAATTTTTTGTTGCTGTTGTTGTTGCTTTTTGCGGCACCCACGCGGCGTGCGGGATCTTAGTTCCCCGATCAGGGGTGGAACCCGTGCCCCCTGCAGTGGAAGCGCGGCATCTTACCACTGGACCGCAAGGGAAGTCCCTCCTAGTCATTTTTTTTTTTTTTTGCGTACACGGGCCTCTCACTGCTGCGGCCTCTCCCGTTGCAGAGCACAGGCTCCGGACGCGCAGGTTCAGCGGCCACGGCTCACGGGCCCAGCCGCTCCGCGGCATGTGGGATCTTCCCGGACCGGGGCACGAACCCGCGTCCCCCGCATCGGCAGGCGGACCCCCAACCACTGCACCACCAGGGAAGCTCCCCTCCTAGTCATTTTTTAAGGCTCTGTTCATGCTCTTCCAGGAAGACTTCCTTCATTCCTCATGCTGAGTTAGGTACTACGCCTATGTGTTCCCATAGCAACCCCCTCCCCATTATACACCACTATCACTTATCACATGTATCCATTTATTCAACAAATATTTTCTGACCAATAGTGATAAGCCAGACCAGGGTTAGCAATGGGGATATGATAGTAAATAAGACAGCCATAGTCTCTGCTTGCTGAAACTTGCAATCTATTGGGAAAGGCATACAGAGAACGATTATAAGAAGATGCATGTTTTGAGGGAGGGAAATAGAGTGCTATGGGATTGTAAAAAAGAGGGACTAATGCCATCATCAGCATCATCATTATCACCACCAGTAACTACTTATGGGCTCCATGCTTCAGACATTGTGCTAAGTACTTAAAACTTTCTTTTTTAACTTACTTCTCACAAACCATTTAAATAACATGGTTATTTAAAGGCAAGAAAATTGTGGCTTGTAAAAGTTAAGTAACTTACCCAAGGACATACACTAGTAAGCATAAGAACTGAATCTTTAACTTGGGTCTGCCTAATTCTAAAACATTTCTCTTAATCTCCATCTTTCTCTTTAAGGAAGGTATGCAGAGCCTGTCAGTTTCCTCAATATCTATTCTCTCTTTTCTCTTTAATCACGGACCTGCTGAATTTTACCTGGGCACATGACCATTTATAATAAAAATTACATTTCCCAACCAATCTTGCAGCTGGGTATGGTTATGTGACCAAGTTCTGGCCAGTGGGATACAAGCTCACACATACTGCTTTCCCTTTCCCCTTCCTGCTGGTTGGAATGTGGACATGAAGGCTTAAGGGAGGCAGCCATCTCAGACTATGAGATAGAAGCTGTATGATAAGTGTTGCAAAACAAAAGGCGGGACTATCTACCTATACTTTATATGACAGAAAAATAAACGCTATCTTGTTTAAGCCCCTTGACTGAGTGGATCTCCCTCTTGTGGCAGCCAAACCACTACCTCAATAAGAAAGTATTATGTCTCATTCATTTCTCTATTCCTAGAGCCCAGCAATATTAAATGTTGAGTTGAGCTGAATTAAATTCTGGTTCTAATTCTGTTATTTACTAGCCATATGGTCATAGAGAAATCACTTATGCTCCTCAGTTTCCTTTTCTGCCCAGTCTACCTCACAGGATAGTTGGTGAAGCAAAAAGCATGGTTTTCAAATCTGTTGGTTACAAAGGGCCTAAGAAAAAATCACGTTTCCCTTTGTGAAGCACATGAAATACTCATCAATGTGCTTTCACTGTATAAAACAAGAATGACTTAACTAGCAGAACATATGGTTAGATTATATAAATGGAGTTCTCTGCATTTCAAAAAATATGAAAACATATGAGTTTCTCTGTTAACATTTATTTTCATCAAGTAAAACTGATGGGAGAAAAACTTGTAATTTAGAAAGTTCTATCCATTAACTTAATTGTCTTTCTAAAATGTGGAAGATTGCCATTATTAAACCTGAGGAGAGGTTCCATTCTAGGATCACCAGTGTTCCAAAGGCCTATGGTTTGAGAGGCACTGAGATAATGGATGGAAAAACACTTTGAAAATGGAAAGAGATCATTACTTTTACTCATATCAAAAATGAATCTCTCTAAAACTCTGACACTGTTGTAATTTAGCAGAACAGGCAAGGCAGGATGAGAGCCCAGTGGGTTGGAGACCAGGGTGCTCTAATGGCACAGGCTAAAAGTCAGGTCTTCACAGGAATTGTTCTGTGCCTGGAAAAGCTCTGGGAAACCCTTTTATAGTTTTTACAGCCCCAGTGTTTCCAGCTACGCTAAGCAACTGCATACTCCTAGATGAGTGTCAGTTCACTTTACATACTCAGTGTAAGAACACAGGTAGCATTTAATAAATGTTTGTTGAGCTGAACTCTGTAACACCTCCACTGACACTTTCAGGGAGAACTGCATCTTTAACTTTGCTCTCTTGATATTTAGTTCATTTCCCAAGCAAAGCACTTCCCACGTGTACCTTAGTTACATTTTTGAGCACTGTCCTTCCCAGGCCACTTCATACTTTTTGTAGTTAAGAGACTGTGTCCCACTCACCACAGCGTCATCTGTGCAAAGCACAGTGCCTGGCACATAGCAAACACTCAATAACGGTTGTTCTTTTCAATGAGTTACAAGAGGCAGACTTGAGGGAAAACATGGATGCTAGTTTAAAACAACTCTCTGTAAGCCAGTCCTATAATCCATGTCTAGCCCTACAGTCACCAGGCCAGCAAAACCAATCTTTCTGTTTCCAGGAAGCTAGGACTATCACCACAAAGTGATTCTGATCTGCTGATTTTTCTGGGAATGATGTCACAGTCTCCTCACAGACTTGTGGCTGTTAGAGCTGATCAACAAAATAAGTAGGTGTCAGAAATGACAAACACCTCCTCTATGTCAACAGTCAGAACAGCATGAAGTTTCCAAGAGAAAAGGTATCTTGACTCCTAGTTGCCCTTCTACAAAGAGGAAATAAACTGTCTGAGTTCAAAAACCTTACTCTCTTGCCCCAGAGCCTGAAAAATAGAACATATAACAGCTAAAACTGACAGCAATTTATGTTGTCTCCATTTCATCCTCCCACATCTTCCTCTTGGCAATGCTTTTATTCTTGGGCTGCTATTACCCTAAAATTGGAGGCTGAACAACAGCTGAGGGCAAGTAAGTAAGTGGTCTTGGGAGATATGACCTAGCACTATACAAATGTGAAGGACTATATTCTTTTTATTTTTATCAAATAAAAATCACTCCAAACAATCTGAAGCCTTTTAAATTTAACAGAATGATGCAGGGCCCTTGAAGGAATAATGAGATTACACACTGAGACACAGTGCTATGGCTGCAGATATGCTCTGAAGTGTGAGCCCCCACTGCCATGAGTCAAGGTGGGTCTTACATGATGAGAGAAGAAAAAGGAAGATATCATGTCTTAAAGAAGAAAGAGCATGTACAAAGAACAGAAGCATGAGACAGAATGGGTGTGTGAGAAAATGTGCCTGAAGTATAGTGTGCAAAATGGGAAATCACTGAGAAGGAGATTGGGTCTGTGCTGAGAGACCCGAAATCCCACTGAGGATACAGAAAAAATGGTTTGCTATCATCCCCCATGCTGCCACCCAAGAGGAAGCTTTGTTTTCACCTCTCTTCTCACTAACTCCTCAGAGAAGCATCAAGGACAAGGGCACAGGATGGAGGGATGGAAACCAACCTAGAGTTATAAACCAGGCCATGCAAGATAGAGATAAAACCAGTATTGACAAGGAAAGCTGAGGTGAGGTAGATGTGCCTTTTCCTTCCCAAGGTTCAGGAGTCATAAGGCTGAGTGTGGAACCTTTGGAAGGAGGAGTGAAGAGATTATACCAGCAGAAAAGGGACAAGGGTTGGCCACTTTGTGCATGAGAATTAACTCTTGTCTCAGGGATGTAGGGCTCAAGAGAGTAGAGGAGCTAGCCTGAGAGTCAGAGAAGAAAAAATGGGAAAATGGCTGTTTATTGTTTTTTCTAGGTTCTAAGTTCAGGGAAGAAAGGAAGCCAAAAGATGACTTCTAGCTTTTCCAGTCCAGTTCCCCAGGGGTGCAAAAGAGACAGGGACTTGGGACAGAGCCTCTGTAAGCTGGCGGATGAAAGTTTTCATTGTGCTGTTCCGTGCGGAAAGTGAGGAGCCTCTAGCAGCTTCCATCACCATCCAGCCCTATAGTGCTAGCCACCCTGGAACAATGAATGACATCAGAGAAAAGCCTACAGCCCTAACAAAAGGGAGCATCACTCCCTTCAAGCAACCAAGGTCATCTGGAGGCAGCTGTTTGCAGAGAATGGGTTGTTTGCCAGCTCTGATTTACAAAACCTCGGGGCAGCTCCAATAACCACATTTAGGTTCAGCTCAGTCAATATTTATTGTCCTCTACTTGATGCCAGGCTTTGTGCTGGACACTGGGGATACAGAAAAAATATGAGACATGGCCTCTACCCTGAGTATGCTCATCATCTAGGAGGAGAAACAGTCATCAAAACAGGTGGTTAAAACAGAGCAGCAAGTCCTAGGATAGAGGAAGCACAAGGAACTCCAGCAGCTCATGGTAGGACAAGTAACCCAGTGCAGGGAATCAGAGGTTTCTCAGAAGGAGAGATTTGTTCTTCCCCTCCTCATCCTGCTTCCTCAATGGGATTTAGATGCTCAGAATGTATTGGCCAAGTGAAGAAGGAGAGCAGGTCTTCCAAGTAGACAGAAGAGCAGGTGAGAGGTCTCAAAACAGTAGGATGGGGCTTCCCTGGTGGCGTAGTGGTTGGGAGTCCGCCTGCCGATGCAGGGGATCCAGGTTCGTGCCCCGGTCCGGGAAGATCCCACATGCCGCGGAGCGGCTGTGCCCGTGAGCCATGGCCGCTGAGCCTGCGCGTCCGGAGCCTGTGCTCCGCAACGGGAAGAGGCCACAGCAGTGAGAGGCCCACGTACTGCAAAAAAAAACACCCCAGTATGATGATTTGAGTATGGTATCCATGAGATGGGAGAGGAGGCTGGAGAGAAAGATGGGACAGATGGCATTAGACATGCCATTAAGCTTCCTTTTATAACAAGCCAAGGAGTGGGCCAGAGCATGGTATATACAGAAAATTATCTATGAGGGAGGATCCCAAGAAATTAAAAAAAACAAAAAACTCACACCCAAACAAAACTAATTTTATTTTCTGCTAATTTATGTGAGACTTTTAGAAGGGGGATATCGCAAAATAAAACAACTCCAAGAACTTACTCTGAGGTGTCACAACTCAGAAAGCGTGTAAATCACTCCTTCTTCTGAATTTTAAATAGCACTTTGTATCTTCCTTTCAGCACTTGTCACTTTCTGCTTGGGAGCATAATTATTTGTGTCTTATCTCTAGTGGTTTATCAGCTCCCTGTGAGCATGAACCAGGTCTTGTTCATTCATACTATAAAATTTTATTGCAACTCAGTCTGAATAGGCAAGGCACCCCCAACAGTACCTAGCACATAATAGATGTTTGAAAAATGTATCATAGCATTATGGAGTTACATGATATCAGAGCTGAAAGACTCTTGAAGATATTCTAATCCAGAGTTTCTCAAACTTTGTGAAGAGTCTGACAAGAGCTATGGACTCTCTTCCCAGAAAAAGTCACACATAGAAAACATTTTACATATAATTTCAGGACCTGCCATGCCCAAAGAGGTTAGGTTAACTTACCCCAAATCACGAAGCTAATAACTGGCAGAACCAAGCCTAGAACACAAGTTTCCTGGTTCCCAATTCAGTACTCTTCTCATCACAAAGGAACAATTTTAGTAGGGCTGTTTCCTGCTGGGAAGGTGCCTGATACAAGCCTCAGGTGTGGCAACATTCCTGTCATGAAATTCCTTGATATAAGGATGTTGCTCAGGAGAACGTGGCAAGTTTAGTGGCTTCTGAGGCCCAAATGCAGTGGTACTGGACTTCTGCCAAGGTGAGAGAGGCAATGGGAGATGTGCGGGGTTGCATGGGAGCATCGAACTAAGCCAAAGAACCAAAAGCGATGTTGAAATCTGCCCAAGTAGAACAGCAAAATCTTCCTAACTATACTGTTTTCAGGAAGTGATAGAATCGTGACTCAAAGCTAGACTGTCTGACTTTCAAGCCAGTTTTGTGTCCATCCCACTACAAAATCCTCTGCAAATGCACAAAAAATCCAACCACCACAGAAGCAATCCTTCAGCTGGAGCCAAAGAAATAGGCTAAATAATCTTACAATGCTTAGAAACAACTCCCAGTTATCTGTGATAATGGATTAAAGAAACACATACATATTTTAAATCTGTAAATACTGTAAAAATCAGCTATTTGGCTGAAAATGTGAATCCACCTCTATGTGCCACAAACCATTCATTCAACTGAACTGAACATATCATTTCCATTGTGAGGTCCCTATTGAACTAAGTACTAAGAAGATACTTTCTTTACGTGTCACAAATAATAAAACCAAAGAATTTGCTTTTCACTGTGATAACCTGGCCTAGGAACAAGATTAGGAACTGGGAAAAACATCTCCACTCTGGATCATATCCAAACTAATGAACTGGAGAGGACTGAGGGACAACCCTCTATCCTTTCTAGCTCCAGTATAATCCAACCTATGCACATCTGATCTTCAGGGTCTTTGTAAAAGCTGCACACTATCCTTTTCTAAAGGACCCCTGCCCCTCTTACCTCTTGTGCTTTAACTAGGTGCTTGTATCTTCCAATGCCATGCGTGGGCTGTGACCTGTAGTGCCGACTGATGCTCAGCAGAATGCCAGCTAAAAGAGAGAAAATAAGACAAACCTGTTTCAAAGCTCCTCCAGGGACAGATAGATCATACATGAGGAGACAAATTCTCCATCGTGAAATGGAATATTTGGGGAGAGTGAGCCTCTTGCTGGTTTAAAGAACCAGAGCTATTTCTTGATCCTGAGCTGACACTCGGTTTACCCCATTTTTCTCTCCGTTTGGCCCCTGGACTATATCTAATCCCCACCACCCATCTTTCTTTGAGAAATTCTCTCCTGCTAGAGCCACTGCTGGTAGGGGGACAAAATACATTCTCACAGGGCTCTCATTTTCTCCGTTCCTCAACAGGCAATAATCCTTTTGAAGTTTTCCAATGAAGATTGTTCAGAGAAAGAGACAGGTGGCAAATACAACCAGGAAAAAGGACAATCACAGATTTCCACAGTTTTTTAAACTACCTAATTTGCTTTATTTGTGTTGATATGTAATAATCTCCAACAGACTTTGTTAAGTGAATAACAATAAAAACTAAAAACCTAAGGTACAGAACAGTGTGTATGTAAAAAATAGGATCTGTATACACATATTCACTGTGGTAGACCCAGAGATATGCCACCCAGATTCCCTTCAAAGAAGGACTTGCTGATATATACATATTCTCCTTTAATCCTCATTATTTTTATCTTCATTTACAAATAAAGAAACTGCAGCTCAAAAAAATAGGAATTGGCCAAGGTCAACCAGCAAGTAAAAGGCAGAACTGCAATTTAAACCCAGGTCTATGTGACTGAACAGCCTGTTCTCAGATGTGTTATAACATCTGAATTTCTGGAATACAAAATCTAGCTAGGGACTTCCCTGGTGGTCCAGTGGTTAAGAAACCACCTTCCAATGCAGGGGATGTGGCTTTGATCCCTGGTTGGGGAACTAAGATCCCAGGTGTCGCGGGGCAACTAAGCCCACGCGCAACAACTACTGAGCCCGTGCACTCTGAAGCCCACGAGCCACAACTGGGGAGCCTGCGTGCCGCAACTAGAGAGCCCACACACCACAACTAGAGAGAAGCCCACGCACCGCAACAAAAGATCTCACATGCCACAGTGAAGATCCCGTGTGCCGCAACTAAGATCCGATGCAGCCAAATTAAAAAAAAAAAATCTAGCTAGACTTGATCTTTTCCATATCTGATATCAGCTCCTTATCTCTACCCTTCACTGGAACCAGCCCTACACAGCTATGTTATGTCTGTCTGTCTCTCTTGCTTGTTCCCTACCTTCTGGAAAAGTACTAGTCCTAGGTTCTGCTCCCTTCCCTCCCAGCTCCTGTGGTCCTGCATCTCCCCAGGGCCACCACTTTGTGGGGGGCTAAACACAAAATGGTGTGGAAAAGTCTAATGACATCAAGTGAAATGTTTCTTAAGCTTCTCTTTTCTAAAATGTGCTTCCAAGCAGGTCTGC
Organism: Globicephala melas; assembly: GCF_963455315.2. Taxonomy (NCBI): domain Eukaryota; kingdom Metazoa; phylum Chordata; class Mammalia; order Artiodactyla; family Delphinidae; genus Globicephala; species Globicephala melas. The sequence continues at coordinate 51,155,288 of NC_083321.1, read as the reverse complement.
TCTGTGCCAGGCCAATCAAGAATCGTGGCTTCAGAGACTTTCCCTATGTTTACAATCCACAGTATTTCATCAAGACAACCCTGGTATATCATGGATCCCTTCCATGATGTGCATTAGTCCGCATTTACTATTATATGCCAACAACTGAATAGATACTGGGACAGTTACAAAGATGACTAAAATATACAACTTTCCCTAGAGACACTCAATGTGTACTGGGGAAGGATGATGGGAAAGCAGATAATTACCTTATAGTGTACAAAATACTTTAATGGAGATGAGAGCAAGGAACTTAGAGGAAAGAACCACTAACTCCACCTTAGGGGTAAGCGGGGCGAAGTGGAAGACAGTACAGAGGAATAGGTTCATGGAGGTAACAGCTGAATTCTTTTTTTTTTTTAAGTCAGTTTTCTCATCTTTATTATTTATTTGGCTGCATCAGGTCTTAGTTGCGACACGCAGGATTTTCGCCGCAGCATGCGGGATCTTTCGTTGCAGCGCATGGGCTTCTCTCTAGTTGTGGCGCACAGGCTTAGTTGCCCCGAGGCATGTGGGATCTTAGTTCCCTGACCAGGGATCGAACCCGCGTCCCCTGCATTGGAAGGCGGATTCTTAACCACTGGACCACCAGGGAAGTCCCAACAGCTGCATTCTTGAAAGAGGAGTAAGAGTTTAACACGCATGGAAGAAGGAGGTATTTTTGGCAGAGGCTTCCAAAGAGCACTGAACATAACTGAGGTATCTTCTTGGCCACAGTCCCAGCTGACTCTTTGAGCCTTTAGGTTCCAGACTCTGCAGCCTGGGGCCCCGCCCAAACAGCTGATATCCAAATCCCCTTGATTGGGTACACAACCATCCTCAGATCAGAGCCTTGAAAATTAATCCATCCCAAAAGATTTTATTATGACTTTAAAACATGACCTCCTAAAAAGCACTGAACTCTCCAAAGCATGTTTACTCATTCAACAAATATTTATTACTACCCACTGGGGTAGCAAGAAACAATTATACCCTCACAACCATGTGAATGGCACACACTAGAGTTGTGCAATGTACAAACAACCCAATATCCATGGCAGGCCCGGGTTGGTACCAACCACTGCCCTAGATGCTGGAGCTGTAACAATGGGCAAAGACAAAGTCCCTGCAATACAGAATCTATGATCTAGTGGCGAGACAGTAATATCAATGCAGGTGATAAGGGCTACCTACAATAAGGGCTATATACATGAGAGAGGCACTAAGGCTGGACTTGTGGTGTCAGGAAAGGATTCTTAGAGCAGGTGGCTTTTAAGTAAAACCTGACAGATGACTAGGAGTTAGAGAGAACACAGTATGGGGAGGGGAAGACCCAGAGAGAGAATTTCAAGGCAGAGTATTAGCAGCAGCAGGGTGGCAAGAGATGAGCTTACAGAAACAGGCAAAAAATTTAGGAAGGGCTTAATTATTCAGTACTGATGATGTGCCAGACACTGTGCAATGAGGTGAAGATATAACAGGGGACAAGGCCAACAAAACTCAGCTTATGGAGCTTATAGTCTAGTAGGAGGAGGGAATCATTAATGGAGGAGGGAATAGTCACAAAATAAATATGAGGGCTTCCCTGGTGGCGCAGTGGTTGAGAGTCCGCCTGCCGATGCAGGGGACATGGGTTCGTGCCCCGGTCCAGGAAGATCCCACGTGCCGCAGAGCAGCTAGGCCCGTGAGCCATGGCCGCTAAGCCTGCGCATCCGGAGCCTCTGCTCTGCAACGGGAGAGGCCACAACAGTGAGAGGCCTGTGTACCGCAAAATAAATAAATAAATAAATATGAAATTACATATTGTGATGAATGATAAAAAGCGCTATGGCAATACAATCAGTGGATCTATTTTAGATTGGAATATCAGGAAAGGCCTCTAAAAAAAAATGACATGTGAACTGAAACCAGATTTCAGAGGAAAATAGTAATAGTGGTTATCCCCAGGGAGAAGTGGCTAGATGGCAGGAGAGAGAGACTTACTGTTGACTTTATACTCATGTATCTTTTAAAACTTGTTCCATGTACATGCATTATCTACTCAAATAAATAAATAAAATAAATTGAGACCTGAAAGGCAGATAGGAGTTTATTAGGTAAAAAGATAGAGAATGACTATTCCAGGCAGAGGGAATAGCGTGTGCAAGGGCCCCAGAGGGGGATGCAGATTGGCACATTCAAGGAACAAAAAGACTGTCCATGTGGCTGAAGCAAAGTGAGAGGGGCTGAGTGCACCAGAGATTAGGGCAGTGGATTGGAACCCACCACTCTGAGCCATGTTAAGGGTTTGGATTTCATGCTGAACAGCAGAGAAATTATATGTCTAATGTGTTTCTAAAAGATCACTTTGGTTGTTGTGGGTGGAAGGTGGTTGGAAGGGGAGTGTGGATGGAAGTTCAAGCAAAGATTCAAGTAGTATCCTTGGCTGACTTGTTGTTGTTAGTCTTCCTGTATCCACACCCCCCCTCTCTATTCCATCCTTTAAAGCTGACAAATTATCCTTCTAAAACACAAACCTAATCATGTTATTCTCTTTCATTAATTCAACAATTTATTCACTGCACACACACAATTTTTAAAAAGGACTTACTCTGTGCCAGGCACTGTATCAGGCACTACAGTAACACCAATAAATGAGACAAGGAAGGTCCTTGCTATATTTCAAAATGTTTGATGATTTTCTACTGCCTGAAGTTCATACTCCTTAGGCAAGCATTTAAGAGTCTCAATTTTATAATCTAGTTCCAACCACTTCACGTCCTCACCCTCCATCCTCCAGGCTTTTAAAACCTTGCTTCTCAGCCACAGAGCTACACTTGCCATTCTGTATAAACCACGCAGTTCTCGTGCCTCTGTGTGGTGCTGGGCTGTCCCCCATGCTGGGACTGCACCTCTCTGACTGGTGATATCCTTCACAGCCTCCATGGCCAGCTTAAATGTCGTCTCTGTGCTGCCCTAAACATACAAACATCATCAAGAGTTTACAGTTGCAGCTCTCCCATGCCTCCATTATATAGTAAAATATTTTGTGTAAATTAAAAAACAACAACAACCCAGGCACTCGTCACCATCTTTAAGTACCAGAAATTCAATCACCCACCAGTGGTTTCAAGTAGCAGAACCAAAAGTGATCTTTGAGATGATGACACATCTTAGGTGAAAATGCCACAAATGCTTGCCTCAGCCTCTAATCTACTGGAATTCCTTGGCAAGGAGGCATTTTCAAATTTAGTTTGGGGCAATTTCTATAATTAGAGCAGTTGGTTAATTAAGAAGCTGGTTCAAACTACTGTTAAATTAACCCTTTTCTCTCTTAAATGAAAGGTTTTTGGTCAAATTACCAGTGGTTAAACTGCTTAATTAGTTGTTTTAATTATAAAATTTACAAGTTTGAAAGCCTCTGATTTCCATTAAGTTCAACTGAATTTTTTCCCCTGCTTGTGTCATTAAGCTGGTTTCCTGCTGTCATATTAACATTGCAGCCTCCTGAGAGAAAAGGCAACTCTTTTCGTTGAAGAAGATACAAAACCCCATGATTTCAAAAGGAGGCTTTGAAAATCTTTCAGTTAGTACAATTATAGAATGTAATCATGTATTGACTTCTCCCACAACATGTCCCTTCCCTTTATATATGCCAGAGCCAACTGTCCTTCAATGTCCTTGTTTACTAAACTGGGAACTAAACCCATCAATCCAGGATGGGGATAAACAACTTCATTTTAATTATTTCTCCTTCAAAATTAGAACAAGCATTTTGGCAGGGCTATGCAAGAGGGAAAGAGGAAAAAGCTGGGGTAACCCCAGCCAAGAGTCTAATTACAGGATATTTTCTCCATCCAATACACATCCCTGAAGGGCAGATACACCCCAGCACGTGGCAAATGGTATGTGCTCAGTAAGTGTTGGGGTGTTTTTGTTTGCTTGTTTTGTTTTGAAATTATAGAGATATTTTACCAAGACAATCTGCAATGATTTGGCTCTGGTGGCTACCCACTTTTTTCAAAATCTCTTTTCAAACTTCTTTCAGTTTAGAATTTCTAATTACATTGAACTATTTGGACTTGAATGTACCATGTTTTTTTTTTAAATAAATTTATTTAATTTATTTATTTTTGGCTGTGTTGGGTTTGCGTTGCTGCGTGTGGGCTTTCTCTAATTGCGGCGAGCGGGGGCTACTCTTCGTTTTGTGATGCGCGGGCTTCATTGCGGTGGCTTCTCTTGTTGCGGAGCATGAGCTCTAGGCACGCGGGCTTCAACAGTTGTAGCATGCAGGCTCAGTAGTTGTGGCTCGCGGGCTCTAGAGCGCAGGCTCAGTAGTTGTGGCGCACGGGCGTAGGTGCTCTGTGGCATGTGGGATCTTCCCAGACCAGGGCTCGAACCGCGTCCCCTGCATTGGCAGGCGGATTCTTACCACTGAGCCACCAGGGAAGTCCCGAATGTACCATGTTTTGATGACTCCACCTTTTTGCTCATGCTATAATAAGAAGAGTCTGAGTTCCCTTCATTTAACCTCTTTAGACCTCTTTATATATTTACTTCTACCTCTCCATGTACGTTTAAAGCAGTAAGAAAAAGATGGTTACTACAATGAGGCCCATCCCTCAGAGAGAGCAGCTGGGATGGTACCCAGGGCCCACAGAGAGTATGATGTGTAAAGGTAGGAACTGGACACTGCTTCCTACTCTTCTTTTCCGAACACCATTATAATTCAATTTTGAAATTTCTAACTTTAAAGAAATCTCAAAGACACATGAAAAACGCCAACAAAGCTGTGTCCTTTCAAAGAGAATAACTTTGGCATGCTGATATTGGTGAGTTCCCCTGGGCCTTGGAGCCTTCTAGGCACTGAGATTCCACAATTGAAATGGGCAAAGGAAAGGATAAATGGCCAGTAAATGTATGAAAATATGTTCAACCAACTAGTAATCAAAGACATGCAAATTACAAATACAAGGGATGGCATTTTTTAACTTATTAATATTAACAAATATTAAAAAAATAACAATGTTGATGAGTGTATAAAAAGGGATTCTTAAATACCAAAAAAACTATAAAATGGTACAATCTTTCCGAAGAGCAATTTGGCGATACACATCAATAGCTTTAAAAATGTGCATTTTGGGACTTCCCTGGTGGCACAGTGGTTAAGAATCCGCCTGCCAATGCAGGGGACATGGGCTTGATCCCTGGTCCGGGAAGATCCCACATGCTGTGGAGCAACTAAGCCCGCACGCTGCAACTACTGAGCCCACGTGCCACAACTACTGAGCCTGTGTGCTGCAACTACTGAAGCTTGCATACCTAGAGCCCGTGCTCGGCAACAAGAGAAGCCACCACAATCAGAAGCTCACGCACCACAACAAAGAGTAGCCCCCGCTCGCCACAACTAGAGAAAGCCTACGTGCAGCAACAAAGACCCAGTGCAGCCAAAAAAAAAAATTAAAATGTGCATTTCCTTTGACCCAACAATTAGACTTTGAGAAATATATCCTATGTAAATAATCACAGAAGGGCAGAAATACTAATGTACAAGGATGTTTATCGTAGTGTTGTTTACATTGCAAGATTTTGGAGACAACTTAAATTTCTCCAAATAGGAAGCTGTTTGAGTAAATTGTTACTGTCCCTACCTCTCTTTTCAAAAGGATCTTTTATTCAATTGGACTTTTTTCAACAGCATTTAACATGCCCCATTTAATCCAGTTTCAAAAGCAAAATAAAACAAAAAACTACCTCGGAATCAGATACTAAAATATACCTCAAAACTACAGTAACCAGTAGTATTAAAACAGCTTGGTACTGGTATCAAATATACAGACAGATCTATAAAACAATACTAAATTACAATACAGTAGTTCTAGATCCATATGGAAACTTAGTATATGATAAGGTGACATTCTCAAATCTATGGGGAAAAGATGGATGTTTCAATAAATGTTAAAACAACTGGCTATGGGAGTTCCCTGGTGGTGCAGTGGTTAAGAATTCGCCTGCTAATCCAGGGGACATGGGTTCGAGCCCTGGTTGGGGAAGATCCCACATGCCGCAGAGCACCTAAGCCCGTGCGCCACAACTACTGAACCTGCGCTCTACAGCCCGCAAGCCACAACTACTGAGCCCACATGCCACAACTACTGAAGCCCGCGTGCCTAGTGCCCGTGCTCCGCAACAAAGAGAAGCCACGGCAATGAGAAGCCCACGCACCGCAACAAAGAGTAGCCCCCACATGCCTCAACTAGAGAAAGCCCACGCACAGCAACAAAGACCCAACGCAGCCAAAAATAAATTAATTAATTAAATAAATTTTTAAAAAGAACTTTCATTTAAAAAAGGAACTATATAAAAAGTTCTTACAAATCAAAAATGAAAAAGCAAACAATTCAAAAGAAAAATGGGCAAAAAATATGTGCAGGCAGTTCACAAGAAATACAAATGGCCAAAAAAATATGAAAAGATGACAAACTTTCTCAAGAAATGCAAATTAAAATGAGACATAATTTTCACCAGCAAAAAAGTAAGATGTTTTGTAAAACCCAGTTTGGGCCAGAAAATAGAAATGTAAATTAATACAACTTCTCTGAAGGGCAATCTGACAATACTTACCAAAATTTTCAACTGACAACCCATTGACTCAGCAATTTCAATTCCAGGAATTTAACTTACAAATGTACAGAACAAGTTTATAAAGATGTATAGAAACAGTTGTTGCAGCATTTTTTGAAATAACAAAAACTGAAAACAAGCTAAATGTCCAGCATTATAACATATATGTTAATATACGCATAAAACTTTCCTGAAAAATATACAAGAAACTGCTATCGATGCATACCACTGAGGAGTGAGACTAGGTGGGTAATAGAAAAAAATTCAATCTTTCATCATACATCCTTTTGTCAATTTATATTTATTTTTACCATTTGCATGCTTTTATAATTTTTAACAGTTGATAATTTTAATATATTTTTAAAACCTTCCTCGGAATACATACCAGTTCAAAATGAACTTTTTCTCTGGTTATGGGATAAGGGATGATACCAAGAGTAGGGAATAAATGGGTCTTGAACATAATCCTTATTTTTAATATACAAGAAAAAAAATGAAAGTCTAACAAAATGTTAATAATTGCCAAATCTGGGTTTATTTGACATATCACCCTTTTCACTTTTTTATAACTTTTTATATCTTTCAAAATTAAAAGTATAATTAAGAGAAAAATAACCATCAAAAAAAGTCTTTCCTTAATCCCACATCCCTCTCCAGCTCCTGCCAATTCTCTCTCCTCCCATTCAAAGACAAACTTCTTAAACGTACTGTCTGTAATAGCTTTCTCTAACTCCTGAACTCCCATTCACCTGTCAATGCAGTTGATTTCCACAACAGACCTCACCACACCTACACAGATACTACTCTCCCTAAGGTCACCTCTATGCTGTCGAAACCAAGGAACATCGTTAGTTCATGTCTTTTGCGATCCCCTCTCAGCAGCACACAGCTGAAACTGTAACGTGATTAACCACTCTTTCCTTCCTGAAACACTCTCCTTTTGGCTGCCATGAAACTATACTAACCTGGTCTTCTCCTACCACGTTGGCCTCCCTTTTCAAGCTCATTAGCCATATCTTGCACCCTCTACCCAATTTTTTAATGTTGGAGTTCCTCAGGGCCTGATCCTTGGGCCTCTTCTCTACTTATTCTCCTCAGGTAGTCTCATTCATTCCCAAGACTTCAATTAAAATCAACAATATGATGACTTCCAAATTCACATTTTCATCCCAGACCTACATTTTGAGCTCAAGATCGGTGTCTCCAATGGACTACTTAGTATATCTTCCTCACAAGCACTCCAACTCAACATGTTCAAAACCAGACTCAGATTCTTACCCTAAAAGTTGTTCCATTTAAGGCAGTATATTCAAAATAATTATGTAGATATTTATTTATTTATTATAGTAGAAACATGTTCACCATAGGTTAAGTAGAAAAAAAAGATTATGAAGCATTATATATAATTTGTTCCCATTACTGCAAGACAAAAAAATACACACACACACACACGCACACACACACACAGAAAGAGAGAAATAAATGCCTAGAAAAAGACCTGGTAGGATATACTCCAGAATGTTAAGCAATAATCTCTGGATGGTAGGATTACAAGTGATTTTTATTTTCTTCAGCTTCTTCGTGTGTGTATTGTGTGTGTGTGTGTGTGTGTTTATTTTCCATATTCTCTAAAATGGCTGCTTTTCACTTTTATGATCAGATTTTCTTAGGTTTTTTTTTCCTCTCCTGATAGGATGCAATATGAAGTTCAGAGCATCAGTTATTAAGTTTTCTTGCTAAAATTGTGTAACTTGAATCTAGAAAAGCTTTTAGATGTAACTTCTAGTTTGTAGGAAAGGAACAGAAGAACATATTATAAAATACCGCACAGAAATAATCAAATTAAAAAGGGAGGAAATTTTATAAGTCAAATGGTCTAGCCTAATCAAAAAGCAACTGATTGTGAAATAGTGAAAGATCTGTTCTGCATTAAAGGTGACATCATAGCAAAATGCAAAGCATGAACCATCATTGGCTCTTGGTTATAAACAACCCCATAAAAGACTTTTGGGGGACAACTGGGGAAATGGATAGAGTATTAGATGACATTGGGGCATTATTATTAATTTTCTTCAGGGAGATAAAGCTATTGTGGTTCTTTAATAGAATGTAGAGAATATCCTTGTTTCTAGAAATGCATGCTTAAGTATTCAGGGGTGAAGTATCATAACATCTGATCAAGAAAGCTAACGTGGGGGCTTCCCTGGTGGCACAGTGGTTGGGAGTCCGCCTGCCGATGCAGGGGACACGGGTTCGTGCCCTGGTACGGGAGGATCCCACATGCCGCGGAGCGGCTGGGCCCGTGAGCCATGGCCGCTGAGCCTGCGCGTCCGGAGCCTTTTCTCCGCAATGGGAGAGGCCACGACAGTGAGAGGCCTGCGTACCGCAAAAAAAAAAAAAAAAAGAAAGAAAGCTAACGTGGGTGCGTGCGCCCTCGGGCCACTGCGCCCGGGCCCTAACTCGCTCCCCGTCCTCCCTGCTCCCCAGGCCAGTCGGCCGCACCCATGGCGCCCAGCCGTAATGATATGATCCTGAAGCCCCACTTCCACAAGAACTGGCAGCGGCGCGTGGCCACGTGGTTCAACCAGCCGGCGAGCAAGATCCGCAGGAAGACCTCAGCCCCCAAGAAAGGAGACAGCTCTGCTGCAAAGCTCAAATGGGCCACCCAGCTGACCGGACCAGTCATGCCCATACGGAACATCTACAAGAAGGAGAAGGCCAGAGTCATCACAGAGGAGGAGAAGAACTTCAAAGTCTTCGCCAGTCTCTGCATAGCCCGCACCGATGCCCGGCACTTTGGCATCTGGGCAAAAAGGGCCAAGGAAGCTGCAGAACAGGATGTTGAAAAGAAAAAATAAAGTGCTGTTGGCAACTTGTTATTAAAAAAAAAAAAAAAAGAAAGCTAACATGACAAAATATTAACAACAGTTGAATCTAAGTAATGGGTACAGAAGTGTTCATTATATTATTCTTTTGGGAAAAAATTATTTCTTATAATACTGTAAGGTTCCAAATGGCAAGGATTATATCATCTTAATTTTGTACCCCCAGCACCTAAAACACAGCCTGGTCCTATAAATGTTTGTTGAGAGAATGAATAAATAAAAAGAAGCACATATTTTGAGAAGCTGGGCTTTAGGCCTGGTAGAAGTGGTGATTCTCTACACATTGCCACCATCTTCTGAAATAATTAATGGATGTAAAACTTCTTATGCACTGCATGGCACATACTAGGCACTCAGTAAATGTTCCTTGCTCCCATTCCTTTATTTCTGATACTTATTATTTTTTTTTTTTTGGCCACACCACGCGGCTTGCAGGATCTTAGTTCTCTGACCAGGGATCAAACCCGTGCCCCCTACAGTGGAAGTGCGGAGTCCTAACCACTGGACCACCAGGGAATTCCCTGTTTCTGATACTCTTCAGTCAAAAAACAGATGTCATTACTATCCAATGGCTGCTTTGAAATGTGTCACATAATAGACAAAGCAAAATTGGCAAATAATAGGGTTGAAACAGATTGAAATTCATTGAGTTGACCAGACTGAATGAACATTCATTTTGGATAAAATACTGGAAGAAAAGCCTTAGCCTGGTAGATAATGGACATGAAAGACAGGTCTGAAATAGTAGCAATAATAATAATAACTTCTTTTTTTTAATATTTATTTGGCTGTGTTGGGTCTTAGTTGTGGCATGTGGGATCACTTTTTAGTTGTGGCATGTGGGATCTAGTTCCCTGACCAGGGATCGAACGTGGGCCCGCTGCATTGGTAGTGTGGAGTCTTAGCCGCTGGACCATCAGGGAAGTCCCAATACTAACTTTTTTTGAGCACTTTATATGTTTTATCTCACTGAATCTTCAAATAATTCACTGTAGTTTGTACTATAATTCTCATTTTTTAAAGTGAGGAAACCAAGCTATGGAGAGGTACTTAAAAGTCACAGAATAGTATGTGGTAGAGTTGGAATCCAAACTTACTACAGAACTCTTGCTCTTAAACCACTACTTTATGTTCTTGCCCTTTGTCCTGTTCCACGTGAGGGGTAGGATTTGGTCCCAGGCACTCTTCTCAAAGATATGTTAGGCATCTTTTTAGACAAAATTATTAGAGTGTTAGAGGGTCACTTAAAGCAGGAAGACTACATCAGGAAATAACTGTTTACCTGCAGAACAGATGGGATTCTCTCCTGAGGTTCTGAACCTAAAAAGAGGAAGAAAGTATGTTGAATACAATTAGATACCCACATCTATTTGCAAAGCTACCAAAACTTGTATGCTCCTCATTAAGGATATATCAATGCTACATATTTCCTTATTTCCTCCTTCTCTTCTTTCCATAAACATTATTAAGTACTTACTATGGGTCAATCTGTTAGGTCCTGAGGATGCAAAAGTAAGTAAAATGTCTCTATCTATGGTCTAGTTGGGAGAGAGATATGTAAACAGATGCGAGCCACAATACAGTGCTGATCCAGAACAAAATCATGTACAAGATTTGGTGGAATACAAAGGAAAGCATGCTCATGAGGGGTGAAACTATTTGAAATGAGGTTTTAAAAATTAAGAACTATTCTCGATTATTGAGCCCCACAGGAAAAGCATTCTCGGCAGAGGTATGAAAGTAGTATATCTGGGGAACAGCAAGCAGGTGGATGTGAGTGGCACTTAAGCAGCAGGGAAGGGGGCAGGGTAAAAGAGGTAATCAGGGGTCAGGTTATGAAAACCTCAAACACTGTGCTAAGGAGTTTTGTCTGTACTTTGTGTGGGCAGTGGGAAGCTCCTGGCAGTTTAATCACAAAAGTGATTTGATCAAGTTTAAGTTTTAGAAAGTTAACCCTGGCAATAGGTGAGCAAAGAATAGGAAGACATGAAACTGAGGGAAGAGGACCAGTGAAGTCGTTCTTGCAATAGCCTTGCATTATTCGAACATATTTCAAAAGCAAGGCTGACAGGATTTATTTAAGAATTAGATGTAGAGTGAGAGAAACAACAGTGTCAAGGATGATTCCAAGGATTTTGTCCTGAGCAACTAGATGAATGGAGTTGTCATTTACTGAGAATGGGGAAGGAGTAAGTTTGCAGGGGAGTTAATGCTTGAGATGCTTAGTAAACATGTAAGTGGAGATGATGAAAGAAGAATGCTGTGTGAACCACCTAGTGGAATGCAAATATTAACTATATTTTTACTGTTATTAATATCCTTACCTCAAGAGGGAAAAGGCTTGCTTAAAAATGGTGTCATTCCTCAGACACAGCGCCTACAGCAAAATAGCCATGTTAGAACAATTGTAAGTATTCACAGATCTCCAAGTACCTCTTCACAAAGAGGCTAGAAACCCACAGTACACAAAACAAAATGGAACCAAAGTCTCTTGTCTAGCAAAGAAACTGCCCTACAGTTAATACCAAACGTGCAGGCAAACCAAGGCCATCTTCTTTCCTATTCTACCCACTAGAGAACATGCTCGAAAAACAGAAGCCCAACCCCCCCATACTACTTGGATTGCTTTTTTTTCCACCCTATTTCCCCTTTCTAATTTGATTTATATTTTCTTTTTTTTTAATACTTATTTATTTATTTTCTTGGCTGCGTCAAGTCTTAGTTACAGCATGTGGGATCTTTCGTTGCAGCATGCGGACTTCTCTCTAGTTGTGGCATGCAGGTTTTCTCTCTCTAGTTGTGGCACACAGGCTCCAGGGTGCATGGGCTCTGTAGTTTGTGGCACATGAGCTCAGTAGTTGTGGCGCATGGGCTTAGTTGCCCCACAGCACGTGGGATCTTAGTTCCCCGATAAGGGATCGAACCTGCGTCCCCTACATTGGAAGGTGGATTCTTTACCACTGGACAACAGGGAAGTCCCTAATTTATATTTTCTAATATCAGTCAACAACTATTATGTATGTGTCAAGCACAGTCGCCATGCAAGGGACTTTCTGAACTCTTCCCTAATTCTCAAAACACTGCAAGGCAATTTTACAGGTGGGGCAACTGAGGCCCATAGAATTTATATTCCAAGAAATTATAGCTAATAAGTGGCTAAGAGGACTGTTTTACTCCAAAGACTATGCCTCTATTACACCACACTCTCTTAATAATAATAATGATAATAATAATATAGCAACATGAACAAAACAATAATAATGAGAGAAGGCAGTTGCAGTGGCAGCTTCCCCCACTGTTCACAATCTTACCCCCAACAACCCAGTTATTTTAATCTCACTCTGCCCTGCTGGCACCCACTCAAAAGGTCACTGCTATAGGTTTACTAAGAGAGTGCTTAACATAGAGGAGTTCTTTTTATAAAGTAACTAGATAATAAATAATAAATGCCCTTAAGGTCCCATAACACAAAGAGAAAATCCTGTCCACTATGAGGAACAATTTCAGTTCCTTCAACATTTATGTCTTAAAAGCCTATTATGTGTAAAAGCCTTCAGAAACAAAGGAAAGTCTGAAAAACTGTCATAGACAAGAGGAGCCTAAGCAGACATGATGACTAAATGTAATATAATATACTGGATGGGATCCTACCTAGACCAGAAAAAGGACACTGGATTTTAAAAAATAAAAGAAATATGAATAAAGTATGGACTTAATAATAATATGTCAATATCAGTTCATTAATTATGAAAAATGTACCATACTAATGTAAGATAATAACAGGGAAAACTGGATATGAAGTATATGGGAATTCTTTGTACTATCTTTGCAACTTTTCTGTAATTCTAAAACTGTTCTAAATTTTATTTTTTTAAAGCCTATTATGGGGACTTCCCTGGTGGTCCAGTGGGTAGGACTCTGCACTCCCAGTGCAAGGGGCCTGGGTTCGATCCCTGGCTCGGGAACTAGATCCTGCACGCATGCCGCATCTAAGAGTTCACATGGTGCAACTAAGAGTCCACATAACACAACTAGGAAGGCTGCATGCCACAACTAAGAGCCCGCATGCTGCAACTAAGACCCGGCGCAGCCAAAATAAGTAAATAAATAAATAAATATTTTTTTAAATTAAGAAAAAAAAGCCTGGACTTCCCTGGTGGCGCAGTGGTTAAGAATCCGCCTGCCAATGCACAGGACATGGGTTCGATCCCAGGTCCAGGAAGATCCCACATGCCACAGAGCAACTAAGCCCGTGCACCACAACTACCGAGCCTGCACTCTACAGTCTGCGAGCTACAACCACTAAGCCCGCACACCACCACTACTGAAGCCCGTGTGCTCTAGAGCCCATGCGCTGCAACTACTGAGCCCATGTGCTTAGAGCCTGTGCTCCACAACAAGAGAAGTCACCACAACGAGAAGCACACGCACTGCAACGAAGAGTAGCCCCCACTCGCCGCAACTAGAGAGAGCCCACGCGCAGCAACGAAAACCCAACAACGCCAAAAATAAATAAAGTTTTAAGAAATAAAAATAAATTTTTTAAAAAGCCTATTATGTGTCAACTACTGTGATGAATATGAAAGGGACTGTAAAAACAAAATATTGGAAACATTATGCTAAATAAAAGAAGCCAGTCACAAAGGGCCAATATTGTATGACTCCATTTATATGAAATAGCCAGAATAGGAAAATCTATAGAGAAAGAAAGACTAGTGGTTGCCTAGGGCTGGGGGGGTCTGGGGAGCTGGGGATGACAACTCAGGGATATGGGTTTTTTTTCTGGGGTGATGAAAATGTTCTAAAATTGATTGTAGTAATGGTTGCACAACTCTATAGATATTAAAAGCCATTGAATTGTATACTTTAAATGGACAAATTGTATGGTATATGACTTATATCTCAATAAAGCTGTTTTAAAAATGTAAGCACAACCCCTGTCTTATAGGAATTTGAATGGCTGAAGATATGAATACACATTTGTATTAAACAGCTAAGAAATACCACAGTATTATATGATTAAGTCAAAATAGGTGGCACAAACAACAAGCACCTCTGGCAGGGAATCCAGGTGTTGATGGCCAGGAGAAGTTCTTAGCTTTTGGGGTGTTACAGATCAGATATTGCTGATAATCTGCCCCAAATCATGAACCTTCTCCCCAGACAAATAAATATAGACACGAATATACAAAAATTTGCATACTTAGCACAGGGAACTATATTCTTATAATAACCTATAATGGAAAAGAATATGAAAAAGAATCTATATATATAATATGTGTATATATACATATATATATAACTGAATCACTTTGCTGTACACCTGAAACACTGTAAATCAACTCTACTTCAATTTTTTTAAATGTAGCAGGTGGGGACTTCCCTGGTGGTCCAGTGGTTAAGACTCCATGCTCCCAATGCAAGGGGCACGGGTTCGATCCCTGGTCAGGGAACTAAGATCCCGCATGCCGCATGGCGTGGCCCAAAAAAAAAAAATTAAAATGTAGTATGTAGAATCAAATAAATTAAGTAAGTAAGGGGGAAAAAGTTTGCATACTACTTCAAGAGATTCACTGAAACTCTTAACATCACCCATAGGCCACTATGCTAAACCAAGAGATCCTCGAGGGCAAGAGTCATATCATCTTCCTGTTGTTTTAGTAAATAAATAAATGATTAGGAAGAAGTGAATGAGTGACAATCATTGCTACCATTTATTACCACCCGCATCTATTTTGCTGAGCACCTACCATGTGTCTAAATCATAATTCCATTACAGGATAAATATTATTATCCCATTTTACAGTTGGGGAAACTGAGATTAAGTAATTTACCCAAAGTCAAACAGCTACTATCAGAACTAGCATAGGATCTTAGGTTTCTCTGACTCCAAAGCCTATAATTTTTCCACTATTCTACACCCTCTCTCCCATAAATGAATGTGTTAGTGTTTAGGAATTTAGGGGGGAAAATGATCAAATTTAGGAAAAGTCTCCCAGAGAATGTGAGGTCATGAAGATTGGGAAGGATATGAATAACAGAAGGAAGGACAAAGTATGCAGACAATCCTAAAAATGACAATTAAATCAGATACTAAAAGACTTTGTAAACATGTGTACAATATGCTTAAACTTTTCTTGGCCAGCATAAAAGACAGAGCAGGCAACTGGGAGCCCCAGGACACAGGAGCTCTGGCTGGCTCTGCCCCCACTGGTCACCATACTAGTGATTGGCTAGTCATTTTCCCCTCTCTGGACTTAGAACAGATGACTCTAACGTCCCTCCAGGTGCAAGATCTATCAACCACGACAAACAGAATAGAAATCAGAGTGAACAGAATGTATTCTTAAATGGGTCACTTCATACAGAAGAGGTATTGGATGGGAAGACAGATCTAGATGAGACTGATTTTTCCTCACTTTAATTGTTCAGATTTCTGAGTCTCCACAATAGCTATGGATTTAATTATCTAAAAGCCAAACCTTTTTAAGGGTTGACAACTGTCTGGAAGACATTCAAACTGTGGTGTGAACTCTCCCTTGCAGCTCTGGGAAATGTGCTTCCTCTCCCCTGCAATGCTCGGCATCATTTATCAGGACAAAAGTAATCTATTTTGGGACTGTATCCACAAATACTCTCTCCCCGCAGTCAGCAAATGAAGAGCAGCTCCAGCTCCGGACCAAATGGAAGAGAAGGCCAGTGACTCTACTGAATGAATGAATGAGGACAGAGCTGTTGCAGTGGGTTGCAAAAATACTTGTCCCATGAGCTCGGGAGTCAGGAACCAGAAAAGGACTACACAGCTACTTAAGAACTGAAGTCACGGGGCAAAATCTATGGTGTGTGAGTAACTTCAGACAACAGAGCCCTGGGGTGGATGGTGACAGAAGTGGGTAAGGGGCCCATGAGGCAAGCAACTGTCTTATGAATATTAACAGAATATATTTGTATATCAACAAATATTATTTAAAATAGCACTGTTACTATCACTTATTGAGTACATCCTTTGTGCTAAGCACTCTGCTCAATCTTTACACCAATCCTCTAATAGAGGCATTGAAATAATTGCCTCTATTTATAGAGGAAAAAACAGAGGCTTAGGTAAATTGCCTAAAGTTATAGGTTTGGTAAGAGGTGCCAAGAATTCAAACCAAATCTGACTCTAAAACCCATGTTTTCCATTCTGCCATACTACCTCTCAAAAGAACAATACCAATTTAATAGCAGCGAAATTCATATAATAATGATAATAATAATAGCCTAAATAATCCTACCATTTGTTGAGAACCTGCTTTATGCCAAATATTATTGGCATTAACCCTCACAACCATTCTGTGAAGTAGATATTTCTACCCCCATTTTACTGTAAGGAAACCAAAGCTCAGAAATGTTAATTAATATGTCTGATGCACACAGCTAATAAGTGGTATTCAAGCTGACCTTTTCCTAAGTTCTTTCGAAATTGATTGCTTGTAATTTTTTCTTTGGCCATTCTCTTCTGAATGTGTTTAATATGGTGACTATCAAAGCCTGTCTTTGCACTGAGTCTTTACCGCAGTTAGGAACACAGGTTATAGATTCACACAGACCTGGGTTTGAATATCAGCTCCTCCACGTTACTAGCTGTATGATCTTTCGCAAGTCACTTAAGAAATACTTGGGGCTTCCCTGGTGGCGCAGAGGTTGAGAGTCCGCCTGCCGATGCAGGGGACACAGGTTCGTGTCCCGGTCCGGGAAGATCCCACATGCCGCGGAGCGGCTGGGCCCGTGAGCCATGGCTGCTGAGCCTGCGCGTCCGGAGCCTGCGCTCCGCAACGGGAGAGGCCACAACAGTGAGAGGCCCGCGTACCGCAAAAAAAAAAAAAAAGAAAGAAAAAGAAAAGAAATACCTGGCCTCACATGCTATATCATTTCATTTATATGAAATGACCAGAACAGACAAATCCATAGAGACATAAAGTAGATGAATCGTTACCAGGGGGTGGGCAGAGGGGGGAATTGAGGAGTAAATGCTTATGGGTACAACGTTTCTTTTTAGAATGATGAAAATGTTCTGGAATTAGTGATGATGGCTGAACAACTTTATGAATATACTAAAAACCACTAAATTATCCACTTTAAAAGGGTAAATATCATGGTACGTGAATTATATGTCGATTTTAAAAAGAAAGAAAGAGAGAGAGATTGAGAGGAAGGGAGGAAGAAAGGAATATCTGGCCTCACACCATATTGCTGGATGGCACTTCTAGGCCACAGCTGAGCTCTGTTAAGCCCAATTCCCTACCTTCCTCCAGGACTAAAATGTTTCAAAACAACTGTGGTCACTGAAATGTAAGCCCAATCCCCTACCATCTCCCCAACATCCCCATACTTCTCCTCACACTCTCCCTTGATACAAGCTCCCTTGCTTCTCTCCCTTCCAATTTCCTCTGGGCCCTCTGGAACTCCAAACGTGTTCTCATTTCAGGGCCTTCGCACATGCTCTCCCAGTCTAAATTCTATTATTCTTTAAGTCTTAGTCATGTAACATCACCAAGAAAACTTTCTTGACTGCTCAGACTTATTTGAATTCTGCTGTTATACACACCATATAGCACACAGAATCTTTTTTTTGAGGCATTTATCACAATTAGTTAAGTAATTATACTTTTTTATTGAAGTATAGTTGATTTACAATATTGTGCTAGTTTCAGGTATACAGCAAAAGGTAGTTATATGTTTAATTAGTCTATTTTGCTGGAAATATAAGCTCCTTGAAGACAGGAACTACTACATCCCAGCATCTAGCATACTCTCTGGCACATAGCAAGTGCACAATAAATATTTGCTGATCAAATTAGTAAATCTCTCCAAACCTCACTTCCTTATCTCTAAACAGGTTATAAAGCAACTCATATAATAAGAACCTGCTGTATAAAAAAATAAGTTAAATAAAAAAAACTCATAGAGTTGTTGATACTATTAAATTAGATATTATATGAAAAGGACTTAGCAAGTGCAAGGCACATTGTTAACGGTCAAATTGGGAGCAGTGACAATAACTGTGGTGATTGTTCAGTTCCTCATTTATTAAACAATATGTACTTTAGTATGTGACAAGTGCTGAAGATAAAACCATGAACAAAATAGAGAAATGTCCCTGTCCTCCAGAACTTACAGTCTAGTAGCGACCAGGAAATAGCCAACTTCTTAACCATTTTGCTTGGCTTTTGGACTCCCTGCCCTGCTAGGCCTTCTGAAATTTCTGTCCTGTTTCATATCTTCTTATGTCCTCCTAATTCATGTCTGTTGATTTGTCATTTTTTTCAATCCTCACTGCTATTTGTTCATATGAACTCTGCTCCACGTTAGCCTTCAGTGTTTCATTTGAAAACATCTTACTATGTGATCAGTCCCCGAGGTTGCTCCCTCTGGACTGGTAAGGCTAGCATATCTTTTGTGATCACCACCACTCCCCTAATCATATCCTTGTGGTTCAAGGGTATGGTAATCCCCGAAAAGAATGGTAATCTGAGGGTGAGTGACATCCAGACCTGAGCTTGACACTCCAACACCATCCATTTTCTCTGCAAAGTAACTCAGCAGGTGAGTCACTACCAATTTCCTGTGCATGTTGACTTCCACAGGCACCATCCTTCCATCTTGATCAAACAATGTTTTCTGAAGTCTGATGACTATCAGCATTAGTGTCTTAATTGGATCAATGCTGCTTTACTACTTCTGTTAACCTAAAGAGGTATGTGATCCCACCCAGTTTTATTCCAGTAAAGCTGAGCTTCTCACTCATCTAAAATTTGAGATGATTTCTTAGGGTCCCAGGCACTGAGCTAAGAGTTTGAAGTTCTAGTCCCAGCTCTACTGTGTACTTACCACATAATGTCAACATTTTTTCATTCACTTATTCATTCAATATTTATCAGGTCAAGTACACTGTAGGCTGCATATATACAGACATGAAGAAAATACAGTTGCCTACCCTCAATCTTTCTTTTTTCTTTAATTTTTTATTTTATTTTAATTTATTTATTTTTGGTTGCATTGGGTCTTCGTTGCTGCATGCAGGCTTTCTCTAGTTGCGGCGAGTGGGGGCTACTTTTTGTTGTGGTGCGTGGGTTTCTCATTGCGGTGGCTTCTCTTGTTGCAGAGCATGGGCTCTAGGAGCACAGGCTTCAGTAGTTGTGGCATGTGGGCTCAGTAGTTGTGGCTCGCAGGCTCTAGAGCGCAGGCTCAGTAGTTGCGGCGCACAGGCTTAGTTGCTCCATGGCATGTGGGATCTTCCCGGAGCAGGGCTCGAACCCGTGTCCCCTGGATTGGCAGGCGGATTCTAACTACTGGGCCACCAGGGAAGTCCCTACCCTCAATCTTGCTAATGAGGAAAGTAGATGTGCAAATTATTTATTACACTGAAATGAGATCAGTATAATGGGCTGCACAGGTCACAAAGAAGGGAAGGACTGACAACTGGGAAGGTCAAGGAAGGTTTTCATTCCTCATTTCACAGATGAGAGAAACCAAGATTATTATCAAATTAGGGAGATGCAAAATACTCAGAAGAGGAAAGGCAGTGGGGTTTTAGGAGGGGTAGAAAATCTAGGCTCCAGTTCAGCACTACCACAAAAGAGACTGTTGACCTATAAGCAAGGCATTCGTTCATTCAGGCATTTGGTAAAGAATTTGAGAACCTATTATGTACCAGACACTGCACCAGTAGCTTCCACCTCCTTATCTGTTGTGTCTGCCAGGATTATCTCATATCATGAAGCTCAAATAAAATTATGGAAATGAAAGCAGTTTATTAACTATAGAATAATATCAATATTCCTATTTGTATAGTCCTTCACACTTAGAAAATACTCTTACATTATCTTCTATAATCTTTACAACAATTCCATATGATGGGCACCATTATCAGCATTTACAGATAAGAAACTGAAGCACAGCGAGGTCAAATAACCTGCCTAAGGTCACACAGCTAGCAAGAGATAGAACACAGGTCTGATGCAAATCCCATGTGTTTTCCTTATAAATGTAAAGCATTAACTAACACTTCCAGACAGGCTGAGACAAGGATGGTCACAGGACTGCATATGATTAGATGCCAAAAGATAATACCAGCTAAGAGTTCAAAAAATAAACAAGCACTTTGGCTGGAATGGTCTGAAAGCTTTTAAGGAAAAGATGAGACCTGAGCTGGGCCTTGAACCATGGAGCATTTGGATAGGTGGTGAAAAAGGTGAGGGCATTCCAAGTGAGAAAGCTCCACAAGATCAAAGATTAGGAATTCAGTATTTGGTAAATAAAGAAGAGACTACCTGGCCAAAGCAATAGGGCAGAACGGAAGAGTGAAGTCAGTAACAAAGGAGTCTGGAAGGGAACAGTGGCATCAGACCCAGACGGGCCCTATATGCCCTTGTATCTTTAGGTGATAGCCTATGACAGATTTCCATGGGCTCTTCAGGAGTATAGAATGGCCAAAAACAGTATTCCCTGAACAATGATCCCTCCCTTTCAGCATTCCTCAGAATCAAGGCTCTTAGAGCAGGAGCATGGAGCCACCAATCTGACCATCTTTAACAGTTAAATTTTAAAACTTTGATTTTTTTCTATTATCTTTTCACCAGATGTAGTTAAATTCTCACAATTTGGCTAAAGTGAACAACAGAGAGTTACTTCATTAAGGATGAAGTGAGGTTTGGGATCTTAAGCAAACAAACCTAGAGACATTCAGGGGCTGCCCCAAAGTTAGGACCAGTAGATCCATGAGCAGCAATGATCATGCTGTGTATCATGGAGTACAGTCTCCAAATTAATGCCTTGAATAAAATTTTAACATGAATTGCTAAAAAAAAAAAGGTCATTATTCTAAGCAGCATGGTACAACTGAAAAAGCACAGCTGAAATCTGTTAAGAGAACAAGGGAAAGTCAAGGAATGCTTTACGTGGTTCACACGGTTTTACTGCAGTCACGTAATTAAGGTTTTGTAAGTAAAAATATTTTTTTATTATTACCCTTCCCTTGTCACCAAGTAGCCTCACATCCCAATCTGTTCAGCGAGTCAAAACGGTATTCTTAGAAAAAAATCTGGAAGCTGATGACCTAAAGCAAAAATAAAATGACCTGCTCAAGGTCGTACATATTATTTGGACCTATTCCGCTGTGATTCCCATTGCGGGGCTCCGGCCAATGCGAGGCGAGGGGGCGTGGCGCGCGGGTTAACGCCCCGGGAGCAGACGACTAAGCGCAACCCTTTGACAAGGCGCCGCACGTGCTTCTGGGAAGAGCCTTGTTCTCTCCCAAGTCTCTTACCCGGATGTCTGCAGCAGCGTGAGAGCCCCGCGGCCACCTCGCAGCTCAGCTCTTTTCACCACCTCCCCCGCGCCCAGCGTGCGTGGAACCTACGTTACCTTTCCCAGAGCTCCATTCATCCTTTGCTGCTGCGCGGCCTGTAATTGTGCCAGCTGAAGATCGGCCCAAGAAGCCGCGACCGCTGGGCGTCCGAAAACACTGACGGAACGGCCTCGATCCGGTCCGGTAACAATATCCGACCGAGACTCACTCAACTCCCGCAGCACCTTGGTTCCGGCAGCTTCTGAGACTCAGTGTCTAGAAATCGCCCACTACAGCTCAAGTGTCACCATCACTGCGAATTCTCCGGACAGAATGAATTGCCTGTGTTGCCCCAATTCTTTACACACAATTCTGCTATTTCATCTGCCATACTATGTATTATTTGTTACTTTCTCTTTCCCGTGTTTGATTGCGAGTTCCTCAGGGACTGAAATTCTGCCTGATTAATTCATTCCAGCGTCTAGCACTGGACGTGGAGATCTGACTTCTAACCTCTATTTAAAAGCTGAGTGACCCTAAGTGAGCCTTTCTGACATTCAGTTGCCTCATAATAATTGATAATAACTATTTTTTATTGAGTGACCACTATGTACAGCGCATTATGCTCAGAGCATCACTTTACTCCTCATAACAAGCCTGTTAGATATTATCACTGGATTTTACATGTAAGGATATTGCAGGAGGTTAAGAGACTTGTCTAGGGCCAACCGACAGAGGCAGAGCTGAGTTTCAAACTGTCTCATTTATACAAAGTGTTTTCCCTCTGACATACCCTTTCTCACATGAGATAATGTCACAGCACACATTCATTTACTTATTTTACACATATCAACCATTTACTTAGCATGACTTTGTGCCAATCCTTTGAAACTTGGGAAGACAGAGATGAATATTTACATGGTCCCTGCCCTTAAGTGGCTCATAGAGGATTGCATCAAACTAAAAGTTTTTCTGTGCAGCAAAGGAAACAATCAGCGAGTGAAGGGACAACCTATGCAATGGGAGAAAATGTTTGCAAATCATTCATCTGTTAAGGAGTTAATATCTAAAATATATAAGGAACTCAACTTGATAGCAAGAAAACAACCTGATTTAAAATTTGGCAAAGGATCTAAACAGACATTTCTCAGAAGACATACAAATGGTCAATAGGTATATGAAGAGACGCTCAACATCACCAATCATCAGGGAAATGCAAATCATAACCACAAAATATCATCTCACACCTGTTAGAATGGCAATTATCAAAAAGACAGAAGATAACAAGTGCTGGTGAGGATGTGGAGAAAAGGGAATCCTTGCACACTGCTGGTGGGAATGTAAATTTATACAGCCACTATCAAAAACAGTATAAACAGTATATGTATAATGGAATATTACAACAGCATTTAAAAAGAAGGAAATCCTACCATTTGTGACAACATGGATGAATGTGGAGAACATGATGCTAAATGAAACAAGCCAGGCACAGAAAGACAAATAGTCCACGATCTCACCTATGTGGAACATAAAATAGTCAAACTCATAGAAGCAGAGTATGGAATGGTGGTTACCAGGGGTTGGGGCAGTGGGGGTGAAGGGGAGAGATGAAGAGATGTTAGTCAAAGGTACAAATGTCCAGTTATGCAGGATAAATAAATCTAGAGATCTAATGTACTGCATGATTATAGTTAATAATACCATATTGAACACTGGAAATAGGCTAAGAGAGTAGATTTCAGGTGCTCTCATCACGCAAAAAGCTAACTATGTGAGGAAATGGTATATTAACTAGCTTGACAGTAGTAATCATTTCACTAGGTATGTGTATATCAAATCATCATATTTTACACTTTAAATATATACAATTTTTAAGTGGCTCATAGAGATTAGTAAGGAGGCCAAGTTGTAAACAATTATAAAGCAATGAGGAATTCCAGTTACAGAGATATACATATAAACTCTGTATGAAGGGAGTGCATGGTTACAAAGTCAACATCAAGTGAAATAACAAATATGCAGTTATTTTTATTGTTGCTGTTATTATTGCTGCTGCTACTGTTTTTGTTATTATTTTTGTACTTAGCAAGGAAAAGGTGTAAAAACTGGTAAATATGAATAGGTCTTCAGTAACAGGGAGTTTCCTTTGTTGTCAGAAACCCTGCCAAGTTACCTTGTCCTATTGCTTTATCAATCCTTCCTATGATGAAATTCCAAGGAGCTACAAAGGGCTGTGTAGGTAAATCTACGTCCCCCAGAGGTAGCCCTTAACCCCTGTGGAGAAGAGTTGCTAAGAGACCACCTAAAGAGACAAATTCACAGTTAAATGATGCACTGAGCATAATGCATTGCACATAGCGGCCACTCAAATAAAAAATAGTTATTATCGGGCTTCCCAGGTGGCGCAGTGGTTGAGAGTCCGCCTGCCGATGCAGAGGACACGAGTTCGTGCCCCGGTCCGGGAAGATCCCACATGCCACGGAGTGGCTAGGCCCGTGAGCCATGGCTGCTGAGCCTGCGCGTCCAGAGCCTGTGCTCCGCAGCGGGAGAGGCCACAACAGTGAGAGGCCCGCATACCGCAAAAAGAAAAAAAGTTATTATAAAACATTGGCTATATTCCATGTGCTGTACAATATATCCTTGAAGCTTATTTATTTTACACATAGTAGTTTGTACCTCTTAATTCCCTGCTTCTATTTTGTCTCTCCTCCCTTTCCTCTCCCCATAGTTTTTTCTCTATATCTGTGAGTCTGTTTCTGTTTTGTTATATTCATTAGTTTGTTTTATTTTTTGTATTCCACATATAAGTGATTACATACAGTATTTGTCTTTCTCTGTCTGACTTACTTCACTAAGCACAGTACCCTCCAGGTCCATCCATGTTGTTGCAAATGGCAAAATTTCATTATTTTGGGGACTTTCCTGGTGCAGGAAAGTTAAGAATCCGCCTGCCAATGCAGGGAACATGGGTTCGTGCCCCAGTCCGGGAAGATCCCACATGCCGCGGAGCGGCTGGGCCCGTGAGCCATGGCCGCTGAGCCTGCGCGTCCGGAGCCTGTGCTCCGCAACGGGAGAGGCCACAACAGTGAGAGGCCCGCGTACCTCAAAAAAATTAAAAAAAATTTTTAAATAGTTATTATCAATTTTTATGAGGCAATTGAATGTTGGAAAATTCACTTAGGGTCAATCAGCTTTTACATCGAGGTTAGAAGTCGGGTCTACACATCTTGTGCCAGATGCTGGAATGAATTAATCAGACAGGATGTCAGTCCTTGAGGAACTCACAATCAAACATGGGAAAGAGAAAGTAACAAATAATTAATACATAGTATGGCAGATGAAATAGCAGAATTGTGTGTAAAGTATTGGGGGCAGCACAGAGATGGCAATTCATTCTTCCTGAGGAAATAGCAGACAAGTCATAGCTCCACCACAGGTTATTGTCTGCATTGGTATCTAAAAGCTGTTGGGATTTTTAGAAGTGATTTTTTTTTTAATAAATTTATTTATTTATTTTTGGCTGCGTTGGGTCTTCATTGCTTGCTGTGTGCGGGCTTTCTCTAGTTGCGGCGAGCGGGGGCTACTCTTCGTTGCGGTGTGCGGGCTTCTCATTGTGGTGACTTCTCGTTGCGGAGCATGGGCTCTAGGCGCACGGGCTTCAGTAGTTGTGGCACGTGGGCTCAGTAGTTGTGGCGCACGGGCTTTGTTGCTCCGCGGTATGTGGGGTCTTCCCGGACCAGGGATCAAACCAGCGTCCCCTGCATTGGCAGGCGGATTCTTAACCACTGTGCCACCAGGGAAGTCCCAGAAGTGAATTTTTAAATCGAAAAAACAAAACAAAACAAAACACTTCAAGTTCTTAGTGTGTCAGGTCAGATCTTTTCAGGTTATTCTCCCAATAACCCTGTGAAGCTGGGGATCATTATACTTATTTCATAGATGAGGAGCAGAGGCACAAAGAAGTTACCTAGTTAACATAAGGCACACTGTAAGCGATGAGCTGGCTAATTTCAACACCTGTGCTCCTTCGGCTCCATAGGACTGCAAATACAGGTTTCCAAAAGGACAGGTTGGCTAAGCCAGAGAGTTTTTTCCTTGTCTAGTCCAGGTAAATGCTATCTGGTAAGATACAAATCCATCTTTGTGTTGTTCCTACACTCTGAGGAGGGAGGAAGCTGAAGGGAAGAGGTAAAAAGAAGGGGACAATTAGTTCTATGTATCGAAGTAAAAGGCTTCCCTTTTACACTAGAATACTTTAAAAGGTCAGGAATCAAGGACCCAAAAGGGAGGTGAAATCAGCATACATGGATGTAAAGATACCTTAGCAATATCTATTAATGTATTGGAATCTATATTTTTGTTGCCAAGCTTTGTTGATTATGTCATGAGTTATGAAGGTATATGAGCTTACTGAACTTCCCAGAAGGACACTTTCATACAGATATCAGATACCCTTCCCTATCCATTATTTTGTAGCTTCTCTGACTTATTTTGTCTCCAGACTCTAAAAACTAAAACTCTCTTGGGGATACCAGGCATACCTCAACACAGGCTACTTTCCAGGTACTAAGGCTCCTACCTTCTTGCTTCATCCTTCTATAGACTTGTCTTTGTATCTCCAGTATCTACTCCAGGGCCTGAACCATGGTAATATGCATCTGGTGAACAGATTGAAATCTTCCTCTTCTTCTAGCTCTTTTTTCTCCTACCTCTAACCCATCTCTACAATGGCATTTCTGTCTGCACTTTCACAAGTGGCATAGTAGAGACATAAGCAGACATAAGGATGAGAGAATATGTATTGAATCCAATCCTGCTTCTGCCATTTACTCACTATGTGATTTTGAAAAAGAGGGAGTGATGAATGTCTGGGGAACTTCAAGTTTGGCTGAAATGTAGACATAGAGAAAAAATGGTGAGAGGAAGATCAGAGGAGACTAGAGAGGAAGAACAGAGTCACATCAGTAAATCCTAGGCCAAAGGGTTGGGGAAGCTTTGACCAGTCAGGAGCCAGTGAAGAGTGGAATAGTGGAGGAGAGAATGAAGCCAGCAAGGCCAGCCAGAAGACTAAGGGAGGAATTTTTTAAACTGGATTCCCAGTTTATTATAAAAGGATATGATAAAGACTATAGATGAACACCCAGATGGAAGAGATGCATAGGGCAAAGTATGGGGAAAGGAGGAGGAGGTTCCATACTTTCTCTGAGCATACCACTCTCCCCAAATCTTCAGGTGCTCATCAACCTGCAAGCTCCCTAAGGGAGTAATATAAGAGAGAAGAAGGAAGGCCTAAATTAAGGCACTGATAGAGATGGAGAGGAATTAATATAAGTGATGTTAAGGAGGTATAATGACCAGGAATGGTGCCTGATTAGATGTGGGCAGTAAGGGACATTCTGAGTTATATCCTGGGATGAGTACCGAGTACCCGTCTACAAATAGGTGGCAGAGAAGCCAGTTTCCCATTCTCCCAGGCATATGATATGCTGCTTCCCCTCTCTTTATTTTCTAAAAGCCTCTTGGGCCATCAGCCTAGAGTAGGAAATAGATTGAGGCTCAACAAATCCCTTGTGACCTCCCCATTGGGAGAAATAGAAGAAAAGGGATGAAACATTTGAATGCCACCTGTAAGAGCTGCCTGAAGTAAATCCTTTAGGCCTAAATTCTGGATAATTTTGCCTTCATGATGCGGGGATACTGGAGGGGAGGCAGCTAAGACAGTAGGGCTAAGGAAGAGGTAACCAAATAGTAAATTATGATCACTTCACTTTTAAAATGATTTGACAAATCCCTCTCTCCCTCTCCTCCAAGCCATTCTTAATGCTGCCATCAGAGTGATATTTCTAATCACAAATATGACCATGTCACTTCACTTCCCTGCCCAAGGACGTTTAATGCTCCCCACACACTACCTGTAGCAGTGCTGCCCAACAGAACTTTCTGCAAATATGTAAATGTTCTATTATCTGCTCTGTCCAGTATGGTAGCTACCAACCACCTATGGCAATTGAGTACTTGAAATGTGACTAGTGCAACCTAGAAATTGGATTTTAATTTAATTTTAATTAAAATGTAAATAGCAACATATGGCTAGTGTCTCCCTAGAGTAGCCTATAGTATTAAGTCCAAACTCCTGGATACAACATACCAAGTCCTTCACTCTGTAGAACTTGTCTACCTATCTAGCCTCATTGCCACCCTTTTCAACACAAATATTACTCCCCAGTCAACATAAATTCCTGTAATTCTTCAACCATGATATACTCTCTCACACCTCCTTACCTTTGTACCTGCAATTTTCTCTGCTGAAATGACCTTTCTTTACTCATCCACCTGGAAAACTCCTACTTCTCTTTAAAAGACACAAGTTGAATGTTACCTTTCCTATTTAGCCTCTTGCATGCCTTTCACAGGAAGGTATGGTCCCTCCACTATGCTTCTCTGGCCTATTTTTCATGTCCTCAACACAGCATATTGTAACTATTTGCTCACTTGTATGTCTTTCCCACTAGATTGTGGGCATTATTTATTTGTTTATTTGGCTGTGCCGGGTCTTAGTTGCGGCATGCAGGATCTTCATTGCCGAGTGTGGGATCTTCAGTTGCGGCGTGTGGGTTCTTAGTTGTGGCATGTGGAATCTAGTTCCCTGACCTGGTATCGAACCCGGGCCCCCTGTATTGGGAGCTCAGAGTCTTAGCCACTGGACCACCAGGGAAGTCCCAATTGTGAGCATTTTTTAAAGAGTATTCTTTTTTATTCCACCTCAAAGATTAACACAGATAATCAAACCACCTACATGAACATTATGCAGTTTTACCAAAGGTAGGATGATAGGTATGTTTTCTCACTTTGTAGATGACAAAACTAAGGGAAGAAGATAGGTGGCTTGCCTAAGCTTAAACACCTTGTACATGAGAAAAACAGGGTAATGACAATAGATTTTATTAGCTCTGGAAGTCCATTCTTATGGTCAACAACAGCAAAAAGCAAACTGGAGGCTCTGAGATTCTTCCATTGCCAATCCTAAATCTCAAACCAACACTTGGTGAATTGGCATTTACACAACACACATGAATTTGGGCCCCAAGCAACTTAACTGAGGAACTAACAATGAGGTCAGTCTTTTCCCAGATAAGAATGGAGGCTAAATGCACTGAAGCACCAACTTCTTCAGCTTTGTAAATTTCTCCTCCCCCTCAAGACAGATATCTCCCAATCTTTTTTTTTTTCTTTTTTTTTGCGGTATGCGGGCCTCTCACTGCTGTGGCCTCTCCGTTGTGGAGCACAGGCTCCGGACGCGCAGGCTCAGCGGCCATGGCTCACGGGCCCAGCTGCTCCGCAGCATGCGGGATTTTCCCAGACCGGGGCGCGAACCCGTGTCCTCTGCATCGGCAGGCGGACTCTCAATCACTGCGCCACCAGGGAAGCCCATGTCTCCCAATCTTTGTCCACTTAATGTTATACTTAGTCCTGTGTAGCTCATTCTTAAAGGAATATTCTTCATTTTTCTTTGTAACCTCAGCATTTGGCACAGTTTGTAGAACACAATGAGGTTCCTAAAATGGTAAAAGGAATAATGAATGAGTGAATATTTATAGGTTCCTAGATATAATTATGAATTTTAGATTTTTTTTCCAGATCTTGCACCACACACACACACACACAAAAGCATGGAGAAACTTTTGCCTTTCTGGCTTTATTTTTACAAGCCAGTTGTCTTTAAAAGCTTTTAAAAATATCTGTTCCAGCCCACAGCACAACCACATCTGAGAAAGCTTTAGGGAACAAGAGAGAATAAAGGGAGACCCTTTAAAAGAATATGTTTGATCTCAGGTTAAACTTCCTTTAAAGTAATAATTCTGTGGTACCTATTATAAAAAGTTTCCCAAGGGTGTCAAATAGCTCTAATTTTTGGCTTAAGTGAAAATATATGCATTAAGCTACCTCCAACTGAAAACTATTTTAGCTTCAAGTAGGACTCTTCTGCTTCTATTTTTTGGTATAGTTTTGGCACAAAGAAAATCATACTTGAAAGGGAAAGAAAAAAAAAAGAAGAAGGCCAGAGACGGAAGAGAGCTGGCTACCTAAAAAAAGCCAGAAAGAAATGGTGCTGACTCCCCAGCCTGTACTTTACCAGGAGTTTTCTGCTTGTGCAGGGCTGGGCCGAGTGAGTGGGGATTACCTAACTCCAGAAAGAGGGAGAAAGGATGATGGAAGAGGCTGCAAGAGGGAAGCTCAAGTGGTTAATGAGATCTTAGAAGCCCATAAGAAGAGAGGGGGAGGGTGCAAAGAACCTCTCACCAAGCAGCTACATGTTCAACTCAGTTGAGAATCTTTCTAGAAGCCCAGAACCTGTGTTCAGGTTGGTCCAGCCTGGGCTCCAGCACAGGGATACCGGGAGAGTACCTGCAGCACGAAGGTCCTCCAGCATAGGGATACTGGGGTACTTGGATACCTGAGAGGCCATCCTCTCCCACCTCCTCCCACCCCTTTCAGGTTGGCCTGCACTAAACCACCTTTTTAATGTACACCATTACTCGACATATGAAAAACTCTTCTTACGGACTAGGAAGAATCCTTTGTGCTGCTGCTGCTCAAGCCCCAGATATCACATGTGTACTAAAAAACAGAAACAGAAAAGCTGTAATTTCACTCTAGCAACCTACTCAGAGTTGCTAGTGTAATTTTCCTCCCTGGCAGCTTGGCATAGGAGACACAAGTGCAGATTTTACAAAATCATGATGTGGAGGCTGATTTTGAAATAAATTCCTCAGAAGATGGGAATACTTTCTTGACCTACTGAGATAGGAGCTTCTAACCTTCATCTCCAATTAACCTATCCTCCAGTTATCTGACTTTATTTGAATGCCTCCTCCTCTTTACCTCCACATCTACTTCCCAAGATCCACTTTCACTGTCTCTCACCTGAACTATTGTGCTGGCTTCTAATTGATCTACAGCCTTCAGTCTCATCCCCACTCCAGTTTATTTCCAAAAGCTGCCTTCCTGAAGTATATATCATGGAGATCATGATTTAAAAAACAACATTAAAAAACAAACCAAAACCTTCAATAGCTACTTATAGCCTTCCAATTTAACAACATACTCCTTTCCTTGGAATTCATAACTCTCACAATCTATCTCCAATTTACCATTCCAACCACTCCTATTCATATACCCATTGCTTCTATTACACTGATAACTCTGTTCAACCTATTTTCCTATACCTCCCTTTTGGACTTTACCACTTGTATTATAGTTCTTTACAGATGTGTTTGTCTGACCCCCAGATGATGCTGTTTGATTTTAGAATCCCTGTGTGATTCAGCATTGTGTTTCTCTCAGCATCTTTATTGCACGTACATATTGGAGGCACCAGAAAATATCTGTGGACAAACACTGGGCTTGCTGATGTATACTAACATCTTTGCCCCCAAGTTTCCTAATCAAAATATAAATAGTTCTCATGATATGCTACTCCTATTTGAGTCTCTGAGGACTGTTTCTTAAAAATGGGGGGGAGGGCATACTTACTGCAAAATATTTGGAGAAGATAGAAAATTATAAACAAATAGGGCTTCCCTGGTGGCGCAGTGGTTAAGAATCCGCCTGCCAATGCAAGGGACATGGGTGCAAGCCCTGGTCCAGGAAGATCCCACATGCCGCAGAGCAACTAAGCCCGTGCGCCACAACTACTGAGCCTATGCTCTAGAGCCCGCAAGCCACAGCTACTGGAGCCCACACTCCTAGAGCCTGTGCTCCGCAGCAAGAGAAGCTGCTGCAATGAGAAGCCCGCGCGCTGCAATGAAGAGTAGCCCCCGCTCGCCGCAACTAGAGAAAGCCCGCGCACAGCAACGAAGACCCAACGTAGCCAAAAATAAATATAAATAAAATAAATAAATTTATTTTAAAAAACAAACAAAATCAACACTACCCAAAGACAGCCAGTATGGTAACATTTCATTATATTTCTCTTTTATCCATGTATTTTAAAAATAATTTTAATATGGTCTGCATCCAAGGTAGTTTTGTTTCCAGTATATTATAATCTATACCCTAATTTACTAAAAGAACTCATTGCAAATATCATATTGTAGCTGAATAATATTCTATTACAAAAATGTATCATTGGATCCTAAATTGTCTACTTTTAATATTATAGATTATACTAAATTTTCATGTTAAAATTATTTCCTAATGATAGCTATCATGAGAAGCAGAATTACTTCCAGATAGATTCATTTTGAGGCTTTTGATATAGTTTGTCAAATTGCTATCACTTTATTTCTCTGTATTTCCTGTTTTACCACACCTCCAGAAACACTGAATATTAATATATTTGAAAACTTTCCAAATTTTGTTAAGTAAAAAATTTCATATCAAAAATCTTTTCAAATTTGATAGAGTATAAATTGCATAGTTTTCATTTTCTGTTGTTAGTATGATTGAAACTTTCCCATGGTTTGTTATACAATTTTATTTCCTTTGTGAATTGCTGGTTACCCATTTATCCTTTGGAGTCTTAATACTTTTTTTTTTTTTTTTTTTTGCGGTACGTGGGCCTCTCACTGTTGTGGCCTCTCCCATGGCGGAGCGCAGGCTCAGCGGCCATGGCTCACGGGCCCAGCCGCTTCGCGGCATGTGGGATCTTCCCGGACCGGGGCATGAACCCGCGTCCCCTGCATCGGCAGGCGGACTCTCAATCACTGTGCCACCAGGGAAGCCCATGGAGTCTTAATACTTTTATTCCTGTCAATCTCAGCCTTTTATACATACTCTTATCATGTTTTAGGAAGCAGCTTATATTCAGGGAAAGAAAATCATGCTGGGGTTCAAGAAACCTGTTTTCAAGTCCCAGCACTACCATTATGCGACCCCGAGCAAGTCACTTCTCTCCAGACTTCAATATCCAAAACTGTACAATAAGGATGATACCCTAGAAGCTCTAAGATCAAGGGAAAGGCCAAGTAAATAGGGCTACCCTCCAAAACTCCTGCCTTCTTCTTTAATTAGAACAGCTCCCTTTTAATCCATTATATGTATATACAATTCTGAAGGCCCTCCATCTCTAATGGTCTTGGATTCCATTATTCTGCCATACATAGGCAGTTCGTTATTCTTTCCACTTTATAGATGAGGAAACTAAAACTCAATCCAAGTGAACAGATTATTCTTCAAGTCTGGCTAAGAGGACCTTCCAACTCTATTGTGGGCCCTAGCCCCTTCTCAAATCTAGAACCACCCTCTCTTCCTGAATTCCAACTCTTCCTGAGACTGGACTGCTCAGCATTTCAGGGTCCTCCAGCAAGTGTATCCCTACCATGAAATGCTCAACAAATCTCTACCCTAAATCACTTGAGGTAACCCTGTTCCTTCCAAGCCAAAGAGGTAAATTCTTCTGAGTAAAACAGAAGTCACCCTTTGTTGATAATACTGTCATGATGTAAGAAGTGGTCACTGACCTCATGAAGGACTCCCCTACATGCACAGTCATATAGGCCTAGGGGAGTTACTATGCCACTTGACCTTTGCCATATCTTCTCCCCCAATTTTTCCGGATTATGATTCTTCAAAAGTTTCAAAACTTTCTTTAAAAAATGTTTATGCCATCTAATAATAACAGCAACACAGTGCTTTCTTTTTCCTGAAACACCTTCACAGACATTTTCTCAAATATTCTTCACCACAATCTTATAAAGAAAGTAAAGAGGGACTTACATCCTCATCACAAGATGAGGAAATTAAGACTCAGAGGATTGAAGTGACTTGCTCAACATCACACAGCTAGAAAGTGGACTCAGGTTTTAGCCTCCTAGCCCAATGCTCTTTTCATCCAGCCTCTACATCTCAACATTATCTCATTTGATCATTGTTACTTGGAGACCCACATTCAGGCCAATTTATCATTATTACAGGCCCCCTGAGCAGTCAGTCCCTTTACTCCCATGGAAAGTCCCATGGGAGGGAACAAAAGAGATCAAAACTTATTTCTCTCCTGTCAAGTAAATAAATAAGTGAATAAAATCATGGAAAACTCCCCCTTCTCTATCCTGCTTATCTGCCTAATTAGAAACTGTAGGGCAAGACAACATTTAGATAACTAGGAAAGCTCCTACCAGAAGTTGGGGCTGGAAGACCTAACATATTTCTTGACCAGGCTGTGAAGAGTTGTTACAGCCATTTTAACACAGGAGAAAGATTGAGTACATCTAGTAAGAGGTGACATCTTAAATGTAAAGGACCCAACTTTTTTTTTTTTTTAATGTATGTGTTTATTTATTTGGCTGCATTGGGTCTTCGTTGCTGCATGCAGGCTTTCTCCAGTTGTGGCGAGTGGGGGCTACTCTTCGATGCAGTACAAGGGCTTCTCATTGCAGTGGCTTCTCTTGTTGTGGAGCCCGGGCTCTAGACATGAGGACTTCAGTAGTTGTGGCTCGCAGGTTCTAGAGCACAGGCTCAGTAGTTGTGGCGCAGGGGTTTGGTTGCTCTGCAACATGTGGGATCTTCCCGGACCAGGGATCGAATCCGTGTTCCCTGCATTGGCAGGCGGATTCTTAACCACTGCGCCACCAGGGAAGTCCGAAAAGACCCAACTTTTGAGAAGGCTCTGATTATTAGATACTCCTACGTTTGGTGAAAGTTTGGTTTTATTTCTTCAGAGATCCTTACCACCCCAAGATATTATGATTCTGAGTTTCTCAAGAGTGTAATACTCTAGAATCCTAAGACTGTAAAGTGTCTAAAGGCTCTAAAATCTTGTAATTCTTGTGGAACAACTTTACAAAGGGAAGATCAAGTTGTGGAGTAGCCAGTTCTTAGCTGTCTCTCCTTCTCTACCTGCCCCACCCCTAACCTGCTATTCACTTAAAACTCCAAGTATTTAATTGCCCATTGGAGAAATACAAAAATTATGGCACGTTCATCCATGGAATACTTTATACTATATATTCAATTAAAATGACGCAGAAAAATACTTACTTTGTAACAAAGAATACATGACTTTATATAGCATTACCCCAATTGTGTTAAAATAGATACACAGAAAAAAAAAAGGAAGAATGACAAAAATCAGTCATGATTATTTCTGGCCGGTGGGATATCAGCATTTTTCTTTTCATTATGCTTTCCCAAATTTCCTAAATTATGCATATATTTTTATAATCAGAAAAAAAATGTTTTAAGTTCAAATGTGTTAGGCCACACCTGGCGCCGCCAATTTATTGTTGGGATACAGAGATGAGTCATCTCAAAGACGAGGGAGGGGCCAGCTGGGCACTGACAAGGGCTGGCTTTGAAGGGGAGGGACAAGCACTGGATAGGGTGAGGGCTGATCAGCTCAGTTCGAGTTCAACCCGGAAGCGCTGACGGTAGCTCGCGACAGGGCAAAATCCAGCCACAAGAACTGGGAATAACGTGGCAACCACAATATGCGAGCAAGGCCCGTCTCACCCAGGACGCGCCGGCTGCCCTCTGGCCCACGCCCCTGGCGAGTTCCCGCCCCTTGCCTTTCCCCATTGGTCCGCTGAAGCTCATTTGGCTCCTAGTGCCCGCCCCTCTGGGACGTACGAGAGGTGGTGCATCCCTCCCCCACTTCCGACAGGAGCAGCCATACTGAGTGTGGAGGGACCGAGACGGGCTGGGGGAGCATTTCGCTCTTTGGCCTCCGCTTTTATCCTCCCAGTGTTTCTCTTTAGTCTCGGGTTATCAGGACCCAGAGGAAAGGGCTGTTTGCCAGTTGGTAGCAGGGCGTTCGTGTGAAGTGCAGAGGTTTCCTTCACTGCCTCCAGTTCCCAGGAGGCCGGCGGGTTTTAGTTTTCAAAAGGAGATGTCATCACAAAACCTTTCCAAGGTCCTAATGCCCTGTGGTTAGGATCTCAGAACCACTTAAAATCAGATCCTTAGAGGTAGGGTGACCATATAATTTATTGTTAAAACTGGCACAGATTTGAAAGCCTAAGGTGATACTATTAATTACCATTGGCCCAACAGTCATATATGTGGACTGTTCTGGAATTTAGAGCCACCCTACTCCAGATCAAGTCTTAGGCCCAGGTTTTTGTTTGTGTGTGCGTGTGTGCACGTGCGCGCGCACGCTGAAATGTATGTACGGAACACTTCCATTTTAATCATTTTTATTTTTTTATTTTACTGTAGTTGATTTACAGGGTTATATTGGTTTCAGGTTTACAATGTAGTAATTCTATATTTTTATAAATTATTCTCCGTTTAAAGTTATAACATTGGCTCTACATTAGATGCTTGTATCTTATTCATTTTATATCTTCTACTTCGTGTCTCTTAATCCCCTTAACCTATCTTGTCCCTCCCCCACCCCTCTCCACAACGGTGACCACTAGTTTGTTCTCTATATCTGTGTCTGTTTCTGTTTCTTGTTATATTCATTTGCTTATGTTTTAGTTTCCACATATAAGTGAAAACACAGTATTTGATTTATTTCACTAAGCATAATACCCTCTAGCTCCAGCCATGTTGTTGCAAATCCTTCTTAATCATTTTTAAGTGGCATTAATTACATTCAGAGTGTAGTGCAACTGTCACCATTATCTGTTTCCAAAATTTTTTATCACCTAAAATAGAAACTCTACCATTTGGTAATAACTCCCCATTACCCCATTTCACCAGCCCCTGGTAGTCTCTTTGAATTTGCCTTTACTAGATAATTCACATAAGTGGAATCATGCAATATTTGTCCTTTTATGTCTGACTTACTTCCTCAGTATAATGTTTTCAAGTTTCATCCATATTGTAGCATGTATCAGTACTTCATTCCATTTTATGGCTGAATAAAATTCCATTGTATGGTTATATCACAATTTGTTTTTGCATTTATTAGCTAGCTGATGGACACTTGGGTTGTTTCTACCTTTTGGCTATTGCAAATAATGCTGCTATGAAAACTCCCGTACAAGTATTTTGTTTGATTCCCTGTTTTCAATTCTTTTGAGTATATACTTAGGAGTAGGGTTGTTGGGTCATATGGTAATTCTATGTTTTAACTTTTTGTTTTAACTTTTAACCTGTCATACTGTTTTCCACAGCAGCTGTACCATTTTACACTCCCATCAAAAACAGATAAGGGGGGACTTCCATGGTGGTGCGGAGGTTAAGAATCCGCCTGCCAATGCATGGGCATGAGTTCAATCCCTGGTCCAGGAAGATCCCACATGCTTCTGAGCAACTAAGCCCCTGTGCCACAAGTAGTGAGCCCGCGTGCCACAACTACTGAAGCCCGAGCACCTAGAGCCCTGCTCTGCAACAAGAGAAGCCACCGCAACGAGAAACCCGCTTACCACAACGAAGATTGGCTCCCACTCGCTGCAACTAGAGAAAGCCTGCACACAGCAACAAGGACCTAATGCAGGCAAAAAATAAATAAAATTTTTTTTAAAAAATGGATAAGTGTTCCAATTTCTCTACATCCTCACAAAAACTTGTTATTTTCCATTTTTTATTTTATTTATTTATTTAACATAAATAAGCAGGATCAACAAACAGGACCCTGGCTTACTTCAGGACATAAAGTTTATAGAACGGGTCTGTAATTCATGGCCTGGCATACCAAGATTTTAGAAATCTAAATCTTTACTGGCTGAGTTACATGAAGGGCTCCCTGTTCAGGCTAAGAGCCAAAATGTCAATTTCACTTAAATTTTTTTTCTACCAGTGTACATTAATAGAAATGCCCTTGCAAAATTTGACTTTAAAAAAAATTGGGCACATATGTCTGAAGTTTAAAATCATTTTATTCAACAAATATCTACAGAGAACTTTAGGTCTGTTACCATCTTTATTCTTATTTTGTTCATTAATTTGTAAAGTAAATATTATGAATTTCTCTTTCTCTGAGATTTACATGGTGCTTTCTATTGAGGCTTGAACGAGGCTAGTCCTTCCAGCATGTGTCCAAGTCAAGATGAAATGTGGCGTATATATAGTGCCAATGCTTCCCCATCACATTCATTTCTGGATATCTTTAAGTAGCATATTTTTTTCCTTCAAGACTATAAGGTTTGGGATAGAGAGCAATTAGAAATCACAAGGATAGGAGGGATTTTTAGACCCTGTGCTAATTGGAGTAGGTGGTAATGTTGGTGGGGTCATATTATGTTCTTTTCTTCAAATCATTTTAATAACCTGGCAGTGATTCAAAGTATAAGAAGATTCAAACGTCTTCCCTTTAAACGGAACATGATTGCCTCACAACATGATTGCCTCACAACAAGCATGATCCAAGGCAATCATGAGACTGGATTCCAAAGAGCAAGGGTCGTAGGAAAGCTTCAAGGCTCACAGATTGAAGAGCTTGGTTTCAGAAAGTCTCTTGAGGGCGAGCAGACAGCAGAAGAGACCTGAAATTTTAAGAGATCCTCAGAGGACGGGGTGCAATTGCTGGGTCATGAGCACCTTAAAGCATGCCTTGATGGTAATATGGTGTCAAGGGTATTTGTCGCCTGGGAGAACTGAGCAGGATGGGCCATGCAGGTCTGTTGTCTCATAGGGTCAAGCTTCTTCAGCGAATAGATCTGGTCTCCCTGCTCATTGAGATAATACTGGAGAAACATGACCACACCAAAGCCAGAGGGTCCAATTCCGTCTGCCCATATTATGTTGTGCTTTAAAAAAAATATGGAAGTTTTTACTTTGCAAATGAAAAAAAAAGAATCTGTCCAAAACAGAAGCTGCATTCACTAAGCAGTCAATTCTATAAGTGAAGAAATTGCCAATTAAAAACATTTTATTGGGCTTCCCTGGTGGCGCAGTGGTTGAGAGTACGCCTGCCGATGCAAGGGACATGGGTTCGTGCCCTGGTCCGGGAAGATCCCACATGCCGCGGAGCGGCTGGGCCCGTGGGCCTTGGCCACTGAGCCTGCGCGTCCGGAGCCTGTGCTCCACAACGGGAGAGGCCACAACACTGAGAGGCCCACGAACCGCAAAAAAAAAAAAAATTATTTATTTATTTATTTATTTATTTTGGCTGCACCATGTCTTAGCTGCAACACGCGGGATCTTCCTTGCAGCATGCAGGATCTTTAGTTGTGGCATACAGGCTATTAGTTCTGGCCTGCGGGCTTCTTTGGTTGCAGCATGAGGACATTTAATTGCGGCATGCATGTGGGATCTAGTTTCCCGACAAGGGATCGAACCCAGGTCCCCTGTATTGGGAGCATGGAGTCTTACCCACTTGACCACCAGGGAAGTCCCAGAAATTGCCAATTATAATGTTCTCTCTTTCAAACCTTTCCACAAACCTTCCCACCCCTTGAGCCAATCTTCTACCAGAATTGCCTTTAAAAATAAACAGACCTGGGCTTCCCTGGTGGCGCAATGGTTGAGAGTCCACCTGCCAATGCAGGGGACACGGGTTCGTGCCCTGGTCCGGGAAGATCCCACATGCCGCGGAGCGGCTGGGCCCATGAGCCATGGCCGCTGAGCCTGCGCGTCCGGAGCCTGCGCTCCGCAACGGGAGAGGCCACAACAGTGAGAGGCCCGCGTACCGCAAAAATAAATAAATAAATAAAAAAATAAACAGACCTGAAAGAAAAGTGCATCTAAATATGATTTTTGTACCTGCAGAGCATCTCTCTTCTCAAGAACATATAAAAGGCATAATAATCTCCTTTGCTCCTTCCCAAATTTTCTGCAACT
Organism: Globicephala melas; assembly: GCF_963455315.2. Taxonomy (NCBI): domain Eukaryota; kingdom Metazoa; phylum Chordata; class Mammalia; order Artiodactyla; family Delphinidae; genus Globicephala; species Globicephala melas. Next base: position 51,115,787 of record NC_083321.1, on the reverse strand, counting down.
AGGAATTATAGTGAGTATTTTACTCTATCCTCTATAAAAATCAGAAAATTATAGTATGTGTTTTCTAGTTCAGTCTCTCTGTTGAGCATGTGAGATTGCTTGGTTCTAAACTTTGGATTAGGGCAGTCTCACTGCTAAAGAAAGAAACCCTTAGCCAGTCTGTGGGGCTGCAAGATCTGATTTCTTACTAGAGGTTACTCATAATCAGAGTTGCAAGATTTAGCAAACAAAAATAAGGATGCCCAGTTAAATTTGACTATAGAATTTAAAATTCTAATTTAATTTGGTATCCAGTATTTTATCTGGCAACCCAATCTAATTAATACACCAATATTATGCATTCATTATTTCAACTTAATATGTTTTTATTGAACACCCCTAGAGTAAAACACTGGGCTAGGTTTTGTAGGTCAAACCGAAGGTAAAATGTGTGTCCTCAAAGAATTTATAATATTGGAAGATATAAGGCAGAACACTGAAATTACATGTAAACAAACGAAAACTACATGTATAATAATGTTACTATATAGAGCTGCCTGTCAGTCTCTCTGTAGTTTGTTTCTTTGAATGTTGAGTATTGGTCCCTTTCAGGTATTTGTATTTGGAAGAACAGAGTCCTTCCCCTGTAGTAAAGCTCTGTCTTGGAATTAGCATGACTTTTGCCTGTTCATTACTACCAAAGCATAAATACCTGGTATTGAACAGGACTGTTCAATATTTTAACTGTCTATACAGCAAAGTGAAAAATTAGAAAGCTAGACACTTAAATGCTCTTTTTTCATTATAATTTCAAGCTTGCTTTATCTTAATTTGTGATTGATATTTAATCAGTAGTAGTTTGTTATACTTTGAACTTTTGGGTTTGCCTTCTGTTAAGAATTTAATGGAATTTAATGACTCTAAACAAACACTTAAGAAGATGGTACTTAAAGGAAGCCTATGACCCCTTTGCAATGGATGAATTGTTTTGCAATGTGAGTAATTTCATTCTCTAGTTTATGAGTTTATAAGTAAAATGGGTTAATAGTTCAGATACTAATGTTAAGTTTTCTATCAAATAATACAAAAGGGATGTTATCCCAAGGGGAAAAGAGTAACATCTCTATATAAACATTTTTTTTGCATCTTTCCCTCCAAATGATAACTATTTATTGAGTTCTTTCTCTGTGCAGGCACTATGCTACATGCTTTACAGACATCATTTAATTTAATTCTGATGGAGAAACCAAGGCTAGAGAGGTTGGAGATGTGACCCAATATTTTTTTAGGATATCTGGTGATCTTGTAAACACTAACAACAGAAAGCACAACTGCATGCAACACTTTTCTTAAATGAAGAGTTTTAAAGCACTCAATTTTTAAAAGAGAGATCCAAGTTAAATACAAGGAAAAACTTCCTGATAATGAAGAACTGGAATGCAGAGAGTGGAGAGATTTTCTTCACTATATAGTATACTAAAGGATCAGTTGATATTTATATGCCTAGAAGCCGATAGAGATGAATAAGCACTACAGATCTTCTCTGAGCTCAGTAATTATGGGAAAAGGACTTTGCCTGGAGACCAGAGAGGGGACTTGTATCGGAGGTGTATTGTTCCCTTTCCAGCTTCAGTCCTATGTCCACCTACTGTGGAAACTTGCATGGCAATTGCTACTTCTAAAACAATAAATAATAATTATCTACCTCTAGCTATTGGATTCTTACTTCAATGAAATATGTGTAAAACTAAATTCACTATCTTCCTGCCTTTCTTGACCTTGTATGCCCCACTTCTTTATTTGCTACCTTCTTTTTTCTTTCTTCTCTTCAGAACAAAATTCCTTAGATGAAAGAGTCTTCACTTCTTGCCTCCATTTCTTCTTTTTCCCTCCATTTCTTAGTCTCCCATTTCCTCTTAAACCCAAGTGTGGCTTCTCTCCTCCTCTCTCCATTGAAACTTCTTTGACTCAGGACAGTGACATTTTAAAAAAGGAAAACTTTATTGAAATATAATTTACATATGATAAAGTCACTCATTTTAAGTGGCTTAATTATAATTCAGTGATTTTTATTAAATTTACAACATTGTACAATCATCACCACAATCAAATCTGAAAACATTTCTATTGCCTTGAAAAGAGCCCTGTGCCCATTTGCAGTCACTCACCTTTTGAGAACAGATTCAATGAATGATTTTCAGTCCACAACTTACCTAACTGCTCTGAATACATTTGGCCCTACTGACCATACCTTTCCTTTTGAAACTTTCTCTTCCCTTCTTTCTGGCCATCACTTTCTCCTGGTTTCTCTCCTAACTTTTTTTTTTCTCTCCTAACTTTTTGATAATTCTTCACAGATTACTTTCCCTGCCAGGCTTTATTATTTTTAAAAATATTTATTTATTTATTTGGTTGCATCAAATTAGCAGTTGAATCCTGTTCCTCTTTGAGGAGGAAATTAAGATTCACCTATATTGTATTATCAAAGTGCTAGATGAAATATGAAATATACATATGATCGCTGAAGTCTATAGACAATAATATACTCTTCTTGTCAGATCTTGTAAGTAAAATAGAATTTTAATGTACCTGCAACTCTATTACTTCATTCTAGCTTAAATTTTTACATATGTGTCTCACCAGGTGATTGATATAAACTCAAGAGCAGGAACCAAATCTTTTTCTGCTTTGTCTTTCCAGTAAGAAAGCACAGTTCTTGATATAAAGTAGGTAAAAGTATTGTAGAATGAATAAATGAATGTATCAAGGCAGAACATACTTGAAACTGAACTGGTGTGTTAGTGTAGTGTACATTGGTGGTGGACTACCAAATGTCGTTTTCCATCTTTTCTTCCTTATTACAAAACTGTAATTTTTTTGTAATAACCCATCTCCCTCCACATAGCAATACACTTTTGTATTTATCATAGAAATCCTATTTCTCATGCCAGTGACAGATATAGGATGGCTATATGAAGAAATTCTTGCCAGTAAGATGTAATGGGCAAAGAAGATATACAGATTGCCAACAAACTCATGAAAGAGTGCTCAACACCATTAATCATTAGAGAAATGCAAATCAAAACTACAATGAGATATCATCTCACACCAGTCAGAATGGCCATCATCAAAACATCTACAAACAGGGCTTCCCTGGTGGCGCAGTGGTTGAGAGTCTGCCTGCTGATGCAGGGGACGTGGGTTCGTGCCCCGGTGTGGGGTGCGGGAAGATCCCACATGCCGCGGAGCGGCTAGGCCCGTGAGCCATGGCCGCTGGGCCTGCGCGTCCGGAGGCTGTGCTCCGCAACGGGAGAGGCCACAACAGCAAGAGGCCCGCGTACCGAAAAAAAAAAAAAAATCTACAAACAATAAATGCTGGAGAGGGTGTGGAGAAAAGGGAGCCCTCTTGCCCTGTTGGTGGGAATGTAAATTGATACAGCCACTATGGAGAACAGTATGGAGGTTCCTTAAAAAACTAAAAATAGAACTACCATACAACCCAACAATCCCACTACTGGGCATATACCCATAGAAAACCATAATTCAAAAAGAGTCGTGTACCACAATGTTCATTGCAGCTCTATTTACAATAGCCAGGACATGGAGGCAACCTAAGTGTCCATCAACAGATGAATGGATAAAGAAGATGTGGCACATATATACAATGGAATATTACTCAGCTATAAAAAGAAATGAAATTGAATTATTTGTAGTAAGGTGGATGGACCTAGATAGAGTCTGTCATACAGAGTGAAGTAAGTCAGAAAGAGAAAAACAAATACCGTATGCTAACACATATATATGGAATTTAAAAAAAACCAAAAAAATGGTCGTGAAGAACCTAGGGGCAGGACGGGAATAAAGACATAGACCTACCAGGGAATGGACTTGAGGACATGGGGAGGGGGAAGGGTAAGCTGGGACGAAGTGAGAGAGTGGCATGTACATATATACACTACCAAATGTAAAACCGATAGCTCGTGGGAAGCAGCCGCATAGCACAGGGAGATCAGCTCGGTACATTGTGACCATCTAGAGGGGTGGGATAGGGAGGGTGTCAGGGAGGGAGACGCAAGAGGGAAGACATATGGGGATATATCTATATGTATAGCTGATTCACTTTGTTATAAAGCAGAAACCAACACACCATTGTAAAGCAATTATACTCCAATAAAGATGTTAAAAAAAAAAAAGAAAGATGTAATGGAGAGTCTGCTGGGGAGATTCTGGGGAAAGTTTTTCAGTTATAAATAGAGATACATCGGGGAATTCCCTAGCTGCCCAGTGGTTAGGACTCTGCACTCTCACTGCCCAGGGCCCAGGTTCAATCCCTGGTCAGGGAACTAAGATCCCACAAGCCACACGGCAGGGCCAAAAAAGAAAAAAAAGAGTTGCAGCGAGGCATCTTCTTTCTTTGGACTTTATAGTGTCTAGAAGTGTCAACTTGAACTATGACAGCCATCTTGTGAATACTGGGGATGCTAGTATCTAAGGGCAAAGTCAATAAACCGAGGAAAGCAGAACAGAAAGACAGAAGAAGGTGGTCTCTGCTGACATTGCTGGATGGAAATTAACCAACTCTGAAGGTGCCCTAACTTGGGACTTCATTATGTGACTTGCCCTACTATTTAAACTATTTAGAGTTGAGTTTTCTATTTCTTCTAGTTGAAAGAATCTTAACCAATAATTTTAGTAAACAGATAACATAGCAAACAACCTATGTGGATTTTTTTTCCTTATTAGACTACAGTGGAGTGTGGACAAAGAGCACATGTCGACCCTGTTGTCATGTCTGTTGTCTGTGTTTTACTCCAGCTGTAATGTAGATGTTCTTACAAACCTCCTCTGAAAAAGACCCTTTGCACACTAACCTTGATAGTCTCAGATCTAGGCAACAGAAACAATAATAGGCATGTCAGGTGAAGCCAGGAAGACATATTTTAGGGTCAGTGCTATATGGAAACTTCTTGCTTCTACTGATGAAACTAAGGAGAATTTTCAGGCTGATTCTACCACTCAATGCTGGCACTATTTAGCCCCAGGGGAGAATTCTAATGGTAATTATATTCAGGAGACTTTAAGATATATATTGATGCTGGTTCTTTGTAGTTATTATGATACTATTTATACAAGTTTCAGTACTTTTACCTTTTTCTCCTCCTTTTCCATCTATTCAAATTCTGCCTGTATGCCAAGATGCAGCTGAGATTTCACACTTCTCATAAATACAATGCACCATGATGTAACTCTGATGTACCAAAATACCTATATTTCTGAGCATCAAATACCTATAAGACCCTGGAGGTACGTTATACACATAAGGTACCTTGCATAGCTTATGATCTAATTGACAAACTAGGACACAAAAAAAGTATGGAGTAGCATACTGATTCTCAAACTTAGGGTGCATAAAAGTCCAGTTGTTACACCTGTTAAAAATCAGTTTCCTGGGCTTCCCTTGTGGTGCAGTGGTTGAGAGTCCGCCTGCCGATGCCGGGGACACGGGTTCATACCCCGGTCTGGGAAGATCCCACATACCGCGGAGCGGCTGGGCCCGTGAGCCATGGCCGCTGAGCTTGCGCATCCGGAGCCTGTGCTCCACAACGGGAGAGGCCACAACAGTGAGAGGCCCGCGTACCGCAAAAAAAAAAAAAAAAAAAAAAAATCAGTTTCCTAGGCCATACCTTCAGAGATTTTGACTCAGTAGTTTCAGCTTGAGGTTCCATAATCTTTATTTTTAATTTTTATTTATTTATTTATTTATTTATTTTTTGGTACGTGGGCCTCTCACTGTTGTGGCGTCTCCCGTTGTGGAGCACAGGCTCCGGACACACAGGCTCAGCGACCATGGCTCACGGGTCCAGCCCCTCTGCGGCATGTGGGATCTTGCCGGACCGGGGCACAAACCCATGTCCCCTGCATCGGCAGGCGGACTCTCAACCACTGAGCCACCAGGGAAGCCCCATAATCTTTATTTTTGACAAATTCCTCAGATTGATTTTGACTGTAGGTGTAATGAGACTCTCTGTTGGAGAACATTGTGGAGTGGAGAGTGTGACAATTTTGTGTTTCTTTGGACTGTGGTGCCATGCTGAAATGGGCCTGTGGTAGGAGTATAAAGGCATATATTCATTCAGGTTATCTTAATAGTGGTAACGGTGAAAATGGAGCTAATTGTAACAGAGAGATGTTAAAGAGATAGCTTTCACAGGGTTTGGTGACTGATTACATATGAATGATACGGAAGAAGAAAAGGTCAAGGATAACAGTAAATATCCTGATTTAAGTGATTCCCATCTCTTGTTGGCTCTATGACTGATTCCCTTATTCCCTATATTTTAAATGAAGATAATAATATCTACTTCATAGCATTATTGTGAAGTATAAATAAATTAGGGTGCTTAATAAATACTCAAAAATATTTAGTTTTCTAAAAGAAGTTTAATAACAATAGAAGGTAGCATATGGTTAAGGCTTAATGAAGGACTGGTGCAAACTATAAGAATTAAAGGAGTCATGGAGGAGGAAAGATCATTGTGGTCTGGCATGAAGCATCTCAGTACTTTAAAAAATTCAATTACATTTTTAAATTTTGAGGGTTTTTTAGATTTTTTAAACATTTTATTTATTTATTTATTTTTGGCTGTGTTGGGTCTTTGTTGCTGCGCAGGCTTTTCTAGTTGTGGCGAGCAGGGGCTACTCTTCATTGTGGTGCACGGGTTTCTCATTGTGGTGGCTTCTCTTGCTGCAGAGCATGGGCTCTAGGCATGCAGGCTTCAGTAGTTGTGGCACACGGGCTCAGTAGTTGTGGTTCGCGGGCTCTGGGGCGCAGGCTCAGTAGTTGTGGTGCACGGGCTTAGGTGCTCTGCGGCATGTGGGATCTTCCCCCACCAGGGCTCGAACCTGTGTCCCCTGCATTGGCAGGTGGATTCTTAACCACTGCGCTACCAGGCCTAGATTTATTTTTTATTGAGGGAACATTGGTTTATAACATTATATAAATTTCAAATCCAAAAAAGAAGGAACGAGGAAATCCAAAAAAGAGGGGATATATGTATACATATAGCTGATTCACTTTGCTGTACAGTAGAAACTAACACAATAGTTGTAAAACAACTATACTCCAATAAAAATTTAAAAATAAATAAATAAATTTCAAGTGTACAGCATTACATTTCTATTTCTGTATACCTCACAGCATGCTCAGAGCACTTCCTTCTGTCACCATAGAAGGTGATTCCCTTTATCCATTTTGCCCTCTGCCCCTTCCCTTTTGGTAACCCCTACTCTGTTCTCTATATCTATGACTTTGTTTTTGTCTGCTTTGGTTTGTTCGTTTATTTTGTTTTGAGTTTTTAAAAAATATTCTATATATGAATGAAATCATACAGTATTTGTCTTTCTCCATGTGACTTATATCACTTAGCATAATACCCTCAAGGTCCATCCATGTTGTCACAAATGGCAAGATTTCATCTTTTTTATGGTTGAGTAGTATTCATATATATACATATATATGAATATATATATCTATTTTACATCTTCTTTATCCATTCATCCATTGATGGGCACTTAGCTTGTTTCCATACCTTGGCTATTGTAAATAATGCTGCAATGAACAAAGAGGTGCATATATCTTTTTGAATTAGTGTTTTCATGTTCTTTGGATAAATACCCAGAGGTGGGATAGTTGGATCATATGGTAGTTGTATTCTTAATTTTTTGAGGAATCTCCATACTGTTTTCCACAGTAGCTGCACCAATTTACATTACCCCCAACTGTGCACAAGGGTTCCCATTTCTCCACATCCTCACCAACACTTGCTATATCTTGCCTTTTTGATAATAGTCATTCTAACAGTTGTGAGGTGATATCTCATTGTAGTCTTCATTTGCATTTCCCTAATAATTAGTACTGTTGAACATCTTTTCCCGTGCCAGTTGGCCATCTGTGTATTCAGCTCCTCTGCCCATTTTTAAATTGGGTTGCTTATTTTTTTTTTGTTGAATTGTATAAGTTCTTTATATATTCTGGGTATAAACCCCTTATCGAATATTTCATTTGCAAATATCTTCTCCTATTCAGTAGGTTGTCATTTTGTGTTTGTTTTGTTTTGTTTTGGCTGAGTTGGGTCTTCGTTGCTGCATGCAGGCTTTCTCTAGTTGCAGCGAGCGGGGACTACTCTTTGTTGCGGTGCATGGGCTTCTCATTGTGGTGGCTTCTCTTGTTGTGGAACACAGGCTCTAGGTGTGCAGATTTCAGTAGTTGCAGCATGCGGGATCAGTAGTTGCAGCACATGGGCACTAGAGTGCGTGGGCTTCTGTAGTTGCAGCACACGGGCTCAGTAGTTGTGGCTCACGGGCTCTAGAGCACAGGCTTAGTAGTTGTGGCGCACGGGCTTAGTTGCTCTGTGGCATGTGGGATCTTCCTGGACCAGGGATTGAACCTGTGTCCCCTGCATTAGCAGGCAGATTCTTAACCACTGCGCCACCAGGGAAGTCTCTGTCATTTTGTTTTGTTGATAGTTTCTTTTGCTGTGCAGAAGCTTTTTAGTTTGATGTAGTCCCATTTGTTTATTTTTTTGTTTCCCTTGCCTGAGTAGACTCATCTAGAAAGATATTGCTAAGACAAATGTCAAAGAAAGTACTACCTATGTTTTCTTCTAGGATTTTTATTGTTTCAGGCCTTACATTCAAGTCTTTAATCCATTTTGAGTTGATTTTTGTGTATGGTGTGGGATAGTGGTCTAGTTTCATTTTTTTGCATGTGACTGTCCAGTTTTCCCAACACCATTTATAAAATTCAATTACGTTTAACTCAAGTGTATATATGCATAGTTTTAAAAAGTCTAATAGTGCTAAAATGCTATTTTTCATTTGCTTAGCTTTTTTGCACTTGTTGGCAAGTTTTCCTTCAACTCCATTTTCTGTATGGTTAAATTTAACTACATCCTTCTGCTCTGTCTGGGTTGGTTACTCTTTAGACTTTTTTTGCTTTTCCTAGGAATACCTTTTACTTCTTTCCTGTGTAAGATCTACTATTTCTAGATCTATAACTTCCTTTTCTTTGGTTTAACTCCTTGTTTGGCTTCTTCAATAGCTTTTTGGAAAAGAGTGAATGTTTAAGACCTTGTATATCTGGAAATATTTTACTCTACCTGCACATTTAAATGATAGTTTGCCTGGGAATAGAATTCTAGTTTGAAAATCTTTTCACTTAGAAGTTTCTTTGTTTTTTTCCCCAATTTCCAATGTTATTATTGAGAACATTGATGCCATTTAATTTATTTTATATTTTTGACCGTGCCACGTGTTAGTTGCATCATGTGGGATCTTCGTTGAAGCATGCAGTTTTCTCTCTCTAGCTGTGTTTCAAGGGCTCCAGAGCATGTGGGCTCTGTAGTTTGCAGCACGTGGGCTCTCTACTTGAGGTGCCCAAGCTCAGCAGTTGTGGCACACAGGTTTAGTTACCCCGAGGCATGGGGGCTCCCAGTTCCCCAACCAGGGATTGAACCCTCATCCCCTGCATCGGAAGATGGACTCTTCACCACTGGACCACCAGGGAAGTCTCCCTTTTCTGTTTTTTAATCCTTTTGGTATGTCCTGTTTTAATTTCTGGGAACTTTTAAGATCTTCTTTTGTCTCTGATGTGGAATTTCATGATGATGTGAACTGAAGGGATTTTCTTTTATTTTTGCTGGGCCTGTGATATACACTTTCTTTTTTTTTTTTTTTTTACAATGGAATCTATGATTTTTTAATTAATTAATTTAATTTATTTATGTTTGGCTGCACAGGGTCTTTGTTGCTGCACGTGGGCTTTCTCTACTTGCAGCGAGTGGGGGCTACTCTTCATTGAGGTGCGTGGGCTTCTCACTGTGGTGGCTCCTCTTGTTGCGGAGCATGGACTCTAGACGCGCGGGCTTCAGTAGTTGTGGCTCGCAGGCTCAGTAGGTGTGCCTCGCGGGCTCTAGAGCACAGGCTCAGTAGTTGTGGTGCACGAGCTTAGTTGTTCTGCGGCATGTGGCATCTCCCCGGACCAGGGCTTGGACCCGTGTCCCCTGCATTGGCAGGTGGATTCTTAACCACTGAGCCACCAGGGAAGTCCTGACATACACTTTCAATTTGGAAACTCATGTCTCCTAGGTGTGGGAACTTATTTTATATAATTTATTTTAAAATATTCTCTGCATTAAAGTTTTCTTCGTTCTCTCTCCATATAATTTCTATTATTTGCATGCTGAGTCTCCTGGATTAATCTTAGATACTCCTCAAATTATCTAGTGTTCATCTCTTAGCTTTTTGCTATGCTTTCTGGAATATTTCCTTAATGTTGTCTTTCAATTATTTTATTTTATTTTTAAACTTTGGCTATCATAATTTTAATTTCCAAGAAAACCTGTTTTGAAACAGTGTTCCTTTTTTAAAAACAGGATCTTGCTCTTCCTTCAAAAATGCAATAGTGGGACTTCCCTGGTGGCACAGTGGTTAAGAATCCGCCTGCCAATGCAGGGGACACAAGTTCAAGCCCTGGTCCAGGAAGATCCCACATACTGTGGAGCAACTAAGCCATGTGCCACAACTACTGAGCCTGTGCTCTAGAGCCTGCAAGCCACAACTACTGAAGCCCGTGCGCCTAGAACCCATGCTCCACAACAAGAGAAGCCACTGTAATGAGAAGCCCACACACCACAACAAAGAGTAGCCCCTGCTCTCCCCAACTAGAGAAAGCCTGCATGCATCATCAAAGATCTAATATAGCCAAAAATAAATAAATAAGTAAATGAAATGAAAAATGCAATAGCTTTTATCATAGACTTTCTTTCCTTTCTATCTATCTTTCTTTCTTTTTGCTGGCTTATTTGTTTTATTTTTCTTTATTTCATATTGGAGATTTTATCAAATATATGGTAAACTTTTACAGTTTGTTCAGATTTAAGAGAAGCATCAAAGTAATTGGAAGCTCAATGTGAGGGGTAGAATTTCTTGATTAGAAGTGTTCATTATAGATGATTTGGTGGTGAACTGGCTTTTTTATTGAAGTTACCTCTATATTCAGAACTTACAGGTCCTTTCTCTGGGATGTTTCAGCTTATATACAGAAGGATCTTTCCATCTCTTTTTCAGTCTTATAAGATGCTGCCAGTGTTATGAAAGTTGCTTGGAGAGAGACCATTGGTTATCAATCCCCGTATCTTCTGACAGCACCTCACCCTAGTAGTCTACTATGCCTGGTTTATGAGCCTAGAGCCTCTTATGTGCCATTCCTCCATAGATGGGGATAGGTTTATAACTACTGTTTATACCGTCTTTGATACAATTCCCTTGTTTTGGGCCCCGTTTCTCTTCCCTACCTTCTGTGCTACCTGGTATTTCACATTCCTGATCCTTTCTGGGGTTCAGCTTGGCTGATTGACTTGCTTCTTGTTGCTTTCCCCTTCAGTAAGCACTTTCTATCCTCTGTTTAGTCAGTTACCGTTGCTCTTTCTTTGTCTCCCAACTTAAAATATTATGGGTCTGGGTTAGAGATGTCACAGCCAGAGTTTGCGTTTTTACTTTTTCTTCTTGTTTTGGAACAATTTCAGAAAAGGAAGGAGGCAGAAACTCCTTTAATCTACCATCCTAAAACTGGAAGTTTGTTCAATTTTTCGGAATGGTGTTGCAGCTTATTGTCTCACTGGATAGTTTCAGCTATAAGCTACCATAATGATTTCAATATCTTTTGATTTTTATTTAAAATTCAAAAATCTGAAGAAATGTTCACTAATAGATGGTTTCTCTTAGCATCTTAGGCAAGTTACAATTTGGCCGTACAGTCTGTTGGCATTTCAGTGCAAACAGTATTGGTCTCATTTTTCTTTCCTAAGATGCTCTGTTCTTTACATAAACAGCAGTAGAAGCAGTTGTTCTCTTCTATTGTGAGAGAGATTATCTCTTAGTAGCAAGTGGAGTGATTCATTCTCCGGCACATCTTAGAGGAAACTTTATTATTTGTGGGGGTTAGAGTGTGGGGAGAGGAGAGTTCCAGCAATGTGTCAGATATTACACATTCTGGACCTACATAAAAAGAAGCAACCTCGGGGCTTCCCTGGTGGCGCAATGGTTGAGAGTCCGCCTGCCGATGCAGGGGACATGTGTTCGTGCCCTGGTCCGGGAAGATCCCACATGCCGCGGAGCGGCTAGGCCCGTGAGCCATGGCCACTGAGCCTGCGCGTCCGGAGCCTGTGCTCCGCAACGGGAGAGGCCACAACAGTGAGAGGCCCGCGTACTGAAAAAAATAAAAATAAAAAAGATAAAAAAAGAAGCAACCTCTTCTCCCACTGCAATTTCAAAACCTAGAAGTAACACCTCACATCTAAGGCTCTGAGAAATCACATTATTTATAACAAGGACCATGATTCACATGAATGGAACAAAATGGAATTATCAAAAATAGATTTTGTAGATCACTCTGCAGCAAAAATATCTTGTAACATAGCTTATAAATTGGCCATAAACATAGGTAGAACAATTCCATTGAAGTTCTAACCGCCTTCTCCTCCACCTTGACTGAATAACATTTATACTTATACCATGGCACATCCTTGAATGTCAAGGTATTTGGAAAACAGGTTTTGACATGAGGCCTCCTATGTCTTTTTATTTTTTTTAATTGTAGTCCTTTTGAAATGAGACTTGCTTAAACATACCTTGTGTTAATTGTGCTTATTTAACTGGTCACCTTGAATTATTGGGCATTTGTCATTTTTATGCTTTGTATATTGACCTACTATTATTTTTAGTAGCAATGATTCTAATAACTTGTGGAGTAGGTTAGAAGGGCTTCACATTTGATGGAATTTGAATTCCTGCCAGAGCTATTATTTGTTTCAAATATGAGCAATATGATTTCAGTCCTTTTACCTGGGCAGTTTTTCTCCTTTTATTGATTTCCTGCCTCTCCAAGAGTAATAAATCCTTTTTAGGGGGTAGTAAACAGAAAAAGACATTACAGTTTGGTAACCACTACTGTATTTTATATATATATATACACACATATATATATACACACATACACACATGTATGTATACATACACACACACACACACACACACAAGCACACACACACAGTATTGAGTGCCTAATGTTCAAGGAGTTGTGTGAGGTGTTTTAAGGGATCTAAAGATGAGAATGTCAGATGCTTTCAGCTGCAAGTAACAATGACAAAGACATATTATGAAGACATTAATACATATAAAGACATTTATTATTTTGCTAAAAAAAGTCCAGAGGAAGTCCAGTTCCAAGGTTGGTACAGTGGCCCAATGATGCCTTTTAGCTTTTTGCTTAGCCATCATCAGTGGTTGGCTTTTTTCTTCAGGATTATATATTAATGTTCACAAGATGTCTTTGCCCTAGATATCATGTCCTTATATAACCATATCCAATGGCAGAAAAATGGCAGTTTTTCCTCATCTATCTGTTCTTATCAAGGAAGAAAATTTATCTCAGAAGTCTCTGGCACATTTCCTTTGTATCCCACTGGCTCAGATCAAGTTAGGTGCCTATAGCTTAGCTGAAGGGAAGCTGGAAAAGTATCTGTCATTTCCAATATATATTGTGGAAATGTGTGTGTGCGTGTGTTTGTTGTTGGATAGGCAACAAATACTGTCTGTCATCAGGGAGTAAGATGAAATCTCAGTCCTCCCTCAAGAAGTTTTTTGTCTCTGGGGCAGAAAGTCAAGCTGTAATTATATTACAATTTTTGTGTGCTAGATTCCTGCTCATACTCATGGGCTTCAAATTAACAATCCCTTTTTTTTTTTTTTTTTGAGGTATGCGGGCCTCTCACTGTTGTGGCCTCTCCCGTTGCGGAGCACAGGCTCCGGACGCGCAGGCTCAGCGGCCATGGCTCACGGGCTCACGGGTTCACGGGTTCAGCCGCTCCGCGGCATGTGGGATCTTCCCGGACTGGGGCACGAACCCGTGTCCCCTGCATCGGCAGGCGGACTCTTAACCACTGCGCCACCAGGGGAGCCCCAATAATCCCTTTTAAACTGATCAGAAAAACAGCTCTAGGTACTTCCCTTTGGAGCTGCCAAAGCCGTCCTCTCCCATTGTCCCCAGTTTTTGGTTATGAGATCTGATCTGGGCATCTTTTTCATAAGTGTCGTAAAGGAATGCAGTATCAATTTACATCACATGATTTTAAGCGATGTTCTCTTTCTCCAAAACGCTCTTGCCCTTCCATCTCCACATGCTCAAATCCCATTCACCTTTTGAAGAAAACTAAAAATAATCTCTCTCATTTATTTCATTTATTCAGCAAATATCTGTTGCATGCTTGCTGTGGAGCAAGCACTCTGCAAGTGCTGGGGATACAAGACATGAGTTTTGACCTCATGAAGCTTATAGTCAGGTGGGGAAGACTGACAAATAACAAAAACAATTAAGTGATGGGGAAGAATAGGGTACAATGGGAAGACAGGCAGGAGTACTTACACTCTGTTGGAATTCGAGCAGACAGAGAGGTCTTTTTGAGGACTTTTAAAAGATGATACCTAAAGAATGAGTAGGAATGGGGACGAGGGAGGGAGGTGCACGTGTTCAAGATTAAGAGAAATCATTCAAGTGGAAGTGCTGGTGAAAGCACCCTTGAAAAAGGCCTCTTTAATTCCTCCTTCTCCCAAGTAATGTCTCCGTTTGATGAACCCCATAGCACATATGTAACTTTTAGACCATAAGATCTCTAAAGATAAAACATATGACTTACACAGAGCCCTTGATAAATATGATTTTGGCTTCAGAGGAGAATGAGGCATTATATGTGTCAACGCAAAATGCTAAGTTAAAACATTAAAAACATCTGAGGTAAGAGGTGGATTATATCATATCGCTCTTCAAAATGATAGGAATAGCCTCACCTACCTAGGTGATTACAGAGACCAAAGCAGCAGGGAAGAATTGGTTCATAAAGTTCTGGAGGAAGTACAAAGTAATTATAGTTCCAATCCTCAGATGTTACTTTAAAGGCTATTTCAGGAAACATAATGAAAACCTGGTACCCATCAGAAAGAAAAAATAGCCACTCATTTTTGTTTGCAGAGCTTTTCTTCTTAAATATTGCCTTGGTATTGGCTGCTCTTTGTGTGTACTAGGGTTTTGGGTTACTGGTGGGGCGAGCCTTATCAGACCTGACAAGCTACTTTTAAAATCAAGTATTAAAAAAGAAAAAATCAAACATCCATGTCACAACTCAGGTTTCTACTGTTTCATTTTAGATGCATGATCTAAAATCTTTCTGCTGCTTGGCTGAGGGGAACTAGAAGTTAGTAAATTTTAATAGAGAAGTAGATTTGGGGGTATAGCTGTTGTCTTGATAGGCCAGCATAAATGAATATTTAAGAATCTCTTTTCCTCCCCTTAATTTATTCTAGTTCATTCAGCAATTCATCCTTGGGTTTGAGAAGGCACTTGTTTGATCCTGCCATTTCTACAGCTAAGTAAACAATAACCCTCAAATAATGAGAAAATGTACTTAAGTGTGTTTTGTGAATGGTAAGGCTCTATACACAATTTTAAGGACTTACTTTTTATTATTAACTAGGAACTATTTTTGATACCAATTTTTAAAAGCGTCCTTTTCAAGGCCAAGGATTACTTTTTCCAATGCTGTCCTATGTCCAATGCTGAAGTATGGTAAGGTGTGGATTACAAATTCTCTAATTTGATAATTCTTAACCTTTATTTACCTTTTATTAATAGATCTTATTTTTTTAAAGTTTTAGATTTACAGAAAAATTGAGCAGGCAGTACAGAAAGTCCACATATACTTCTCCCCATCCCCAGTTTCCTTTATTAATATCTTACATTAGTACGATACATTTGTTACAATTAATGTACCAATATTGATACATTGTAATTAACTAAAGTCCATATTTATTCAGATTTCCTTAGTTTTTGCCTAATGTCCTTTTTCTGTTCCAGGATCCCATTCACCTTTAAACTTACCAGTTTAGTTATGTTAGTTATATCCACATTACTCCTAGTTGTCATGTATTCCTGAGCTCCTCTTGAGTGTGACATTAACCTTCATTTTTCGGTCATGAACTGGGTTGAAAATCTGATGAAAGCTATGGATTCTCTCCACAGAAAGATACACATGCTGCAGATGTCTGATTTAAGGGAGGCTCCCCCACAGCAGATTCAGAAGCCCTGCTTTAGAGGGAATGGGTGATCTTTTTTTTAAAATTAGTTTTTATTGGAGTATAGTTGAGTTACAATGTTGTGTTAGTTTCTGCTGTACAGCAAAGTGAATCAGTTATACATATACATATATCCACTTTTTTAGATTCTTTTCTCATATAGGTCATTACAGAGTATTGAGTAGAGTTCCCTGTGCTATACAATAGGTTCTTATTAGTTATCTATTTTATATATAGTAGTCTGTATATACCAATCCCAATCTAACAATTTAATCCTCCCCTCCCATAAACCATGTTTGTTTTCTACATCTGTAGAAAGGTGATCTTTTTATTTTATTTTTTAATATATTTATTTTTGGCTGCATTGGGTCTTCGTTGCTGCACGTAGGCTTTCTCTAATTGTGGCGAGCAGGGGATACTCTTCGTTGCAGTGCGCGGGCTTCTCATTTTGGTGGCTTCTCTTTGTTGTGGAGCATGGGCTCCAGGTGCGCAGGCTTCAGTAGTTATGGCACATGGGCTTCAGTAGTTGTGGCTCACAGGCTCTAGAGCACAGGCTCAGTAGTTGTGGCACATGGGCTTAGTTGCTCCGCGGCATGTGGGATCTTCCCAGACCAGGGCTCGAACCCATGTCCCCTGCATTGGCAGGCAGATTCTTAACCACTACACCACCAGGGAAGTCCCCAGGTGATCTTTCAATGTCCACTTCCCCACATCAGGGCCATGCTCTACCTCTAATTTGTTGTGTGACCTTTTTGCAACCCCATTCTCCTACCTGGGCCTCAGTTTCACCACCTGTGAAATGAAGGGTTTAGTTTACCTGACGTCTAACTCCTTTTCTATCACAGTAGAAGGTGGGGGTCACTTAGAACTGTCCATATCTGAGGAACAAATGTTGGTAAGAGAAGACCAAAGCAGGTCAAGCTAGGGAAGTGGATGGGTTTATCAACGAGGAGGTTGTGGAGGTTCAATTGGGGGAAAAGACAAAACCTGGGTTCCACTTTATGGCTCTGCGAATTTTGT
Source organism: Globicephala melas (assembly GCF_963455315.2). NCBI lineage: Eukaryota > Metazoa > Chordata > Mammalia > Artiodactyla > Delphinidae > Globicephala > Globicephala melas. The sequence continues at coordinate 51,098,603 of NC_083321.1, read as the reverse complement.
AAATCATTTCCTTCCTGTGACCTTTAGCTTTCTTGTCTACAAAAATGTGGAGGCCCTGCTTCTGTTACGAAACTCCTGGGAGCAACAGTATCTAGTAGGGTATCGTCTGAGGAATTATAAGAAAAAAGATGGAGAAGGTGGGTGCAGAGGTGAAGGGCGTATCTGAGGACTGTGAGGCAGAGCTGAGGGCTCAGGAAAGAGGAACCTTCTGTACACCTTAGGGCCTTCCGACTTCACCCACACTTGGGGTCAATTCCGCCTCCATTCTGGCCCCGTCTCCGCCCCAATGCCCTCCCCTCCCCTCAGGTTGCGACGAGTCACACTTCCCATGGCCGCCACGGTGAGACGCTTTCCACCGCAGGAGGGCAGCGCGCGCGCTCTGGCGCTGCCACCTCACTCGACAGCTCTGCCCGCCCTTAGCCTCTTCCGATTGGCTCAGCCCGTAAGTGACATCAGTGCTCCTTATTCTACCCCGTCAGCTCCCCCAGGCTCCACCCCACCATCTCCCGGCTTCTCCCGACGCGAAGGGAAACGTAACCTCCCCACGTCTCCTCTGCCTGGGCGGAGCCGGGAAAGCAGGCTAAACCAGGAAGGCGCTGGCTGTGGCGCGCACGCGCTCGCACGCACGCACGCACGCACGCACGCCGTGGCTGGCTGGGCGGCAGGCTCGCGCCCGGGCTCGCCCCGCGCTGCGCCGCGCCACAGGCTCGCGCACTCAGCAGGTTGGGCTGCGGTGGCTGCAGCTGTGGAGCTGGAACGCTACGTGTGAGAGGTCCCAGACACGTCTGCGGCTCCGGCTCCGCCACCCTCGCCTCAATCTCGGTGCCGGGTGCTGAGAGGGGAACAGCTCTAGCCTCGGGACCCCCGAGCACACCCCTGGCTGCTTCCGACACCGCCCTCCTTCCTTTCCCAGCTGCGGGCCTCGCTCGGTGCTAGGCGACTCCGAGTAGAGGCGGCGGCGACGGCTGCCTGTCTGTGAGAGGAGCCTTGTTCTCCAGCCTTGCTCCGCTGCCGGGCCCTGCAGGGGCCGAGAGAGCTCGGCGCCGACCCTTCCTCTATCCTCCCCGTGAACCGGTTGGAGCGGCGTCGGTCTGGGAGGTCTCTGGGCTGAGGCGGCGGCAGCTCCTCCGGCTCCATCATGTCCGCGGGCGGAGACTTCGGGAATCCGCTGAGGAAATTCAAGCTGGTGTTCCTGGGGGAGCAGAGCGGTGAGTGCGCGGCTCCCCCACTCCTGGCAGCTGGCAGTGGCTTCCCCGCACCGCCCCCAGTGCGGCCCTTCCGTCCGCGGAGGCTCCCTGCGGGCCTCACGGTCGCGCTTCCTTCCACCCCCTAGCCCTTGAGCCTGTTTGCCGACCCCTGTTAGCCACGCATTCCTCTTCGCCATGATCCGTCGATCGGATTCTGACCCTTCCGCCCCCCACTCCGCCCGCTCCTTTCCCCGCCGCCCGGCCCTCTCCCGTGGATCTGCCCTCCCCACTCCTCACCCCGCCCAGCCCCAGCCTCCTGTCCATCCCTTTCTTCCTCCGGTCTCCGTCGTCTCACCGACGCCAGCTCCCTTCCTTGAGCCCCACCCTTGTTCCTTGCTCTGATCCCAGTTGCTCAGCTCGATGAGGCCCACCTGGGAAGCCCCACTCCGGGGAACCGGCCCTCTTCAACCTTGCGCCGGGAGGGTGGGATCTGGGCGTTGTTTTCCCCAGAGGCTTGGCCCCGAGAAGCGCGGATCTTATGGAAGGCGGGGGGGGGGGGGGGGAGTCCTAGGAAATTCTTGGATTGTTTTCACCTAGGTGGGGAATGGGTCTGGGTTATAGAGGATACATATCTGAATTGGAGGCGACTTGATGGAATGGTTGGGGAGTGAGGGAGTGGCGGCGGCAGTAGCGGTTTTTGCCCCTTGGGTTAGGCTGTGGCCTGTTGGAAAACCTCGTTTTCTTCTCTTGACTTTCATCCCTGGCGATTCTTTTGGCTGTGTTCATGCTTTTCCAGTCTCTGCCAGATGCTATGTCATGATCGTTTTACTTGGAATTTTTCACATCTCACCTCTCCTTTTTCTGCTTCAACACGAAGCGCAGTGTCTGATTCTCCTCACGGCGGTGCAAACAGGAATTACTGGAGAAATGTTAATTCCATTTCTTCTTGAGTATTTTCCAATTATATATTCAGGATTCCTTAGGGAGAGAAGGCTTTAGAATAACGAACATCTTTGTTTTGTAGGGTTTCCTTTGCGGATAGGGAGTAACAGAGTAGAGAAGGGATAGATTGATCATCCAGTTATCTAAATTCGATTCGAATATGTAATACCATTTTGGCTAAATGATTCTTTTATGGTTAATATTCCATAGTATCTGATGAGTGAAATTATTATCTCATATACTTGGTCAGGCTCCTGCTGTCATTGTACTTTGTGTTAGGTATAAGCTTCTAATTTTCTGATGGTTGTCTCTAAAAATTACTTCTTGTGGTAATTCCAATTTTATGCTGTATTATGCAAACTTCACACTCTGTAGTTTAGAGATTATCATCCTCCATTATTTTTCTCACACTTTTCCTATCTTTAAAATTGAGACATTGAGAGATTAGTTCCGAGTCATCAGACATTGAGTTACATGATAGGTGTTTTAGGTTAGGCTATAGAAGACATTTATTTCTTTTGATTGGAAGGAAAATAACTGATATAAATTCAGAGCTCTTATTACTGCTCTTAACTATTTATACTAATTTGTGTGGCATTAAAGTAGGTTAATAATAGTTGCAAAATTGCTTCCAGTTAGACCTGATAAATTGTTTTTCTCCTTTCATACATAATCTTTTCTCCCTGCCCTCTTACCAAGTCTCCTCTTTGCTTTTTTTTGCTATACAGATATAAACTTGTTTCTTCAAGTGACTTAGTAAGACCTATGAGATTGATCCCTGTCCAGGTATTTTATGACAGTTTCAGGACAGTGACATACATAAAATACAGTCTATTGGTCATTATTGATAAATAGGATCTAAAGTGCTTATTGTGCACTCAGGGATGTTAATGCCTGCCTTACATTGTGATGCAGAGCTATTTAGTTTGCATGAAAAATCCATTAATCTCTGTCCTAGAAAGTTTTTAGTATGAATAGAAATCATAATTTAAGTATCTGCAGGTTTCCTTTGAATTTCTTGGGTATTTATATTCTAATTCACATTGCAGAGTTTTATGGCTTCTCATTTCTTAGTTTCTTCAAGTCTTTACTAACTCCCCTTCCTTCCACCATAATTCCTGAAGCCATCTTAGATTTTTTTTTAAGTAGACTTGATTTTTTAGAACAGTTTTAGATTTACAGAAAAATTAAGAAGATCATGCAGAGGTTTCCCATATAGCCCCACCCAATATCCCATATTATTAACATATTAGTAAGGTACATTTGTTACCATTAATGAAACAATATTGATACATTATTAACTAAAGTCTATAGTTTACCCAGATTTCCGTAATTTTTATCTTTTTCTGTTTCAGCATTCAATTCAGGATACCACACTACATTTGTTTGTCCTGTCTCCTTAGGCTTCTCAGTTTTTTTTAGTATTGTGTTTACATGCTTTTTAACTCTGTGGAACTGTGAGCTAAATTATCTTTTGAGGCTACTACATTGCTAAGTAATACCATCCAGTAGCTTTGGAAAGACGGATCTCTGTTTTCACAGGCAGTGTCTGTAGTTTTCTTATGCATTAGCAAAGGTCTGTAGAGTCAATGTCATCTTTTTTTCTTTTTTAAATTAATTTATTGATTTTTGGCTGAGTTGGGTCTTTGTTGCTACGCGGGCTTTCTCTAGTTGCGGCGAGCAGGGGCTACTCTTCATTGCGGTGCGCAGGCTTTCTCATTGCAGTGTCTTCTCTTGATGCGGAGCACTGGCTCTAGGTACACGGGCTTCAGTAGTTGTGGCTCATGGGCTGTAGAGCACAGGCTCAGTAGTTGTGGCGCATGGGCTTTGTTGCCCTTTGGCATGTGGGATCTTCCCGGACCAGGGCCTGAACCCGTGTGCCCTGCATTGGCAGGCGGATTCTTAACCACTGTGCCACCAGGGAAGCCCAGTCCATGTCATCTTGATTTAACTCTTAATGAATTTTTTATTTTTAGGTTTTAGAATTCTACAATTCAGCTTTCAAAGACTAATCTGTGGCAAAGCCTTGTTTGTTTCCTTAATGGCATTGACCACATTTCTATTTCTTACTTGTGTTTATGTTTGTCTGTTTCCCACAGCAGAATGCAGGTCCCATGAAGATTAAAAATTATTAATTTTTTTGTTCATTGTATCCCCAGTGCCTAGAATAGTGCCAGGCTTGTAGTGGATACTCAGAATGAATGATGGTTGAATCTAATAGTAACCAAAGCTAGTAGTCATCTTTGTTACGGTGAAGTCTACATTTTTTCCTTGCACATTTAATAGTTTAACAATAACTCTCTTTATTGGCCCCACATGCAGCTTGTGGGATCTTAGTTCCCCCACTAGGGATTGAACCTGGGCCCCGGCAGTGAAAGCGCTGAGTACTAACCACTGGACTGACGGGGAATTCCCAACAATAACATTTTATACTTACATTATTTGATTGTATATAGGGATACTCCAGATGCTCCAGAGCAGGGATTACAATAATTTATATATAACCTTTACGGTGTAACTAAAAAAAACCAAAAAAACAACTGACCAGAATTTTATACTTTTGTTTTTGAGTTGAACAAAATTAGTTTTGTTAAAGTTATTGTTAAATTATTTGCTATTAGTATAACACCTAAAAGTATGTCAAATGATTATTAAAGACATGTTCATGGAACAGATTTGAAGTTAGGTAGACTTTTTTATTTAGCTTTTCAAAAACAAGGTTCTGGGACCTCCCTGGCGGTCCAGTGGTTATGACTCCACGGTTCCACTGCAGTGGGTACCGGTTCGATCCCTGGTCGGGGAAATAAGATCCTGCATGCTGCATGACACAGCCAAAAAAAATAAGGTTCTGTATTCTATAATGAAGATGAAGTGTTTCAGTATATAAAGCCTCATATTGAATTAATGATATCAGTCTTGGTAATCTTCGTGTAAATTCTTAACAGTTTCTTTATATTTTAGTAGTATACATGCTTTAATAAAGAAATGTTGAAATACACAGCTTGAACCTGAAGTTTCTTTGAGCAACCTCTTTTGTTACCACCTTTGGCTATTGTCTTGAAATACAGAGGCAATTTTAGGAATGGTTTAGAGTAGAAGGTAATACTTACAAACAAATGTTATGAGTACAAATTAGGAAATGTAATTTCAAAAAGAAACACATACCTGGCCTGGTACTACTTATTTTTTCACTTTTTATTACCTTTTTTACATCAGTTCTTTTGAATTATAATGTGCTGTGTTGGGAAAAAGTGTCTTAATGTCAGAGACTAGGAACACTGAACAGTTTAGATTGGCTAGATCAGTGATCTTAAACTTTTTCTTCTCAAGAGCCTCTCAAGATGCTCTTACAAATTATTGAGGCTTCTAAAGAGCTGTTTATGTGGTTTATATCACTATTTACTGTGTTAAAAGTTAACTGAGAAAATTGTTTAATATTTAATTCATTTAAAAAGAGTAGTGTTAAATCCATTACATGTTGACATAATTTTAGTGAAAGAGAACTATTTTTCAAACAATAATTTAGTGAGGGAGTGGCATTGTTTTACATATTTGCAAATCTCTGTAATGTCTGATGTATTAAAAGTCATCTGCTTCTCACAGCTGCTTCTGCATTCAGTCTCTTGTAATATCACACATCACATAGGCTCTGGAAACTCCACTATACACTCATGAGAGAACAAAAGTGAAAAAAGCCAAATAACATCTTGATATTATGAAAGTGGTTTTGACCCTCAGGAGAGTAGTGGCCCAGCCAAAGGGTCCTGGGGATCCTGGGAGTTGGTGGGCTGCATTTTGAGATCTGCTAGTTTCTAGATGATATTAAGCCATTTGTATCTTGTAGCTTCATATTGCATTTATTTATTTTTTTAACATTTATTATTTTTGGCTGCGTTGGGTTAGTTGCAGTGCTTGGGCTCTTCATTGTGGTGCATGGGCTTAGTTGCCTCTGGGATCTTAGTTCCCCAACCGGGGTTCGAACCCACGTCCCCGGCGTTGGAAGGTGGATTCTTAACCACTGGACCACCAGGGAAGTTGCCATATTGCATTTAGAACAGTCAAAAGGAGTTTATTCCATATCTTGTTTTGAAGTCTTAAAACTAATCAGTACAGCTAGTGATTACGAGCACAGAGTCTGGGTTTTATATTTTAGCCCTGCTCACTGACCTTGGGCAGATTATTGACTTCTTTATGCTTTAACTTCCTTATCTATAAAATAAATAATAGGACCTATCATATAGCGCTATTGTGAAGATTAAATTAGTTAATAAATGTAAAGCATTTAGAAGAGTGCCTGGCACATGTCTACTGAAAACTCCTACTCTGTCAATTATCAATAGTTTGATAGAGCCTACTCTTAAGAAATATACATTTCATCATGGAAGAAACATATAATACCTAATACAATATAGTGCAATGAGTGCAGCTGCTTTGAAAAGTACAGTTAAAAGATACAGAGAAGTGACAGGGGAGCATGGAGTTTCAGGGAAGGTATTGATACATTATAAATATGACTGACTAAAAGTTTAAGGATCTTCTAGTTGAAATTCTTGAATTAGAGCATTCCAAAGTTGGAGACTTGAAGAAGTCACCCAATCCATTTCTCTTAGGGCTTTAAACTGGATTGCTATTTTTCCCCTCTAACTTTATTTTTAACAGTTAACACAATCACATAGTTCACAAATCAAAATTATGTAAAAAGATATACTTTCAGAAAACTTACTGCTACCCCTGTTCCTGTGACCTCATTCCCCACCCCCTCCTCTATTAGTAATTATATATATATACCATTATGTATATTCTGGGATTTCTTTATGCAGACACAAGCAAATATGAATACAATTTTTATTCTTCCTTACATACGAGGTATCAGATTTTATTCTGCATCTTGCCTTTTTTCGCTTAACAATAATTCCTAGAGATGTTTTCACATTAGTACTTAGAGCACTTTCCCATTCTGTTGTTTTGTTTCTAAATACAATTTTTTTCATTTAGAATAGTTTTAGATACACAGAAAAATTGCAGAGATAATACGGAATTCCTGTATACTCTACACCAGTTTCCTCTGTAATTAACAGCTCATGTGTACATTTTTCACAACTAATGTACCAATATTGATACATTATTATTAACCAAAGTCCATATTTTATTTCGATTTCTTTAGTTTTTTTCCTAATGTCTTTTTTCTGTTCCAGGATCCCATCTAGGATACTACATTTGATTTAGTTGTTAGAGCTCCTTAGGCTGTTCTTGTCTGTGACAGTTAAACTGGACCACTCTTTTTTGTTTGTTTGTTTGTTTGTTTTTTGCGATACGTGGGCCTCTCACTGTTGTGTGGCCTCTCCCATTGCGGAGCACAGGCTCCAGGACGCGCAGGCTCAGCGGCCATAGCTCACGGGCCCGGCCGCTCTGCGGCATGTGGGATCTTCCCAGACCGGGGCACGAACCCGTGTCCCCTGCATTGGCAGGCGGACTCTCAACCGCTGCACCACCAGGGGAGCCCTGGACCACTCTTAAATTACTTCATTCTAAGAGATCTCCAGGAGAACATGTTTTGTAATTTTTAGTATTAAACTTCCCTGTTCTGAAATTCTCAAATCTATTCCCTTACTATTGTAGTTGTTTTTTCTTCTTAGGGAGGCAATATATACTGATAAAGACAGCTCTAGAGACAGTTATACTTTGGTTCTAATCTTGAAGCCCGTGTTTACAGTGTGATCTTGGACAGTTTATTTAACCTTTCTAAATTCTTTTCATTTCTGATATGCAGTACTAACCTAGCAGTGTTGTTTTCCCCATTCTCTAAATATAGATATTATACATTTTGGTTAGATCAGTATTTAATCTTCACATTATTGTTATTAGGTAATGGTATTCACAGCTGAGCTGTGTAGTATACTGATTTATTGTACTATATTTCATATATTTTTTTTGTTTTCCTTTGTGTCACTATTTGACTTGCTTTTTTCTTAATTATCCCCAAACTCTTTACCAGTAGTGTAGATCTCAGTTATTTGAATGCATCAGGTTTGCCTGGGACATCTCTCCCAGAACCTTCTGACCTTGAGGGTAACTATTGTATAATAGTTACCCTCCAGAATTGATGTACAACTGTCAATGTGTGATCTCCTTTACTTTCATTTTGAGGGTTTCCTTCTCTCTTGTGTTGGATGGATCCCTTGTTTCTCAGATTACTTTTTTCTTCTTTGTTTTACTCATTACGTTGAATGTATCCACCAGTAAGTAGCTTCCTAATAAAGGGAACATGGGAGGAAGTTTTTTGAGACCTTGCATGTCTGAAAATGTGTTTGTACAACCTTTACACTGAAGTTTGGTGGAGTTTAGAGATTTGGGTTGGATATATTCTTCCTTCAGAAATTTGATGACATATATTGCCTTGTAGAGTCTAGTATTGCCATTTATGACTCTTGGTGTTTTGATCTTTCATAATGATGTGTTTATTTTCATTTTATGTGCTGAGTAATAGGTATAAGTATTTTCAAACTGGAAACTTAAGTTGTTTATTTTCAGGAAATTTTCTTGACTTAACTAGTATGATATTCACCTCTCCATTTTCAGTTCTCTCTGGAATTCTTATTAGACCTCCTGGATTGATCCTCTAGTTGTATCTTATCTTGCCCCTTTTTCATTTATTTGTTTCTGTTTTAATTCTTAAAAAATTTTCTCAACTTTCTTTTACCCTATTACGTTTTATTTCTGCTATCGTTTTAATTTCAAAGAGCTCTTTGTTTTCTGATTGTTTCTGTCTATAACATCTTTTTGATTCTAGTATCTTCTCTTGTTAAAATTTTTTTTAATTGAAGTATAGTTGATTTTCAACATTGTGATAATTTCTGCTGTATCTCTTGTCATTTTGAGGATATTAAAGAGATATATGGCTTTCTTTTCAATACTCAGTTTTTTGTAAATTGCTTTTCACTTATGTTTATTCTAGTTTCTCTATTTCTTGTTTGATGTGGTCCTCAAAGAACTAGTATTCTTAACTGTCTCCTTTTGTTTAAGAGTTGAGCACTAAAAATTTGATTTTAAGCTCTTTTGTGGGTTTATTGGGCTTCTCTGTAGGACAGTCTGGCTGAGTTCTTTTTGGGGGAAGAAGTCTCTGATGTTAGCTCTTTTAAGTCTTTTTGCCAGTCACATTTCCTTTTTTTTAAAATTAATTTTAATTTTTGGCTGCTTTGGGTCTTCATTGCTGCACGCAGGCTTTCTCTAGTTGCGGGGAGCGGGGGCTACTCTTGTTGCGTTGTGCGGGTTTCTCATTGCGGTGGCTTCTCTTGTTGCACAGCACGGGCTCTAGGCGCATGGGCTTCAGTAGTTGTAGCACGCAGGCTTCAGTAGTTGTAGCTTGCAGGCTCTAGAGCTCAGGCTCAGGAGTTGTGGCGCAGGGGCTTAGTTGCTCTGCGGCATGTAGGATCTTCCCAGACCAGGGCTTGAACCCATGTCCCCTGCATTAGCAGGTGGATTCTTAACCACTGCACCACCAGGGAAGTCCCGCCAGTCACATTTCTTAAAGAAGAGTTGTCCAGTGTCCTGCTGGAGAGGATAATATTGGTTGCCAGCTTTCTTGGAGCTGAATGGAGACAGGGTTTGAAGATAACATTAGAGTATATGAATTTAATTTACTTTGTTTTTTTTTTTTTTGTGGTACGCGGGCCTCTCACCGTTGCCTCTCCCACTGCGGAGCACAGGCTCAGCGGCCATGGCTCACGGGCCCAGGCGCTCCGCGGCATGTGGGATCCTCCCGGACTGGGGCACGAACCTGTGTCCCCTGCATCGGCAGGCGGACTCTCAACCACTATGCCACCAGAGAAGCCCTACTTTGTTTTTAATACAGTTTGTACTTCAGACTTCGCTTGACTCTTGTATTCACCAGTCCAGAAACCCTCTATTTTCCTTTCTCATAGCATAATCTATAATCTTCTGATGAAGTGGGAGAGGAACCTGGCTGTGTGGAATAGAGGAGGGGATGTGAGGGTGTCAGTCTCCCTTTTAAACAGATTTTCATCCATTTCTTTCATTTTTAGCACCACCTTTACCCTTATTTCTAGATGTACTTGGTGCCTACATTGGGGGGGTTCTCTGGCACAAATCAGATTGTTTCTCAGCTTTCCCCATTGTCAGTTTAAAATTGATCTTTATAGAATCTATTAGGTCAGGTACCACTTTGCATTTGCTTTCTAGCTTCTAACTGATTTTCTGAGAATCAACACATTTCGACATTTAGAATTGCTTAGGGTTTTCAGTTTCTGTTCTTTATTTTTCTCTTTTTTAAAAATAAATTTATTTATTTTATTTATTTTTGTCTGCACTGGGTCTCCGTTGCTGCGTGAGGGCGTTCTCTAGTTGCAGTGAGTGGGAGCTACTCATCGTTGTGGTGCACGTGCTTCTCATTGCAGGGGCTTCTCTTGTTGCAAAGCACGGGCTCTAGGTGCGTGGGCTTCAGTAGTTGTGGCACGCGGGCTCAGTAGTTGTGGCTTGCGGGCTCTAGAGCACAGGCTCAGTAGTTGTAGTGCGCGGGCTGAGTTGCTCCATGGCACGTGGGATCTTCCTGGACCAGGGCTCGAACCCGTGTCCCCTGCATTGGCAGGCGGATTCTTAACCACTGCACCACCAGGGAAGTCCCTCCTCTTCTTTTTTAAAAGTACATTTTATAAAATTAAAACCAACTCATTTATATCCATGTTTATAGCAGCATTATTCACAGGAGCCAAAAGGTAGAAGCAATCCAAGTGTTCATCCATGGATGAATGGGTAGACAAAACATGGTTCTGTGTATACATACAATGAAAACTGATTCAGCCTTAAAAAGGAAGAAAATTCTGACACATGCTTTAACATGGATGAACCTTGGACATTATGCTAAGTGAAATAAGCCAATCACAAAGGGACAAATACTGTATGATTTTTTAAATTAACTGATAATAAGCATTACTGTTATCTCAACCTGCCATTGTGAGATTGCATAAAACCTTGCCCATACACCCCGCATAGACTTCTCTTTGAGATGAAGTCCAAGCTCTTCTGCCCTAGTCAGACCCTTTCAGAGTCTGGATTCTACCTTCCTATCTCTAACCTTATTGCTAGAACTCATCTTTACCTATTACTGTTAGACAGGTTTTTGTTTTTTTTTTTTAAGTTAAAAAAAATCATCATTAAGGTGTTACGTGCTGTACAGAACACACATCTTTGCATTTTAAGTTTTCTGTTCTAAGAATCATAGAATCTTACAGGTCATTTATCTATTTAATAGATGTCCACTGTGTGCCAAGCATAGAGCTAGGTCCCGGGAAATGTAGTTTTTAACAGATCAGGTATAATCTCTGTTCTCTTCTTGTTTATGGTCTAGCAGGGAGCAGTAAAGTAGATTTAAATCTTTATATTTGTACCTTCCAACCTCTGTTCTTGGACCTCCCCTCCAATCCATCCTCCACATTGATATCAGAGTGAACTTTATAAAAATGTAAATCAGAGTAACTTCTTACTAAAAACAAAAACATCTTGACTGTGCTTAAAGCCACAGAATAGTACACTTAAAAATGGTTAAAATGGTAAATCTTATGGTATAGTTTATCACAATAAAATTTTTAAAAAATTGTAAAAACTCAAAAAAATCCCCACCTTTGCAGTTTTTGGGGGGTTTTTTTGCTTTTGTTTAAATCACTCTTAGAATAAGATCTTTCCAAATGATCTACATTGCTCACACTGAATTTTTTGGCTCCTCCCCATCCGTCCATTCTTGAGCATATCTCCCACCATCTCTCTCTGTTTCAGCCATACTGACCTTTTTTTTTTTTTTTTTTTTTTTTTGCTGTACGCGGGCCTTTCACTGTTGGGGCCTCTCCCGTTGCGGAGCACAGGCTCCGGACGCACAGGCTCAGTGGCCATGGCTCACGGGCCTAGCCGCTCCGCGGCATGTGGGATCTTCCCAGACCGGGGCACGAACCCGTGTCCCCTGCATTGGCAGGCAGACTCTCAACCACTGCGCCACCAGGGAAGCCCCATACTGACCTTTTTTAAGTTATAACTCTTAACCAATCTCCATCTTGTTATATATTCCCTCTTCCCCTTTGTCAGATTAACTCCAGCTTATCCTTTAGCTTCAAGAAACTTCTTCAAGGCTTTGCTGACTTCCTCAGAGTGGTTTAGTTTCCCATTCTTTATAGCCCGTCAACACTGTCCTTCTCCTTGCTGCCTTTAATACAGTTGTAATTATTTGTCTGTTAAAATTTCTGTTTTCCATTTGTTCTGTAAGTTCCACAGAGGTAGCATTCATGAATTTATTGTTCATTGCTGTATTCTAAGCACCATTGCATAGTGCTTGGCATATAGCGGGAGCTCACTAAATATTTTCAAATAAGTGAATGATTTCTGATTTTTACCATACTTAGTTTCAGAAAGGCTTTGAGGTAGCTTGCTACCTCAAAAATACGCATAAAAGAGGATAATTAAAAGAAAAACAGAATAAGACAAAAAAACCTAACGTAGGAGAAAGGTTTGATATGCCAAGTATCTGGTATGAATCTGAAGAGTCAGTGGCTCAAGATGAGGAAAATGATAACTCGGAAAAGGCTATTGGATTTATCAAGAACTAATTGCTAATTTTAAAAAAGTGGTCTCAGTAGAGTTTTGGAGAGTCAAGAAGTCAGTCGTTGTAAATGGCATATTTGAAGAGTGAGTGTGATTTAACCAAATATGTTTTTGGGTTCTTAAAGTATTATTTAACCCCTTTATTATGGGAAAATTTAAACATATAAAAAGGTACAGAGAATAGTGTCATGAACCCCCATAAACTCGTACTCAGCTTCAACAATTATCCCCCACATACCAGAGTGAGTTGAAGAAAATCCCGTATATCCTATCATCGCAAATATTTTTGTATGATTGCTAAAAGATGAGAACTTTCTTATTGGTATATTCTTGACATTCATGGATATAGTTGCCCACAGAGGCCTTTATTTTTGGGATACTTTGCATTACATGGTTTGAGACTTAACATTTTAGGATGTCTAAATCTTTGCTATCAAATTGAACTTTCTCTGATGGAGGAACTGTCCCATATTTGTGCTGTTTAATATGGTGATGGCTACAGTGACTGAGAACTGATTTCAAAATTTTATTTCACTTTAATTTCAGTAGTCTCATGTGGCTAATTAACCCTTTATCTGTCTTTAACCATCCTCTTAAAACTGAAGAATATCCCTTTCAGAAATCTGTGCATGTGTACTTTAAATTATCTACATAATCAAGGTGAGTTAAGTTGATTATAATAGGGAAATAGAGCATGTGATGACTCATGAATTTAGACAGATTTTAGGCCACCTCTGGACTAAAGATATTTTGATCTGTAGTACTTAAGGCTGCATAAAATCCATTCTTAGATCTTTTAAATCTCTGTCCTTGGTGTCTAGCATAATGTCCTTCATACAGGCAACCATAAAATATTGAATCTGTCCAGTCATTAGGAATCTGAGTAAACAGGTCTTTCTTCTTTAAGCAGGTGACAGAAGCACTAATATATTGACATTAAGTAAATAGGACAAAACTAGATGGCTATTGAAGTTACTAATTTGCAAACCTTTTATGTTTGTTTATCAAGTTGTTTAATATGGAATGTTTCTTTCCTTTGGCCTGTGAAACTTCTATAGTTAATGTGATATGGGGGAAAAGTTATGGGGCAGGAGTTAGGGATACTGAACTGTGGTCTTTGCTCCGCCACCTTATACATTATGAGCCCTTAAAGCGTTCATTTTAACCTCTCTAGGTAAAATGAGAAGAATCTACCCATATAATATGGCCTGCATAGATGGTCCTCTGTAGGCTCCACCCAGGGACTTACTGTCAGCACCCTCTCATATATTCCTACCTATTTAATGCTCTCAGAGCTTTCAGAAATTGAGAGTAGTTCCTCTTCACAGAAAGACTGAGTACGTTTAGTTTTATTTATTTATTTATTTAAAATTTTATTTATTTATTTTTGGCTCTGTTGGGTCTTCATCGCTGCTCACGGGCTTTCTCTAGTTGCAGCGAGCGGGGGCTGCTCTTCATTGCGGTGCGTGGCCTTCTCATTGCGGTGGCTTCTCTTGTTGCAGAGCACGGGCTCTACACACGTGGGCTTCAGTAGTTGTGGCATGAGGGCTCAGTAGTTGTGGCTCACGGGCTCTAGAGCACAGGCTCAGTAGTTGTGGCTCATGGGCTTAGTTAGTTGCTCCGTGGCATGTGGGATCTTCCCAGACCAGGGATCGAACCCGTGTCCCCTGCATTGGCAGGTAGATCCTTAACCACTGCACCACCAGAGAAGCCCCCCCTTTTTAAAAAAAATATTATTTATTTATTTTTGGCTGCATTGGGACATTTAGTTTTAAATAAAGCATTCCTTTTGTTCTTTCAAAATTCTTTAGTTGAACTTTCCTCTCCAAAATATTGTACATTTGTTTTCAAAACCTCTGATACTGCAATAATTAGTCTTCTATGTGAAAACAATCTAAATAGTTATTTCAACCTCAGTCTGATTGATATTATTCTAAATACTGTGATGATTTATTTTTATTTTTCAGAATTTTTTCATTTGTGCCTGGTTATGGCTTGAAGTGTGTTCTTCCCAAATTCGTATGTTGAAGTTTAACCTCTAGTACCTCAGATGCAACTGGTTAAGGTGAGGTCCTCCTGGGGTAGGATGGGCCACTATACAGTATGACTCGTGTCCTTAAAAAAAGGGGAAATTTGGACACAGATATATACAGAGAGAATGCCGTCTGAAGGTGAAGGCAGAGATCAGGGTGATGCTTCTGTACACCAAGGGATGCCAAGGACTGCCAGCAAACCACCAGAAGCTAGGGAAGAGGCTTGGAACAGATTCTTTTCACAGCCCTCAGAAGGAACTAACTCAGCCAACACCTTGATTTTGGATTGTAGCCTCCAGAACTGTGAGACAATAAATTTCTGTTGTTTAAACCAGTTTGTGGTACTTTGTTACAGCAGCTCTAGCAGACTAATACAGTGCTTAATATCACTTTGCAACCAAATATAGAAATATAGCACCTCCTGACAGCTGTAATGGTTAATGTGTATTTCCTGTCAAACTGTCAATACTAGATATCAATTGACATTTGATTACTTAGTACAGATCAGACCCTGTTGTAAGTACTTTACAGTCTTAGCTAGTTTAACCCTTAAAACCAACCCCGTGAGATCTTTGGAGAAGTGGTTGATTTCAGGGCTGGGGCAGGGAAAATACAAAATAAGCTGGAGAGTATTCTGGTGCCAGAAAATAAGGAAGTGTTTATGAAAGGATGGGGGACATGTTGAAAGGGCACAGGAGCCAATGTGAAAGAGCGCCCAACAAGGAAAGTTGGAAATTTTCGAGCAACAAAATAAATAATGGTGATATTGGATTATAACCCACATAATTAAGATATTTATGAATACTTATTTAAATAAATAAATAGATAAGAAAGGACTGCTCTTATAGTAAATAGAATGAGGGAAATAGAAAATCACCGTTGGAATACCACAGTGCTAATTGCTACAGGCGAGATCCATTTGATGAATGCTAAAATTAGAGGGCAAAATTTTGCGAAGACACAGGATATTTGAATAATCTCAAAGTATATTCCTCAAGATATTTATTATTTACAAGGGGAAAAACAGTAACTTATGGTAAAGAAACTCTGTGGAGATTGCCATAATCAAGTGATCAAGGTTAACATCACTAGGAATAAGACATTAATATGACATCATGTATTTATTTTATGATGCACTGAGAAAGGCACATCAGTTCTGTGGTGGTCTTGTCAAAAATGTATGACCTCGGGCTTCCCTGGTGGCGCAGCGGTTGAGAGTCCGCCTGCCGATGCAGGGGACACGGGTTCGTGCCCCGGTCCGGGAGGATCCCACATGCCGCGGAGCGGCTGAGCCTGTGCGTCCGGAGCCTGTGCTCCGCAATGGGAGAGGCCACAACAATGAGAGGCCCGCGTACCGCAAAAAAAAAAAAAAAAAAAAAAATGTATGACCTCATTCTAATGCGAAAACATTAGACAAATCTAAATTGAGGGACATTACACAAAATAACTGACCAGTTTTCTTTACAAGTGTCAAGGTCGTAAAAACAGGAAAGACAGGAAATGTCACTGATGAGAGGAGACTAAGGAAGTTTGTAACTTTTCTGTAAAATAAAAAGTTGACATAGAAAACAAACTTATGGTTACCAAGGGGGAAAGGTGGGGAGGGATCATTTAGGAGTTTGGGAATAGAAGATACAAACTACTATATATAAAATAGATAAACAGCAAGGTCCTATGGTATAGCACAGGGAACTATATTCAATATCTTGTAATAAGCTATAATGGAAAAGAATATAACAACTAAATACATATATATATATATATATATATATAAAACAATCACTTTGCTGTATACCAGAAACTAACACAACATTGAAATCAAATATATTTCAGTGAAAAAAAGTTGAAATATTCCTATAAGATAGGTACTACTGTTATTCTTATTTTACCATGAGGAAATTCAGGCACAGATAGGTTAAATAACTTGTCTCAGTAGTATATACAGTTAGTAACTGGCTAAACTTGGGTTTCAGCTCAACAGCCTGGTTCTAGAGCTCCACTACTAAGACACTAAACTATACAACCTTTCCTTGATAAATTTTGTATAGGTAGAAGGTGTGCAGGAAGTAAGGATACTTTGGCGTTCCCAAAACCATGAGTGAAAAAACTGTAATCATCTCTGGAAGGTTGAGCTACATGAACTAAATGTTAGATAAGATTAAGTGTTTCTCAGGTATTTTGCTGTATTGGACTTTTGTAATTTATATGAAAAATTCTTAATACATGTAACTTACAGTTAAGTAGAGAGTAAGATAAACAAATTAGTTTTAAAATTCAGTGGCTTTGAGGACTTCCTTGGTGGCTCAGTGGTTAAGAATCCACCTGCCAATGCAGGGGCACAGGTTCGATCCCTGGTCCAGGAAGATCCCACATGCCGTGGAGCAACTAAACCTGTGCGCCACAACTACTGAGCCTGTGCTCTAGAGCCCGTGAGCCACAACAACTGAGCCCATGTGCCACAACTACAGAAGCCCACGCTCCTAGAGCCCGTGCTCTGCAACAAGAGAAGCCACCGCAATGAGAAACCCACACACCACAGCGAAGAGTAGCCCCTGCTCGCCACAACTAGAGAAAAGCTGTGTGCAGCAACAAAGACCCTACGCAGCCAAAAATAAATTAATTAATTACAAAAAAGACAGTTTAAAAATTCAATGGCTTTAATAAAATTTGCTTTGTCAATGATTGTGTTACTGGCTGACACTTAATAAGAAGTAATAAGAATCACTTCATGTTGCTTATACACAAGGAAAATCATAGGTTTGTTTAATCATGGAATTAAAATGTGACATTCAAATGAGAATTGTCCAGTCACATCAAGAAGGCAAAAGTACAACTGAAAAAAGTCTTTGGATTTGTAATATCTTACAGAAAAGATAATAGCTTGTTAATTTGCAATTCTAAGATCTGAACAATAAGAGAGGCTTAAGCTGAAACATAGTGAATTTTTTTTAACATCTTTATTGGAGTATAATTGCTTTACAGTGGTGTGTTAGTTTCTGCTGTATAACAAAATAAATCAGCTATACGTATACATATATCCCCGTATCTCCTCCCTCTTGCATCTCCCTCCCTATCCCACCCCTCTAGATGGACACAAAGCACTGAGCTGATCTCCCTGTGCTATGAAACATAGTGAATTTAAGTCATATATATGGAAGAATTTCCTGACTAAAAAGGTTGTAGAAATATTAAGAGTGGGTTATGAAATCACCTGGAGATATTTCCTTTTTTAAACAGAGAAGTGATTTCTTGGAAGAGCTAGGCATACTCAGAACAAGGAGTATACCTACAATACTTAACAGATTTCTATTTTGTGTTGTATAGAACCATATTTGTTGATAATTAAATATTCTTGTTAGTTTTAGTTGGTCTTCCTTGCCTCAATATATGCTTCCTTTTATCAGAACTTCTTGATGACTGACTGAATAAATTTATATAATACAGAATAAATTATATGGCATGGGTTGGGAGTGGGATAGGAAGAAAAGTATTAGAACATAATGCTGTATGAAGTTTTGTGTGTATGGTGGCACAGGAGTATTAAGGACAAATGTTAAAATATTGTTGGAAGAAAAATGAATAGCCACAGTGTTCAGGATAAGATTAGTTAGGCTTTGATTGAAATGATCATTTAAATTGCCTTTGTATAGGAGGATATAAAGAATGTACTGTTACGGATTTTGAAAACTATTTTGGAGAAATAAGCTTAGCTGAAGAGATTTGAATGAGTACAGAAGAAATGCAAATACAGAAGGAATGCTGTTTTAAAATTAGATATGTCTAATCTTTCTATGAAAAGGAGCTATTTTAATTTCCGGAAACTAAATAGCTTCCAGAAGCTATTGATCATAAATGGGTAGTAATATATGAAAGGGTGCTAAAATATGTCTTTGGACAATGTAAAAGAGCCACCTAAGTGGACTATAAGTGGACTATACTCTTTCTCTGGAGTTTTGGGTTACCCTCAATACAAGGAAGATACAACAACTTGAATGCTGACCAGATGAGAGAGACATTGAGATCCTGATCTACTATTTGGAGATTCTGTCTTTTTTTTTTTAATTCATTCATGCATGCATGCATGTATGCTGTGGGTCTTAGTTGCGGCCCACGGGATCTTTTTTTTTTAGTTGCGGCATGTGGACTTTGGGGCATGCATGCGGGATCTAGTTCCCCAACCAGGGATCGAACCCCGGCCCCCTGCATTGGGAGTGCAAAGTCTTACTCACTGGAACACCAGGGAAGTCCCTGGAGATTCTGTCTTCAAAACGAAACAAAACAAAAACTACCTTGAACTAAAATATTAAAGAATTTATCCTCTATACCTAAATGTTATATACTTGTATTGTAAGGTATATGTATTGCCAGTTTTAAACCCCATGAGAGCAAAGACTTTATTTATTGTAATTTTTTAAAAATTGGTATGCTGGGGCTTCCCTGGTGGTGCAGTGGTTGAGAGTCCGCCTGCCGATGCAGGGGACACGGGTTCGTGTCCCGGTCTGGGAAGATCCCACATGCCGCGGAGAGGCTGGGCCCGAGAGCCATGGCCGCTGAACCTGCGCGTCCGGAGCTTGTGCTCTGCAGCAGGAGAGGCCACAACAGTGAGAGGCCCGTGTACCGCAAAAAAAAAAAAAAAAATTGGTATGCTGGAAAATGTGTTTTACTAGAGTTGAAGGGAGGGTATTTTCGAGCTTTGTTTTTCTTTCTTGGGTTTTTAGTTTTGATTACTTCATTATTGTATTATTGAGAAATGTTTTTCCAAAGTCAAAACTTATTTGCTTAAATTTTGCTGTAGAAAAGTTAAGGTGCATATTAAAGGAACTACACTCACAGTTCAGAGAAAGACTTTTAATCGGTAACACAGACACTATGATAGTCTTAAACTGTTGCTTCGTCCTCCTTCAAAGCATGTGTCCCTTATTCTCCATGAAGAAAAACAAAAGGTGTATTTTTTTTTTAACAGACCAACCTATGATTGCTTGCTTTTTTCACTCTTAATGACAATTTTTAATGAACAGAAAATGTTAGTTTTAATGTAGATAGATGTATCAGTGTATAAAAATCTGATTTTTATGTCCCATTTTAAGTTTTTCCATAGCCTGAGTAATGAAGATAGTCTCCCCTATTATATTTTAGAAATTTTTTGTGTTTTGTTTTGCTTTGTCTTTCACATTTAGGTTTATAATCCAACTGAAATTTATCTTTATGTGTACTATGAAATAGATGTCAGGTTTAATTTTTTTCAGTATGGATATGTAATTATCCGAGCATCATGTATTTAAAAACATTTCTTTTCCTCAGTTCTCTGCCATATCGGTTTTATAATGACCAACTGTCTATAAATTCATTGACCTGGTTCTGGAATTTCTATTCTGCTAATTGCTTAGTCTACCCTTGCAACAATACAAAACTTACTATAACTTAATATAAAAATTACTGATTTACCAGAGAGCAAATCCTCCCACCTTATTGGTTTTTTGTTTGTTTGTTTGTTTTGGGTTTTTTTGCGGTATGTGGGCCTCTCACTGTTGTGTCCTCTTGCGTTGCGGAGCACAGGATCCGGACGCGCAGGCTCAGCGGCCATGGCTCACAGGCCCAGCTGCTCCGCGGCATGTAGGATCCTCCCAGACCGGCGCACGAACCTGTGTCCCCTGCATCGGCAGGCGGACTCTCAACCACTGTGCCACCAGGGAAGCCCAAAGCTTACTTTGATGTTAGTATAGGTATACCACCTTTCTTTTGGCTAATGTTTTCATAGTATTTATATTTTTCTATCCTTTTTAATTAATTTATTTATTTTGGCTGCTGTGCCCGGCATATGGGGATCTTAGTTCCCTGACCTACCAGGGCTCGAACCCGTGTCTCCTGCATTGGCAGACAGATTCTTAACCACTGTGCCACCAGGGAAGTCCCTCTATCTTTTTACTCTCAACATTTTTGTATTCTTATGTTTCAGATGTGGCTTAGTAGTCATCTAGTTAAGTTTTGTGTTTGTCCAGTCTGATAATTGTTTTTAAGATTGGAACATTAGTACATTTACATTTAATATAATTATATATTTGGATTTAAAATAAATCTACCATCTTCTCAATGTGCTTTCTTTTTGTCCTGAGTGTTTCTTTTTCTCTTCTTGTGTTATTTGAATTTGTAGTCTTTTAAAAAAGTATTCCATATTCTTCATTAATTGGGAAGTTATACAATTTTCTTTTCTTTTTCTTTTTGTGATTAGCCCAGAAGTTGTGGCATGCAGCCATGACTTACAAAAGTTTACAGGTAATTGATTCCTTTACCCTTCTGGGCAGTGCAGGGACTGTGGCAGTCTAATTCTACTTACCATTCTTCCTTCTGACTTGACTTACTATGTGTACTTTAAGAGTGTGTGTGTGTGTGTGTGTGTGTGTGTGTGTGTGTGTAAAACCCCATAAGATGTTATTATTTCAGACAGTGATTATTTAGATTTTATTTTTACAAGGAAAACTTTTTATTGAAGTGTAACATATAGAAAAGCATACGAATCTTAAGTGTACAGCTTGAATGAGAAAAATTGCTAGTTATATTGACCTGAATATTCCCATCGTTACAAAATTATTTCTTACATTAATTAGTAAATTTGGCCTTCTGGTTCTAAAACCTCAGTTCACTGAGTTTTATCATAAGTGTGCCCCTGTGAGCTATATCTACTTTCATTTTTCCAAGACTGCAGACTCTGGACAACCTTAGTGAATACTGTCTACTTGACGGTTTTTTTCATTGATTATTTCATTTAGTGCTAGACAGGGACCAACATTGAGTGTAGCCATGAACAAGATAGATGAGGTTCCTATTCTACAGCTTATCATTTGTACGTTGGGAGAGGTAAACTATTAAATAAATGCACAAACAAGATAATATGAGTTAAGTTCCTTATATTGCCATTTTTTTCTTATTTTTCCCTGTAAGAAGTGGATCATGCTTTTCTACACTTAGACTTAAAAAGGTTTTGAGTAAAGTTAATGCTGGAAAAGCTAGTCTTATGCTAGTACTTATTTTGAACTTCCCACTGAACTGTTCTTTGAGGGTACAGATTATTTTCAAGTTATCTTTTTAAAAACATTTTTTTATTGAATATAGTTGATTTGTGTTAGTTTCTGGTGTAGAGCAAAGTGATTCAGTTATATATATGTATGCATGTATGTATGTATATATATTCTTTTCCGGATGGTTTATTATAGGATATTGAATATAGTTCCCTGTGCTATACAATAGGAGCTACTTACTTATTTCTTTACGATTGCATTGGGTGTTCGTTGCTGCACGCGGGCTTTCTCTAGTTGGGGTGAGCGGGGGCTGCTCTTTCTTGCGGGGTGTGGGCTTCGCATTGAGGTGGCTTCTCTTGTTGCGGAGCAGGGGCTCTAGGCGTGCAGGCTTGAGTAGTTGTGGCTTGCAGGCTCAGTAGTTGTGGCTTGTGGGCTCTAGAACACAGGCTCAGTATTTGTGGCGCATGGGCTTAGTTGCTTCGCGGCATGTGGGATCTTCCTGGACCAGGGATCGAACCCATGTCCCCTGCATTGGTAGGCGGATTCTTAACCACTGCGCCACCAGGGAAGTCCCTAGGACCTTTTTGTTTATTTTATATATAGTAATTTGTATCTGCTAATCCCAAACTCCTAATTTATCCCTCCCCCAGCCCCCTTTCCCCTTTGATAACCATAAGCTTGTCTTCTAAGTCTGTGAGTCTGTTTCTGTTTTGTAAATAAGTTCATTTGTATCATATTTTAGATTCGACATATAAGTGATATCATTTGGTATTTGTCTTTCTCTTTCTGACTTACTTCACTTAACTTAGTATGAAAGGTCCATCCATGTTGCTGTAAATGGCATTATTTCATTCTTTTTGATGACTGAGTAGTATTCCATTGTGTATATATACCACATCTTCTTTATCCATTCATCTGTTGATGGACATTTAGGTTGCTTCCATGTCTTGGCTAGTGCTGCAATGAACATTGGGATGCATGTATCTTTTTTAATTAGTCCAGCTCGTCATTTTATCCTTAAGATACATTCATAGATGAATGTTAACTTTGTTGTAGGAATAAAATAAAAGCCCTGCTGCTATCTAAAATACTTCTAGAAATACAATCTTAGGCTGAAAGTATTTTATTTTATTTTTTTGTCGCCCTGCATGCCTTAGGGGAATCTCAGTTCCCTGAACAGGGATTGAACCCGGGCCATGGCAGTGAAAGCCTAGAATCCTAACCATTAGGCCACCAGGGAGCTTGGCTGAAAGTAGTTTTGAGAGGTAATTTAGTTTTTCTCTCCTCCAGGCAGAACCACATCTGATACTGAATCCATAAGTTCATAATGTAACCAGGAAAGAAAAGTTCCACAAAACTGGTTTACATGAGCAAAATCTCAGGTTCCAAGGAACCTGTTATGCTTGAAGAATAACCAATAGCTTTCCATCATTGTCAGATGGTATTTGTGTTTGGCAAGGTTAGGAGATGAGACTAGAAAGGCTCAGCTCAAGTTTGAATGCCTGCTAAGGATCTTTAGCTTATGGTGACTGGGGAGCCTTGGAATGTTTATAAATTGTTGAAACATACCTCTGGCAGTATAGAGGATGGATACTTTGTTTGCACAGTGCTTTATTCTCTTGTTCACCCTCTTTCAGTGGTTGTAAACTCCTTTGCGTTCAAGGCCTTACTTACATTTGTTTTTCATTCTCATCCTCCAACCTCCTTGTTTCCTAGCGCTTGGAAGTTTTGGAATGAAGTGAGAAATAGTAGCCATCCAAGCATTAATATATTTGTTTATGTTTTATTCATCTTTGGTAAGAGTAGCCAGTGGGTCATTACCTTTATGTGAATATCTTTTCTGTCTTCACGTTTTGTGTAGTCAAATATTTTCTGTTTTTACTTTGGATGTCTCCATTTCATCATCCTGGAAACTCATATCACAGGTCTGATGCCTTTAACGTAAATATTATTATAAAGAAATAAAGCATATTTATTAAAAAAACAACTTTTGAGCCATAGATGTGAAATTACTTATTCAGCAAATATTTTATACAACCAAATTCATTCTCCCCATTTTTGAATGTAATTGTACAAGTGTAGTTGTAGTTCTCTTCTTTTTTTTTTTAATCATCTTTATTGGAGTATGATTGCTTTACAATGGTGTGTTAGTTTCTGCTTTATAACAAAATGAATCAGCTCTACATATACATATATCCCCATATCTTCTCCCTCTTGCATCTCCCTCCCATCCTCCCTTTCCCACTCCTCTCGGTAGTCACAAAGCACCGGGCTGATCTCCTGTGCTATGTGGCTGTTTCCCACTAGCTATCTGTTTTACATTTGGTAGTGTATATATGTCCATGTCACTCTCACTTCATCCCAGCTTACCCTTCCCCCTCCATGTGTCATCAAGTCCATTCTCTACGTCTGCTTCTTTATTTCTGTCCTACCCCTAGGTTCCTCAGAACCTTTTTTTTTAGATTCCATATATATGTGTTAGCATACGATATTTGTTTTTCTCTTTCTGACTTACTTCACTCTGTATGACAGAATCTAGGTCCATCCACCTCACTACAAATAACTCAATTTCATTTCTTTTTATGGCTGAGTAATATTCCATTTCTTCGTTTTTTTTTTTTTAAGCTTTAGGAAAAATGAAATCTTTATTCAGTTTAGGTCTTTAGAGAAAGGCTACTAGCTTTATGGAACTTCAGTGTTGTTGACTAGGTTCGCTACATTGGAGTAGTGTTAGCTTGGTTTAATTGATTTTCTGTTTTGCTGTAGAATTGCATCACCTAGATGAGACATCTTGGCTGTGATATTGCAGTGAGTTTTGCTTGCAGCTGAGCTTTTTCGCTATGGTCCCTAGGTACGTTTTTCAGGTGTCTTCATTACCATGATGGACTACAGGTAGTGTTGTTTTTGTGTGTTTGCTTGTTGTATTTTTATGCTTAACTTCTAACTAAAATCATAGCGTCTGATTTAAGGTACTGTTATTATCATAGCACATTAATCTTTTATAATGGCTTATTTTTGTGGGGAAAAATTAGAATATATAAATATCTTGTTGTCTGTTTCAGTATTATCTGACCAATATAACTGACCAGATTATGAAGCAGTTCATAAATGTTCATTTATATAGGTTGTAGAATAATTGAGACTTCTCCTTTTATGCAAACATTAGTCTTACAATCTTTGAATCCTAAGTATTCTTGAAGAGTATATTATGTGAGGAATTACTTTACCACTTACAGAAGTTATCTCTTAAATTAGTATACCTTGGTCTTCTAGAGGCCCAATAATTAGTTCCTCTAATCTTTAATAATCAGCCCCTTTTTTAGTTATCTTTGGTGCTCCAGTATTAAAATTATTATACATAGTAAAATTTACCATTTTAACTTATTTCTATATGTACAGTTCAGTGGCATTAAGTATTTCACATTGTACAATAATCACCACAATGGATTTTATTTATCTATCTATTTATTTATTTATGGCTGTGTTGGGTCTTCGTTGTTGTGTGCGGGCTTTCTCTACTTGTGGCGAGCAGGGGTTACTCTTCATTGTGGTGCGCAGGCTTCTCATTGCAGTGGCTTCTGTTGTGGAGCACGGGCTCTAGGCGTCCCTTTCATTGGCAGGAGGATTCGTAACCACTGAGTCACCAGGGAAATCCATGATAGATTTTTAATAACAGCTTTATTGAGATGAAATCATACATCACACAGCCCTTTTTTCCATGGAATCTGAGGGAGCTCTCGCAGATTTTGATTTCCCACTCTAGGACTCGTATCTAGATCACCGTGGTGACTGAACAGAGGTTGATGAGAGCTATTAGAGTTTTTTAATTTGTGGACCAGAAGTGATGAAACTCCAGTCGGATGTTGCCATACCGATTCCAAAAGACCATCAGGTTCTAATCAAAGTCCAAGCATGTAGTGTAAACCCAGTGGACACACAAATTCACTCTGGTACCTACAGTAGAAAACCACTTCCACCTTATACTCCTGGATTAGATGTGGCTGGGATAACAGGAGCTGTTGGAGAAAGTGTATCTGCTTTCAAGAAAGGTGACAGAGTTTTCACTACCAGCATGATCTCTGGGGGCTACGCAGAGTATGCTCTGGCAGCCAATTACCCTGTTTACACACTGCCGGAAAAACTGGACTTTAAACAAGGAGCTGCCATACGCTGCCAGTATCCCGTATTTTACTGCTTATTGAGCTCTGCTCCACAGTGCCTGTGTGAAAGCTGGAGAAAGTGTTCTGGTTCATGGAGCTAGTGGAGGAGTTGGGATAGCAGCATGCCAGACTGCTAGAGTTTATGGCTTAAAAGTTTTGGGCACAGCTGGTACTGAGGAAGGACAAAACACTGTTTTGCAAAATGGGGCCCACGAAGTGTTTAATCACAGAGAAATTAATTATATTGATATAATTAAGAAATCTTTTGGTGAAAAGGAGTTGATGTGATTATTGAAATGTTAACTAATGTAAATCTTAGCAATGATTTGAATCTCTGTCACATGGAGGACGAGTAATAGTTGTTGGCAGCAGAGGTCCTGTTGAAATAAACCCACGGGAGACATCATGGCAAAGGAATCTAGCATAATAGGAGTTGCTCTCTATATATCCACCAAGGAGGAATTTCAGCAGTTTGCAGCAGCCCTTCAAGCCGGAATGGAAATTGGTTGGTTGAGACCAGTATTAGGTCCTCAGATTCCATTGGAGAAGGTGGCCCATGAAGATGATATGCAAAGCAGTGGGGCTACTGGAAAAATAATTCTTCTCTTAACCACTAATCATTTCATAGATTAATGAATTTCATAGATTAATCATTTAATCTATGAAATGATTAATCATTTCATAGATTTCCTATGGAGTTAGAGGTCTCTTACCTCAGTTTTATGTACACTGCATTTGCTTTAATTAGTATTCATTTGATTCAGTGAGTTTCTTATATTTAAAAAAAAGATTTATAAGGGCTTCCCTGGTGGCGCAGTGGTTGAGAGTCCGCCTGCCGATGCAGGGGACACGGGTTCGTGCCCCGGTCTGGGAAGATCCCACATGCCGCGGAGCGGCTGGGCCCGTGAGCCATGGCCGCTGAGCCTGCGCATCCGGAGCCTGTGCTCCGCAATGGGAGAGGCCACAACAGTGAGAGGCCCGTGTACCGCAAAAAAAAAAAGAAAAAAGAAAAAAACCGTTTCAACAAACAAGCTATTTTGCATTTCTTCACTATATATTTTATTTATAATGAAGCTCCTTTGCTTTTATCCACCACTGTTTCCCCCACCACTATTTTGCCTTTTATCTCTTCAGATTTTTAGATTTACTTTTTAATAGATTCTGATCAGTGTTAAATAATGTAGTATGTGTATTGTTCCTGACTTTACTATGATTGGTTCTAGGGTTTTGCCTTTAAGTACATAGGTATTCTTATATATAAAAAGTATTTTGGAAAAACATATACCAAAGTTGTAATGTTAGTTATGTATAGGTGGTAGGATATATGTAATTTTCACTTTGTTCTTGGTCTTTTCTGTGTTGCCCGCTTTATAACATGCATTTTGCTCTTTTATATAAAAAAGGAGGGACATTTTTCAAAACAAAGTAAAAACTGTATGTACTATTTACTAATGAAGAAATGCGTAGATCTACTCATTGCTCCAAAAAGAGACTTCTTCCCAAACATCAGTTTGCTTTTGACCAGGCTCTAGGGAAACTAGCTTTAGCTGTTCAACCTGCTATTTTAGATTCTTTAAAATAAGATGTTTGGGAGTAGGTGATTTTATGGGATTCTTCCTTCTTTGGCTCAGTTTTTTCCTCAGGTTTTCATATAGCACATGGATGGAGGACATTTTAAGAGGCCGGGATCAGGTCTCTAAAAATCAAAAGTTGAAATCAAAAGTTACTTAAATTCATACAAAAACATGAGTGACTAGGTATTGTTTTTTTTTTCCTCCCCAAAGTATTTACATTTAGGAGAGCATTTGAGATATTTATTTGCTCAGTTCTTTTCCAATTGATATAATTTCTTGTATCATTTAGTATTTATTGAATCTATGCCAAGCTACTGGAGATATAGGAAAATTAGATATGGTTCTTGCCCTTGAACACTGTGCCCATTGGTAAGGATATTGGCAGTATACCACTATTGTTTACCTAGTGGCACTTTCATGTGGATTAACTTAAAAATACCAATACAAAGTAGTATGAATCTTTGGGATTGCCCTGCCAAAGAATAGAGATCTGATCCTGAAATGAGTTTCAAAACAATTTTCCATGTCATTTCATTCTTACTCTTAAACAGTCAAGTTCTTGCAGCCCTCATACCCCTCCTAGAACTCTTCATATTTAGTTTTTATGCTTCCCGAGATTAAGCTTTGATTCACTGAATGAAGTGGACCTGACCCTTATATTCCCCAGGTTACTGTCCGGGAAGTTAACTATAATTTCTTCCCAGTGTAATCCTAGTTCTTTTTGTTAGGGGTCAAGTAAATATCTGCTTACCTTTTGTGAATTAGAGATGTCAGCATAACTGATTGTTTTCCTCCATCTCTTCTCTTCATTTTCCTCACCTCTTAACTAAATAAATATTTTTACCTGTGCTCTCAGTTTGAGAGATTATCTTTTGTTTGTTTGTTTGGTTTTTTTTTTTTTATAAGGAGGAGGAGAGGAAAAGGAAGGGGGTGGGGAAGAAGAACTTACTTAGTTGTTTTGGCTGGGCTGAGTCTTAGTTGCGGCACACGGGATCTTCGGGATCTTCGTTGCAGCAAGTTTAGTTGCAGCATGCAGGCTTATTAGTTGCAGCCTGTGGGCTTCTTAGTTGCGGCCTGTGGGCTTCTTAGTTGCAGCATGCATGTGGGATCTAGTTCCCCAACCAGGGATCAAACCCAGGCTCCCTACATTGGGAGCGTGGAGTCTTACCCACTGGACCACCAGGAAAGTCCCGAGATTATCTGTTATTAAAGAAAGACATTTCAACAAACTCAGGCCTGTATGGTTTTTTTGTTTGTTTTTTTTTTAGTGGTTATGTAAGTATTCTCTTTTTATTTGTCACATAGGCCTGTATGTTTGTAAATTATTGTTAGTTGAACCATTGCAGATATTTCCCAATGAATTGAATCGCAGTTCTCTGTAAAAAAAATTGCTTGAGAACCCAATTTAATGTGTTAACTGAATCAATCTTTTTTTTCCTTTTCATTTCAGTTGGAAAGACATCACTGATTACCAGATTCATGTATGACAGTTTTGACAACACCTATCAGGTATTTTGTTTATGCCAACCTACTAGTTGTCTCTTATGTGTTACAGGTCCTTTTAAAAATTCATTTATTTACATTCAGACATGGATATAAAAGCATTTTCTGTAATCTGTAAAATTCTCTATAAATACAAAGTATAACTGATGATGCTCATAGTCCTCAACTTTTTCATTTGATTTCTTTAGCTTCTCTTCCAAAATCTATTGAAAGATTATTGCTAATACCATCTGGGATAGAAGTAAGAGTGATTATAGCTATTCTCTTGGAGAGATTTCCTCCAAGTCTAGGATTCTGTGACATTTTCATCTATACTTGAAGTCAAGAATAAGTGAGTACTATAATTAGAAATCATTAACAGAAGGAGATTTGGGAGTTCACACATATATGGAAAATTAAATAACTCATTCGTAAATAACCAGTGGGTCAAAGACAATCACAAGGGAAATTAGAAAATACTTCGAGATAAATTTAAAAAAAACCCCACAGCATACCAAAACTTATGGGATACAGCTAAAGCAATGTTATAAGGAAAAGAATAGATACATTAAATCAGTAATTTAATCTTCTATCCTAAGAAACTAGAAAAAGAAAAGTAAACCTAAAGCAAGCAGAAGTAAAAACTACTTTAAAATGTAGGTTTTATTATTCAGGTGTGGTGAGGCCAACAGATCAGGAGATGATTGCCATTGTAAAGATAGTTTACTATACTCACAAATTGCAAGAGGAAGGGACACTCCAGGCCATATGAGGGGGGCACATGGAAGAAGTACTGGTATTGGTCAGGAGGTGAAGGGGGGGTGGGCAGGAAATGTAGGCACTAGCCTTTATTGGGATTTCTGTGGGAAGGATGGGTAAGACCAGGTAAGGAAATATAGGATTGCCTACTTTGAGTAATTTCAGTGGTCTCTGGGCTGTAGGGGCTGTTCCTAGTTGTCTGCTACTTGGCCCTAGGGTGATTAGGGCAGGGGAGTAATGACCCTGAGTGTGATAGAGGAGGTGGTTGGGGTATGGGTTTGGATTGGTTGGTTTTCATATTAAAGGCCCTCCACAGGCAAGTTTTACTTCTCTAGGAATTGGCAAACCCTGGGATGGCCAGTCCCTCCAGTATAAGGAAGGCCCCAGGTGTCAGGACAACAAAAATACAGAAAATAAAGACGTGCTTAATTCAGAAGCTGATAAAGATTAGAGCAGAAATATATGGAAGAGAGAACAGAAAAACAAGAAATTCAGTGAAACCAAAAGTGGTTCTTAGAGAAGATCAGCAAAATTGACAAACCTAAAGGTAGACTAATCAAGAAAAAAGAAGGCTCAAACTATTAAAATCAGGAGTGAAGGAGAAGACCTTACAGAAATAAACAGGATTATAAGGGAATACTGTGAACAGTTATATGCCAACAAATTAGATAACCTAGATGAAATGGATAAATTCCAAGAAAGATACAAACTATCGAAACTAACTCAAGAAGAAATAGAAAATTTGAATATACCTATAATAAGTAGATAGAGTTATCAATCAAAAAACTTCTTACAAAGAAAATCGCAGGACTAGATGGCTTCACTGGTCAATTCTATGAAATATTTAAAGAACAACACTAATACTTCGTAAACTTCCAAAAGCAGAAGAAGAAATACTTCCCAACTTATCCCATGAGGTCAGTATGACTCTCATACCCAAACCAGGCAAAGACATCAAAAATAAAACTACAGACTAATATCCTTTATGAATATAAACACAATAGTCCTCAGCAAAATACTACCGAACTGAATCTGGTAACTTGTAAAAAGGTTCTATACCATTTACCAAGTAGGATTGGTAGGTTAGTACCAAGATTACAAGGTTGGTTTAACATACAGAAAGTGATGTAATACGCTATATGAATAGAATAAAGGACAAAATCAGGGGAATTCCCTGGCAGTCCAGTGGTTAGGGCTCCACACTCTCACTGCTGAGGGCCCGGGTTCAATCCCTGGTCGGGGAACTAATATCCTACAAGCCACTCAGTGCTGCCAAAAAGAAAAAAAAAAGCCACGCAGTGTGGACAAAATCACACGATTATTTCAACAGACACAGAAAAAGCATTTGACAGAATCCAGTAGCCTTTCATGATAAAAACACTTGGCAAATTAGGAATACAAGGGAACTTTCTAAATGTGATAAGGGGCATCTCTATGAAAGACCCACAGCTAACATCAGACGTAATGTTTAAAGGCTGAATGCGTTCTCTTTAAGATCAAGAACAAGACAAGGATGTCTGCTCTCAGTTGCATATGTATCTAAGTTATATGTTTGTATGTATCTTAGTTTAAAATGCTTAATTGTGAAACGAAAATCAAAGAAAAAGCTAAAACGAATAAATTAGTAATCTTCATACCAGGTACTTTCACTGAGGCCCTAAGCACATTATAAATCTTTTTCTGTATTAACTTTTTTGCTGCACGGCCTGTGGGATCTTAGTTCCCCAATCAGGGGTCAAACTCACGCCCCCTGCAGTGGAAGCGCAGAGTCCTAACCACTGGACCGCCAGGAGAGTCCCTGTATCAACTTTCTGAAATATTCTTATTAAAATTTTTAAAAATCCCTTTTAATTGAAGTATTTTACATCTGTATTACTGTGTAGTTAGTATAAAAACTTGATTTCAATTATTTGTCTTAGGAGTGTATCAAATGTTGATCTGATTAAAGGAATGGTTAATTTCCATAGTAATTAACTGCCTCTGTCTCAATTATTAAACCATTTTTTATTTTTCAGAAAGCTTTTAGGGTAAATATAAAATCTGAATCCTGTCCCTTTTTTAGTATGTATTTTCCCATATTTGAAATATTTATTTTATTTCAGGGATATGCCTTCTGGTTTGAACACTAAGAAAACTGAAAAACTTGGGCATTTGTTTTCTAGGAAAAAGTTTGTCCAAATTTGTACAATTTGTCCAAAACCATCCAACTACTAAATGGTAGAACTAAGATGTAAACAAAGGTTTTTCTAATTGATCTTTGACAAAGGAGCAAAGGCAGTACAATGGAGCAAAGATAGCCTCTTCAACAAATTGTGCTGGGACAGCTGGTCATCCGCATGCAAATGAATGTAGACACAGAGGTTATTCTCAGAATGGACCTAAACACAGACCTAAATGTAAAACTCTGTAATAAGCTACTGGAAGGTAACATTGGAGAGAACCTAGATGATCTTGCATATGGCAGTGACTTTTTAGATACAATACTAAAGGCATGATCCATAAAAGAAGCAGTTGATAAGCTGGACTTCATTAAAATTAGAAACTTCTGCTCTGCCAAAGACAGTGTTAAGAGAATGAGAAGACAAGCCATAGATTTGCAAAAGGCACACATGACAAAAGACTTATCCAAAATATTCAGTGGGATCTTATAATCGATAGTAGTAAAGAATTATTAATTCCTTACATTTTGATAAATTTTGACAGATATGTACACCTATGAAGCTACTACTACAATCAAGATTAAGAACATTTCCATCTCACCCCCAAAGGAATTTGTTTCTAATTAAGCCTTTTATTAAAACCCATAACGATCATGAAACAGGAATGACTAAAACATAAACATGACATTTAAGAAAAGTCACTTCTTAAAAGCCAATGAATATGTATAGTATGAATTTTATTACATTCTTTTGAATATTTCAGAAATGGTTTAGTCACATCTTAAGACACTATAAAAAGAACAAGTTTAGAAATGAAAAAATAGTACAGTTAGCAAGAGTACTTCGGGTTTTTTTGGACCCGTTTATATCGGATATCCTCAATTTTCTAGGTCCCTGCAACTCTACAGCTTATAGCTTCACCTAGATGACCTCTTGCATACCATATTTTGATTCTGAGCAATGGTTCTCTCTCTCTTCAGCAGAGAAACTATAAATACCATTCTTAGGGACTGAAGAAAGTATTGATGTCATTGAGCCATATGTAGAAAGTTCCTGAGAGTGTTGAGCTCATATCTTTGGGAGTGGAACCAAATACCATACGCTAAAAAATTTGAACTAGAGTCAGAGTCTTAGGCTAAAAAATTATGAGCTAGAGCCTGTAGTTGGAGTCCTCTGAGTATTTCTGAAGTATTTCATTTTACCCAAGTTCTCTGTGAAATTAAGGAGATATTTCCGGCACACCTAAAGTGCTGTTGCTACTTATGCAGTAAGACTATTGCTGCTGTTCATTCAGACATTTATAAGGGCAGTGATGTTGATGGGGTGAGGTTACATAGAATTTGAGAGATAAGGAAAGATTTTGATTCTTTGTGAAGAAGTTGTTGCTAGTGAAGCCAAAATATCATTGTACTTTGGCATTAATAGGAGATACTGATTTACAATGTAAACTACAAGTTTTTGTAAGAATTAGGTACAGTCCGAGGTATTATCTTAGTTTAGCTCTAACAGGAAAATTTGGATAATGTAGCACCCTACATCCTTACCTAGGGAAATCAGCTTGACAGCATATCAAGTATTAACTTGATATATGAAGAATTGACCATATGTTGTTAGCTGCAAACTTAGTTATCAGGTGAAGAGTTGTTCAGTGGATTATTTGAAGATTCCCTACCCCTACCTCCACCATACACACAAGAGAAAGACTTCTGAAATGAATAATTGAAGAGCTAGTCTCATAGCTAGAAATGTATTATTGAGCCGTATGTAATATATATCTGAAACTTAGTGAAGTTTTATTTCACAAAAAAGATAAATTTTATGTAATTCATAATTCATGCCCTATTTATGATTCCTTTGCACTGAATTAATTTCATTTGAAAAAGACTAAACTGGTTGGCCAGAATAGTCCTTAATTGACCATATTTTGGTCATTATTTCAAAGTAAAGCAAAAAATCTAAGTTATCTGGGAAAATTATTTCTAGTTAGAGAGTCTGGAAGCGTTTCTCTTAAGTTGCTCTAGCATTCACCACTTCTTTTTCTTTTACCAATTATAAACGAACAGATTTTTCTAACAGTTTCAACTATATCAGTTTGAACCATACTACATTGCTATTTTTATCATTCAAAAGTGGTATAATATTGGCCATTTTATATAGTTCAGCTTAATGTAAATAAGCTCGAGAAAGATTCCCACAGTTGGAGTAGTTTAATTCTTTTATTTGAGGAAGATTATATTGCTCAGAGTAACCTTAGAGATTACTTTGAATTTAGAGAATTTCTTATTCCAAAGGCTGTTACAAATCAACAGTTAAGTTCAGGACAGCATAGATAAAACAGTGAGTTTTATTTATTTATTTTTAAAATTTTATTTACTTTTGGCTGCATTGGGTCTTCGTTGCTGCGCGCAAGCTTTCTCTAGTTGTGGCGAGCTGGGGCTACTCTTTGTTGCGGTGTGCGGGCTTCTTATTGCTGTGGCTTCTGTTGTTGCAGAGCATGGGCTCTAGGTGTGCAGGCTTCAGTAGTTGTGGCACGTGGGCTTAGTAGTTGTGGCTTGCAGGTTCAGTAGTTGTGGTGCACGGGCTTAGTTGCTCTGTGGCATGTGGGATCTTCCCGGACCAGGGATCCAACCTGTGTCCCCTGCATTGGCAGGCGGATTCTTAACCACTGCACCACCAGAGAAGTCCAAGCAGTGGGTTTTAGACACTCTAATGAACTTGTCCAGAAAGATGGTGGTGGTGAATAAATATATCCTTAATCTCTTTAAGTTAAAGCTCTAGATTATTCTATACAGAATTCTAGATTATCAGTAGAAACAAAATCCTTAACTAGATGGACTGTTTTGCTGATTCTGTGTTTGATTTGTCTTTTTATTTTTGTTTAATTTTTAATGACTTTTTTTTTTTTTCCTTTTCCAGAAGTATTGTCATTTTATTTGGGGTGGGGGTGAGGTTCTTTTTTTTCACTGTGGTAAGAACACTTACATGAGATTTTACCTTCTTATTAGATTTTTAAGTGTATACAATGCAGTATTGTCATCTACATGCACAATGCTGTGTAGCAGATCTCTAGAACTTGTTCACCTTGCAGAACTAAAATTTTATGTCCATTTTAATGACTCATTTTTAAAATTCACAGACTCTACCTAGTTTCTGTCCTAATTGACAGAAATATAATATGGCACAAAGGTATCTAGGGGGAAAATGTATATACATATATTTTTTCCCACATATGTACATATACGTAAACATTTTTAAATGGGATTCCCTTCTAAACTGGATTCTGTATCAGCATCTTCTTTCTGGGGTCGTTTTCCTTTCCTCATTCTTTTTATTTATCTCTGTTACTCAATTTTAAATTCTTTTAACTTCCCCACTCTTTTCTTCCTTTGGTCATTGCCTCTTTCAACTCATTATTTCTCTATTTTCTCTTGATAGAGAAGGCAGCAACCAGGCAACAGAGCTTTACGTGTTTGGACCACAGAAGGAAACTGATTATGATTGCTTCATACGGAAGAAAACTTGTTTTCCTTACCTAGTTAGTTTTGTATTGGAAAAATCATGTCCCATATGGAAAATCATAATGTTTATGGGTCTCTGGCTTCTGTGGCATCAGGACAGGTGACAAACCACTATTTATGGAGTCAGAATAGTAGCTTACATCTGAATCTTTTATAAAATAGCTGTAGGGGTAAATAAGCACCATTCTAAGTGGAGAGCATCCAAATAAAATAGCTAAACAAGTAAAAGTTACTGTTATCTTGGCTCCAATATATTTGGATAACATTGTTCAATCTAGAATTGTGAGCTCCTTTTATAAGTACTCAGTTTAATTTGTTTTTTTTTCAAAGCAGACCCCTGCCCCCTCAAAACCAATGAATTAGTTAACATTTAAGATAATATGAAGTTGTAAATTAAGATACATGGGAGAATTTTCTCTTTGGTTTCTTCTGCAGTTATTGCCTTTTGCACTTTTTTAAGGAGATGAGCAAGAAGCAGCACTAATGTCTCATCCATCTTTTATGAAAATTTGAATTAGTTCCTCATCAGTAGCATTCAAGATGCTGGAAAAGCTGATAACGATTAGTTTCCCAGCCATCTCCTTTCTTTTCTTCCTGCTGTTGGCTTAATTCTTACAGCTGATCGACTTCTATGCTGTAGTAGCTCAGCTTGGAATAAAATTAACTAAGAAGAAGAGTAACAACAGGATGTTTTTCAGGTTAATCTTGATCTTTATAAGTTCAGTGATATAACTGATGCCCCAAAACTAGGATAGTACAGTGCAAGGAGGGGACTGTTGTACATTTTATCATAAAGTCTGACTTTGTACTAATTGTAAAAAATTTATGTCTTGACTGTGAGATCTGAAAATGCTTGTTTCTATTTATAGCCATTAAAAATTATTTTGGGCTGTTTATAACAAACACAAAATAACACTGATAAGTGACATGAGAATTTTTTTTCATGTAAAAGAAGTCTAAAGGTAGTGTGTTTCAGCACTTGCGTGGCAGCTCCATGGTCATCCAGGACCAAGACTCCTTCTAACTTTCTTTTTAACCTGATCTAATATATGACTTCCATATTGAAATTTGCTTCATGGTTACTGAATGGTTCCTGGAGTTCCAGCCTTGGTAGCCACAGTTCAGGAAGAAAGACGGAGGAAAGGGGGGAAAAACCAAGAACGTACCTCCCGACTGAGTTAACCCCATTTATTTAAAGTTCAAAGAAGCCTGGAAAATGTAATTTTTTCTTGGGAAAAGTATGGTTTTAAGTAAATGTTTGATTGTGTTAGTAGGGAGGAAAGGGTAGATGGATATTTGTGTAGGTAACTACCTCTGCCACACTGTCTGAGTAAATGAGGTTCTACTGGTGAGATTTCTTAAATGCAGCTATGCCACTCCTGTACGCTCCTGAGGTTTGTCAATTAGATGCTCTTGCAAAGTAATTCAAGTTTATAAGCCCATTGTCCCACCCTATGGCAGATATAATTTTCAGATTGAATGTCATAAGGTGGAATTAGTACTTAGGTTGTGTATTAGTCACATAGTTTGGGATAAAGGAGGAAGCATCTTCTTCTGTTGTTGTTGTTGTTTGTTTTAAAATACAAGTCCATGTGAAAAGGAGATCAACAAAACTACTCAAAAAAAATAAAGGAGACCTAATTAAATGGAGGGACATCCCAGGTAAATAAATCAGAAAACTTAACATTGTTAAGATGTCAGTACCAACCACCCAAAGCAATCTACAAATTCAGTGCAATCCGTATCAAAATTCCTACTGCCATTTTTGTAGAAATGAAAGACCTGATCCTAATTCACCAAGATATTAATAGCCAAGGTATTATTGAAAAAGAAAAATAAAGTTGGAGGACTCACACTTCCCAATTTCAAAATTTCCTACAAAGCTACAGTAATTAAAACAGTGTGGTAATGGCATAAGGGTAGACATACAGACCAATGGAATAGGATTGAGAACCTATAAATAAATATATATATCTCTTGACAATTGATTTGCAGTAGAGGCACCAGGCCCAACCTACAGAATAGGGGGAAATATTTGAAAGTTACATATCTGATAAAGATTTAATATCCAGAATATATAAAGAACTCCTACAAATCAATAACAAAATGACAAACTCAATTTAAAGATAGGCAAAAGACTGAATAGACATTTCTCCAGAGAGGATATACAAATGACCAATAAGCACCTGAAAGCATGAAAAGATGTTTAGCATCATTAGTCATTAGAAAAATGCAAATCAAAACGACAGTAACATTTCACTTCACACCCACTAGGATGGCTATTTATATAGAAAAGGGAAAATAGGAATATATCACTAGTGGGACTTTAAAATAGCACAGCTGCTGCAGAAACTTTCCTCACAAAGTTAAGTAGAATTACCATATGGCCCAGCAATTTTACTCCTAGGTATATACCAAAAAGAATTGAAAACAGGAACTCATAGTAGCCAAAAGTGTCCATCAATAGATGAATGGATAAACAAATTGTCATATATCCATACATTGTAATTTGGTATTGCTTAATGGGTACAAAGTTTCTGTTTGGGGAGGTGAAAAAGTTTTGTAAATAGTGTTGACAGTTGTACAGTTGTGAATGTAATTAATGCCATTAAATTATATACCTAAAATAGTTAAAATGTCAAATTTTATGACAATTTAAAAATAAAACCTATCTTTATTATTTTTTTTTTAGAAAGTTTTTTTTTTAAATATTTATTTATTTGGCTGTGCCAGGTCTTTTTTTTTTTTTTTTTTTTTTTTTTTTTTTTGCGGTATGCAGGCCTCTCACTGTTGTGGCCTCTCTCGTTGCGGAGCACAGGCTCCGGATGCGCAGGCTCAGCGGCCATGGCTCGTGGGCCCAGCCACTCTGCGGCATGTGGGATCTTCCCAGACCGGGGCACGAACCCGTATCCCCTGCATCAGCAGGCGGACTCTCAACCACTGCGCCACCAGGGAAGCCCAGAGTTGGACTTTTATTCCCAACTCCACAGCAGAAGCTTTGTGTCTTTAGACAAGTTATTTAACTTCTCCAAACCCCAATATTGTTATGTATAAAATGAGAAAAATAATGATGCTACTAGCTACTTGTAGAGATGTATTAGCATTAGAGATGATCATGTAAAGGGCTTAAAAGAATCTCTAATACACAGCAAGTGCTCAGTAGGTAGAAGCCATTATCACTGAAAATTTTGTTCATTTTTATTTGACTATGATATGTTCATATGTTTATTCATTATTTCTTCTACAATCATAATTCCCACTTGAACCCTAAACTGCTGACTGCCATTAAACTATTACTATTTTTAACTTCTTTGTTTTGTTTTGTTTTGTTTTGTTTTACAGGCAACAATTGGTATTGACTTTTTATCAAAAACAATGTACTTAGAGGATCGAACAGTGAGTAATGTTTTCAGTGTGCGATTTTCTGCAACACTCCAGGATAGAAAATTATGATCAAAACTATAATCGATGATTGTCACCATAAGAAGTACTTAGCAAAGTTGCCAAAGTTAGTTTACAGGCCTTGAGAAAAACTGTTATTATAGAGTGAGTAGTACTCAGCACTTTGAGTTTTTTATCCCCAAGTAGAATCCAAAGGGGAGAGAAAGCTGTTATTTGTAAAACTCTGATGGCCCTAGACTTGTTAAACAAAATTTTGTCTTGATTTGGAAAATTATAACAAATAGCATTGAGATAAGAATATTTTCAAGAAGAAATTAGAGCTGCTAAAGACCTTTTGAATACCACTCTTGAGGCATTCAAAAAGATTTCATTTGAATATCACAGTTTGTGAACTTCAAGGTTTTATTTGTCAGAATATGATATGTACCAAAGTGACTATGAATAGAAAAAATTAATGTGCATTTACTTGTTAGATTTTTGTCTTCCATCTTTTGGAATACTCCTTTTAAGTGCAATATAAATCCTGTATTCTAGCCTGCTATCCCTTGAAGAGATTTCTGTCACCTAAACAGTGACTCTCTTAAATGCATTATTTTGGGATCTGTACCCAAAAAAGTTATCTCTAATGCTATTTCTTATAAGTTTGTGAGTTTTTTTCTTTTGTATGTTCTCTTTTATGTTTTAACATATAGCATTCTATTTCTTAAAATTTGAAAACAGAAACGGCTTTATGATGGTAAGAGAACTTAATGCTTGTTTTCAGGCTTTTCTTCCTGGAATGTAGACGTGAAAAAGTAAGAAAGTAAGGATATTTTTACGTAGGGTTGCAAAAAGATATTTCTCCTTTTTGCTAGATTATATACAGTGTTCTAGGAAGAAATGTGTGGGAGAAGCATAAGCACAGTAATCAGAGATCCAATTTCAAAGTGTTCTGAATCCAATAGAGAAAAGAGACATTTTATTTTAGTTTCAGAGAGGCTTGCAGAAAAGGGGATGTTGACAATGATCACTGACATTTACCTTTGTTTTTCCCTTTTATGTTCACTATTTGAACATTAGCAGTCTACTTTTGCTCTCCGGAACATATAGGATTCAAAGAGAGGTTACAGGGAGGGGAAAAAAAAGGAAGCTGTACTTCTGATTCTGTGAAATCTTTCATATTGCCATTTTTTTTGCATTATGTACCTTCAGAGCAAGCCAAATTTAAATATTATTCCCTTTTGAAAAAGGAAAGGAGTTTTGTGTTATTTTCATTCCTCACATCCCTGTAACCTTTTGCATGAGTTTCCTTTTACCTCCTTGCCACCCTCCTCCCTTTAAAAACATTATTTCTTTTTAGTATGAATTTGGTTTTTTTTTTTTTTTTTTTTTTCCCCCCATCCCACAGATCAGGCTGCAGCTATGGGATACTGCGGGTCAGGAACGTTTCCGTAGCCTCATTCCCAGTTACATCCGTGATTCTGCTGCAGCCGTAGTAGTTTACGATATCACAAGTAGGTATTTTGCAACGGGTTGACCTTTCTTATTTTTCTTGCTTGTTTGACTGATTTTATTGTTAGGTACGATTGCAATTATGGGACACAGCAGGTCAAGAGCGGTTCAGGAGCTTGATTCCTAGCTACATTCGTGACTCCACTGTGGCAGTTGTTGTTTATGATATCACAAGTGAGTGGGGGGGGATTATGCATTTCTAATCTTTCAACCTTTAGCTTAGTTGCATGCATGTTCTTGTCTTGTGCTTGTTTTCTATACTGGCATGTAAAAATGAGTTTTATCATAGCAAACCTTATCACAGGCCAGCTAGGTCAGAGTATTTGCTTTGGTGTTTGTACCAATATGCCTTATTTCTACTGTGCCAGGTTTTTTTGCCCTGTAATTTTTCCTTTAGATCTAATTATGAATCCTCTCCAAGGCTTTCTTAGTATCCTATTATCCCTACACCATAATTATGGTTGGAAGAATGTCTCCTTTTTTATTTAACTTGATCTCAGATTTCTCTAAAATAAAATAATCTGCATTTAAGTCTCTTGCCAAGTTCTCCAGATCCTTCAAGGCTTCTGTTGAGACTGTTAAAAGCTTCCGCTAGCCAACTTTTCTCTGCTTTCCCCTTCCAGCCATCCTCTCTCTATAGAGGAAGGCAGAGAAAACATAATATGCAGTTTTCTATTAATCATTTTCATTTGAATGAAATCTGGATTCTCTGACTTATTTACTTGGTTGCTAACGAATTATACTTTCATTTCTCTCCAAGAAAAAAATTTAAATGGGAGACTAAAAAAAGTAATGGTCTTTCTTTTTCTTTTCCTTCAAGACTGACTAATAGTGCCTTTAGCTTTTTAAGTGACTGCAAATTTTGAATGGAGCATTGGTGACTGACAGGGAAATGCTATCTGATTAAAATTGTCTTTGTGAATCAGTTTATGATATATTAGGCAATATTAAGCATCATTCCGTATAGTGCTCCATAATTTATAGGAAGACCAGGATAGTACCACATCTTGGACTTATTTAAAAACATCTTACATAAACAATCTACCGATTTGAGCTAGTAATATTATTAGTATACATTTTTGCATATTTGCTCATCCAGAAATCATATCTACTTAACAATAATTGCAATGGCAGAATTATAAGAGGTTTGCATTCAGAGACTTTTTATTTTGGTTAGGTGCCAAATGCAGTCTTTCTTTTCTTGAAGCTTTTCTTTGGGTTGCTACTTGTTTTAAAAATGTATGTTCATTATTGTGCATTCACAAGTTTTGCAGCTTTAAAATGTTTGTGCTTACTTTAACCAAATCAAGTAAAACCTGGTGTATTTTTCTTTGAAATTTGTGCACATGCCATTAAAATATTAGCAAGTTGTTTTCTTTAGCTGCTGTAAGATGTATTGAAGTACTCTACTTAGAATCCAGGGCTAGAAAAGATGGATTTTGTTATAAATGATTCTGGTACATTAAACTAATAAGCTTCAAGTTAAAGTGATCACAAACTGAATAAGCAATGCAAACAGAGTGGTGTTGAAAGCTATTTAAAGGCTTTACAAATTTTGTGGATGTGTTGGGACTTACTGGCTGACATACTTTTGGAGATGCTTTCTTTGTCATGTTTGGTATGTTTAAGTAATCAAAAAAGCATTGTGGCAACATGACACCATACTATCTGCCATAGCTGTCCTTACATTAAAAAAAATTTTTTTTCAATTATATATAGTACATTATACTCACTTGGTCATGTCCAAAAATTTTAAACTATTATAAAAGATACCTTAAGGACTTTACTGCTGTGATTTGTTTAGATCATTGATATTTATACTCAGATAAAATGGAGTTATGTTGCAGGCACATTAAAAGTGGGTACTAATGTGCCAACCCCCTTCCAACTTCCAGTACTTTTTTCTTTTCCTCTTTTTTCTTTGTTTGGTCCTTCACTTGGAGCACTTGGAATAACACTAATCTCTCTATCCACCCTCCTATATACCAGATGTTAACTCATTCCAGCAAACTACAAAGTGGATTGATGATGTCAGAACAGAAAGAGGAAGTGATGTTATCATCATGCTAGTAGGAAATAAAACAGATCTTGCTGACAAGAGGTATGGAATGATTTCATTTGTATGGAATGTTTGATTTCTTTGTTAAGCAGCCTGTTATTTTTGTTAGTGAAAAATTGCTTTAAAAGGAGACATGTTTAATCCTTAATTTTATACCCCTGCCCCTTTTCTTTAGTGTGGGGACCTGAAATAGAAAGGTAAACATTAAACTCAGTCCCGGGAACTCCCTGGTGGTCCAGTGGTTAGGACTCTGTGCTTTCACTGCCGAGGACCCAGGTTCAATCCCTGGTCGGGGAACTAAGATCCTGCAAGCTGAGCAGCACGGCCCACCCACCCTCCCCACACCACACACACACAATAAAACACACATTAGGTCCCATATACTGTGCAGCGCGGCCAAAAAATATTAAGAATTATCTGAGAATTCAGATGGAAGTGAACTCAAAGAAGCCAGTGGATAAAGGTACTAATCAACTATTTGTACTGCACTGTGTGCTTTCTGATGTGTTTTCACGTGCATTAGCCATTGTTACAACTAACATTTTCAAGAATATCTACTGCATGTCAGGTACTAGGATAACAAAGATGAAATATGAGCCTTGTCCTCCAGTGGTTAAAGTCTAGAGGGAAAGACTGGGAGGTAAACAGGCCATTATAATCAGTGTAATAAAAGCTCTGAAAGAAGAAATGCAGGGGACTTCCCTGGTGGCGCAGTGGTTAAGAATCTGCCTGCCAATGCAGGGGACACAGGTTCGAGCCCTGGTCTGGGAATATCCCACATGCCACGGAGCAACTAAGCCCATGTGCCACAACTACTGAGCCTGTACTCTAGAGCCCCACGTGCCACAACTGCTAAAGCCCGCATGCCTAGAGCCCGTGCTCCGCAACAAGAGAGACCACCGCAGTGAGAAGCCCGCACACCACAACCAAGAGTAAACCCTCGCTCACTGCAACTAGAGAAAGCCTGCGTGCAGCAAGACCCAACGCAGCCAAAAATAAATAGATAAAATAAGTAAATTTATTTAAAAAAAAAGAAAACACACATTAAACTCAGTCCTTAAAGGAAACTAAATTTTTTGGGTTTGTGTAAGCTCCTGTGTAAATAACTCTTGTGTAAGATTGTTTACACGTGAAGCTGGTAACTATTTTGCATTTTTTAGGGCTCATAAATATGAGCAGTGTTCCGTTAAAGAACAAAATGTTTTACAAATCCTATCTTTAAAAAAGTATTCGTAATGATTAAATGCACACTCTTTTGGTAGTCTTCTTATAAATATTCATTATAATTCAGTGGTGTAGTTTTTTCTTTTCTTTTCTTTTTTTAATTGTATGGTTGAGCCAGACTGTGAGGTTGAACTGAATAGCTTGATTGTGATACCTTAGTCAAATGAGCAAAGACATATTCAAGTCACAGGATGCAAAATGTATTAACATTCACTGTAGAATCTGTGGCTTGAATATCTGCCTTTAGCATTCCTAAGTGATCTACTGGATATTCTTTCTGCTTTAAATAGTCTTGACCATTTATTTAATATTCGAAGCTTTTACTATTTATTATTTGTTTATTCATTAGTTGGATACTGAAATTCCAGTAATGAACTTTTGCTATTAATTATTATGTTACAAAGAAACCCAATATGTTCAAAGACTTATGAAATATTAAGCCCATTTCTGTCATGGTACCTCATTTGGAATTGTCAAGAAAGTCTTTGCTAATTTAAAAGTAAATTCAGCGTATGATTTCAACTTTTCTTTATGAAAATCATTTTTTGGACATGAATTGCCATCATAAATTTTCACTATTTTATTTATCTTCAGTATGAGAATTTGAAGATCATATAGGTATAT
This sequence comes from Globicephala melas, assembly GCF_963455315.2. Lineage (NCBI taxonomy): Eukaryota > Metazoa > Chordata > Mammalia > Artiodactyla > Delphinidae > Globicephala > Globicephala melas. Next base: position 51,054,368 of record NC_083321.1, on the reverse strand, counting down.
ATTCTTCTATATTCTTCTATATATTCTAGTGGAGAGTCGCTAGATATCTTCACTGTTAAATAGAAAAATTGTATATCTGAATTGTTTCCCTTTATAGCCAGAGTTATCTAAAAGGATGCTTACAAGCATCTGTTCTTTTATTGCATAATATTTGAGTATACAAATGCTAGAAACATCTAAATTATGTTTACAATAATTTTTCTTTAAGGTAATATTTGTGCATTGCTTTAGAATTAACATATTTCTCAGTAATTTTTGCCAGACTATCACCCTTCAGTTATTCACATTTAAAAGAATTAAGAGTCTTTAAAAGAAAGGTTTTTTTAATTTTAAAAAATAAAAATTAGAGTTTTGTTCGTTCCACTAAAATAATTGGGGGGGTTCATCTATTTTTATTATTTAAATTTTAATGTAATAGTTGCAGGAATTTTTTTTTAAATTGAAGTGTAGTTGATTTGCAGTGTTTCAGGTGTATAGCAAAGTGATTCAGTTATACATATATATATGTATTTATCCTTTTTCAGATTCTTTTCCATTATAGGCTATCACAAGATATTGAATATAGTTCCCTGTGCTACACAGTAGGTCCTTGGTGTTTTTCTGTTTTACACACAGCAGTGTGTATCTATTAATCCCGAATTCCCAATAAAATAATTTTTAAATGAGTAAAAGTTTTAAATTTTTTTAAAATCTTTCGGGGGCTTCTCTGGTGGCGCAGTGGTTGAGAGTCCGCCTGCCGATGCAGGGGACGTGGGTTCGTGCCCCAGTCCAGGAAGATCCCACATGCTGCGGAGCAGCTGGGCCCGTGAGCCATGGCCGCTGAGCCTGCGCGTCCGGAGCCTGTGCTCCACAACGGGAGAGGCCACAACAGTGAGAGGCCCGCGCACCGCAAAAAAAAAAAAAAATAACAAGAAAAGATAATGAAGGCCAGGTCATGTAGGGCAAAAGTAAAGACTTTCCGAATGAGATTGGAGGGTTTGAGCAGAGAAGTAGCTTTTCATAAGTCACTGTTTGCTCTGTTGAAAATACATAAGGGTAGCAGAGAGGAGGCTAATCTAGACTTTATTCCAAGCAAGAAATGATGACTTGGACCAACATAGTGGTAGCTTTTGTGGTGACCAGTAGTCAAATTCAGATATTATTTTGAAGATAGAACTGTCAGGATATACTGATGCAATTGATGGCATGCATACAGATGGATGGAATATGGAATGTGGGGGAAGGAGGAGTCAAGGATGACACCTAGATTTTTGGCCTGAGTAACTGTCATTAACTGAGATAGGAGAGACTGCATAAAGAGACAGTTTGAGAGGGAATATCATGACTTGAGCTTTTGGTGATTTTAAGTATAGGATGGCTATTAGATATCCTAATAATTAGATGTCAGGTAGGCAGTTGGATATATGAGTCTGGAGTTCAGAGCAGCAGTCCAGGCTAGATATATAAGTTTGAGAGGCATCAGCATATAGGTGGTATTTAAAACCATGAGACTGCATGGGATTGCCAAGAGAGTAATTGTAGATAGAGAAGAGGTCCAAGGAGTAAGTTTTAGGGCATCTGAAATAATTGTTTTTAGGAAATTCACACTCTGAAGTGTTTGTGTTTGGGCCTAAAGGTCTGCTGCTGATTGTCAGCTTACTGTCAAATTAAGAAAAAAATGTGTTTTTAAAAAAATTTATACACACATAAATACATAGAGAACGAGTGGCTAAAACAAACAGATGTAGTAAAGCATTAATAGTTGCATTGTTATATATAAGAATAATTTTGGGGCTTTCCTGGTGGCACAGTGGTTAAGAATCTGCCTGCCAATGCAAGGGACATGGGTTCCAGCCCTGGCCCGGGAAGATCCCACGTGCCGTGGAGCAACTAAGCCTGTGCGCCACAACTACTGAGCCTGAGCTCTAGAGCCCGCAAGCCACAACTACTGAGCCCACGTGCCACAACTACTGAAACCTGCACGCCTAGAGCCCATGCTCCGCAACAAGAGAAGCCACGACAATTAGAAACCCGCGCACCGCAACAAATAGTAGCCCCTGCTCACCGCAACTAGAGGAAGCCCGTGCACAGCAACGAAGACCCAACACAGCCAAAAATAAATAAATTAATTACTTTTTTAGAAAAGAGTAATTTTGTTTTTAGAGAGTGGAGAAATTCAAGAATAACATCTTCTTGTAAACAAGAAGACAGTGGAATCTAGTACATAGGTATAAGTTTGGGGAATAAGGACGGTTCCTCCATAGTAGGATTAGACATAGAATATAAAAGGCACACACATAGGTAGATTGGAGGATAGATATGGTGGGAGCTTGTAGAAATTCTCTTTCATTGCTTTGGTGTTCTGTGTTGTAGGAAGCAGGATTTATCAGCTGATGGGTTAGATCCATTTAATTAGAATAGTTGCATATTTATTAAACACCTATGTGATTGCTAGGCACTAGGAATACCAAGATAAACAGGATAGTCCTGCACCTGAAGAGCTCACAGCTTGAGAGACACCGCTAATTATGATGTACTACAAAATTCCCTGTAAAAGAAGTACTAATTTGACTCACTTGTTCCACTTGTAGAAATCCACAAAATCCAACCTAAAGAAATGATCCAAAGTCACAAAGCACAAAGATGTTCATAGCAACATTTTTCACAGTGGTGTATTGGGTTGGCCAAAAAGTTCATTCGGGTTTTTCCATAACATCTTATGGAAAACCCAAATGAACTTTTTGGCCAACCCAATAAAATTTGAAAACAACATACATTTCTAACAGTTTGAGACTGGTTACATAAATTATGGTAGTAAATTGACAAATTGTCTAGCCATAAAAAGTTATTTTACATAAAAGTTTTTAATCGCAAAGCTTAAAGCTAAGAGAAAATAGCATACTATTAAGATTTTTAAGGTTAAAAAAATACAGGATGAGCTCAGCAGGTAAAAGTAAATCATTAAAAAATGCCTTTATAAAAACATTTGGTTAGATATACACACAGAAGTGCACAGATTTTTTTTTTGAAGTATAGTTAATTTACAACGTGTTAATTTCTGCTGTACAGCAAAGTGATTCAGTTATATATATACTCTTATATATTCTTTTCCATTATGGTCTATCACAGAATATTAAATATAGTTTCCTATGCCGTACAGTAGGACCTTGTTGTTTAATCCATTCTCTATATACTAGTTTGCATCTGCTAACAAACTCCCATTTCATCCCTCCCTCCCCCCAGCAACCACAGGTTTGTTCTCTATGTCTGTGAGTCTGTTTCTGTTTCATAAAAGTTCATTTGTGTCATATTTTAATTCCACATATAAGTGATGTTGTATGGTGTTTGTCTTTTTCTTTCTGACCTAAGTGCACAAATTTCAAGTGTATTGCAGCTTGATAAATTTTCAAACTAGTCTTGCCTGTATAACCAGCACCATATCAAGAAAAGTTTTTTTCAGAACCTTGTTTATAATCTTTATATCATTATCTTTCAAAAAGATGAGTTTATCTTTTTTATTTTCTACAGGCAAGTGTCAATTGAGGAAGGAGAGAGGAAAGCCAAAGAGCTGAATGTTATGTTTATTGAAACTAGTGCAAAAGCAGGATATAATGTAAAGCAGGTAAGTGTCTTTTCAGTATGTGTGAGTTGAGGTTATCAAATTGAAAAAACATATTATAAAATAATTGTGTGAGTTTTCTGTTCTCTAGTGTAAGATTTTCTTCCACTTGACAATAGCAGGCCTCATGAATTAGCGACATATCACAATGAACGGTGAAAAATCTAAATGTGGCATAGTTTTGGAAAAAGAGAAAAGGCTTGCCAAACTTTTCAGATTGTTCATAGGACACGTATTTCATTTTGATTATAAGATTATGATTGTAAGATGATTGCTAGGTTGTAAACTCACCATACACTCACTACATCCCAACTGCATTGTTTCAAGGTAAATTTTCCTTATTTTAGTGTTTGATAGTAAGATTATGGTAAAGCAGGTATTTGCTTTCAGGCACGGTATTTTGCTTGTTGTTGTAAAAATACATTCTCGTTACTTTGTCCTTAATAAACTGCTGGTGTTTTAACAGAGTTTATAACAGGAGTGTTTTGGGGATAGGAAAATATGGGGAGATCTCACATTGTCAAACTGTTTTCTAAAAGATGGGGTAACCAAAAATTTGCCTGCTTAATTCTTCAGGGCTACGTGTCATATAGAGTAGTGGTCCCAGATTTATAGGATTTACCTCCCAATAAATTATTTTTTTAATTCTACATTACCAGTAGAGGGGTAAAGTAAAATCCTTGAAACTGAATAAGTAGAGCTTTATGAAAAATTCTCTATATTGTTTTCATTTTTGGTCGTCCCATCTCTCTTTGCCTTGAAACATATGTAAGTAATACTGAATTGTCACTAATTCCCTCCTCCTAGTCTACTGTTCATTGTTATGGCTTCTAATTTAATTCTGTTGTGATCAGAGAATATACTCTGTAACATTTCAGTCATTTGTAATTTATTGAGACTTGTTTTATGGCCTAACATGTGGCCTGTCTTGATGAATGTTCCATGTGCGCTGGAAAAGAATGTCTTTCTGCAGTTGTCAGATACAGCGTTCTATAAATAATATAAATGAGGTCAAATCTTAGATAACACAGTTGATAGCCTTGTTCAAGTCTTAGATAGCCTTAGTAATTTTGGAGGGTAGTTCAATTAGTTACTGAGAAGGGGGTATTAAAATCCACAACAACAATATTTGTATCATGTGTTTTGTATATAGTTCAGTCAGCTTTCTTCTTTTTTTCCTTCGCCATGTGGGATTTTAGTTCCTGGACTAGGGATTGAACCCAGGCCCTTGGCAGTGAGAGCACGGAATCCTAACCACTGGACACCAGGGAATTCCCTAGTTCTGTCAACTTTTACTTCATGTGTTTTGAAGTTCTGTCTTTGGGTGCATACATGTTAGCATTGTTAACTGTCCTCCTAATGTGTTGACTTTTTTAATGTTAAAAAATACTGCTCTTTATCTCTAATAATATTCCTTTTCTTTATCTGATCTTAATATGGCCACACCAGCTCTCTAATTGCTTATTGTTCATATGGTATATCTTTTTCTTTGTAAAGTGGGTCTCTTGTAGATGGCACATGGTTGGAACTTCCTTTTTTTTCCTCCAGTCTGAAAGTCTCTGCCTTTTAATTGGAGTGTTTGGTTTATTTAGATTTAATGTATTAGGACTTATGTCTACCATTTGTTCTTTGTTTTCTGCTTGTCCCTCTTTCATTTTTGTCTTAATCAGATATTTTTATATTGTGTTTTAATTCCTCTTTTGATCTTTAGCTAAATTTTTTCATAACCTTTTTAGTGGATGCTTAGGGGTTAAACTAGAGTTAATATTATACCATTTCATGTGAAATAATGCACACTGTCCTTCGTGTTATTGTCACATTTTATATTTACATATATTATAAACTTCCATAATAAACATTTTAATTTTTCCTTTAAACAGTAATTAAGAGAAGAAAAAAGATAATCTTTTCTCTTTATCCATATATTTATCATTTCCAGTGCTCTTCATTCCTAATTATAGATCTGAGTTTCACCTGGTATTTTTCTTTAGCCAAAATAACTTTCTTTACTGTTTCTTATAGGGGTATCCTGGTGATAAATTCTCTCTGCTTTCACATACTCCAAAAGGCCATTTGAAGAATAATTTTGAAGAACATTTTGCTAGTTTTTGAATTTGGGGTTGACAGATTTTTTTCTTCCAGTACTTTAAAGACGCCTTTTGATTGTCTTCTGGATTCCATTGATTTTAATGAGAAGGGAACTCTAATTTATATCATTCTCTGTTTGTAATGTGTTGTGGTTTTTTGTGTGTTTTTTAAATAAATTTATTTATTTATTTATTTATTTTTGGCTGTGTTGGGTCTTCGTTGCACATGGGCTTTCTCTAGTTGTGGCAGGCGGGGGCTACTCTTCGTTGTGGTGCGCGGACGTCTTATCACGGTGGCTTCTCTTGTTGCAGAGCACAGGCTTTAGGCTCACAGGCTTCAGTAGCTGTGGCATGCAGGCTCAGTAGTTGTGGGTCGCGGGCTCTAAAGCGCAAGCTCAGTAGTTGTGGCGCACAGGCTTAGTTGCTCTGCGGCATGTGCGATCTTCCTGGACCAGGGCTCAAACCCCTGTCCCCTGCATTGACAGGCAGATTCTTAACTACTGCGCCACCAGGGAAGTCCCTGTAATGTGTTTTGTTGTTGTTGTTGTTGTTGTGTGTGGTACGCGGGCCTCTCACTGCTGTGGCCTCTCCCACTGCGGAGCACAGGCTCTGGACGCGCAGGCTCAGCGGCCATGGCTCACGGGCCCAGCCGCTCCACGGAATGTGGGATCTTCCCGGACCGGGGCACAAACCCGTGTCCCCTGCATCGGCAGGCGGACTCCCAACCACTACGCCACCAGGGAAGCCCTAATGTGTTGTTTTAAAGTATTTTTTCTGCCTCATTTTCTTCTTTTCTCTTCTGGAATACCAGTGGCACATCTGTTAGATGGCTTGATATTACCCATGCCCCCTGGTCACTGAGGCTTTTGCTCATTGTTTTTGATACTTTTTCCCTCTCTTTTTTTTTTTTCAGATTAGGAATTATTATTGATGTGTCTTCAAGTTCACTGATCCTTTTTCTGCCATATTTAAACTGTTAAGTCCATCCAGTAAATTTATTATTTCAGATATTGTAATTCAGTCCTAGATTTTTTTCATTTATTTCTTAAAACTTCCATTTCTCTGTCGGAATTCCCCATCTGTTCAATCATTATGGTCATTGTTACCTTCGAGTTCTTGAACATATTTACAGTAATTGCTTTGAAATTCTTGTCTGCTAATTCCAACATCTGGGTCAATTCAGAGTGTATTTCTATTGGCTATTTACTTTTTCTCTTGCCTCTAGGTTAGATTTTTCTGCGGTTTTTGTTTTGTTTTGGTTTGGTTTTTTATGTGTATCTAGTAATTCTTGGTTGTATGGTTGGCATTGTGTATGCGTAGAGACTCTGGTTTCTGTTATTTTTCTCTGCTAAATTCTGGGGTTGTATTATGGCAGGTTGTTATATTGCTGGTTGATCACCATGGACTTGTGGAGTCTTGAAGTTACGCATTGTTTGCGTGGATCTATAGAAAGCCTGAGATGTTTATCAAGCTTTTCTATCTTGGTGGGACTGAAACTCTAAACTGTATACCTGGAGCAGGCAGTAGCTGAAATCTCTGCTCATTTCTTTCAGCCTTCTAGCTGTTGCTTTCAGATGGGCTCCTTGGAATCTCTCCTACATATGTACCATTAAAGAGGTAACTGAGGATTTGCAGGAATTTTATGTGTAGATATTAGGGCTCCTACTCTTGGCTCCCTCCTTTTTGTTATTTTCTTCCTTAATACAGCCACTCTGGTAGTCAGTTGACACCTCAAACCTGTAAAACTCTAGTTTTCTGCTTGAGTTCTAACCACCCCATATTGTTCAAACTAGGATTGGCTCTTGGGAAAACCTGTATAAAGGTGACCCTCACCCAGTGAGTGTGGGTTCCCTTCTAGTGTGAATTCCTCCTAGTTTGTACCTGCTTTTTGTTGCTCTTGAGAGCCTTCAAATAGTTGTTGTCCACAGTTAGTAAATGCTATCTGCAAGAGTGTTAGTCCTGTATACGCTACTCTGCTGTTACCAACACTGGAGTCTGTATTGAAATTATGGAGTAAAAATTAAAATATCTGATAAATGAAATAACTGAGACTATTTAGCATGTACATACTTAGTTTTATTTAATATAGAAGACCAGTTTGTTCCACAATTCCATACAGAATTCCTGAATTCTGTATGTTATTGCTTATCTAAGGTTAATGTAAGTAGGTTTTTGAATTAAATTATTTGGTCAGTGAGTAACACATATCAACAGAAGTGATTATGAAGAAATAATCTCAAATTCCTTTTGAGGTTTTTTTTTTTTTTTTTTTTTTGCGGTATGCGGGCCTCTCACTGTTGTGGCCTCTCCCGTTGCGGAGCACAGGCTCCAGACGCGCAGGCTCAGCGGCCATGGCTCACGGGGCCCAGCCGCTCCGCAGCATGTGGGATCTTCCCGGACCGGGGCATGAACCCGTGTCCCCTGCATCGGCAGGCGGACTCTTAACCACTGCGCCACCAGGGAAGCCCCCTTTTGAGTTTTTGTTGTAGGTCAGTCATAATTCAGAAATGGTGCTAGTATTCAAAAATTTACCAGGTAAAATTTACAGTCCAGTCACACTCTTGGAAAACATTGAGAGTCACAGTCTTACGAGCTGTTAAGTAAGCATTGTGTATGTTTGTTCAGCCATGTGTCTGCAAAATGCAGTTACTTTTGATGATTGTGCATTGTACTTATTTTATTTGACAAAATCATGCTGTTCACCAAGAGGTACACAGAAGTCTTTCTGTATATAAGACATATATATCAGTACTGAAGGTACCATCTAGCTGTACTTTACATGTACAGAGATGTCTTTTTAATTTTCTGCTAATTGGATTCCTCCTCCCCACTCCCTCATGTACTAGATTATAATATATATAATAAAAGCTTAAAATGGGCTTTCTCTATTGCTCTTTTTCCTTTTTAAACAATTCTAGGAGAGATTTCACTAATGCATCATTTAATGTCTAACCGTGGTTCAAGTAATTGGACCTTAATGCCTGAGAACTTTGGCTTAAAATAAAACAAATTTATTCCTACCCAATATGGCTACTTTTTCTTATTATTTAAAGATGTTCTTTGATTAAAACCTTTTGCCCTTTAGTCTGCTTTAAGCATTTAACCCTAAAATCTTGTTTCTGTCTTAAAGAATATTTTGTAGTTTTTAAATAAAAGCTATCAGGGTTAGAACTAGAATATATAATAATAATCTAACATGATCACTTGTAGTATATAGGATATTTAAATAATGATTTTTATCCTTTCAATATTTCATTAAAAGACAGCCTAAGAAAAATTTACCCTTTATTTTTATAAATTTGTTTTTAAAAAAGCAATAATATTGCTTTCTTTATGAAAGTTGTCTGGTGTTTAAATTGCTGAAGGAAATGGTAATGATAAGGTGATTATTTAAGGCTCCAACTCATTTTTCATCTGAGAATTAGTACATTCTTTTAATGAAGTATTTAGTGTGTGGGTGTCACCCTTATTATATTCTCTAATTTTACAGTACTGGAAAATGGAATAGGAACTGAAATCCTCCTTGATCTTTAACTTCTAAAATCATCCGTGCTTATCAGAAGAAAAAGATTCGTTTGAAAGAGAAGGGAGGACTTTGCGAGAAATTAATGGTAGCTGATGGGCATCAGCACTAACAAGTCAGTGAAAACTTGTGTACCATTCACAGTGGAGTCGTGTGTGTATGTGCACACGCGTGAATGAAAATTATTTTATACCTGCTGAGAAAACATATTTATTTTAAGCATTGGTAGGGATGGTGTCTTTCCTACACCACTGAATCCCATGTCAACCAGTTCTTGGCTCATAGCAGGTCTTAATCTTATACTTTATCACATACCTTATTCCACCCGTATCAAGTGCCTACAATATGTAAGACCACTGTAGGTTCTTTGGAGAGCATAAAGTTATGTAAAATATGGTTCTTGACTTCAAAAAAACTTATAGTTGAAGAGAAGAATTACATTCTCATGAAAATTATGCAGTGAAAGGTAGATAGTACATGATAAATGCATAGCAAATGCTACAAGATAGTAAGATCCACAGTAATTATTGAGATGTAAAATGAATGCTGGCACAAGGAGGTATATTTGTTGCAGAAATGAATAAGATCATATACAATTAGGATGATCAAGGAAGGCTTTGTTTAAAAAATGCCACAAAAGGGACTTCCCTGGTGGCGCAGTGGATAAGACTCCCTGCTCCCAGTGCAGGAGGCCTGGGTTCGATCCCTGGTCAGGGAACTAGATCCCACATGTGTGCCACAACTAAGAGTTCACATGCCTCAACTATAAGGAGCTTGCATGCCACAAATAAGGAGCCTGCAAGCCACAAGTAAGGAGCTGACCAGCCACAACTAAGGAGCCTGCCTGCCACTACTAAGAGCCCATGCAACCAAATAAATATTTAAAAATAATAATAATAAAGATTATTTATTTTTAAAAAAAGCTACAACAAAAGAGCTAAACCCTTGAGGTGTATATTTGATTTGTATAGATAAGATGATACTCCAAGGAAGAAGAGAAATTAATACATAATACAAATGACCTACTATGCATTGTATAAATATTATGTCATAAATATTAACTTTAAGACATTTCTTTGTTGTCTTCCTACCAGGCAGTTTACATACAATATGTAATGTTTATCTATACCCCTAATTTATCCTTTTGTGCTTTATATCCCTAACACAGTAGGACTTTAATATCACTAAATGTCAGGAAGCCACATACATGGTGAACATGAACTGGTTGAATGAGAAATTATTATATTGACTACGCTCTTTTTTTATTTTATTTTTAAAAGATTATTTATTTATTTATTTTTGGCTGCATCGGGTCTTAGTTGCAGCATGCGGGATCTTCGTTGAGGCATGCAAGATCTTTTGTTGCGGCGCGCAGGCTTCTGTCTAGTTGTGGCATGCGGATTTTCTCTTTCTAGTTGTGGCACGCAGGCTCCAGGGTGTGTGGGCTCTGTAGTTTAAGGCACGCAGGCTCTGGTTGAGGCACGTGTGCTCAGTATTTGTGGCACGCAGGCTTTAGTTGCCCCGCGGTATATGGGATCTTAGTTTCCTGACCTGGGATCGAGCCCACTTCCTTTGCATTGTAAGACAGATTCTTTCCCACTGGACCACCAGGGAAGTCCCTGACCATGCTCTTATTAAGTCAATTCACTCATCAGATATTTGTTGATCACCTCCTACATGCCTAGTTCTGTTACGTTATAGGCAGTGGATATACAATGGTGAGCAAAATATCCTAAGTCCATACCATTATGAAGTTTACATTCTAGTATGGAAAGTTAGGCCATAAATGAAAATATAATACTTCATGAGGTTATAAGTGCTGTGGAGAAAAGTAAAAGTAAGGTCAGGGAGATAAAGAGTACTGGTGAAAGGGTTAAGATATTGATGTTTTGTAAAAGGTAATCAGGAAAAGACTGTCTGATAAGGTGATATTTGAACAGAGATCTAAAGGAATTGAGGAAGTAAGTTGTTTATGTATCTAGGGAAGAACATTCCAAGCATCAAGTGCAACAACAAGTTCAAAGGTACTTGGCATGTTTAAGGAATAGTAAGGCTGGTTCAGTTAGAGTGGAGTGAGGGAGGGGGGCAAGTGTTAGGAAATAAGCTTACAGAGGGATAGTTCTAGGGGACAGAGGTCTAAGTCCATGTAGGCTGTAGCAAGGATTTAGGCTCTAGGCTTTTATTCTGAGTAAGATAGGAAGCTATTGGAAGGTTTTAATCAGAGATTTGACATGTTCTGATTTAGGATTTAAAAGAAATCACTGGCTGCTCTGTGAAAAATAGGCTGTAAAAGGGTAAGGGTGGAAGGCAAAAAGATCCATTAAGAGCTGATTGCAAAAAAAAGAGAAAAAAACAGTAATAAAATAATCTTTCATTTAAGAAATGCTAGGCTACCAAAATTAAAATAGAGATCTAGCAAAAAATCAAAGTTAACAAATACTGAGCACTCATCATATGAGAATTGTGGTGTATAAAACACTCCCTGCCCTTACAGTACAAAGACAACTTTCATAATGGAAAATTTTCTGTATGTTGATGGAACTGATTAACTTAGCTTACTCTTTGAAGAATGGAATATCCTCTTGCTTATAAAGTACTTAGTTAATCTTATAATAAAGGTAAGAACTGGTAGCAACAATGATTTTACTTTGAAATCTTCATTTTACCCCTTTAAATTAAATACCTAAAATCATAGCCCAAAATATTCAACTTGAAAGTTTCTATGGAGAGCCAATATTCAGCTTGTCATCATCCCCAGAGCTAATTCCTGTAGCTGTCACTGCAACTTAAATATGCCTATTTCTCCTTAGAAATTACAAGTAAAATACCATACACCTGGAGGTTAGAGTGGAATTGATACCATTTTTCCAGGAAAAGAAAATATTCTGGTAAGCATCCTGAGAAGGATGCCCCAGAATGCCTATAGGAAGTGGATATTCAGTTAATCCAAGTGAGAGGATTTTAAAAAAAACATTACCAAATGTACTGGCCCCATAGTTAGTCCTCTGTCATTTCTAATATAGCAGAAGCCTCTTTTAGCATATCATTGGCATTTAAAATATGGGTTCTCCTTTAATAATTATTTAAAACAACTTAAACCCCTAGAGTTTTTTCCTTCCTGTCTTACATATATTTATGTAAGGATAGAACTTGGCTTTTGTAAAGCATTTTTTGGCCCATTTTGGGATGTCCTAAGTATAGTATAAGTTAGTGAAATTGATTCTTTTATTGGGTTGGCCAAAAGTGCCTTTGGTTGTTAAATAAAAATAAAAGACATTTTTCATTTTCACCAAGAACTTTATTGAACAAAGTATTCACGGTTTTGTTCCACTACCTTCTGCCATTTTTCAGGCAACTTCATAATTCTGTTTTCCTAAAACTTTTTATCTTTTTGAGCAAAGAACTGTTCCCGGTGCCTTTTACAGTCTTCCAAGGATTTTTTTTCCATTAAGAGAATTTTGGAAAGACCAAAATAAATGGAGATCTGAAGGTGCAATGTCTGGTAAATACGGCAGATGAATCAGAACTTCCCAGCCAAGCTGTAAGAGTTTTTGCCTGGTCATTAAAGAAACATGTGGTCTTGCATTATCCTGATGGAAGATTGTGCATTTTCTGTTGACTAATTCTGGACACTTTTCGTCGAGTGCTGCTTTCAGTTGGTCTAATTGGGAGCAGTACTCGTTGGAATTAATCGTTTGGTTTTCCAGAAGGAGCTCATAATAGAGGACCCCCAATCCCACCATGTACACAACGTCACCTTCTTTGGATGAAGACCAGCCTTTGGTGTGGTTGGTGGTGGTTTATTTCACTTGCCCCACGATCTCTTCTGTTCCACATTATTGTACAATATCCACTTTTCATCGCCCGTCACAATTTGTTTTAAAAATGGAATGTTTTCATTACATTTCAATAGAGAATTGCATGGAGAAATATGGTCAAGAAGGTTTTTTTTGCTTAACTTATGTGTAACCCAAACACATAAGCGATGAACATAACCAAGCTGGTGCAGATGATTTTCAGTGCTTTAATTGGATATTTTCAGTGTGTCATCTCTCTCCTGCATGGTGTAACATTGTTCTCAATTAATGTCTCGATTTGATCGCTATCAACTTAAACTGGTCTACCCGACCATGGAGCATCATCCAGGGAGAAATCTCCATCACGAAACTTCGCAAACCACTTTTGACATGTTTGATCAGTCACAGCACCTTCTCCATACACTGCACAAATCTTTTTTTGCGTTTCAGTTGCATTTTTACCTTTCTTGAAATAATAAAGCATAATATGCCAAAAATATTGCTCTTTTCCTTCCATCTTCAATATTAAAATGGCTACACAAAAATTCACCAATTTTGATGTCTTTTTTTAAATGCACGCTGATATGACAGCTGTCATATAAAATCTAACAAAATTATTTCGAATGAAGTTAAAGACAACTGAGTGCTACCAGAGCCATCTTACGGAAGAAAACGAACGAACCTTTGGCCAACCCAATAATTTAATTGAAATATTTTGAGGGAGCACCAAATTTTTCAAATACATTGATTAAATTTTTATGTCTGTGATTTTTGTATATCATAATAGTGTTTCACAAAGCAAATTCCTCTTCCCAAGATTGTTAGCTGTTTCTTCACACAGCCCTTTCCACGGTGCTTTCCATATAGAAAGAATTTCCATTTATACTAGGCAACATAAGGTAGTAGGAAAAATATGAACTTTAGAATCTCGGCTCTGCTATTCATTTGGTGGATGGCAAATACTCTCTTTAGCCTTAGATTTCTATAAAATGGAGATATTAATACCTTCCTCACAAGTTACTGCAAGGATTATGATGAGAAAATATGTAAAGTTAAGCACTCAGTATTACCTTTTTTCTTGCCTACATGGTTTGATTGATTACTTCACACTCCTTACAGATTATTGTTACAGCACCCTCACAGCACATTAGAATCATCTGGAGATTTTGGGGGTTTTTGTTGTTTTTGGCCACACCGCGGGTCTTGAGGGATCTTAGTTCCCCGACCAGGGATTAAACCTGTGCCCCCTGCAGTGGAAGCGTGGAATCTTAACCACTGGACCACCAGGGAAGTCCCTCATCTGGAGAATTTTAAATGAAATGTACTAAGGACCTAGCCCCACCCAAACTAGTTGAATCTGTCTTTGGGGGTGGGACCCAAGCATCTGGTGTTTTGCTTGTTTTTAAGTTTCCTGGGTAATTCCAATGCACTATAGGTGTTGAGAACTACTGGTCTTGAAGGAAGGACTTCACACATAACCTTTCAAGAAAGCTTTCCTGAAGTATTTAGTTCTAATTCTCAAAGGTAAAAATAAAAGAGTGGGGGGACCTATGGGGTCATGTTAACCCATTTACTCTTCTGTGTCGAATATATTTAATTTTGTAGATAATGGAGGCTTGGTGCTTTCTTTGAGTGTATAGTTCTCTGGGGAATTCCCTGGCGGTCCAGTGGTTAGGACTCTGCACTTCCACTGCAGGAGGCACAGGTTAGATTCCGTCAGGGAACTAAGATCCCACAAGCCGCGCAGTGTGGCAAAAAAAAAAAGTGTGTATTTCTCAGATCTACCAGTTAATGTTCTGGTCCCTCTTTTTTTTTTTTTAATTAATTTATGTATTTATTTTATTTTTTGGCTGCATTGGGTCTTCATTGCTGCACGCAGGCTTTCTCTAGTTGTGGTGAGCAGGGCTACTCTTCTTGTGGTGCGCAGGCTTCTCACTGTAGTGGCTTCTCTTGTTGCAGAGCACGGGCTCTAGGTGCGCGGGCTTCAGTAGTTGTGGCACGCGCGCTCAGTAGTTTTTTCTGGCTCACGGGCTCTAGAGCGCAGGCTCAGTAGTTGTGGTGCACGGGCTTAGTTGCTCTTCGGCATGTGGGATCTTCCCCACCAGGTATCGAACCCGCGTGAACTGGCAGGCCGATTCTTAACCACTGCACCAACAGGGAAGTCCCTGTTCTGGTCCCTCTTAATTGTTGTTTCCTCCCATTATATTTGCTTGTGTTAATTGAATCTTTGTTTTTAAAAAATCCTTTTTCATATTTGATTGGAGAGATTCAGTGGCATTTGTTTTTCCATCTAGTTGAAGTTTATCAGCGTTTTCCTTCACTGTCACTCTGCATGTAAATTTAAAATTCCTTTTATAATTCCTTTTTCTACAAGAAACTGAGTACATTGATTTCTTTTGTTTCCTGTTTTCTGGGGTCGGGAGGAGTCAATGGGCATAAGTGTTGCTAATTTTTCTTTTACTTGATTTAAAAAAACAGGCTTGGGCTTCCCTGGTGGCACAGTGGTTGAGAGTCCGCCTGCCGATGCAGGGGACACGGGTTCGTGCCCCGGTCCGGGAGGATCCCACGTGCCGCGGAGCGGCTGGGCTCGTGAGCCATGGCCGCTGGGCCTGCGCGTCTGGAGCCTGTACTCCGCAGCGGGAGAGGCCACAGCAGCGAGAGGCCCGCGTACCGCCAAAAAAAAAAAAAAAAAAAAAAAAGGCTTTCTCAAATCTGTGATCATCTGCTAAATAGTATTATGGATAGTCATGCCTAAAGAATTATCTGAGGGACTTCCCTAGCAGTCCAGTGGTTAAGACTCCATGCTTCCAGTGTAGGGGGCGAGGTTTGATCCCTTGTTGGAGAACTAAGGTCCCATATACTGTGCAGCGCGGCCAAAAAATATTAAGAATTATCTGAGAATTCAGATGGAAGTGAACTCAAAGAAGCCAGTGGATAAAGGTACTAATCAACTATTTGTACTGCACTGTGTGCTTTCTGATGTGTTTTCACGTGCATTAGCCATTGTTACAACTAACATTTTCAAGAATATCTACTGCATGTCAGGTACTAGGATAACAAAGATGAAATATGAGCCTTGTCCTCCAGTGGTTAAAGTCTAGAGGGAAAGACTGGGAGGTAAATAGGCCATTATAATCAGTGTAATAAAAGCTCTGAAAGAAGAAATGCAGGGGACTTCCCTGGTGGCGCAGTGGTTAAGAATCTGCCTGCCAGTGCAGGGGACATTGGTTCGAGCGCTGATCCAGGAAGATCCCACATGCCACAGAGCAACAAAGCCCGTGTGCCACAACTACTGAGCCTGCGCTCTAGAGCCTGTGAGCCACAACTACTGAGCCCACGTGCCACAACTACTGAAGCCCCCGCACCTGGAGCCCGTGCTCCGCTACAAGAGAAGCCACCGCGATGAGAAGCCCATGCACCGCAACGAAGAGTAGCCCCTGCTCACTGCAACTAGAGAAAGCCCGCGCACAGCAACGAAGACCCAATGCAGCCATAAATAAATAAATAAGCAAACAAATAAATATATTAAAAAAAAAAGAAATGCAGGATGCTCTTGGAATATATAGAAGTGTTTAATTATATTGGAAGATGATGGGATTGAAGAAATCTGGGAATGGGGTAGGGAGGTTTTTCTCAGAGTTATCAGGGAATGGATCCTGAAGGATCTATCAGCTAGACAGATTGAGCTGGGAGCAGGGGAGGATATTCCTGTGTTATATTATGAGAATAGATAGATGGGTGTAACTCTAACAATACCCTCCCTGAAAGACCTCATTAGTTATGTACTTTTCACTAACTAGAACTTACTTTAATTTTTTAAAAAACCTCAAAACTTGTAAACCTCATTCTATTTTCACAGAAGGTAAACAGACCTTCCCTATGCCTCCCCCATGAAAAAAAATTTCAATTTCTAAGCTAGCCCATAATAAAATATTCTTAGAAGCCAGAAAGATTATGTATCTTGAACAAGTAGGCAGTTTAATAAATATTTCATGTCCGAGCAAGCTATGAGATCTTGGGGAGGATTTCTGGATTTTCCTAAGTAAGAACATTTCAGTTCTGCTTTAATATTTTCAGATGATCTCTCCCAACCCCCCCACATTTTTCCTGTCAGTTTTACATAGTTTCTTAAAGCAGGATTTTATGCCTATTGGTGCTTTGCTGTAGTCCTACAATTCTTGCAGAATTTCAAAATATTCTGTTCCCTTAGCCCACAGGACCACGGGTTATTGCGACTGATACTCAATTCTGATAGGAAGAGAGCTACTGTATATGAAAGAGTTTCTATGTAGAAGATCAGCCCTAAGCATTTTACATAATGATTTCCCTTAATTTTCACAGTAATCTAGTCAGTTAAGTGTACTATTATCTTAAGCCCATTTTACAGATGAGAAAATTGAAAAACAGAAAGATGACCTGTCACATAAGTGGCCTACCCAGAATGTAAACACTTCACCTTTTAGGTTTTAGCCATCTCACCTTAATATCTTTTGCTTTCAATATGTGATTTGTATGTCTTTGTAGTCATAGTAATACACTGGAATTATTGAAAGAAGTCTTTATGCACACTGCTTTTTTTAGTGCCTTCCTTTGCCAGATGAAGTCCATATTCTTCGCAGGTCTGTCTTAGTCTGGCTTTCTATATATATATATATATATATGTATATAGCTTCATTCTAATCCTTTTAAATATTGTGTGCTCCAGTCGGTCTGGACTACCTAACCATTCCTGAAAATCATTGCGGCCAAAACTGAATATCACCATTATAGAACGAATTTCTGGGATACAAGATTTGGTTTAGTGCCGCATTGTCAGCTGCTAGATTATTCCAGTAGTCACTATACTTATTTCTGGTTTGCAGTACTAAATAGATGGTTGTTTTCAGTTGATGTTGGAGGGGGAACACATTTTTTTTCAGGCTTTCTTATTGTCTATAAAATGTGTTTTTCCTTCATACTCTATATTCTTTATCTCTGGATGAAAAGTGATTTTTAATGGGTGTTAGACTTTTCCTGATGCATAAAATTTTGAGCTGACAAAGTTGACATTCTGCTTTTAATTCATTATCTAATACTATTATATAAAAACTTCAAAAGATTAGAATTATTGTCCAACTTTGCATGCATTAATTAATTATAAACACTTGCTAGTTTTGAAAGGGCATAATATTCTTCCTAAAGTTATCTAATGCACTATATTAACCTATTTCTGTGTTCATTTTGCCTTTGTAAATTTTAAGTTATTTTTGTTCATAAAATTAACAGCTTTCACAGACATTAATTATTGCAGCATTTATTCTTTTTCTTTTTTTTGCGGTACGCGGGCCTCTCTCTGTTGTGGCCTGTCCCGGTGCGGAGCACAGGCTCCGGACGCGCAGGCTCAGCGGCCATGGCTCACAGGCCCAGCCGCTCCGCGGCATGTGGGATCTTCCCGGACCGGGGCACGAACCCGTGTCCCCTGCATCGGCAGGCGGACTCTCAACCACTGCGCCACCAGGGAAGCCCTAGAGTGCTGATCTGTATTTGAAACTGAGTATTCATATATTAATCCAAATGGACCCACCTTTATACAATTAATGTTACATTGATTTGATTGATGGTAATTTACACAACCACATGATCTTTGATCGTGCACAGTTTCTGATGTTCAAGTAAGCATTCTGCAATTTTAAGTCTAAAGCTGATTTTGGTTGAATATTGAGGCTAATGCCTAACTTTGGCACATCTCTAAATGCTACTAAACGTTACAGAACCAAGACAATTATACTTTTATTCAGATCTTCCTTAATCCTACCACATCATACTTATTGCCTACAGATAAAGATTTGTTCCTTTTCTATCCTTCTTTCCCTAGACAGATTACTTATAGTTCCATTCTTTCATCTTTGGCCTTCTTTCTGCTTCTTCTCATTTTAATTCAGCAACATTTATGGAGTGCTTAAACTCTGAGTGCTTTGTATGGTATGCTTTTCAACCATGTGAAATCTTTAAAACTGCCTTTAAATCCCAACTCAAATGTCATTGCCTGAGGATCTTTCTCAGCCTCTTGAGTAGGGCCTTCTTACATCTGTATTGCCATATCATTTTCTACTTCCTTAGTTCATAGCACTCATTGCATTGTAACACAAGGAATGGTTTGAGTCTATCTCCTTTGCCAAACTGTGAGCTCCTTGAATCTAAAAAGCACAGCTTGTTCATTTTTGTGTCCCTAGAGAACTTTAGACAGTGCCTCAAGTAAGCAGGTACTTAGTATAAGGTAGTTAACATCATATATGCATTTTAATTTATAGGAATTTTACACTGCATGCCTAACAAAAAGAAATGATTGAAATAATCTGCAGTTTTACCTGCCATTCTTCCCAGTAAGTGGATAGCTAGAATTGGACATGAAGTAGAGAGTATGAATCTGTTGTTCCTTCAGTCAGTTTCTGTTCCCACATGCCTCTCAAAGTGAACATCTCACCAGGATTGAGTGTGGTATGGTGGTTTCTAACATAGTGATTTCCTAAGGATTTATCAAGGGCAATTTTGATTAGATTGACTTTCTCCATATGTACGCTAACTTTAGAACCTAACTCATTATAAAAGATAGGAATGCCACTATACAGTTTAACTAAATGAACATTCTGTCCTTACTCTGAGTTCCTGTAGTAGTTTGTTTTTATGACTCAAATGATATTTTTGCTCCTTAGTTCTTAGCTATTTGTTCATGTCTAATCTCACCCGTTGGAAAGCAAGGATCCTCTTTGTATTTGACATGCTGGTTTTCACATGATATTCATTTTTAGAATAAATAGACATTTTAATGTGCTTTCATTGTGCTAAGGTCTAAGGAATAACCCAGAAGCCATATCCTTTAACTCAACCATCCAGTGGTCATCCCTTTACTTGATACCTTTTGCTAAATTTTCCCTCCCAATTATCACGTCTCTTTTTCCACAGCTCTTCCGACGTGTTGCAGCAGCTCTACCTGGAATGGAAAGCACACAGGACAGAAGCAGAGAAGACAGTATCCTTTTTGTTTCATCAGGAAATTTTATTGTTACTACAAGTCTTTAGAGCCCCACTTGATTGGCTTAGGAATATTATGCCATTGCCTTTTACAGCCAAGAATTGATGGTTTAGGAGCAAAAAGTTTTTCTATAACGAATGAGATCTGGTTATCCAGTTGCATTCTTTGCAGGCTGCTGCTCACTACGATTAATCAGTGAGAAGGTTTGTGTTTGTTTGCTTGCTTGATTTTTAGTGAGCAGGAAACTCTTAACATCCCACCCTCCTGCTTCTTAATTTTGACATCCCTTGGCTCTGGGCTTTTTCCCCACAATATATATCATATTTCCTTCCCCTGCTTTTTCTATCATTTGAACTGTCTACTTGGCATAGGCAGGAGATAACTAAGTTTGGAGCTTTATCGTGGCCTCTTCTTTCAGAAATGGGACAGAATGAAGCACACGTAATATTAGTTATTTAAAAGAATTTTGAATTTTGATATTTTCCTTGTTTGTCTCATATTTACCTTCTAGTGTTTTTCCATATGCAGACAGTTTTATTAAGCCATAGAATTCATAGCACTTTGTATTCAGCTCTTCCCACTTCTGAATGTTTTATGTTTTCTAAGCCTTTATTTTAGCAGCATAATGTGTTCTATAGAGTTGAAGCCCCATTATTTATTAAATTCTCTCCCTGTTGTGGAACTCTCTTATAGGCTATTTTCAGATTTTTATTATAGATAATTTTTTAAGGAACATCATTATATGATTTTTTACTCCTGTAGAATAATTTCCTTAGGATAGATTTCCATGAGTAGGAATTAACCTTATTCTGAACCTTGCTGCATATAGGAGATATAAGCAAGTTTATTCCATATGAGCACCTTATATGGTGAGTGAGCTATATAGAAAATAGTGGCTGAGTAGTCTCTGAAGCCAAATAGGAATGGAAGGGGATCTTAGCAGAATTGTCGATGTTCAGCAGAATTGGAATTGTACTTTCCCATTTATAGTTCCTTAGCTTTTGTTTCAGTGATTGACATAAAACTGGAAAAGCCTCAGGAGCAACCAGTCAGCGAAGGAGGCTGTTCCTGCTAATCCCCCATGGCATCTTCAACTTTCCTCCAGAAGCTCACTGCTTTGGCCCCCTTACTCTTTCATTGACTGCAGTGTGAATATTGGCTTGAACCTTTTCCCTTCAGTAATAACGTATTGCAATTCAGCATTGCTGCCTGTCTCTTGGAGATGATCTATTAGCTTCACAAGCACAAAAAAGTCAGTGTCTTCATTATTTATATTTTACAAAAAGCCAAACAATTGCAGCATATTCCAGTGGTAACTTTAAAAATTAGATACATTTTCTTAACATTTTTGTTTCCTTTTTAATGTTATGAGAATGTACTTCAAAATGATGGAAATCTCAACAGTATGTGGCTTGGTTAAGGAGCAGTTGTTCACAGCAGCACTTGCCTACCTACTTGATCTCTCCCTGCTTTACTTGCTTGTTCTTTACCCCATTTCCTATTCCAGTCCTTCCTCCATCAAAATAAACAAGAGGGGGCAAAGCAGTAGTCAGACCAAGCCCATTGGAATTATCCTTCAGTTTTAGCAATACCACTTGTCTCAAGATATCCAAAATTATTCTTAAGCACTGATATAAATTAGTTAGACCTTAATTGAGGTCAAAACTCAACTATCATGGTAGGCAGTGCTGGAATAAGGAAAGGGTTCTGGTGTGTCTTCAGAATGAGTCCTAATGAACATACTGAGTACTTAAAAGTAAATGAACATAAAATATATTTCTGACCAAAACAAATGATTCTTTCACATGTTAGACTCCGGGAGAGAAAAGTAAAAGTGCTTCAGAACAGGTTTTAAATATTTAATTCTTCTACGATCTGTTTCTTCCAGGATTTTAAATTTGTCAAAATCGAGTTCTTCTGTTTGTTTAAAAAACAAAACTAAACTTTTTTAGGCAATAGATTTCTCTTGGGTTTTCTTTTTCTGTCTTCCTTTTCTTTCTTTCCTTCTTTCTTCCTTCCTTTCTTTCTTCCTTTTTTTTGAAATGCTGTGCAGGCAAGGCACTGTAGTAATCAAATTCCTTTAAGAAGAACCAGTGGAAGAATTTAAATTTGGCACTTTGATCGAAACTACTGTAACTAGTAGAAACAATGATATCTAAACCTTACCAACTAAAGAATCCTCAAGAGAATAGCAAATACTTTGCCCAGGACAATTGAGGTCAAATTGAAAGTGGAAACAGTTTTCTTATAAGCCCTAGAGGCAGATCTGAAAAAGCATACATAGAAGAGGGAAAGGAGAGAATGAAAATAAAACTTAATATGCAGATTTATGCCTTATTTTTCAGCATTTTTTTATGTTCTCTCAATCCAGTTTTGCTTTTTATTAGATCTGTATAGTTTGCTTAATTCACTAGTGATTTAATTTTATATTTAAGCTACAATTAATCTTTTTTCTTTGGTGATATTTATTTCTTTGCCTTTTTTAAAACTACTTTCAATTTTTAGATATTTTATTTAGAGCTTCATAACAATGGCAATATGTATTTCCCTTAAAACACTGCAAACAAATATACTAGGAGTGCACCATTTTAATCTTTACTAGTTATTGTGAGATTGCTGTGTAAGTTAATAAATACATTTGTAAATACATTGTTTGCAAGAAGAAAATTTCTGAGTTACAGCTCGGGAAAAGCCTGCTGAATTTATGTTGTAAGCATTACTTAACACAGTATAAGGATGAAAAGGCAACAAAAATATCTTCATACTTCCTCATCCCCTCATTGCAACAAAACCCTTAACTGGGAGAACCTTATTCCTTCCCCTCTTCCTCCTCCACTTCCCACTTATTGTCCAACCTTATAATATTCAGAGAGCACTTGGATTATGGGTCTGAATAGAGAAATGCTTTCAGATAATCATTAGCCCACATACCCCAGTAACTTGTACTCAAAGACGGGATGGAGTTGTAAAGTGCTTTTATAATACAATATTATTGTTAAAGGCAAGGGTTGACTCTTTTGTTTTATTTTGACATGGCATGTCCTGAAATAAATATCAATTCAATATGGCGATGGGTCATATTCTTTATTTGGAAGAAGTTGTGATTTCTGACATGGGGGTGATTGTGTTCCTACACTGTAGCATTTGATTCTTTTTAATGTATATTTAAGGCAGTAACCAGTTAATGCTGCTTTTAATATTGGTCTTTTTATTTAGCTGGGATTCTTCAACCAAAGCAGTGAAGTGTGTTCATAGTGCATTCTTTTTTTAATAAACACAGTTTTGCTGCCCAAAAAATGTATAAATAAACACAAAAGAAAACATTTATTGACTTGGTTTCCCATTCCTGCCAAAGTGATGAATTACCATATGCTACTTCCTCCCTAGGACTATAAAGGGAATGTGGAATCCAGAAAAATAGCAAAACAACAACAAAACTGAGAAACCCCTGGGGAGTCACAAGACTCTTTTCAACTGTTGAGGGTGAGGGAAAGTGGCTGCAACTTGAAAGATAGGGCTGGGCTTCCCTGGTGGCGCAGTGGTTGAGAGTCCGCCTGCCGATGCAGGAGACACGGGTTCGTGCCCCGGTCCGGGAAGATCCCACATGCTGCGGAGTGTCTGGGCCCGTGAGCCATGTCCGCTGAGCCTGCACGTACGGAGCCTGTGCTCCGCAATGGGAGAGGTCACAACAGTGAGACGCCCGCGTACCGCAAAAAAAAAAGAAGAAAAAAAGAAAGATAGGGCCACTGGTGGAGGCAATAATAGGATGTGTTAAGAAAAGCAGTTTAAGTTCTGCTTATGCATCCTCACTCCTAACTCCACCTTTGCCTTTGGACAGGGGTGGCAAACTGCCCTCGCACCAAATCCAGCCTGCTACCTGTTCTTAAGTTATGTTAGACCTCAGCCATACTTTCTCACTGCAAAGATGGAGTTGAGTAGTGGAAACAGGCCTTAGGGTAAACCACAGCTCTCCCCTGTACTATAGAAATGGAGGCCACAGCCCAGACTACAGGCTCAGCGGTAATGTCAGGGCAGTATAAAATCCCTGAGAGGGAATTTCCTGGTGGCTTAGTGATTAGGATTCCATGCTTTCACTGCCGTTGCCCCAAATTCAATCCCTGGTTGGGGAACTGAGATCCTGCAAGCTGCGCAGCGCAGAAAAAATATAAAAAATCCCTGAGAAGTGAGGAGCTGATGAAACTAGGTGGGGAATAACCTGCCTGCCTTAGGCCTTTCACTCACTCTTTACCCTTTCAAAGCATCAGTTAGTGGACTGTGATCTAGGGAGACTGCCTCCTGCAAGAGCTGCTTCTTCCTAAACTGGGTTTAAAGGTAAGGCCTTGAAATAAAGTTTGGTGAGATGATACTGAATGGGAACAATACATGTGGTCTTGTGGTACCTAGAACTCTGTCCCAAGGTTTGTCCTTTCCCCATCTTAAAACTTGACATTCTGGTCTTTGACCCTTGCCCAGTATACCATCCCAGAGTTATAACCCATACCCCAGGAGAATTTGGACTCATAAGTCAGAGCAGTTGGATACCTGAAAACTTCCTCAAAAGAAAAAGTGAATACCATTTGAAGCAGAACTACTTGAAAAGACAACCAATAATTTAAAGATGGCATGATAAATATTGAAGAGGTAAAATACTACCAGTATGGAACAAGAATCATAAAATAATCAAATATATTAAGTGAAAAATATAATAGTTGAAATAAAAAACACAGGTAAGTAGTAGACTGGATTCTATTCATTGAATTAGTGAGAACGTTCAATTGAACTCTTTCATTAGAAAGCAAAGAAACAGAAAAATAAAGATTAGGAGGAGAATAGTATATATAGCAACATTCAGAAATTCCAGGGAGATGAAAATCAGGAAAATTAAAGTACTGAAAACAAAGAATTTTGAAGATAGTATTTGTGACAGGCATATGTGTATCTTCTGAATGCAGTTTCTGAAATGGTATCTGCCTCCTGGTACTCATACATTTGCATTATCCTTTTCCCTTGAATATAGGCTGCACCTGGTGACTTTCATCTAAGAAATAGGACACAGCAAAAGTTACATCACTTTGAAGGTTAGATTATGAAAGACTGTGGCTTTTGTCTTGTTCACACAATCTGACTCATTTGCTTTTATGCAGCAATCTGCCACTTTTGAGCTGCCTGTAGAGAGGCCCAGCAGCAAGGAGCTGAGGGCAGCCTCCAGCCAGTGACGGACTGAGTTTCTTCTTAATAAGACAGCCTGGAAAGAACTGAACAAAAAACAAGCCACAGACAAAATATTTGTCGATTGCATGCTTGATAAAGGACAAGTATTCAGAGTATATGAAGAACTCTCATAACTTGATAGAAAAGACATAGAAATTGCTTGATATCATTAGTCATTATAGAAATGCAAATTAAAACCACAATGAAATACTACTACATACATATCAGAAAGGCTAAAATTTGAAAGATTGGCCGTACGAAGTGTAGGTAAAGATGAGGAGCAACTAGGAATTCTCATACACAGCTACATGAGATTTTGGAAAAACAGTTTGGAAGTTTCTTTAAAAGTTAAATATACATTTATATATAGTAGCTATTCCACACCTAAGTATTTACCCACAAGAAATGAAAGCATGTGTCTATACAAAGACTTGCACACAAATGTTCATAGCAGTTTTACTTGTATTAGCCAAGAACTTGAAATAACCCAAATGTCCATCAGAAGGTGACTATGTAAACAAATCATGGTACATGCTTACTGTGGAATAGTATGCCATAAATCAGAATGAACTGTTGATACCAACAACATACCTGAATATCAGAAAATTACCCTTCGTGAAAAAAGTTGGACAAAAAATGTAAAGTATATATTTTATGTTTTCACTTATATAAAATTCTAAGAAATGCAAACTAAACAATAACCCTCCTTTTCTCCCTTTCTCCAGTCCCTGGTAACCTTTCTGCTATCCGTCTCTATGAATTTGCCTATTCTAGGTACCACATATAACTGGAGTCATACAGTATTTGTCCTTTTGTGTCTGACTTCCTTCACTCAGCATGATGTTTTCAGTGTTCATCCATGTTGTAACAGGTATCAGATTTGATTCCTTTTTGTGGCTGAATGATATTCCATTGTATGTATATACAATATTTTGTTTATTCATTCATCTGTTGATGGACACTTGTGTTGTTTCTATCTTTGGGCTATTTTAAATAATGCTGTTATGAACATTAGTGTACCAGCATCTGAGTCCCTGTTTTCAATTATTAGTGTATAACCTAGGAGTAGAATTGCTGGATCAAGTGATAACTTTTTGAAGAAATGCTAAACTGCTTTCCACAGCATCTGCACCATTTTACATTATCACCAGCAATGCATGAGGGTTCTAACTTCTCAACATCCTCATCAATACTTTTTATGTTCTGATTTTTTTAATAATAGCCATCCTAATGGGCGTGTAGTGATATCTATCTCATTGTGGTTTTGATTTACATTTCCTTAATGACTAATGATGTTGAACATCTTGTTTACTTGGCATTTGTATATATTCTTTGGAGGATGTCTATTTTGTTAAGTTCCTTGCAGGCTGTTTTACTGAGAAACTTTGGAGATATGTCTGTTCAGTCCTTTAACCATTTTTAAATTGGATTGTTTATTTTTTGTTGTTATAGGAGTTCTTCATATAGTCTAGTTATTAATTCTTTGATAGATACATGGATTTACAAATATTTCCTCCATTCTGTGGGTTTTCTTTTCACTCTAAGAGTGTCCTTTGATGCACAAAAGTTTTAAATTTTAATCAAGTCCAATTATCTTTTTCCTTTTTTGCTTATGCTTTTGGTGTCATATTGGAGAAATCATTGCCAAATCCGATGTCGTGAACATTTTTTGCCATGTTATTCTAACAGTTTTATAGTTTTAGCTCTTAAGCTTAGGTCTTTGATCCATTTTGAGTTACTTTTGTAAATGGCATAAGGTAGGGGTCCAACTTCTTTTGCATATGGATATTGTTTTCCTAGCAACATTTGTTGAAGACTGTCCTTTCCTCATTGAATGGTCTTAACACTCTTGTTGAAAATCAACTGACCATATACGTGAGGATTTATTTCTGGATTATCTTTTCTGTGCCATCTGTCTATGTGTCTGTCCTTATGCCATTACTACACTGTTTTCATTACTGTAGCTTTGTGGTAAGTTTTGAAGTCGGAAGTGTGAGTCTTGCTGCTTTGTTCTGATCACTTTGGGTAGTTTGTCATCTTAATATTAAGTCTTCCAATCCATAAACACAGGATGTCTTTCTGTATTAGTCTATCCGGGCTGCTATAACAAAATAACACAGACTGGGCAACTTATAAAGAACAGAAAATTTATTGCACAGTTCTGAAGACTTGGAAGTCCAAGATCAAGGCACCAGCACAGTCACCTGGTGAGGGCCCTCTTCCCAGTTTGTTGCGAGCACCTTCTTGCTGTGTCCTCAGAGGGTGGAAGGGCTGAGGGATCTCTCTGGAGCCCCTTTTATAAAGGCACTAATCCCTTTCATGAAGGCTTCACCCTCATGATTTAAGCACCTCCCAAAGCCTACTTACTAACACCATCATCTTTTGGAGGATTCAGTATGTAAATTTTGGGGGGACACAAACATTCAGACCATGCATTCTGCCCCTGCCCACTCAAAATTCATGTCTTTCTCACATGAAAAATACATTCATTCCATCCCAGTAACCCCAAAAGTCTTAAACCTGTTCCAGTGTCAATTCAAAAGTCTAAGTCGAAATTCTCATCTAAATTAGATATGGGTGTTGACCTAAAACAAATAGACTCCAGGTTATTTCTCCAGCAAATAGGGGTTTATTCAGAATCAGTGGAGAATTGCAGTTTGGGGTCTGCAACCATGGCAAGTCCCTGCAAGGCAAGGAAAGGAGAATGCTTTTATAGAGGGGAAAAGGAAGTTGGGAGGACTATGAACAAAGCCCATGATTTTTCATTGGCTGAGTCCTTGCCAGGAAGGAAGACTAGTCTGTCTGCTTGTTGGGCTCTGCTGTCATTGCATGGTTTGAGAGCTCCCTCTTCTGGTCTCCTGACTATTTAATTGAAGCTTCCGTTTATTAATTTTTTTAAAGTCTTTATTGAATTTGTTACAACATTGCTTCTGTTTTATGTGGGGGGGTTTTGGCCACGAGGTATGTGGGATCTTAGCTCCCTGACCAGGGATGGAACCTGCACCCCCCGCATAAGAAGGTGAAGTCTTAACCACTGGACCACCAGGGAAGTCCCTATTAATTTTTTACATGGATGAGATTCAGGGTAGATTCAGCTTATGGCAATTGGTTTCCAGCTATGAATCCATGAAGTCAAACAAGTTATGTGCTTCCAAAATACAATGGTGGGACAGGCGTAGCATAGATGTTCCTATTCCAAAAAGGAGAAATAGAGAAGAAAAAAGGGATAAGAGGTCCCACGCAAGTCCAAAACCTTAAGGCACACTGGGGCAGGGACCTGCACTTTGGACTAATGGGTGGCCCCACCCCAGCCCTCATGGGTTGGAGTCCCGTGCCTGTGGCTCGAGAGGTGGAATCTCATGCCAGTGGCTCTACCAGTTTGGGGGTTTGAGGGTAGTCCCATCCCCACAACTCTGCTGGGCCTTGCTCTAACAGGAGCTCTCTACTGTACCCAAAAGCGGCCCTCTGTGTTGCACATCAGAGGCTCCAAAACAGTCCATCCTTTGGAATCTGGGTGGAGGTAGCCACATCTGGTGCTGAGGACACTGACAAGATTTACTACCTGTGCCCTCTGGAAGGACCATCGCCATGGCCTGCACTACACCTGGGGTAGCTGAGGTGCCAGGTACCAGAATTTGGGGAGGGGGGAGCAGAGCCTGGGATGTGAGAGAGTGCCAGGCAGCAGAAGCTTCTCCTTTGAAATTGTTCTGCCCCACATGCCCTTTCAGTTTGGGACTGTGATGGGAGTGCCTTCGGGGTCATTCTTCTATTGTCTTGGATAATAGGTCCTGTCTTCTTTTAGATGACCAAGCAATCTCCCCATTGTCTTGAATAGCTCCCAGCTTCTGTTGGAGTGGTAGATCCATACCAATCTTCTTATCAGATCCTGCCACACACTTTGCATTCTCTCTCAAATGAGTTTTCTTATTTCTTTCAATATGGATAGGCTGAGAATTTTTCGAGTTTTAAATTTCTGCTTTCCCTTTCATTAAGAATTCTACCTTTAAATGATTTCTTTCTTCTCACATGTTAAAAAAGAAACAACAGACCCAAAATGGAGTCACTTGTGCTAAACCCCATGTCAACAAACCAAGACTTAATACCTAACCTAATTGCAGTTTCAGCCTCTCCCTGGAATGTGACCTTTAACCACTTGACTTTTGAATTACCTGGTCAGCACTAGTGAGATAACCCACCCAATAGATCCCATCTGACCCCATAGGAAGGTCACCTTGCCTAAAACATTGTTCTTTGCTAGAAACTTCCTTTTCCCATTCCCTGCTGCCTGTAAAAGCCTTCAATTTTATACAGCTCCTCAGAGTTCCTTTCTATCTGCTAGATGGGATGCTACCCAATTCATGAATCATTGAATAAAACCAATTAGATCTTCAAATTTACTCAGCTGAATTTTGTTTTTTAACAGATGTGGTGGCAGCAATTGGACTGAGGAAGGACGCTTCTGATGGCTTTAGGGACATAAAGAAACACAGGCATACCCACGAACCCTTTTGAGGTCTCCTTCTCGCCATTTCTGAAGATTGGGGGTAAGTTCCCCTCAGTTCTGAGCTCTGCTCTCTTTCCATCGAGCTCCCAATCTAATTGGCTTTCCACTGTTCCCCATTTTGAGTGGAAAACCCCAGGATTTGGTTGTATTCCCAGATTCCACATCAGGGACTATTGGTGGTTTCTGGCCAGAGTCACACTGGGTCTGACTTAAAAACCAGACTGGATCCAGGCTTAAACTGGACTGGGTCCATTGTGTTTTGTGTAGGTAAAGGCTATTGCTAATGGAAATCTTGGAAGCAGCCACAAAATTGGTGGGCATGCGTTGAGCATGTAAAAGCTAATAGAGCACTTGCCACCGACCCAAAGACTCCTTTGTTAGGATAAGCTGGTTATGGAACAGGTTAGATTGACACTAGGCCACCTGCCAACCTCAAGAAAATTTCCATGCAACAAGGTACACTGTAAAACATCACACAATTCCCAATTCAGCTGCACATCCCTTTCAAGTATTAGTTTAGGGGACTTCCCGGGTGGTGCAGTGGTTAAGACTCCATGCTTCCAATGCAGGGGGCCCGGGTTCAATCCCTGGTCAGGGAACTAGATCCCACATGCATGCCACAACTAAGAGTTCACATACCACAACTAAGGAGCATATGAGCCACAACTAAGACCCGGCGCAACCAAATTAAAGGAAAAAAAAGGTATTAGTTTGGGTCCAAGAGACCCAAAATCTTAGCTAATTAATTATTTAATAAAAATGGTATCTTTAAATTCCAAAGTGTTGAGCACACCACCTTCCAGCCCAACTGCTTAGTTTATGTCTAAGAACTATGGTCCCGCAAGCCATAGATATCTACAAAAAAAGCAAAAATCTTATTGAAAACAACCTAGAATTACAAAGTCCATTATTACAAATGTTCCAATTCAATAAGATCATTTAAGGGACTTCCCTGGAGGTCCAGTGGCTAGAACTCCACACTGCTTCCACTGCAGAGGGCACAGGTTTGATCCCTGGTTGGGGAGCTAAGATCCTGCATGATGCACAGCGCAGCCTTAAAAAAAAAAACAAGCAAGACTGTAAACAAAATCTGCCAAGCTAGTAGCCTTGCTGAAGGCCCCATATCTACCCTCGAAGGAGGGCCCCCAAATGGGCCTCTCCCTGAGTTGACAAGACTCTGAGGGATTTTTCTGATAAACTTC
The DNA here is from genome assembly GCF_963455315.2 of Globicephala melas. Taxonomy (NCBI): domain Eukaryota; kingdom Metazoa; phylum Chordata; class Mammalia; order Artiodactyla; family Delphinidae; genus Globicephala; species Globicephala melas. The sequence continues at coordinate 51,023,434 of NC_083321.1, read as the reverse complement.
TACATTAATCTCTTAAACAGCAAAAAATTTAAAATTAAATTAATGAAGAATCTTGCCAAATTCTGATAGATACCAGAGCCTACAGAGTGGCTCCTGGGAAAACTGGCAGAAGCCAGCAAAGAGTGAGAATTCTTACCAGATCAGCTCTCCCAAATCTCTGTCTGTGGTACCCGGTTGAGAGAGGAGAAATAAATTTTACACTGTCCCTTGCTTTCCAAATCCAGACCCATTTGTTATTGATTCTTTCTCTTCCAGGGATAGGTTTGTTTTTGTTTTTTTTTTTGGCCGTGCCACACAGCTTGCAAGATCTTAGTTCCCCAACCAGGGATTGAACCCGGGTCCATGGCAGTGAAAGCACTGTGTCCTAACCACTGAACTGCCAGGGAAGTCCCTCCCAGGGATAGTTATTGCCTTCTTGCTTATCTTGTCTTGAGTCTTAAGAACTTGGCCTGGCTTTCTGCCTGCCTCGGACATACAGGTTGTCAGTTCCTTCTTTTGGCTACTTTTTGGGAGTGACTCTGGATCTTGGGAAGGTAGTATCCTTTGTACCCTTTTTGATTCCGCTTACATCCAAGGAGGGGTTGTTCAATACTACCAGAAATATTTACTGTTTGTCCCAGCTAGAAACTAATAAAATATTTAAGAGAGTTTTTTAGGCCTTCTCCCTTAAGCTAAAATAAAACTATGTAAACAGTGGGAAAGAAAAGCCTTAAATTTTAAAGCCTTGTGGAAAGATTTACTAAAACATTCCAAAGACACAGAGCTCTAATCCAGAACATAGAAATCTTTTGATTTACATCTAAGCTGGAAATCTTCCTGATATATAAAAAAGCAAACAGAATTCCCTGGCAGTCCAGTGGTTAGGACTGGGCACTTTCACTGTCGAGGGCCCAAGTTTGATCCCTGGTCAGGGAACTAAGATCCCACAAGCCATGCAGCATGGCCAACAAAAAAAAATAAAAATAAAAAAGCAAATTGAAGCTAATGTGGTTGTGTGGGTGGACCAACTTATGATGTCATTTAAGTTGCAATGCGATTCCTTAATAAACTAAAAGCAACTGTCCTTATCTTACAGATCTTTACAAAAACAAAAATTTGGCTCCAGAAACAATTCACTGTTTCCTTTTTAACAATTAACCTTGCCTATTCATCTCAAAAGACTTGTAACTATGGTAAAAATTCTGGCCTTAGGGAACAAAAGTCCTTCCTGGAGGAGCTTGCATTTTTTTCCCCCATGCCTTTTATATGTAAATGTTCTACCTGGTCCTCTCGGGGGTTTTGGGGGGGTTTTTTTTGGTTTTTTTTTGTTTTTTTTGTGTGTGTGTGTGGTACACGGGCCTCTCACTGTTGTGACCTCTCCCGTTGCGGAGCACAGGCTCCGGACGCACAGGCTCAGCGGCCATGGCTCACGGCCCCAGCCGCTCCGCGGCATGTGGGATCTTCCTGGACCAGGGCACGAACCCGTGTCCCCTGCATCGGCAGGCGGACTCTCAACCACTGCGCCACCAGGGAAGCCCGGAACTCTTGTTTTTTATCTAGACCTTCTCCTTGAAATGCAAGCTTCAGGGAGTTATTTCTTAACAGAAGGGGGGAAAAAAGGGGGAGGAGGGAGAGGTCTTCTCCAGAAACATTAGTAGAAAAAGCTTTAGCCATCTGAGCAGGTAAACTTAACTTATTCCATAAGCTAGTGAGTTTTGCATTACCATAACCTGTCTCATGGCTAAAAGTTTTAAATGAAAGCTATAAGGTCTCTGTTTGTGTCTATCTGTATTTTTATGTCCCCCCCCATATCTATATCTGTGTGTGTGTGTGCATATGTGTGTGTGTGTGTGTGTTTGATGTATTTTCTACCTCTGGGTGGTATTGCCAAAATTAGTTCATAAAACTCTTACTTGATTGGCTTAAAGAAAATTAAGCACTTATGAATTAAGTATTCCTAAAAATCTCAGAAATATAATAGAGATTTAAATGTTTTTTCAGGTTCATATGATCTAAGATTAATCTTTAGTAAATGAAAGCTAGTTTAAGTTTGTTGGTTTAGTTAAAACAGGCATGCCTTTAGAGTTATCAGCATTAAATATAATGTTCTTATTCTACCTAGATGTACTGAAAGTTAAGTGAGCTCATGTTGTCTCTGTTATAAAATTTGTCAACAACAACAAAATAGCTTGGGATGATGGCTGATTTTGTCTAATGTCTCGTGAAGTTTTTATGGGTAATCTAAACATAGTTGTTAAGCAATAAGAATCTGTTCTCCTTGTAATAGGGCACAGTTGGAAACATTAGCTATATTACCAAGGCTTTGACTGGAACGTCACATTTGAGAGAGATGTGCATAGACTCAAATATGACCAGACAGCTTTAAGAAACTGTTGACTTGGGAATTCCCTCATGGTCCACTGCAGGGGGCATGGGTTCAATCCCTGGTTGAGGTACTACGATCCCACAAGCTGTGTGGCGTGGTGAAAAAAGAGAAAAAAAAGGAAACTGTTGACTTTATAAAGCCAATAAAGCCCCTTGGGAAAATTGGCCTGGTATTCTGCTTACAGGGTTCCCAGCAGCCTTAAGAGGTGAATAAGGAAGGTCATTGCTTGGCAGGACCAGGAACCTCAAGATCTTTGTGGGGACGTTGAGAAGAGAAGAATTCACCCAAACTGATGGTGAGTTCTTGGCTTGGCTTACTGGCCTCAGAGGCTGTAAGAGTGCAATCTGAGATTCCTTATGAAAAGTTTCAGCAAAGCAGGCTTAAAAAGAGCTTATATGGTCAATTAATATTCTTGTTGCATTTATGTAAATAATCAAGACAAGTTTATTGCAAACAAATTAGTTTTACTATGATTATGTTTAGTAAAAAATGGGGATAATTGTAGAGAGAAAAATTATATTTGCATCTTTGTAGATACTCGATTCTAGTCCTGTTAATTGTCTTTAAGGTTTTAGTTTCCTCAAATATCTGGCTATGATTCTCCAAACTACTGTTTCTAATTTTTCCCCACCCTTCTGATTAGGAATCACTAAGAACAGACTGCCCTTAAATTTCCTTGGAAGGGACTATATTAGGTCTTCCTCACTATCCAGATAGCAGTTAAACTTCAGGGACTTGAACCTTGGGTACATATCTCACAGCTAAAGAAGGCACCACCTGACATCTGGTCCTGTGCAGATGCTGGAGACCTCCAAGTCAAGTTGACAGGGAAAAGAAGTAGCTAACATCGATGTAGACTGCTTCCACCTCAGAACGACTTCCTACTTTAACATGAAACCCTTTCTTCTTTTCTCTTTCCTTTACTCTGGCATTGGCCTGGAAAGATAACACCATAACCCGTATCTCCCAGGCCATTGCTAAGGGGAGTAACCTTTCCAACTGCTGAATTTATCATCAAAAAATCCAATCTGTCCACTAACAGTGCCACCTTAGCAGAAATGGTTTGTGCCCTGACAGGCTTTATCCTTATCTGTGATACTTATCATTCTCCTTAGGCCTATGAATGCCTAGATAGCTGGAGCATAACCAGAAAGTGCCTCTTACATTATCTAACTATGCCCTTAACTGTTCACAAGCTGAGATGCCACATTGGTCAGCCCCCTGAATTTATTGTTTGTTTCGTTTTTTTTGCGGTACGTGGGCCTCTCACCACTGTGGCCTCTCCCGCCGCAGAGCACAGGCTCCGGACACGCAGGCTCAGCGGCCATGGCTCACGGCCCCAGCCGCTCTGCGGCATGTGGGATCTTCCCGGACCAGGGCACGAACCCGTGTCCCCTGCATCGGCAGGCGGACTCTCAACCACTGTGCCACCAGGGAAGCCCTGGTTTTTTTTTTAAATGTAAATTTATTTATTTATTTATTTTTGGCTGTGTTGGGTCTTCATTGCTGCACGCAGGCTTTCTCTAGTTGCAGCGAGCGGGGGCTACTCTTTGTTGCGGTGTGCAGGCTTCTCATTGCGGTGGCTTCTCTTGTTGTGGAACACAGGCTCGAGGCACGCAGGCTTCAGTAGTTGTGGCACGTGGGCTCAGTAGTTATGGCTCACGGGCTCTAGAGTATAGGCTCAGTAGTTGTGGCAAATGGGCTTAGTTGCTCTGTGGCATGTGGGATCTTCCCGGACCAGGGCTTGAACCTGTGTCCCCTGCCTTGCCAGGCAGATTATTAACCACTACACCACCAGGGAAGTCCCAGCTCCCCTGAATTTATATCTTCAAGTTAGAAAGGACCTACCAGGAGGCATTCATGATTCAGGATTGATGTCAAAATATTGGCTCCCTGTATACCAATGCCAAAATGAGATACGGAGACAGAGTTTTGGAGGAAAAAGAAAGGGTGGCTTTATTCTTTGCCAGGCAAAAAGGGAACACAGCAGGCTAGCGCCTCAAGAAATGTGCCCCCCCCACCCAGGGAATAGGGAGAGGTCTTATAGTCAGGTCTTATGGTCAGGGGTATGGGGTAAGGATCAAGGCAGTAACAGTCTTGCATTCTTCTTCTGCAAAGTTTCAAAAGGGTGGGGTTGCTGATAAGATTAGGGTATGTGCAGGGTCTCAGGTGGTCAAGGTCTCCTAATCTTGATGAGCTTCTCTGGTCCCTTTATTCTTGCCTCAGGTGGTTTCCTGACTGCTCCTCCCGTGATTAGCAACTGTTCCAAATCTGCCCTTTGGAACTCAGGGAAGGTCATGGAAGCCAGAGTCTTGCCTACAAGAAATGGGAGACAAAAAGGCCTCCATGCCCAGGAGCCCCACAGGGCCCCCGCTCGGTTTCAGGATTTGCTTCCTTTGGCAGAGCCCTAATTCCTAATTAAGAGTAAATGCAAATAAGGCTATGATAAGGAACCTCTCCTTAACAATGAACATATTGCAGAATCTGCTGCTAAAACAATAGCTGTCCAACAAAAATCAAACTCTGGCTGAAGTTGTCCTTGATAATAGGATAGACTGATTATTTTTTAGCTGAACGAGGAGGTGTTTGTGCTATGGTTAGCACTACTTGCCGCACCTGGATTAACAATTCTGGGTAAGTTAAAACTCAGCTACGTAAGATTACCGAACAAGCCTCTTGGCTTCAGAAAGTGATTTCTTCAAGTGATCTTTCTTTGACTTTTAAATTTTGATTTGTTTGGGTCTTGGGGACCATGGCTCCAAAGTGTACTCCAAACATTGGGAATTATCCTGAACATAATAATTACAGTAGTCCTCCTGGTGTGCTGTATTCTCTCAAAAGCTTTAAATGCATGTTTGCAGCCACCTACAACCAAGCAAATGATCTCCCTAAGACTGGAATGCCAGAAAAAGTATGAAGAAAATGACTGGCTAAAAATGGAGCCTGGTGACTTCCCTAGTGGTCTAGTGGTCTAGGAAATCTAGTGGTCTAGAGTTCCACTGCAGGGGGCACGGGTTCGATCCCTGGTTGGGGAACTAAGATCCTGAATGCTGTGCAGTGTGGCCAAAAAAAAAAAAAAAAGACCTGTGAATATACACAAAGGCTCAATAAAAGCTACAAGACTTCAGAATGGTAGCTAGGAATGATGCTAATACCTTAAATTTTGATCGTATCTCTCAGGCTAAAAGTCTGATCAAAAGGGATGGATTGTTAAAAAAGAAACAACAGACCCAAAATGGAGTCACTTGTGCTAAGCCGTGTGTCAGAAAACCAAGACTTAATACCTAACCTAATTGGAGTTTCAGCCTCTCCCTGGAATATGACCTTTAACCAGTCAATCTGGAATTACCTGGCCAGCACTAGTAAGGTAATCCACCCAATAGACCCTATCTGTCCCCCCTAGGAAGTCACCTTGCCTGAAACAATCCATTTTTTGCTAGAAACTTCTTTTCCTGCCCTCTTCTGTATGTAAAAAAGCCTTCCATTTTGTATAGCTCAGAGGTTCTTTCTATCTGCTAGGTGAGATGCTGCCCAATTTATGAGTTGTTGAATAAAGCCAATTCATTTTTTGTTTTTTGTGTGGTTTTTTTTTGGCCATGCCATGTGGCTTGCCAGATCTTAGTTCCCTGACCAGGGATTAAACCTGGGCCCTAGCAGTGAAAGTGCCGAGTCCTAACCACTGGACCACCAAGGAATTCCCAAGCCAATTAGATTTTCAAATTTACTCAGTTGAATTTTGTTTCTTAATACACATTTTACCATAAGCATTCAAGAGAAGCCAGGCTGTTCCTTCAACATTTTGCTTTAGAAATTTCTTCAGCCAGACAACAATTTCATCACTTACAAGTTCTACCTTTTACAAAAAACTAGGACACGAACACAGTTCATCCAAGCTCTTTGCCACTTCATAATAAGGATTGCCTTCTCTCCTGTTTCCAGTAACACATTCCTTATTTCCAACTGAGACCTCATTAGAATGGTCTTTCCCATCCATATTTCTACCAATATTCTGGTCACAACCACTTAAGTATCCTCTAAAAAGATTGAGGCCCTCTTTACAGCTCTCCTCTTCTCCTTCTGAGCCCTCATGAGAATTGCCCTTAACAGTCATTCATGACAATATAGGCTTTTTCTAGCATGTACCTCCAAATTCTTCCAACCTCTGCCCATACCCAATTCCAAAGCTGTTTCCATATTTCTAGGTATTTGTTATGACAGCAATCCCACATCTCGGTATTAATTTCTCTTAGTCTGTTTAGGCTGCTATAAAAAGATACCACAGACTGGGTAGCTTATAAACAGCAGAAATTTATTGATCACAGTTCTGGAGACTGGAAGTCTGACAAGATCAGGGTGCCAGCATAGTTTGTTGGATGAGGGCCCTCTTTTGGGTCACAGACTTCTTGTAGTATCTTCACATGGCAGAAGGGGCTAGAGATCTCTCTGGAGCGTCTTTTATCAAGGCACTAATACCATTCATAAGGGTTCTGCCCTCATGATTTAAGTACCTCCCAAAGCCCCATCTATTAATACCATCACCTTTAGGGGATTAGGATTTCTTTATTTTTTTAACTATTAAACAATTTTTATAGTTTACTCTTTTAATTGAAGTATAGTTGATTTTCAATGTTGTGTTAGTTTCTCATGGGATTTTATTTTTTAATTTATTTTTTAAATGATTATTTCTTTTATATATTTATTTATTTATTTTGTTGCACTGGGTCTTAGTTGAAGTAGGCGGGCTCCTTAGTTGCGGCATGTAGGCTCCTTAGTTGTGGCATGCAAACTCTTAGTTGTGGCATGCATGTGGGATCTAGTTCCCTGACCAGGGATTGAACCTGGGCCCCCTGCATTGGGAGCGTGGAGTCTTAACCACTGCGCTACCAGGGAAGTCGCTCGTGGGATTTTAATGTATGAAATTTGGGGAATACAAACATTCAGACCATAGAACTTTGCATTTATTTATATCTTAATTCTTTTCAGCAATGATTGATTGGTTGATTGATTGGCCATGCCATATAGCATGTGGGATCTTAGTTCCCTAACTAGGGATTGAACCCACACCCCCTGCACTGGAAGCACAGAGTCTTAACCACTGGATCACCAGGGAAGTCCCCTCAGCAATGGTTTAGGTCTCAGCATACAAGTGTTTCACCTCCTTGGTTAGGTTTATTCCTAAATATTTTCTTCTTTATATTATTGTAAGTGGAATTTTTCCCCTTAATTTCCTTTTCATATTGGTTAGTGCTAGTGTATAAAATGCAACTGATTTTTGTGTTGACTTTTGTATCCTGAAACTTTGCTAAATTTGTTTATTAACATTTTTGTGTGTGTATGGAATATATAGGGTTTTCTACATTTAAGATCATGTCATCTGTGAATAGAGATGATTTTACTTCTTCCTTTCCAATTTGGATGGCTTTTATTTCTTTTTCTTGTCTAATTGCTCTGGCTAAAACTTCCAGTAGAAGTGACAAAACTGGGCATGCTGTCTCATTTCTGATCTTAGGGGAAAGCTTTTTAGTTCTTTCACTATTGAGTATAATATTTGCTCTTGGTCATCCAATTTGTTGGCATACAACTGTTCATAGTATTCTCTTATAATCCTTTTTATTTCTGTATAATTGGTAGTAATGTCTTCACTTTTATTTCCAATTTTAGTCATTTTAGTCTTCTCTTTTTTTTTTAGTCTTTTTTTTTTCCCCTTAGCTGAAGTTTGTCGATTTTATTGATCTTTTCAAAGAACTGACTTTTGGTTTCATTGAATTTCTCTATTTTCTTTTCTTTTCTCTATTTCACTTATCTCTGCTTTAATCTTTGTTATTTCCTTCCTTCTACCAGCTTTGTGTTTAGTTTGTTCTTCTAATTCCTTAAGGTGTCCAGGTAGGTTACTGAGATCTTTCTTCTTTTTAATGTATGCATTTATAGGTATAAATCTCTCTCACAGAACTGCTGTCAATTTCCTGATATACTGACTCTTTATCTTTATAAAATGCCCCTCTTTATTTTTTTTTTATAAATTTATTTTATTTATTTATTTTTGGCTGCATTGGGTCTTTGTTGCTGTGTGCGGGCTTTCTCAAGTTGCGAGTGGGGCCTACTCTTTGTTGTGGTGTGCGAGCTTCTCATTGCAGTGGCTTCTCTTGTTGCAGAGCACAGGCTCTAGGTGCGCACGCTTCAGCAGTTGTGGCTCACAGGCTCTAGAGCACAGGCTCAGTAGTTGTGATGCATGGGCTTAGTTGCTCTGTGGCATGTGGGATCTTCCCAGACCAGGGCTTGAACCCATGTGCCCTGCGTTGGCAGGCAGATTCTTAACCACTGCGCCACCAGGGAAGCCCATCCATTGTATATATGTGCCATATCTTCTTTATCCATTCTTGTATCAATGGACATTTAGGTTGCTTCCATGTCTTGGCTATTGTAAACAGCACTGCAATGAACATTGGGGTCCATGTATTCTTTAGGACCATGTTTTTCTCTGGGTATATGCCCAAGAGTGGGATTGCAGGATCATGTGGTAGCTCTAGTTTTAGTTTCTTAAGGAACGTTCATACTATGTTCCATAGTGGCTGCACCAATTTACATTCCCACCAACAGTGTAGGAGGGTTCCCTTCTTTCCACACCCTCTCCAGCATTTATTGTTTGTGGATCTTTTTTATTTTTTTAAGCCTCACAGCATGTGGGATCCTAGTTCAAACCCATGCCACCTGCATTAGAAGCACGGAGTCTTAACCACTGGACCACCAGGGAAGTACCTGTTTGTGGATTTTTTGATGATAGCCATTCTGACTGGTGTGAGGTAATATCTCATTGTAGTTTTTTTTTGGCTCCATTGGGTCTTTGTTACTCTAGTTGCAGTGAACGGGGGCTACTCTTTGTTGCAGCGCAGGCTTCTCATTGCAGTGGCTTCTCTTGTTGCGGAGCATGGGCTCTGGGCACGTGGGCTTCAGTAGTTGTAGCACGCAGGCCCAGTAGTTGTGGCTCGCGAGCTCTAGAGCACAGGCTCAGTAGTTGTGGCACATGGGCTTAGTTGCTCTGCGGCATGTGGGGTCTTCCTGGACCAGGGCTCGAACCTGTGTCCCCTGCATTGGCAGGCAGGCGGATTCTTAACCACTGTGCCAGGGAAGTCCCTGATGCTTACTCTATGTGGCATATCTTTTTCTTTCTTTTCTTTCGTTCCTTCCTTCCTTCCTTCCTTCCTCCCTCCCTCCCTCCCTCCCTCGCTCCCTCCCTCCCTCCCTCCCTCCCTTCCTTCCTTTCTTTTCTTTTCTTTTCTTTTTTCTTTTTTCTTTTCTTTCTTCTCTCTTTCTTTCTCTCTTTATTTTTTTCCCGGCCATGCCACACAACTTGCGGGATCTTAATTCCCCGACCAGGGATCAAACCCAGGCCCTGGCAGTGAAAGTGCTGAGTCCTAACCACTGGACTGCCAGGGAATTCCCTGGCATATCTTTTTCTGTTCTTCTACTTTCAACCTACTTGCACATTTTAAAGTGTATCTTTTGTATAAAGTTATATAGTTGGGTCTTGCTTGTTTGTTTATTCTGACAATCTCTGTCTCTTAATTTATGCTTTTTGTCTACTTACCATTAATGTAATAATTAGTATGTTTGGATATAGGTCTGCCATTTTGGTGTTTGTTTTCTTTGCTTCATCTGTTTTTAAATTCCTTTATTGGCTTATTTATTTATTTACTTTTTTAGAAATATTTACTTATTTGGCCGTGCTGGGTCTTAGTTGTGGCATGTGGGATCTTTTTACTTGCAGCATGCAGACTCTTAGTTGCGGCATGCGGACTCTAGTTGTGGCATGAGGACTCTTATTTGTGGCATGAGAACTCTTAATTGCAGCATGCCTGCGGGATCTAGTTCCCTGACCAGGGATTGAACCCAAGCCCCCTGCATTGGGAGCTTGGAGTCTTACACACTGGACTGCTAGGAAAGTCCCTCCTTTACTGGCTTTTTTAGCTTAACCTCTTTATATTTTCATTGGTTGCTCTAGGAATTCTAATGTGCATCTTTGACTTATCAGCATATACTTAATATTGTACACTTCACATAAGGAAAAGGAAACTTGTCATAGTTTAACTCTGTTTTCCTACTTCCCCCCACTCCCCTTGTCCTCTCAGCAATTTTTTTGATTCACTCATGATTTTGCCTATACTTAATGGATAATTAATTCTCACTGAATAGTATTCCATCTTGTGAATGGAATATATCAATGGATCCACCTAGTCTAGAGTTTGAGCTTTTGCTTTTATTACACTCTTGTACCTATTATTTTTGGGGTGAACATATGTACCCATTTTTGTTGAGGGTACCTAGGAGTAGAATTGATGGGTTAAGAGGTATGCATATGTGTGAGTTAACTGATCAGTTTCCAAAGCAGTTGTACCAGTTTACCCTTAAACAAGATTTCTAATTGTTTCACATCAGTACTTAATGTTATCTACTTTATCTTTAGCCATTTAGTTGGGTGTGTAGTGATATCACATTTTAATTAAAAACTTTTAAAAACCACTGTGCTGACCAGACAAAACAATATGTGGGCCAGATGTGGTCCATAGGCCACCTCCAGATTAAACTGTGTTGTCTGTGAGAATTAATGTTTGTCTTAATATGTGTGTGAATAATTTAATAATTGTCTAGTGAACAGCTGGAAGATAAAAAATTCATGCTGCAACCATCAGTGGAGAGATTTTGAAGCAAACTGCACCTGGAGCATCGATTTGCATCTTTCTTGCCCTGTTTGGTGGGGTGAGTGGAAATAACCATGGTATCATCAGGACCATGATAAATGTAGCCCTAAGACCATAGATGCCCAGAGAAAAGAGCCCTTAACCCAGCTGTGGGAGGTTCTCTATAAACTGGTCCATCCACTACCACTCCTCACCATGCAACTTGCTGTGACATGAGACTGTTTCCTGAACTTCACAGTGCTCTCAAGACCAAAATGTTTTTAGGCCTCTGTTCATGCCATTTCTTCCATCTGTTCTTTCTCCTTTCTCTGTTTGACAAACTCCTACTCATCCTTCAAGGCTCACCCTAAATTTTCACTTCCTGTCCCAAAGCTTTCCTCAGCCCCCTTGGCACAGTTGGATACCTCTTCCTCAGAGCTCCCACTGCACCATGTTCCTATCGAACTTCACTGAATCATTGCTTTTTGTTTATGTATCCCTCTAAGTTGGTGTCTGGGAATGTGGCTGAGGTGGATACCTGATATTTTTGCCACCCAGCTCTCACCTAGTCATCCTACTTCTGGGAACAGTGCCCTTAATTTCTTTTGGGACACTACCCCAACCCTGCTCTAAGCTCTGTTATTTTAGACCATCTTTTCCAGATCACAGTAGATTCAGAGATGGCCACAAGACCCAATTCAGGCTAATGTGCAACAGTTTGAATAAAAGTCATGCCAGGACTTTTATTCATACTGTTGGAGGAAGAGAGGCTCTCTTGGCTACACTTGAACCAAGGAGGGCATTAGTCTCGAGCTGCTGAATATCACTGCAACCTCTGAGCCAGCCCAGTGGCTGTAAAGATGGAAACAAAGCAAAGTCTAAGTGATAATATTTGAGTCCCTGGACCAAGCAGTTTCTGGACTTCTCAGGTATGTGGCCCAATATTTTCCCTTCTTGGGATTAAATCAGTTTGAGCATGGGGGTTCCTGTTACTTGCAGCCTCAAAAGGCCTGAAGTAAGATGGTTGTTTCCTTCCCTGGCCACCTTTGTCTCTATGAGTCTAACTCATTGATTCAACTCCAGAAGGATGGGAACCTACTGGAAAAGACCTCACCCAACACCACAGGGCTCTCAGAAAGCAGGCAGGGCATAACCTGGATCATCCATCAGCTCAGATGACAGAGATTCTGATGCAGCCTCTCCTCTCAAGCCCTCAGGAACAGCCAACTTCAACCTGCCAGCTTATGGGTGGGGAAAGCAAGATACAGAAATGTTAAGTGACTTGCCCTAAATTGCTCAGCTAACATTGCTGCCACCAATTCTACCTGACCTCAGAATCCACACTTTTCTCACTATACCAGAGAAGGCGCTAGTAGGTGCTGAGTCATAGAGGTGTTCCAGGGAAACAGGGCCCCCCTGGGGGAACAAACAAAGCCAGAGTCAGGGCTAGAGCCAACCACACCTTTATTAGTCTCTGCAATAGGGCAACTGGAGCCCCTATCTACGAGGGAACCTTAGCAGGCTACTCTGGCTACTGGGCAGGGATGTTAGCATTTCTACTAGTGATTGGGACAGGATGGGGGAGGAGACTAGAAGGGGACCAAATGGGGAGACTGCGGGGCCACCTGCAGGGAGGCACATGTGGGGCCTTCAGGACTGAGACAAAGGTGGACCAGGTCCCAGAGGTGAGCACTGCCATCTCCCCAAGAGTGAAGGAAGAGACAAAGCCTGAGATGCTGATAGCTACAGCTATGGATAGGGGGCCAAGCTTTTGGGGAACAGAAATGCATTTCTTGATGGAGGCACCAACCTAGGGCGAGTCACAAAGAGAGCTCACCTGCCCCCCAGGAAGAGGACCCCAGGTTCAGCTCAATTGCTGCCCCAGGCACCTTGACATGGAAAACAGGTGCTTTCTGAACACTGAAGGAACAAAGGATCCAGAAATCTGGTAGCTGGGAAGGATGAGGCTAAACTCAGGGAGTGTTTTGGGTTTGGGAATTAAAACAGGCAATATATTCATTATGGTGCAATCATGAAACTTCCCTCCAAAAAGCTCACACCTCCCCCTTAGCCAGCAACCTCCTTAGCCTGAAGGGCCATCATGATCTGACCCCTGCCCACACCCCAGCCCAAATGAACTCCCATTCAATTCTTTGGATGTGCCGTTATGTTCACGGCTCTGCACTCTTGCCAACAACTTTACTCCTAGCCTACCTTCCTCACTTTTTGCCATCATACTGTCAAAAGACTGATAACTCCACCTTGTAAAGTGTTTGTTTACTCCAGTCTGCCGCACCAAGCTTGGAGCTGCCAGGGGAAAGAACCTGATTCCTGTGTCTCCAGTGCCTGGGCAACTTGAAGACCCATGAATTGCATTTTCTGTGTCCTGGCGTGTTTGGGGGAAACATATGTGTCTATAACGGATTTCTGGGGTGTCTAGCAGTAGATAAAAGAAATTTGAGCTATGTTTGTGCCTGGGATGATAGCTTCTGATGTGCAGGGTGAGGGTGGGGAGTGGGAGGAACGATCCGAGCCCAGAAGGGGCTAATGGAAACTAAGGGGCCAAGTGGGACAGGGTTTGGATGGTGGAGGGTGGGACCAAGCAGGAAAGGGGTCTTTCTGGTCTACGCGCAGGGTCCAGGGCTCAGAACCAGCAGGGCGACCACATGAGCGAGCCGAGTGCTGCACCTGTGGCGGCTCCCGCAAGCATGCTCATGGCCAGGGGGGCGCCCGCGCTGTAGCAAGGATCCTCCCGGACCACTACGTGCGTCACGCCGGGGCCTGCGGAGAGAAAGCCCGTGAGGACCAGGGACTTAAGAGGAGGGAGCAAAGAGATCATCCGCCTCCTTCTGCTAGACTCCAGCCCAAACCAAGATAAGGCGCTGAGCCCACTCTCCTGCTCCCCAGTCGGAGAAACTGAGGGCTTGATGCGGGAAGGACGCGCGCTCTGTTCCCACGGCTTCTATGCCCTGGATCTGCTACGGACGTTCTGGGACCGTGGGGCTAGGATGGACTGGCGAGGAAACCCCGGGGTCTCTAAGAAACTCCAGACTGCACCTGATGATGGATGGGCCTTCCTAACCGCCAGACCCTGGAGTGAGAGGAGGTAGCCTTTCCCGAATTAGCCACCAGGGGTCGCTACCAGCTCAAGAATGGGTATTGCTGAGCAGCCAGCGAATAGGGGCCGGCCTAGAGAAGAGGTCAGCTCTGGAGTGGGGAGGGGCTCTGGTTCAAGAACCGTTCTGAGTCATGGGATGGGGAGGGGGCCTTGCGGAGGGTCCCACCTGGGAAAATCCATGGTCACTAAAAGGGTGGGGCCTGGCCCCTACTGATAGACCAGGGGCGGGAATTGAGGCAGGGGGAGGGGTGGGCCGGAGACTTACCATAGGTCGGTCCATAGTAGCTGCGGACATATGTGGCGTCGTGACCGTTGGGGGGCACCACCCCATAGTAGTTCTGGTATGGGCTGTAGATGCGCACCTGGGGAGCCCTGCCTGGTCAGCTGCCGGAGAGCTGGGCCCGGCTTTTGTCCCCTCCCCCCCACACCTGGTTCAGGCCCTTCTGGGCCCACAGAGCCACCACACCAAGTTTACAAATGGGTCCCCAGATACCAGCAAGCTCCTGAAGAAAGACCCTACCTCCCCACAAGGCCCTTGTCCTCTAATACTTCAGCCCCTCCATCCAGCTCCCAGCGATGCCATTTTCCTGCCCTGGCTTCCTACCTAGCACTCCCCTGATCAAAAATTCTCCATGGCTCCCTACTTCCTTTGATAGATAGTCTAATATTTGGTAGCAGCTCTCCAGTGATGACACTTGGAGAAACCCAATGGACTTCTCTACTCTCCTGGTTATGGAGAGGGGGGCCTGGGCTTTGGCCAGGAAATAAAAGGGGGTTGTGGAGGAAGGAAGGGAAAGGAAAGGTAGAGGTGGGAAGTAACTAAAGTATTATTAAGCATCCACCATGTTCCAGGTCCTAAGGGAGATGCTGACATGTGTTATTTCCTCTCATCCTTACAGCAGGCATTATTCACTCTACCACACAGCTGGGGATGGAGGCTCAGAGAAGAATGGTCAGTGTTCTCTCTGGGAGGGAGGAATAGACTGTCCGCCCTCTCCCCTCCCCCATTAGATTTTTACCAACCCCTCAAAGCCTAATTCAAAAGTCACCCACTCCAGGAAGCCCTTCTGGCCTCAGAAAGAATCCTTTCTTCCTGAGTTCTCTGTGGACTATGCTTGTGCCTCTTGTTCCTAGCCTTCCTCCTGGCCTTTCCTGCCTGCACCCTGAATGTGAGCTACCTATTGGCAAGGGCTTTGATTCATTTGTGTTGCCAGCAGGGCCTAGGGAATAGCAAGGACTAATAAATATATGCTGAATTAAATGGAAGCTCTTAATCCAAGACCCTCATTTTATCCATGGGGAACAGACTTGGAACAGACTTCTTAGCCCCCTTGCACCTTATATCTCTAACTGAGCTTAACACCTAAATGGTCCAGGTGGTCCCTTAAAAGTCCAGGTGTCCAAACTTAAACCATCTCAAAGTAATTTCATCATCCTTCGATCCCCCCAAACCTGCTCTTCTGTGAATGCTTTCCTCTAAACACCACCACCATGTACTCAAACCAAGACATCAGGTTGGCACCGCTGTCTTCACACACATCTTCCACATCATATTAGCCACCAGATCTCATGATTTTATCTTCTGAATATGCTCTTCTGTCCATCCTCTTGCCCAGTGCCAAGAGAATAAGCCATTGGTTTATTGGAAATTGTGGGCGACCTTGAAAACACTTTTCAGAGGAGTGGTTGGAGGAAGAAGCCAGACTATGGAGGACTGAAGAATGGTTGAGAGAGGAGGGATGGAATCAGCATGTCATGACATCTCTTTTAAGAAGTCTGGCTGTAAAGGGGAGTCCTCCAACCACACCTGTGATTTCAGGTATCCATGCCATTTCCCTTTGAAAGGGATTCCTTTCTCATCTTTTTAAATTCAACTACCTAACCTGTCTTTTAGACTCAACTCACATATCACTCTCCCTGAACCTCAGGTTCTGTTAGGGTCCCATCTGGGCACCCACAGCCCTTAGACTTCCATCATCACAGCACCAACCACTCTATGGTGTCATTGTTGTATCCCTGTGAGGTGTCTCCTCCATCAGACTTGAAGAAAACACCTCCTGCCCCCAACAAGGGCAGGGACTGGGCCTAATCAGGCCTGACTGGAACATGGTAGGTGCCTAATGTATTGAATTTATCTCAAGTGAGTCAAATACAGGGTCAGACTGGAACTAAGGTCACCCAACTCTAAGTCCAGTTTCAAGTTAGGTACAATGACCAGACCCAGAGCAATGCAAGAGGCTCAGACAAACAATGCTCAGTCTCAAGTGACTTCCCTTACTGTGCTCCTTCCCCAAGGGTGATCCAATAGGGCTTTCTGGTAGGGGTGACCAAGATCTGAGCTCTAAGCCTGGAGGGGCTAGAGAGATCTAAGCACTCAGAGCCCCAGTTTTACTGGTAGGGAAGTTGAGGTCCAGAGCCTACATCTGCCCTGCACTGTAAGCCGGTGGGCCTGTCCAGGCCCTGGAGAAAGTAGAGAGCACCATCTCATGTCTCTGTGGGGCACCTGTTTCTACCCTCCAGGCCTAAGAAGCCCAGAGGCAAGCTCATGTGGGTCACCTGGCAACGGGGCAGGGGATTCCCCAGAGACCTCACAGAATCTAAGGGTTTGATCCAGATCCTCTCCCTCTCCAGGCCCAGCCCCTTTTGTAGGTGGGGACAGGGTCAATCAGGAGG
The DNA here is from genome assembly GCF_963455315.2 of Globicephala melas. NCBI lineage: Eukaryota > Metazoa > Chordata > Mammalia > Artiodactyla > Delphinidae > Globicephala > Globicephala melas. The sequence goes on along the minus strand of NC_083321.1, from coordinate 51,006,603 downwards.
TCACATGCAAATGGACCCCTCACCTCAGAAAAGCTCAAGTTTATAGCTTTTAAATTCAATTTTTAGGCATCCCCACTTTAAACAAACTTTTATCCTAGTTTGGGTATGGGGGATGCCTCAATGCTGGGCTGGGAATCCCAGCCCTGCCACTGATGAATTAAGTGACCCCGGTCATGTTATGTAACCTCTCAGAGCTTTAGTTTTCTCATCTGTAAATGAGGACAGTCTTTCCTACACTGCCCACTCCCAGGGCACAGTGAGAATCCAGCAGAACCATGTCTATGCATCTAGGTGGTCCTAGCACTTCTGGGCTCAGTGGTTCTGCACATCAGAATCGTCAGGAGAAATTTTTTAAACCATAGATTTCCAAGGCCCCACCCAGAACTACAAAATTAGAGCATCCAGAAGTAGGATCTGAACATCTGAATTGTTCTTAAGTCCATAAGCGATTCTAATGCACAGCCACATTGAGCACCACTGTGCTAGCTGACCACAGGTACTCTAACCCAAGCCCCCTACTGTGCCCACCCCAGGTCAGGCTGAGTGCTGGAGACAGAGAGGGGATTCATCCCCAAATCCTGCTTTCCAGAAACACTGGGGAGAGGGGTGTGTGGCAGGGAGACAGACACGGACTAAATTATAATGCGCAGTAGTGAGGCCATAACAAGCGGTTTTTTTACTCCTTCCTTCCTCTCTTTATTCATTCACTCATTTGCCCATTCAGTGATTACTGCTTGAGGCCTACTTGTACCCCACCCTCATGCACCAGGAATAGGAGGGTCAAAATAGACTGTCCCCGGGCTTCCCTGGTGGCACAGTGGTTGAGAGTCCGCCTGCCAATGCAGGGGACACGGGTTCGTGCCCCAGTCTGGGAAGATCCCACATGCCGGGGAGCGGCTGGGCCCGTGAGCCATGGCCGCTAAGCCTGCGCGTCCGGAGCCTGTGCTCCGCAATGGGAGACGCCACAACAGTGAGAGGCCTGCGTACCGCAAAAAAAAAAAAAAAAAAAAAAAGACTGTTCCCATCACTGAGCACTCATTGTGCACCAGCTGTATACCCAGCACTGTGCCAGGTTCCACAGGGGCAGAGCTGACCTAACCTGATCCTTGCCTTGAAGGAAGTTCCAGGTCTCCTGGGAGAATAGAGACAAAAATATAGGAACTAGAAATCAGGCAGAATGAAGACAGGACTAAGCACTAACGCAGTGGGTTGTGGGAGGGAGCAACAATGTGTGGAGGTCTGGGAAGTCCTCCCTGAGGAGGTGGCAGCCTTTGAGGTGCATCTTAGAGGATAAGCATCATTTTGTCAGGAAATTAAGGGTCTTTGCAGCAGATAGAGCAGCACATGCAAAGGCTGGAGAGACAGAAAAGGTTGGGCATAGCTGGGAGCAGGGGGTTGAGCAGAGCAGTTGGAGCGCAGGGGATGAGGGGGATGAGGTGGGCAAGTCTGGCCCAGGCCAGATTCCGAAGGCCTTGAAAGCAGAGCTGTGGTTGGTGTCCTGTGAATGATGGGGAGCCATGGAATGTTTGTGAGCAGGGAAGGGATGTGACTGGGCCCACTGCTGGAGGTACATCCTGGTGCCAGAATGGAGGCCGGGAGGGCTGAGCCAGCACTTACCCAGATCCGCCTCTCAACATTACAGGGGCTCCACGAGCAGGTCACACACCTGACCTTGGGGCAAACCCGGCGGCTCCTGGGAGGGACGGTGGCTCCAGCTGGGGCCTGCTTAAGCCACAGAAACCCAAGAAGGGGAGGGAGGCGGGTGTCAGAGGCCCTCTACATCTGGAGAGACTCAGAGCTCTTCACAGGCCCTAGCAGAGCCCTCTGCCAGCTGGGCAAGGGAAGGGGGGTATCCTCTTCTTCCCCAGCCCATGGTAATGGTGGGAAGCTCAGAAGGGGTGGTGATTTTGCTGAAGTTACACAGAGAAGACGGATCAGTAGTGTCTCTCCAGAATAGCCCACCTTCGCCTGTTTCAGGCTGCTGAGGCCCCCAGTCTCCAGGGAGGACAGTACAGCTCTGATCTGCCTGCCCACCCACCTGCACCCAGCACTGGCCCCACAGCCTTGCCCCTGACTGTGCCCCCGGCCCTGTGTCAGGGGCTCCTCCTGGAGCCTCCACCCAGAGTGGGGTATAAACCTGCAGGATGTGGAGGGACAAAGCACAGGTCACTACAGGACAGACAGACACAGGCATGAACACTAAGAGATGGGCAGACACTAGTACAAAGACACAGAGGTACAAACACACCCAGTTCGAGCAAGCCTAGGGACCGGAGGGATGCGCGCGTGTGTGTGCACGTGTGTGCGTGTGTGCATATGTGTGTGTAGAGCGGGGGGAGGTGGAGTGGAGGGTCAGAGTAGAGAGATTTAGGAAGCAGAGCAGCAGGAAGGTGGATAGGCAGAGAAGACACAAGGCAGCTTCATAGAGTCACAGAGTACAGAACGGTCAGCCCTCACCTCCTTCCTCCTGCCCCTCTTGGGTGGGACTGGTCTGCCCTGCGTAAGTGGGTTTGGAGCTCAGAGCCAGGTCCCTCCACCCTGATGACCACTGCCCCAGCCTCCACCCAGAAGCCTGAGTCTGCTCCAAAGCCTGACCACAGCCCCCCTGCTTAATGCCCTTTATTGCTCCCCACAACCCTCAGGATAAAGTTCAGTTCCTTCCCCTGGACTTCAAGGCCGTTTGTGACATGGCTCCTCAGAGGTCATGTCTCCTATTTCTTTCCCTCCACACCTTACCCTCCAGCCAGGCCAGACTCCTGGCCTTTAGACACACATGTGTGCATATACACACTTGCACGTACCACTTCCCCACCTCTGCTCGTGTAGCTCCTACTGCAGTTAGTGCCCTTCCCTCAGAGTCTCACTGACCTAGGTTCCAGTGCAGGCTCTTCCACTGACTTAAGACGATGAGACTTTGGACGAGTCAATTCCCCTCTGAACCTCAGCTCCCCAGCTATAAAATGGGACTAAAAATACCAACCCCTACCCCTTCTTATTGAAGAATAATGATACAACCAATGCCGGGTGGTCAAGCACAACGCCTGGCCCTCAGCAGGTGAACGCCTGAGGGAGTTCCTAAATGCATCCCAGTCTTCCCTGCTACTTCCCAGCGGACTTTTTTTTTCTAGATGAGAAGGAGCTCCACCGTGCCACAGGTAGAAGGAGCAAGCACAGAATCTGGGGTCAGGCAGATGGGGGTTGAGGCCAAGCTTGGCCACCCGAGCTCCTCAAAACCACGCCTTTGGGCAGCTCCTCGAAACCATACCTCCATCAATCACTAAGTTCTGTTGATTCTACCTCTTAAGTGTGTCTTATCCTCATCAGCTTGTCTCTGCCAGCAAGGCCTTAGTCCAGACCCACAGGCAGTCACCTGCACACTGTCCCAGCCTTCTAACAGGTCTCTGGGCATCCACTCTTACCCTCTACAATCCATTCCCTACCTACCAGCCAGACTATCTTTTTAAAACTACAAGTCTGGTCTGATCTGCTCATGCCGTTCCTCTGCTTAAAAACTTTCAGTGACTTCCCAGTATTCTTAGCGGAAACCACTATCCTTAACAGAGCTTTTAATGCCTGGCTTTACTAACCCTCCTTCCCCCACGGCTCTCTCTCTCCCTGAGATCCAGCCACCCCAGCCTTCCTTCTGTTCTTCAACTTGCCAGCATCATAACCCCTCTCAGGGCCTTTGCACCTGCAGTTCCCTCTGCCTGGAAAGCTCTTCCCTTCACCCCACCCCAGCCCTTTCACCCAGTTGATTTCTGTTATCCTTCAGGTCTCATCTTAAGCCTTGTCTGGACTCCCACCTGGATCAGGCCATCAAGGTGGATGCACATTGAATGCACTGCAATGGAATCACTAACTCTGTAATTTGTGACTTCACGTCTAGCTCCCCATTAGGCTGAGTCCAGGAAGGCAGGGCCCACATCTCCTTAGCTACCCTCTGATCCCTGGTCCTTGGCACAGTGCCTGGCACATAGTAGGAACTCAGTAAATATTTGTTGTGTGGATGAATAAAACTCAATCTTATCATCTGCAGAGAGAGAACAATAATCCCAACCTCACAGGACGGTTGAGGGGAGTAGCTGGTACTGTAACTATATCACACCTGACACATAATACTTGCTGGACAAAAGATAGTTCCTTTCCCCCTGCTCACGTGCCACCCCCTTCAACAAGCCTTCTTGGAGGCCTCTCTCTCCCTCTTCCAAGCACCAGTTGGATGTCTTCTGTCCTTTTCCACTCGGGACTCAGTCACTCAGATATATGGAAATTGAGAACTGCTGGCTGGCAGAGACCGAATCTGAGTCACCCATGATTCCATGGCAGGTAGGGGTGGGGAGGAGACAGGGAGGGAAGGGGGCTCACCGGGGTGGAGTTCGCCTCCAGCAGTGCCGTCTTCCATGCTCTGCAATGCAAACCCACCAGACCATGAGGAGGGAGTTCAGGAGAAAGGAGATTGGGCCCCACATTTTAGACTTTCCTCCCCAACCCAGCCTCTAGCCCTAGTCTCTTGTGAAGGGGGAGATCCTCTTGACTCCCTCGGGTAGACAAAGGTGACCCCCTCTGCTGCTCCAGTCACATAGACAAGCCCTCAGTTGAGCTGCAGCCTCCTAATGCATTCTTAGTCCATCGTCTCTTTCCCTCTAGAAATTCCGGTTCCCCCATCTGGACAAAAGACAGCTGGGCTTGGGTGGTCCCTTAGGAGTTCAGATTCTGACATGCCTAGGCTGCTGGTTCTCTGGCTGCAACCCACCTCCACATCCCAAACCTACAAACTCAGTTCCCCAATGCTCTGACCCCAGAGCCCCGGGAACACCCAGTGGACACCGGACAATTGAGCCTTTGTTGGTTGCCATGGCACCTGGCTGGGGTGGACAAGGCGGCTCTGTGCTTTGTCTACCCCGAGCTCAGCCTCCCCGACTCCCACACATCCCATCTCTTTCACTCTCCTGTAGCACAAAGGCCAACTGACCCTCCGCCAGAGAGTGGGAAGGGCAAGAATGTGAGTGAGGAAGACACGCCCCGTCTCTCAGTGTGGATCTGCATCTCACATGGGGGGCCCCCCCGCGGGCTGCCTCTGTTAGGCAGGGTAGGGTCTATCCCTCAGATCAGAGTACCCCCTGCCCCAGGCCATCTTCTAGGAAGGGAGTGAGAAGGAGGGCCTCTGAGGATGCCATGGGGCTGTCTGTTCCTTTGTATCACCCCCAAGCGAGGGCTCACCTCAGAGGCTGCTAGATGCCCAACTCTGAGTGACCAGGGACCACACACCTGAGGTAGGTATGCACACCCCTCCCCCAACAGTCCTGAATTCATCCCTAACCATATCAGTTTCCTGGATACCATACCGATCACCATGAGCCATTCAAATCCACTCTGCCCAGACTCCACTGAGACTACCATGCTCACTGGTCTTTGTCCCCTTTTCCTACCTTTAGGGAACTAGAGGCCCAATGAGGAGGAGGCGTCTGGTCATATTCCTCAAGATCCCACCCCATCTTCTCCTGGGAACCACTCACATGGCATCATCCTGGGTCTCTGCACACAGGTACAGGCGGCCACCCTCTCGTAGGTTCACGATCAGCAGGCCATCTCGGCTTCTGCCCTCTGGGGGCTGCACATCTAAAGGCAGACACACATATATGGGGTTTCCACAGGGCACAGGCCCCAGGTTTCCCCAGTAAACCAGAAACAAGCATAGGAATTGACTTCTCTGAGTCCTTTTTATTGGCCACTGCCAACATCATCTGATCCCACACACTTTCCTTGGGATTCTGCTCAACTCTTTAGACCCTTCCACCTTTCCACATTGCCTGCTTCTCTAGTTAGGTATATCTATCTCCCAGTTTCCCTGTATAATTATGGCCTGAGCCTTGATCAAGGAGATTTGCTGTGTGACTTTGGGCCAGTCACTTAATTTCTCTGAGCCTCCTTATTTCATTTCATCTTTTTCCATTCCTAGCACGGGAGAGGGTAAGAACTGTGTCTGACTCACCTCTGTGAACCCGGCATAGGGCCCAGGTCCAGCACAGAGTAGGAACTCAATAAGGAACTGATTTCTTAATTCACACCCACATGAATTGGAGGTGATAGAGGCCCAGAAGCAATGTCTATGGAAGGCCTCTGAAAGCCGCAAAGAGCCTTCCACCTGAGAAGAGCAGGTGTTCTCAGGCAGACACAGTGTGGGGGCCGTGGCCATAGTCACAGTGCCAGAGAGAAAGGGGCTCTGCTTACCGTGGCACTCTTGGCCTATCTTTATGTCTCGGACGTTGAAGCGGATGAGCACGCGGTCCTCCTCATCCTGCGCAGTCTCATCTTGGTAGTAGCCCAGGGTTCCATCCAGCCACAGGGCAAACCAATTCCGCTTCCAGCGGCGGAGGATGGAGCCTGTGCGATATTCCAGACCCACCAGGCAGGCTGATCACAGAGCCTGCTGGGGGGCAGGAGCCCTGGGTGGGTTCCCAGAGTCCCCTTACCCCCGGCCCCCAGTGTTATAACCACCCCGTCCTTGCCCGTCTACTCCCTGAAATGATGGCAGGACCTCTGTCTTGCTCACCCATTGCCTCCCACTGGGCCTAACACATAGTCAGGGCTCCATAAATGTGCTGAATGGTAAATGAATGATCAGATTCTTTCCTTGGGGGAAGCTGGAAATCTTTTTTTTTTTTTTTAAGTGTCACAAGACATGGAGCACCTCCACAAATTTAAGTTCATGTCCAATTGAACATTTGTTTCTATATGTACAGTTTGTCAGAGAAAAAGCGTTAAGTTGTTTTTGTATGAATGCAGAATATGATTTATGCAAGAATTAACAAAACAACTAGTCATCAAGTGCTTGCCTTAAGGAAACCCTTAGTTTCCATTGCATCCATTCTGCTGAGGGGTGTACAATTATTGCTTATAATTGTGAGCATACTTGAAAAAAAAGGCCAAGCCCCAGGTGACAGTCATTTGTGTAGTGTCTGCCTCTTCCACCAAATGGGGAGCAGAGGGATTGGCCATAGCTCACCTCACCTGTCCCGGCACCCAGCAGGACCTGGACTCAGTGTTTGCTGAACTGAATGAAGTGAGTACGGATCATAGGGTGTGGGGAGCTCCTAGCCCGGGACAGCTCTGATTCAGATCATGACTCTGGTCAGAGGTGGGTCTGAGCCCTAGCTTTAGACATTCTGTGACTGGAAAACTTTACAGAAAAGGGTAAAGACATAAGAGATCTTCCTAGAGCTTTACAAATTCCAAAGCACAGAGGCATTTTTCATTTTGTTCTGCACCTTGTTCTGTGGCCAGCCCTGGGTATGCGTGCTGTGGACACACAGAGAATTAAACCCAGTCCCTGCAGTTGAGGTGCTCACAGTCTGGAGCCAGTATGAGGTGGGGGAGTGGTGAGGCCCACAGGTAAAGACGGTTATATATTTATCAGGGCTATAACAGGGGCACGTATGAGGCACTGGGAACACACGAACCCAGCTTGGTGCTACAGCAGGGGCTGGGGTGGTGAGGAGAGAAAAGGCAGAGAAGGCTCCTCACAGAAGGGGACATCTGAGCTGGGTTTTGAAGAATAAGTAGTTTACCAAGCAGTCAGGAATGTGAAGGACATTCCGGGCAGAGACAAGAGTATGGACAAAGGAGGGGAGGATAAAAAGGGCATGATTTCTTGGGAGAAGGGTTCACTGTGCAGGTCCAACAGGCCACTTTCCTCATCCCTGCCCCTGGACAAGGTGCAGGACAGATGAGGGCTTGGCCCAGGGTCACTCACTCTGTCTCCACAGCCAGCCGCCCCTCACCAGGGCCATTTCCTCAAAAGGACTTTCCAGGGCAGAGTCAGGCGAAACCTGTCAGAGGAGCCAAAGGACACACGGGGCTCATCAGCTGCTCCACAGCAGCTCCTCAGAGAAAAGCCCCCACCCCTGTCGTCCCAGGGGGAGCCACCGAGGAAACGTTTAAAGGAGTGTGAGTAAACAAAGAGGGCAAGCCTGTCTGTCTCCTTCCCATTCTCTGCTCCAGGCACATAATCGGAGCCCTGTGCTTGTAGGGTCAGCAGGGCAGCCACCCACTGCGCTGGGGTGGGGCTGGGGGTCAGAAGCCTGGATTCCAATCTCAGCCCCATAACCTTGACCAAGTCCCTTCTCCCTGGCCTCCACTTCCAGATCTGTAAAAGCATGTCCATCGGGCAGGTAGAGACTGAAGTGACGAACTCTTAAAATGTTAGAAACCCTGGAATTTTGAAACGCTGGCAGCAGAGAATATTAGAATCATGGCAATGAATGAGGGACTTTCATGATAAGAGAAGCCTCCCTCACATTTGAACCCCACTAGAGCCATTTACAAAGTGCATAAAATAATAGTTCAACAGCAACTATGATTGATCGAGCACTATGTGCCAGGTATACTTCTCAAGTGCTTTCATCTAGTATCTCGTTGAAGCCCTACAATAATCCTTGTTATTCTCAGGAAACTGGGGCCTGGAGAGGTCCAGGCACTTGCGCAGATTTGCTTGGTTATTAAGCAGTGGAGCCAGGATTCACACCCAGCAGTCCTGGCTTCTAACCATTATTCTGGTAGGAGCTTTTAAAACTCCCGATACACAGGTCATACCCACTAATAATTAAATCAGAATATCTGGGGGCAGGAGGTAAGCACTGATAGTCTTCCAAGATACCCAGGTGATTCAGTGTACAGCAAAGTTTGGGCCCCACTGCAACTCTATTGAGTACTTTACTAGATGGGTAGGATCTTTCCTCCTATTTTACAGATGGACAAACTAAGCTATAGCATGTGACTTGTCCATGTGTGTGACGGAGCTTGGATTGGAATCCAGGTGCCCTCTGTTCTTGAGCGCGGCTTACTTTTGAGCTGGTGCCTTCGCCCCTCCCCCCACTAGCTCACACCTGTTGCTGCGCAGCAAGGGCTGGCTGGAACACCTGGGTTGGAAGGCCCGGGCTTGTCCCTGCTTCTCTTGCTGCTCCCTCCCATCTTCAGGCTCAGACACAGGTCAGATAAGACGGCCAGGTGCAAACTCCCTCTCCAACCCCCCTTGATGCACCCACCTGTCTACACCTGTTGCGACGCTGCTGCCAAAACGGCCGCTACTTGGTGCTGCGGCCTCCCAACCCGCTGCGCCTGCGCTTTGTGCGCCCCAGAGCGCCCGGGGCTGTTCACTCCCCAGGCCGCGCCCGGGGTCTAGCTGCCTCGGGGCCCCGCCCTCCGGTCCCGCCCCGCCACCGGGGAGGGGGCGGGGCGTGTAGAGATGTGCGACAGGAGGCCTTCTGGGACTTGTAGTCTGCAGGCCTAGATATAGGTAATCAATATACAGCCTCTCGTGGGTGGTAGCCCTGTGCCCAACTGGAGCACAGGTGAGAGGCCGCACCTGCGATTTTATTTTGCTATTAGTCATTATTTTGTTCATTCATTTATCATGAAATACTTTTTTCCCAAGAATCTTGACCTCTAATTTTCTAGAAAAATGTAAATTACGAGGAGAAACCAGGCTCCTAGCTTTGCCATGTTTTCTTGATACTTAGTTTGTGCCTGGCACCGGGCGTTAGTGGAGGGCATAAAAAAGCATCCGACAAGGCCCTTCCTCTTCTTTTCCCAGCTTCCCGTCTGGTGGAGGAGACAACATAAACACACAATTAAAGCACAGGGCATGGTTTGACAATGGGAAAGAAGACTCTGACTTTGACCAAGAGGTTCAGGAAGGCTTCCCAGAGCAGGCTGGAAGAGGTCTTGAAGGATGAGTATGAGTGTCCAGTATTTCAGCGTGTTTGGAAGGTAGAGTGCAGGGGTGGGAGTGGGGAGGGCATGGGGATCAGCAGGTGATGAAGCTGCAGGGGTTGCAAGGATATAACATGAAAGTCTTGGATGACAGGCTCAGGAGCTTGGGCATTATGACATAGTGACTGGAGCTTGGGCTTGCGGGTTTCAAGGTGAGGAGTTAGGTGATTCAATTTATGGGTTGGAAAGGTATTTCTAGGACAGTCAAAAATGGATTGAAAGGGGCCCAACTAGAGAAAGAAGACTGTTTCTCTATCTACCACCACAGTCTGTTCCTCCAGGATCATTTCCTTGAATAGCTCAGCCCTACAAACCCCCGCCTAGGAGCAGACCCAGGATGTCATTCAGAGGATAGAGCTTGTCAGGGCCTGAAAGATCCCTTGAGAATGGAACCCACCCTGCCCTGGGCCCTTTCTCCTGTCCCAGAGATCTCTTTCTTACCGGAGTTGCAGGGCTCATGGTTCCAGGGCGGCCAGAGCAGCATGTCTCAGAAGGCTCCTGCAGGGGGACATTTCCCTAAGCGCCTTGGAGATAAGGGGATCAGGAAGGTGCTACCAAGTGGAAACCGGAAGGGGGTGTCAAAGAGAGGGGGCACATAGATCCTAGAGAAAGTCGTCCTTTCTCTCCAGTTCCAGTCCCACCTACTGATCCCCTATTTGACCTTCAGTTCACTGGATAACAAGTCATCTGTGATTCTGAGGTGGTCTTGGACTAGCATCGCTCAGATTCCCTGTGGGGGGCGAAGCCAGCCCTCCTCCCTCGGTTGGGGGCGGGGCTCAATCCTCCTCCAGCCGGGCTTGACCTGCCATCACCCCAGTCCTGGATGCACAGCTTGGCTCTTTAAGCTTCCCTGTCTTGCTCCTGGTTTTCTGTAATCCTGACCTCAGGCTAACCCGGTGCCTCGGACCTCCATGCAGTGCGTGCCTTGCTGGGGGATCCGCCAGGGCTGATCCTATCTGCCTCTGAGCTCATCCCCTCCATGCCGCCCCAGGAATCAGTTCTCCTAAACCACGCTGTTTTCCATCCTTGTGTCTCTCTGGAATGTCCCACCCCTACCTTCTCCAGACTACAGTTGCCGCTGCTACTGCAGCAAGATGGAAAGGAGGGAGGGTAGGGTGGAGCTGGCCTCAGGGAATCTGGGTGCTGCCCCTCTTCCCTGCTCTCCCTGCTCCCCTTGGTGGCTCCTTCAAAGAGGGATGGGTCAGGGGAACAGTGCAGAGAGCTCCCAGATGACATTCTCTGGATTTAGTAACAGATGGAAAGAGAAGATTTTCCAGCATCAGTGTGGAATTCAGGGAAAGGTCTCCCCACTCCCCAACCAAAGATGGGGGCGCTATGACGAGAAAAAAGGGAAAGGGGAAAGGATGCTTGGCAAACTAAAACCACAGATGCCACTACGGAATCTAAACGCAGCATGACCTGACATAAATCTCTAAAATGTTGGTCAATGACCCTCTTTGAGAAGCTGATAAATGTTGTAGACGCTGCCCAGGAAAAAATACACACACATCACATTTTGCATATAATTCCTGGGACTTCATAGACTCCTGAAGCTATGACGATTACTACTGAGATTGTTTTTAATCTTCGCAGCTGTGCAGATGGGTGGGAAGAGTGTGGATTGACAAGTGAGAAGTGCTGAGAGCATAGTAGGAAACAGCTTCAGCAGTACTGGCTTTGAGAGGCTGTTTAATTAACTACAATGTATTGAGACCAACAAGCCAACAAGTTAACTTTTACATTTCTGTTGTAACTGTAGTACATAGAGCCATTAGCAGAGAGAAGAGTATTTTGCTATTTCAAATGTCTCTGGTGGATGAACAGCTCATGGATAATATATTGGTTAGAGAATAGTGGGCTGGCTTATCAAATTAAAATTTACTGCTTACATTTTCTAGAGAGTATAATATAATGAGAATAACTTATATTATCTCCATTTATCAAAAAATTCTGAAATTTATATCAAAATGCAACTGGAGCAAAACCTCTTATGTAAAAGTTTAAAAATAATTTTAGTGAGATATAATGTACATACTACGAAATTCACTCTTTTAAAGTATACAATTCACTGTTCTGATATATTCACAAAGTTGTGCAACCATCACCACTATCTAGTTTCAGATCATTTTCATCACCCCAAAAAGAAACTTGTATGGCCAGGCCACTCAAGATGGCTGTTCTCTTACTCTGTGAATCCCCTGCAGGACCGGTGCCTGCTTCACCTAAACCCTACGCAAATGACTGACCTTCCTACATACTTGCCCCAGGCCCCAGCTGGTAGTTGTTCTTATCAAAGAGGCAGTGATACTGGTTTCCCTGGTAACTAATGAACCCACCTGACATCAATTCCCCTATAACTGGTAATCTTCCCTTACCTCGGGAGCGAAGACTGCCACCATATCCTGCTCGCCATCTGCCGTGCATAGTGGGGTGCCACTCCAGGACCTTGCTTCGGACGTGTAAGCCCCCCCATCCATTAAACCATCGATGTCTCTGTTGATGACTTCGGGCTCTTTCTTCAGTCTTGAAGCTGGGCAAGCACAGGCCGTGTAGGCCTGTGGGGCGCAGCCCAACAAAACTCTGTATCCTGGGACTTACCTGGCAGTGCAGTGGTTAAGACTCTGCGCTTCCACTTCAGGGCGTGCGGGTTCGATCCCTGGTTGGGGAAATAAGATCTCACATGCCATGCAGCCCAGCAAAAAAAACACAACAAAACAAAACTCTATATCCTCTAGCAGTCACTCTCAATCCCCTTTCTCCCCAGCCCCTGCCGACCACTACTTTGTATGAATTTGCCTATTCTGAACATTACATATGTAACCTTTCATAATTTGCTTCTTTCACTTAATGTTTTCTAGTTTCATCCATGTTGTAGCAGGTATCAGTACAGCTGACCCTCTGTATCTGCGGGGAATTGGTTCCAGGACTCCCCAAAACACACACACCAAAATCCTCGGGTGCTCGAGTCCCTTATATAAAATGACATAATATTTGCATATAACCTACACACATCCACATCCTATACTTTATTTTTTTAAATTTATTTCATTTTATTATTATTTTTTTTTGGCTGTGTTGGGTCTTTGTTGCTCTGCGTGGGCTTTCTCTACCTGCGGTGCGGGGGCTGCTCTTCGTTGAGGTGAGCGAGCTTCTCATTGTGGTGACTTCTCTTGTTGTGGAGCACGGGCTCTAGATGCGTGGGCTTCATTAGTTGCAGCACGGGGGCTCGCTAGTTGTGGCTCACGGGCTCTAGAGCGCAGTCTCAGTAGTTGTGGCGCACGGGCTTAGTTGCTCTGTGGCATATGGGATCCTCCTAGACCAGGGCTTGAACCCGTGTCCCCTGCATTGGCAGGTGGATTCTTAACCACTGTGCCACCAGGGAAGCCCCACACATCCTATACTTTAAAATATCTCTAGATTACTTATAATACCTAAAACAATATAAATACTGTGTAAATAGTTGCAAATACAATGTGTTTTTACAACTACGTAAATTTGCCTTCCCTAGGCAAATTCAAATTTTGCTTTTTGGCACTTACTGGAATTTTTTTTTTTTGCAGTACTCGGGCCTCTCACTGTTGTGGCTTCTCCCGTTGAGGAGCACAGGCTCCGGATGCGCAGGCTTAGTGGCCGTGGCTCACGGGCCTAGCCGCTCCGCAGCATGTGGGATCTTCCCAGACGGGGGCACGAACCTGTATCCGCTGCATTGGCAGGCGGACTCTCAACCACTGCGCCACCAGGGAAGCCCTGGAATTTTTTAAAATATATTTTTGATCTGTAGTTGATTGAATTCACAGGTGCAGAACCTGCTGGTATGGAGGGTTGACTGTACTTCATTTCTTTTTATTGATGAATAACATTCTATACCATGTTTTATTTATCCATTCATTAGTTAATAGACATTTTCGGTTTCTACCTTTTAGCTATTATCAACAATACTGCTATGAATATTTGTGTACAAGTATTTGGGTGGACATATGTTTTTATTCCTCTTGGGTATGATATTGCTGCATCATATGGTAACTGTTTCACATTTTGAGGAACTGTCAAACTATTTTCCAAAGTGGCTGCACCATTTTACAATCCCACCAGCAACCCATGAGCATTCCAGTTTTTCTCATCCTCATCAACCCTTGTTATTGTCTCTCTTTTTGATTACAGCCATCCTAGCAGGTGAAAAGTATTGTCTTGTGGTTTTGATTTGCATTTCCCTAGTGATCAGTGATGTTGAGCATCTTTTCATGTGTTTATTATCCATTTGCATATTTTCTTTGGAGAAATGTTTCTTCTCCATTTTTAGTTGGATTGTTCTTTATTGTTGTAAAAATTTTTTTAACTTAAAAAATGTAGAAAATTTTCATATAACTTTGAAGAAAAAAATGAAATGGTCTTGCAGTGTTTCAGAGGTTTGAGTAGAAAGAAGGGTTACTTTCAGGCTCAAAGAACCTGGAAGGTAAAGTACTTCCATTTCATGGACAGGAATGTCCAGAGAAAAACCCAGCCCATGAGGGAAGATAAGAAGGACAGCAATCTCTTAGTGGAAAGCCATCCCTGAGGGCTTCATCCAGGCTTGTGGCTTGGGAGGCAGTTAGCTTTGTTTTATGTCTAGGCTATAATACCCATTATTCAATCAAAATGCTAATCTAGGCGTTACTGTGAAGGTATTTTGTAGATGTCGTTAATCTCTACAATCAGTTGACTTTAAGTAAAGGAGATTATCCTTGATGATCACCCAATTAGTCAAAGGGCCTTAAGAGCAAAATGGAGATTTCCCTGAGGAAGAAAACTATATAGTCTGTGGACTATAGTCTCAGCCCCTGACTGAGAGTTTCCAGTCTGCTGGCCTGCACTACAGGTTTCAGGTTTGCCAGCCCTCACAACTGCATAAGCCAATTCCTTGAGATAAATCTCTTTATATATGTATGTATAGCCTACTGGTTCTGTTTCTCTAGAGATCCCTGACTAATACAGGAAGATGTCTTCTTGTCAGGAACTTCCTGTTTGAATGTATTGGAAACACCAGATTTGGGAATGGAGGAAGAAAGCCTGGCAGCCAGGGAGAGGGTCTGAGGGGAAGGGTGTTGAGACCCTCCTATCTCAGAAGAAACAGCACCCCATGCCCAGAGATGAGGGCTTGCAAACGCTCCCTGGAAAATTCTCCATCTGGATCATCAGATGCATGAGGAACCACTTCTAGAAGCTCACTGTTTCCACTGTTGTTTGTCTCATATCTGCAATGTTTTGTCTTGAGATGAAGAGGTTTCTTTTAGCCTCCTGTGCTCTTGTCCAGTGATCAGGACCTTTTGGTTCCAGGGAGATAATTTGGTTTTGAGAACAAATGATGCTTTCCAGCTTTTCATAAAGGTCTTTGATTTGCTCTCTGAAGGTCTTCAGCTCTTCATTTGCATGCTCATCTTGTCATTTGCTTCAGAACTTTCCTCTTCTTGTTCCAAGTAATGATCTTCCTGGACAGATAATTTCTCAAGAGACTCCATTTCTTTCTCTTGACAATGTTCAGTCACTTCATTTCCTCTTCCCTGAAGACTTTGATATGCACTTTTTCAAAAGTCAAGATTTGCTCAGCCTGAATACTTCTAAGATGATTAGTCATGTCGGCTTTTTTGTTTCCTTCTTTAGCAATGTTGATGTAGAATTGATTTCTCCCTCCATCTTGGATGTTTAAATGCACACTCAACTTTTCAACATCAGTCAGTTTCCTCCTGGCTCCTCTAGTCTGGTCATAAATACTGTCTCCACTTCCCAAGTCCAAGTCATTATCTGTGTTCTCTTCTCCAAGGGGAGCTGTCAGGTCTTTCATCTTTAGCCAACATTCCTCCAGAGACTTGACCTGACTCTTCACACATGCCCTGGAATTCTGTATGAAGGTCCTGAGTCTTTCTTTTATTGCCCACATAGCATCAAGTTTGCTTTTTCCACTTGTATTTTTGATGGATTTGGTTTCTGCTTCCAGAGACAGGATCTTTCTCATGTTATAAGAGATTGGCTTATCTTGATATGAATATTGAAGTTTTTCTTTTCCTAGCTGGTTTGCTATTAAGCATAAGATGGACTAAATCACGTGGTTAGGCATTTCCAGGGTGTCAGGCACTTCTTTCATTGCAGTGTGAAACTGACAAGGCCTTTTATTTTATTACAGCTATTGCTGAATTGTTAATAGTGTGTTCCTTGACTCTTTGTACAAAAAAATTCTGCCTAAAACCAAGAGAACTGTTAACACATATACTGTCATGGCACATGGAACCAACTCCCATTGATGCCCAGGAGAGTGAGACGTGGTCTCACATTGTCAGGTACTCCCGCATAGAACTCTGCAGCGGCTCCCAAGTTTGCCAACAGTGCAGCTCCGTGTCAGGACAAAGCCCCTCCACAATATCTAGGCTACACAGAGCCCCCTCTGCTGTTACCAAGTCCCTCTGGGAGTGGAGAACACTGAGCAAGCCTGCATCTGGCAACTGGGCAGACTGTGAATGAGAGGGTCAAGGCGGGACAAGAAGAATACAACAGCCCTGTGTCAGATACCCTGAATACAACAGACCTGTGTCAGATACCCTGATACACTCAACCTTGTCCAGGGCTCCTTCTTTTCTCTACTTAAACCTCTCCTTCTGTGGCCCTGGAGGCCTCATCCTATTCCCTCTGCCCAGAAAATGCTGTCCAGCTGTGGGCAAGGCCCATCCTGTGGTTACTTGGCCTCACCGCTGTCTCTGTGTCCCCTGTGCCCAAGGCAGAGCTTGGCACAGAATAGGTGCTCAGTGCTCCATGAATATTCTTGGAGAGAATGAATGAATGAGTGAACAGATGAAGGAGGGACAAAGCCATCATTCGCCATCGCTGCAGATTCACACGTAACACTAACTCTGTTGCCTCAGGAGATGGTTCCCTTAGGAGAGCTTAAAACTCCTTTCCAATCCAGTGTAAGATGGTGGAGAGAAAGGGGCAGTGGGAACTCTGCCCTGGGCTCCTCATTCCTGGGCCACTCCCACCCTGCCATCATGTGTAAATTGGGACAACAATGTTGTGAGGAGTAACACAAGTTGTGAGGAGTAACACAAGAGTAGACATAGAGCCTGGCAGGTAATGGGTTCAAAAGAGTTTAGTAAAATTCCGTCATCCAAGGCATTAGCAACTCCTTCCATTAATCAAGTATTCTGTTATTCCACCCAGGTTTAGCAAGAGCATTGAGATAAGAAAACAAAATAGCAGTTATAAACTTAAGAAAAAAAGAGATAAAACTCTTTTTACTGTTAACAGTATATGCCTGGTAAACATTAAGAGACTCTAGTAAAAACTGCTAGAATTAATAAAAGAATTGGGCAAGGTGACTGTATATAAAATAAACAAAAAGTGCAAATGCTTTTTTTTTTTTTTGAGAAAACTTCGTATCGAGGTATAAAAAGCAACCGTAGACTGTTAGCTCCTCTCTCCTTCGATTCCCTCCTCTGGAACCTGGCGTCCCCAGGCCTGGTTGGTTCCGCAGCTCGCCAATGCTGAACATATTTCTGGGGGCAGAGCGGTGGGTAGGGAGAACTATTTTATCTGGCTTTTGTAGTTGTTCTCAGCAGAAGCACTCACTGCCAAAAGCTGCTCTATCGCACTTGGAAGCAAAAGTGTCAATCTGTTTTTTTAGCTCTTAGAATGAATACTTACAATGAAAATTGGAGGGAAAATTACATTTGTAGCAACCAAAACTATGGAATACTTCAGAAAACACTTAACAAGAGAAGTATAGAACCTATAAAGAGAAACCACCAAATCGTATTAAAAGGTATAAAACTAGACTTGAATGAGTGAAAAGACATGCTGCATTTTTTTTTTTTTTTTTTTGCGGTACGCGGGCCTCTCACTGTTGTGGCCTCTTCTGTTGTGGAGCACAGGCTCCGGACGCGCAGGCTCAGTGGCCATGGCTCATGGGCCCAGCTGCTCCGCGGCATGTGGGATCTTCCTGGACCGGGGCACAAACCTGTGTCCCCTGCATCGGCAGGTGGACTCTCAACTACTGCGCCACCAGGGAAGCCCTATGTTGCATTCTTGAATGGAAAGATATAAATTCATAGAAGTGTTAATTCTCCAAAATTAATATATACATTCAATTAATTCCAGTTAGAATACTAACAAATTTACTTCATCTTTTTTTTTTAGGAATTGACAAAAGAAAGTATGAAGAATAAAAGCAGAGGAGATATTGCCTAAACTTGACCTCTGTTCACTGGTGTCGAGTAGAAACAAGGAGACAGAGTTTTGGGTGAAGTAGAAAAGAATAGATTTATTGCTTTGCCAGTCAAAGGGGGCCACAGTGGGCTAATGCCCTCAAAATTGTGTGTCCCACCCTGGAGGGGGTAGTGACGAGTCTTATAGTGTTCAAGGAGCAGTGCGTGAGCAGCTCATGGGCATTCTTCTGATTGGTTGGTGGTGAGGTAATTGGGAGTCAACATCATCAACCTTCTGATTCTAACCTGCCTGGGAGTCTACGAGCTTGTGGGCAGCATACGGATATCTTCCACCTGGTGGGGGTTTTAGTATCTGCAAAAGAGCTCAAAGGACATGGCTCAGAATATTATCTGTAGCCCTTGAGGAAGAACTAAATGTCCTTGACTTTGTTTAATGGCTAAACTATTATTATTTTGTCCTGCTTGACTGCTTTCCTTTCTTTCTGCATCTTCTCATTTCTCTGATTAAATTTATTCTTTTTTTTTTTTTTTTTCAGTACTTGGGCCTCTCACTGTTGTGGCCTCTCCCGTTGCGGGGCACAGGCTCCGGACGCGCAGGCTCAGCGGCCATGGCTCACGGCCCCAGCCGCTCCGCGGCATGTGGGATCTTCCCGGACTGGGGCATGAACCCGTGTCCCCTGCATTGGCAGGCGGACTCTCAACCACTGCGCCACCAGGGAAGCCCTATTAACTTTTCTTGAAACATAACATACCTACAGAAAAGTACACAAATCATAATGGTGCAGCTTGATGAAGTTTCACAAAGTAAACATGCCTGTGTAACTAGCACCCAGATCAAGAAACAACACCAGCCTCCTTCACGCCCCCTCCTAGCTGCTGACCACAAGGAATATATTTATATTTACATATATGTATTTGTAGTTATTTTTATTTACATATATTGTATTTATTAACAGAAAAGTAGTTTGTTTTCCTCCCCACTAAATGCATTTAAACACGTATTTAAAGAAAGTCATTTTAAAGGCACATCAAGTTATTTGCCTTCACCAGGGCACCCACAAATCTCCATCTGGCTCTTCTGCTGCAGCGGGGTAAAAGCATCTTGAGGTGTTCCTGGTTGTAGCCAAACCCCTGCAGTTGGGAAGGTGTGCTACTGCCCCCTTGGGGCCATACTTGGTTTCTGCATCCAAGCTGGGCACCCAGATCAGTATAGGACTTTACGATGCTTTAGCCAAGGTGAAGAATTAGATAAACTGGGCTCCATTCTGGACTGGCATTTTATTTATTATTATTATTATGTTTTGGCTGCACCATACAGCTTGCAGGATCTTAGTTCCCTGACCAGGGATTGAAACTGGGCCCCACCAGTGAAAGTGCCGAGTCCTAACCACTGGAGCATCAGGGATTGCATTTTAGAGCAACCCTTCTAGTTGACAGTCCCCCGCTTGAGTAGCACCTGTAAAGGTACTCCAGGGGCTAGTAGATGATGGCCACCAGCAGTGGTGATTGTCCTTCATGGGGAGAAGATGGGTTAAGATGGGGAGTAGGGAAGGGCAGCTGAAGGTTCCTCCTGAAAGAGCAGCCAGCTTCGACTAGAGACTGGCTTTGACATTCTCAGAACATGGTATTTGGGAGGACCCTGCGTGGGCCCAAATGGCTGAAGCCCTGAAGCCCCACTTCTCTGGAGCTTCTCCCTGACTCAGGTCCTGTGGGAGAGGTGTGGGAAGCTTCAGTAAAAACCGGGGGGCATGGCCACGGAAGCCCTGGACTTCACAGGCTAGGACCCACCAGTGTGAGCAGGCACAGAGAGGAAGATAGGGGCGAACACACAGTGCGATGGAAAGCAGTGGAGGATTTTCGACAAAGAAATGACATCACGAGGGCTTCCCTGGTGGCGCAGTGGTTGAGAATATGCCTGCTAATGCAGGGGACATGGGTTTGAGCCCTGGTCTGGGAAGATCCCACATGCTGCGGAACAACTAGGCCCATGAGCCACAACTACTGAACCTGCACATCTGGAGCCTGTGCTCCGCAACAAGAGAGGCCGCGATAGTGAGAGGCCCGTGCACCGGCGATGAAGAGTGGCCCCCGCTTGCCACAACTAGAGAAAGCCCTCGCACAGAAACGAAGACCCAACACAGCCAAAAATAAATAAATAAACAAATGTGGGTTTAAAAAAAAAAAAAAACACTTCTCTAATAATAAAAAAAAGAGAAATGACATCACGTGATTTATGTTTTTAAAAGCTCACTCTTTTTTTATTCTTTTTAAAATATTTATTTATTTTGTTACGCCAGGTCTTAGTTGCGGCTCACAGGATCTTCATTGCCACACGTGGGCTCTTTGTTGCAGCATGTGGGATCTAGGATCGAACCTGGGCCCCCTGCTTTGGGAGTGCAGCGTCTTAACTACTGGACCACCAGGGAAGTCCCTCAAAGCTCACACTTGGGAGGTGAAAGGAACTGGTGATTTCTTGAGGTGAGACCTGGTAGATGAAGGGCCACGGAAAGTGGATCCGCTGGGGGGGTCTCTATGAATAGATAGTGCTGCTGGAGGCCTTGTCTCCTGCCTCTCACAGCTGGGGCTTTACCCTGCAGCTTGAGGAGCGGGTCTGGTTGAGAGGACAGAGCTAGTTGCAATCAGTTGATGTTGACAGTGGTCAATTCTAGTTTATGGCTACTTTACTGTCCCTATCTTACAGTTTCCTCTTTGCCTGTCATGCAAACAAGTTATGGGACACACACCACTAGCCCTACTCAGCAGGGCAGTTATAAAAGAGGGTAAAATAGGGGAAGCTAACAAGCAGAGAAGTCAGGCACAGGCAATCCTTGGAATTCTCATTACCCACTGCACTGTGGCCCAGTAGAAAGGGACTGTTCCAGCAATGCTGAAATGGAGAAGGAACATATTTTGCTGACATGAATGATTTTTACTTGTTTTTTGACTTTTTTTTTTTTTTTTTGGCCACACCCCGCGGCTTGTGGGATCTTAGTTCCCCGACCAGGGGTTGAATCCGCACCCTCAGCAGTGAAAGTACAGAGTCCTAACCACTGGACCACCAGGGAACCCCAGGAATGATTTTTAAAAAGTAACTTAAATAGAGTGGATATGGGGAAGAGAACAGCTATGTGTCTATGTCACATTGGAAGCTCCCCTGTCGAGGAAGTAAACTCGTTAGAAAGGGGGCGCTCCTAGAACGCAACAGCTGACACCACTGGGCTCATAGAGACATGCTGAGCTGACTGTCTGGGGGGTGAAATGAGCCTCCATTTAAGGCCATCCAGATATATCTCTTTGTAGACTTAAAAAGATATTTCGTATCAATTACGATGTTTTTGGCTGTAATTAATTCTTCCCAACGGAAAGTGACTAAAGCCATAGAAGTTTTATAATCTTGTTTCACAGGAAGTCAGCTGCACAGCCCCTGGTTTGACTCAGTGGCTCAATCTGTCACTCAGGACCTTGCTGTCTCTCCCCTCAGCCACCCTCCCTGGCAACATCTTCCTTCAGGGTTGTAAGACGGCTGCTGCAGATGCAAATATCACAGCATTACACAACAACCTACAAAATCCCCCCACCCCACCCTGCCCTTGTCTCTCTCTCTTTACTCTTCTTTTTTATCAGGAAGTGAAATCTTTCTTAAAATTCTGCTTCCAACCTCCCACCAGGAGACCTCCCCTTTCATCTCACTGGTCAGAAGAGGGGCACACAGACTCCACTAAACCAACTGCAGGGGACAGAGGCTGGTTTGGACAAGTCATGATTCATCCTATCAATGGGGAGAAAGAGAGAAAGCCTGTTGGGAAGTGACTGCCTGTGTCGGCCATTATGTTTTTTGTTCTCGTCTCTCATTACAAAAGTCGTATATAATCATTGCAGAAAATTTGGGAAATCCAGAGAAGGATAAGAAGAAAATCTCCTAATATTCTACCACCCAAATCCAACCACTGCCTTATCCATTTTGCACTGGTTTTATCCTTCTCTGCACTCCTCTCCTCCCAGCTGCCTCCATCCTCATTTTGCACCAGCCCAGAAATCTGCCCGCCCACTCTCAGGCACTCAAAATGTTGTTGTAAGCCATGGCCCTGAACTTGTTGCTCACTTTTTTTTTTTTTTACTTAAAAAAAAAAACCGAGGGCTACCCTGGTGGCACAGTGGTTGAGAGTCCGCCTGCCGATGCAGGGGACACGGGTTCATGCCCCGGTCCAGGGAGATCCCACATGCCGCGGAGCGGCTGGGCCCGTGAGCCATGGCTGCTGAGCCTGCACGTCTGGAGCCTGTGCTCCGCAATGGGAGAGGCCACAACAGTGAGAGGCCCGCGTACTGCAAAAAAAAAAAAAAACAAAAGAAACCCCCAGGTTATGTATAATGGATGTGTATGGTTTAAAGAATAATGATGTAATGAGCACTTGTGAACCCACCATTTGGCTTGAAAACTAAAGCATCACTAATACCTTAAAGTCCTGATCATCCCCTCCTCTCCCTTCCTGAATTTACCTATATTGGTCGACTATTGACACAAAATGCCAAGTGTTGCCTCAAAATTCAATGAGCATTTGTCTCACTCTCATGGTCCACAGGTTAACTGCTTTGCACTAATCTAGGCTGGGTGGTTCTGCTTCAGGTTGTGGGTCAGCTGGATTTGGATCCAGTCTGCTCTACGTGTCTCATCTTACTTGGATCAGAGTCTACCTGGGGCCTATACTTTCGGCAGCTCACTGAAGCATGAGAGCCACGTCCAACGGCACAAGCACAAGGCACTGCTCATGTTATATCTACTAACAGCCCACTGGCCAAAGCAAGTCACATGGCTAAGCCCAACCTCAGTGGGGCGGGGAAGTGCAGTCCTTCACAGCAGAGGGAGGTACAGTGAACATTTGCTAAACCATAATCCAGACTGTCACAAGCATGCCTTTTGTTTTCTTCAAGGCTTTACCAAATAGGGATGTATCTCTAAATTATATTATTTATAATACAATATATATAATATTACATAATATATAATACATTTATATCAGTTGTTTTCTTCTGTTTTTGAACTTTGTACAAGTGGATTCAGGGTGGATATGTTTTTTCTGAGCTACTTTTCTCCTGCTTCCTCCTAACTTGCTCTCTCCCTGTTTTATCTGTGAGGATGTTGGTTATGAACACAGACACCATTCCCAGCTCACTTAAAGGAAGGGAATTTATTGGAAGGGTGTTAGGTAGTTCATAGAATTGGTGGGAAAGCTGGAGAACCAGGCTCAGGAAGCAGACAAGATGCAGATCAGGTAGTGGCCTGAGGCTGGAGATGGAGGAGGAATTCCCTGTAAAGGGGTGCAAGGAAACTTTGGGCAGTGATGGAAATATTTTGTATCTTGATTATGGCAATGGTTACACAGGATATATGCATTTGTCAAAGTTCATCAAACTACATGTTTTATTTTAATTTATTTTTTTAAATATATTTATTTTTGCCTGTGTTGGGTCTTTGTTGCTGAGTGCAGGCTTTCGCGGCGAGCGGGGGCTGCTCTTCGTTGCGGTGCGTGGGCTTCTTATTGCGGTGGCTTCTCTTGTTGTGGAGCACGGGCTCTAGGTGCGTGGGCTTCAGTAGTTGCAGCACGTGAGCTCAGTAGTTGTGGCTCGCAGGCTCTAGAACACAGGCTCAGTAGTTGTGGTGCACGGGCTTAGCCACTCTGCAGCATGTGGGATCTTCCCGGACGAGGGCTCGAACCCATGTCCCCTGCATTGGCAGGCAGATTCTTAACCACTGCACCACCAGGGAAGCCCAAACTATGTCTTTTAAATGGGTGTAGTTTATTGTATGTGAATTAGACATTAAGTTGATAATTTTAAAAAAAGGACCTGCTTCATTTAATAATCATTTTTAAAAGTCTGTAGTGGCTAGGGTTTGAGAAAGCAACTGTGGGGTTCTCCCCAGACCAGTGTTATATGATTTGGGGTGATATTTCTGTCTCCATACCTGGTTCTGTAGGCCTCTTGTTGATTCTGTGAGATCCCTGATAGCATTTTTTGATTTTTGAATATAACAGGTTTATTGAGATATGTCTCAATAAACAATTCAGTGCTTTTCAGTATATTCACAGAGTTGTTCAGCCACCACCACAATCAATTTTAGAACTGTCACCACCCCAAAAAGAAAGCCTGGATTCTTTAGCAGTCCCTCATCATTTCCCTCTAGTCCCCTGTATTAGTTTGCTAAGGCTGCCATAACAAAGTACCATAAACTGGGTGGCTTAAAGCACCAGAAATTTATTCTCTTGCAGTTCTGGAGGCTAGGAGTCCAAAATCAAGGTACTGGCAGCACCACGTGCTCTCTGCAGGCTCTAGGTGAGCGTCTGTTTCATGCTTTTCTCATAGTTTCTCATGTTGTCGGCAATCCTTGGTGTTCCTTGGCTTGTAGGTGCATGGCTCCAACTGCTGCCTCCATTGTCACATGACATTCTCCCTGTGTCTTGTGTTTTCACATGGCATTCTTTCTCTGTGTGTCTCTTTGTGTGTCTATTCTCTTCTTATAAAGACATCAGTCATAATAGATTAAGAACCCACCCTACTCTAGTGTGACCTTATCTTAATTTACATCTTAATTACATCTGCAAAGACCCTGTTTCCAAATAAGGTCACATTCACAGGTACAGTAAGTCCCCTACATACGTACGAATGAGTTCCGTTCGAGAGTGCATTCCTAAGTCCAATATGTTCATAAGTCCGACAAAGTTAGACTAGGTACCCAGCTAACACAACCGGCTATACAGTACTGTACTGTAATAGGTTTATAATACTTTCCACACAAATAATACATAAAAAACAAACAAACACAAAAAGAAAAACATTTTTAATCTTACAGTACAGTACCTTGAAAAGTACAGTAGTACAGTACACAGCTGGCATACAGGGGCACGTTTGCATCTTTGAAAGTTCGCAACTTGAAGGTTCGTAGGTAGGGGACTTCCTGTACTAGGGGTTAAAACTTTAACATATCTCTGTGGGGGACAATTCAACTACAAACTCTCATCCCTAGGCAACCACTAATCCACTGTCTGTATTTATGGATTTACTTACTCTGGACATTTCATATTGATCTTGGGTGGCCTCAACCTGCAGTGGCTTGAAGCAGGATCTGAGTTCCCTGACAAGAGACTGAAGCCAGGCCACGGCAGAGCAAGTGCTGAATCCTAACCACTAGACCACAAGGGCCAGTGGCTAGTGACAAGGCCCTGGCTTGTCTGCTTTGGAGAAATGAATTTCAACAAAGAGATGGAAAGTAGTGAAACAAGTAAAATGTTTATTAGAAGGAAAAAAAGGTACATGTGGATAGACACACATGGGTGGGCTCAGAGAGAGAGAATCACATCTTTGTGGTAGTTTAAATCATTTATATGGGGCAGTTCTTCTGGGTTTCCTCTGGCCAATCATCTTACTTTGCGTGGCTCTGAGTCCACATTTGGTTTAACTCAGGGTCCTCCCCTGTGCATGTGCACATCTCTTAGCCAAGATGGATTTCAGTGCAGAGACCTATGGGAAGGTTGATACCACCTATTATGGGGTTGTGTCCCCTCCCTTTTTGACCCCTAAGGAGGCTTTCTGAACATGTGTAGTCAAGGAGGTCTCCTTGCCCTCAAGAATGAGAAATACATGGTCTCTTTATCTCTTATCTGAGCAGGACTCAGCTCCTCCTTGCTCCTGCCATTATCTTTATCTTGGAGTATCTGTCCACAGGGGACAGATTCCAGCTGCTCAGCCTGGGGCCCATCTATCTCCTGCCTCAATATAGGTGTTATTATACAATGTATAGTCTTTTGTGACTAGTTTCCCTCACATAGCATAATATTTTCAAGGTACATCCATGTTGTGGCATGTTGGATCACTACTCCATTACTTTTTTTTTTTTTTTTTTTTTGTGGTACGCGGGCCTCTCACTGTTGTGGCCTCTCCTGTTGTGGAGCACAGGCTCCGGACACGCAGGCTCAGCGGCCATGGCTCGCGGGCCTAGCTGCTCCGCGGCATGTGGGATCTTCCCGGACCGGGGCACGAACCCACGTCCCCTGCACCGGCAGGCAGACTCTCAACCACTGTGCTACCAGGGAAGCCCTCCATTACTTTTTATTCCAAATAACATTCCACTGTATGGATATATCACATTTTGTTTATTCATTCATTAATTGATGGACATTTGGGTTGTTTCCACTCTTTGGCTATTATGAATAGCACTCTCTGAATATTCATGTACACATTTTTGCATGGACATATGTTTTAATTTCTCTTGGGTGTATACCTAGGAGTGAAATTGTTGGGTCATATGGTAACTCTATGTTTAATCTTACGAAGACCTGCCTGATTGTTTTCCAACGCAGCTACACCATTTTCATTCCTACCAACAATGTATGGGGTTTCCAATTTCTTCACATCCTTGCCAACACTTGTTGTTATCTGTCTTTTTACTTATTAGCCATCCTAGTGAGTTTAATGAATATCTCATTGTGGTTTTGACTTGCATTTCTCTAATGACTAATGATGTTGAGCATCTTTTCATGTGCTTATTCCCATATTTTTAGATAAATCTCCTCTCTTAAGGGCCAGAAATTTTTGTCATGTTTTTGTTGCTTACAATTGTGAATCCCAGAAATGTTCCTGAAGGTCTCCTTGAGAGGTGTCTGTCTTCTGAGTTGGTTGTGGGCCTAAGAAAGGGGTTCTCTAAGGGTTTTTTGAGTCCTCACTAAGGTCCCTGAAGATCCCATGGGTACAGAAGTTTCATTCCATGGAGACACTCCAAATTCACCAAGGCCTTCAGGGATGAGAAGCTGTTTCCTAACTCATTCAATCATTCAGTAAACACTCACTGACTCTCCCTACCTGTCCCTTGTCTGGCTCTGTGCCTGGGGTTCCGCCTTCAAGGAGATCATCATCTGCTACAGAAGGCAGATGTGGACATAGCTGGTCACTGCTCAGAGTGACCAGTGCTACTGCAGAGGAGAAGGCAGGGGCTCTCTGTCCCTGGGAATAGGAGGCTTCTTAGAGATGGAGACAGCTGAGGTATGAATGGGAGATAGCCAGGTGTCAGGGCAGGGAGTGTGGTGGTGATCAAGGAAGGACTCAGTCAGAGGGACAGCTTTGTATTAGTGGTGATATACGTTCAACTGCTGTAACAGTGATCCTAAGGGACATAAACAGATCATCTTTAACAGTTCAAGGTAAGCAGTCCAAGTAGGAGTATAAATTACCTATTTCTTCATAAGAAATTACCCCAAAACTTAGTGGCTTAAAACAGTAGAGATTTGTTGTCTCATGTATTTTCTGTGGTCAAGAATTTGGAAGTGGCTTACCTAGGTGATTCTGGCTCAAGGTTCTCATGAGGTTGCAGTCAAGACATCAGACAGGGCTGTAGCATCTGAAGCTTAACAAGAAGCTTGGGTGTTGGTGGGAGGTCTCAGTTCCTCATAATGTGTATCTGCTCTCATGATACAGCAGCTGGCTTCTGCCAGAGCAAGTGATCCAAGAAAAAGTGAGACAGAAGCCACAAAGCTTTTTTTTTAGTCTCAGAAGTCATACTCTGCAGGGATGTGAATACCTGGAGGTAAGGATTATTGGAGGCCATCTTGGAAGCTAGTTTATGTAATCTGCCTTCTTAACTCCAGTGATTTATTTATTTGTTTGTTTGTTTATTTTTGGCCATACCATGCAGTTTGTGGGCTCTTAGGTCCCCAGCCAGGGATTGAACCCGGGCCCTCGGCAGTGAAAGCGCAGAGTCCTAACCACTGGACCGCCTGGGAATTCCCCTTAACCCCAGTGATTTATAGCTCTCCTACATGTAACACACTCTCACCCTCCTCCAGCTCCCTCAAAAGACTCATCCCATTACAGCATCAACGTGGAATCCAGAATTTTGTTATTTTAGTCCAGTTCAGCTGCAGATGAGGCTCCTTGGGAGTAATTCCTTAAGTATTCTTATCAAGTACAGTTCTGCTTTATTCGAACACTAGCAAGAGAGAGACAAGTTATCTGCTCTCTACCCACCCAACATACAATGATGGGACAGGCCTAGGACAACTGCTATGGACTCTCCTACTCGAAAAGGGAGGAAATAGGAGGCACAAAGGAGCCACTGCTCCATAGCAATTCTGAAATCAAGCAAGGCACATTGATTCTGAAATCAAGAAGTTCCATGGTTCAGACCCAACCTGAGAATACACTGTGGGTCTCTGAGTCATCTTTTTTTTTTTTTCCCATGAACGTTAGCCTGTTTTTGTAGCTAAGTAGTTTTTTCAGCCAATTTCTTATTTGTACAAGTTTAGGAGTCTAAAGCCTTCTTTTCATCTTATATCATCTCTGTCTCTTTCAAATGTAGGCATTTGAATTTGTGACACATGGTATAGACAAAGGTCTTATATGAAAAAATAAAATCTGCATTCAGGAAACTAGGAGTTCAGCGTGGCCAAAACATTTGGTGTTCCCTGGGTTTCTTTCTGCTAGAATGTCTAAATATACTCACAATTATTGTCTAGTTATACATCAGCCCTCACACCCAACTGTGAGAGCCTCTAGGACAGGGCCTCTTTCTCAAAGAGAAATGACAAATCCATAAATATGGTAGATTTTCACACAACTCTCTCAGCAACTGTTAGAATATGCAAATTGAAAAATCAATAAGGATAAATAAGATTTGAATAAGATGTTTAAAAATTTTGACCTAATTGACATATATAGAGAACACTGGATCCAATAACTATAGAATACAAATTCCTTTCAAGTGTATATGGAATATTTATTGATACGCTAGGCCATTACATAAGTTTAACCAAATTTCAAAGAACTGAAATCATGTAGAGTATGCTCCGTGATCAGTGTTGGATTACAGTAGTAATAAATTTTTTTTTAATTAAAAAAAAAGGAAAAGAAAAATGTTTGGAAATTGAACAGTATACTACCAAATAATCTATAGGTCAGCAAATAAACCACAATAGAAATTACAAAATATTTAAAAACTTGTGGAATGCAGCCAAAGCAGTACTTAAAGTGAAATTTATGTTTTAAATGTATGTAGTAGAAAGAAAAAAAATTGCTGAAAATTAATTATCTATATATCTACCTCAAATAGGTAGGAAAATCACCCAGAAATTAAATCCAAATAAAGTAGGAAGAAAATAATAAAGATGAGAGAAGAGTTAATAAAATAGAAAACATGAAAGAGAGCATCAAAAGAACCAAATGTTAATTCTCTGATAAGACTCCTAAAACTGATACATTTCTGGCAAGACTGATGAATGAAAAATAGAGGATACCCAACTATCACTTTAGAAATGAAAAGAGTGTGTCATCATTACCAATTCTACATTCATCAAAAAGATAACAAGAGGGGAATTCCCTAGTGGTCCAGTGGTTAGTACTCAGCGCTTTCATTGCCGAGTGCCCGGGTTCAATCCCTGGTCAGAGAAGTAAGATCCCACAAGCCGTGCAGCGAAGGTATTATGAATAACTATATCCCAACAAACTTGAAAATTCAGATGAAATGGACAAATTCCTAGAAAAACAAAGCCTATTAAAATTGACACAAGAAGAAATAGGAGGGCTTCCCTGGTGGCGCAGTGGTTGAGAGTCTGCCTGCTAATGCAGGGGACACGGGTTCGAGCCCTGGTCTGGGAGGATCCAACATGCCACGAAGCAGCTAGGCCCGTGAGCCACAACTACTGAGCCTGCGCGTCTGGAGCCTGTGCTCCACAACAAGAGATTCCGCGATAGTGAGAGGCCCGCACACCGCAATGAAGAGTGGCCCCCGTTTGCCACAACTAGAGAAAGCCCTCACACAGAAACGAAGACCCAATACAACAAAAATAAAATTAATTAATTAATAAACTCCTACCCCCAACATCTTCTTTAAAAAAAAAAAAAAAAGAAATAGGAAAACTGAGCAGTCCTGTTTCTAATAAAGAAATTGAATTAAAAAAAAAAATCTTCCCACAAAGAAAACTCCAGGTCCAGATATTTCCAGAGAATAGGAAAAGTGGAAGTACTTTTTGACATATTTTATGTGATCAGCATTACCTAGGTACAAAAACCTAACAAGAACATTGTGAGGAAGGAAAATTACAGGTCAAACAGAGATGCAAAAATTCTAAACAAAATATCAGCAAAACTAAACCAAGATCTATAAATAAGATAATATGGGACTTCCCTGGTGGCACAGTGGTTAAGAATCTGCCTGCCAATGCAGAGAACATGGATTTAGTCCCTGGTCTGGGAAGATCCCACATGCGAGGAGCAACTAAGCCCAAGAGCCACAACTACAGAGCCCGCATGCCACAACTACTGAAGCCCGCTAGCCTAGAGTCTGTGCTCCGCAATGAGAAGCCCCTGCTCGCCTCAACTAGAGAAAGCCCGAGTGAAGCAACGAAGACCCAACGCAGCCAAAAATAAATAAATAAATAAATTTATATATTTTAAAAAAGATAATATTACACAACGAAATTTTGTTTATTCCAGGAATACAAAGTTGGTTTGACATTTGAAAATTAATATAGTTCACCCCATTAACAGAATAAAGTTTTAAAAAATCGCAGATCATCTCAAGAGATGTAGAAAAATAACATTTGATAAAAGTCACTGCCCATTTATGGTAAAATTCTTTTCAAACTACGCATGGAAGGGAACTTCCTTTAGCTGATAAAGAGTAGGCACAAACAACCTACAGCAAACATCATGCTTTCTGGGAATATATAAAAATCTTTCCCCCTGAGATGGGGATGAGAACAGGGTGCCCACTATCACAATTTCTATTCAACATTGTAGTAGAGGTTCTCCCAATAGAATAAAAAGAAAACTTAAAAGATTAGGGGCAATAAAAGGTAAAACTGTCATCATTTGAGGGCTTGGTCTGATTCTTCTGCCAGGGCCTGGCACAGAGTAGGTGTTTGGTGAATAACTGCTGAGTGGACAGATGGAGCAATAGATGGACCATGAGAATGTTAAGTAATGGGCCCCAAGGCAGGGGCCTTCACTATGGACACTGGCCACTACACAATCAGTAGAAAAAATAAAACAACAGTGAAATCCCATACAGTGAGAATTTTTATTGATGAAAAGTTGTTGGAAGAATCACAGAAATCTTGATAAAATGCAGACCAGCCAAGTCCTGTCTCCATTTCTATTTTCTCTCTAGGAGCTTCAGCAGAGAGGTCAGGAATTTGGCCCACTGTTTTGACCCTAAGGATGTTTTTGTCTTGTGTTTATAAATGCAGATTTTTAGATGGAATTATATCATATTGATTACTTTTGTCTGAGATAATATTCCCCAGAACAAATGCCATTAGGTCAGTTCAATACTTTTGATTTTTCTACACAGCCTATTAAATCTATTTCCAACCTATCCATATTCACTTAAACTGAGCTACAATTATCTTCATCTGAAAAACAGTTTTTTATATAAATTTTATAATGATGATATGAGTTAGTCAATTAAAAAGATCTATATCACACTTTAATAATTATAGCTTCTGCCATCGTAAGGTATCATCTGTGGTCATTATTTCTATGTTTTATCAGGTCTACTTTTCCTGGGACAAATTTGCCAATCTACATTTTGTCAAGAAGATTTATTTGATTTTTCCATCAAGTTTTAGTCAATACGTAATTTCTCTGTGTGCAATTTACTACTGTCAGTGTTATTTTTTTTCTCTTGATTATGTAGTGGGTACAAATCTTACTCCACAAACTTAGGGGAGTAAGAAATGACATTATTTTATTCAATTTAAATCAGATTAAGTCCTGGTCATTATTTGGGTTCCTTCCCTTCCAAAGATCTGGGGTGTTAGGCAAGAAAAATATTTGGGGAGTCTCCTTCCCATGCTTAGTGGATACCAATAGACTTCTGTCTACCATGCCACCTCCAAAGAACAGGCCACACACATGTCCAAGCCCCAGACCTTCCTGGTTCTAGGAATCTCCTCTCTTTCACTGCCTTCAAAGGCACTGGCCTTCTTTCCTCCACCCCTTAACACCCCCCGCCCCCAGCATAATCATTTCATGGCCTTTCCAGAAAACAGCCTCCCAGACTGTCTTGGGTGAGAAACAGACAAATTTCTCTTCCCCTTAATTTATCTATTTAAGGACTGGAGTATTTCAAGGGAAGTTTAGGAGAAAGCAAAATGCCTAGAAGAAAATATGAGAGCTGGAAAGGATCGAGTTGGTCTGGGAGCACAGAGTTCTCATTCTCTTTGAAATCAGTCTTGATGGACAAAGGAGGTCATCCACAATATATAAAGACTTTCTAAAATTAGAGAAAAAAAGAACCGCCTCCCCCTTAAGACCACAATGAGAGCAGACTGGTGGGTACACAGGTGGTTGCTATTCTGTCCTCAGACCTTTTCCATCTCTTGGACTTCATTAACGTAGCAGGCCCTACATATTTGGGCCAAGCCCCAGCCTTTGAGGGGTATCCTGGTTTCCAGGCTTTTCCCTCCTGGAGGTTGTCCTGTCTCCATCCTGCTCTCTCTGTACTGTTTTGTTTAGCTAAAGTGTATTCTCTGAGAAGTGCTAAGATTGCTCCATCCTGAGACAACTTCTCCTTGCCTGAACTTGCCACTCTGCTCCATGCATCCGGTCATCCACAAGTGCCTTTTGTGAATCTTTCTGGAGCTTTCCTCCTTCATAAAGAACAAAAAAAATACAGTTGTAAGCAAACAAAACAGAAGGCAAAATACTTGTCTCTGTACAGAGCTTAAGGGTTAAAGAGAAATTTACATTAGACTCTCAGAACAGCCTTGTGAGGTGTATGTGAGTAAACTTTCCCAAGGGACCTCAATCCAGAATGGAATTTGATGACTAGAGTGCCAGTGACCCCTGTCTTGCCCCCTTCCCATTCCCATCCTTGCGCAGCCATTGCAGGAGTGTCTGTGCAGGGCAGCCTATTCTCTGGCAATGCAAGGAGCTTGCTTTGCTGGTGATCTTTGATGGAATAGGTTAGCAAGGCCAAGTCAGAAGCTGGAAGGAGGCCTGCTGAAGCTCCAGGTACAAGAGCCCTGACTGCCTTGGGGCCCAGGTGACTGCACAGCACAGAGCTGGGGAGAGGACCCATCTCTCCTCTTCTGAATGGAATCTGGTGCTCTCCTGAACCTGAGGCTGAGCTAAGGGGATGTCAGCACAGGGCACAGGGGAGCTGGGCCAGGGTTGAAGGAGCATGGGATTTACACAGGGAATTTTTTGTTTCCCTAGACCTTGAAGTTCATGAAATCTTGTTTGTTTTGGCTCACAACTCAGAACCCAGAATCTAATATGGTATCTGGCAAATGGTAGATATTCAGGAAAAGCTTGATGAATGAATAAATGCATGGACATTATACCTGTGGGAGTGGGGGTTGGAGGGGCTTTGTAGGGGCACAAAGTCCTGTGCAATGTGACTTAGTTTATATTCATTCACTTGACAAATATTACTAAGTGATTAATACAGGCCTGGCACTCTTACTGTGTTGGGGATACAGTAGTAAACAAAATAGACAAACATCCTGGCCCTCATGAAACTTATAGTGTCTTGAAAAGAATCTGCAGGTGGCAACACTATCCTTATACTTGACCTCTTGGCCTGGGTTAGGTGTTCCCTCTGGGCTCCCGCAGTCCCTCACTTTCTTCCACCATGACACTGATCACATTGGGATATAACTGTCTGTCAGCAGATTCCCCTAGACTGTGAGCTCCTTGGGGACAAGGCCATGTTCAATTAACCCTGGGGCCCTAGCACCAGCAAAGGATCTGGGGTCAGTACCTTAAGCTGAATGAATGATGAATAAATATCAAACATGGTCCATCTTCTTCCACAGGGGTCCACAGACCCCAGCTGGAGGAACCTCAGCTCTTCTGGGAATAGAAGCCCTTTGTTCTTACCCTTTTTATGGAAGGCTTACCCACCTTCTAGTTGAAATGAAAATTGGTGGCTCCCTCCCTCCCCCTTCCCCATCATCCATACATAACTCAGAAAAAAAAGGAAAAAAAGGAAGGAAGGAACAAGGGGAAAGAAAAAAGAAAGGAAGAAAGAAAGAAAGGACGGAAGGAAGAAAGAAGGAAGAGAGGGAGGAAGGATCTCTCCTGCTCTCTGGACAAAGCAAAGTTATGAAACTCCTAGGGGTCAGGCACTGAGTTTTCCGTGAATTAACTCATTTCACCCTATAGGGAGATAATTTTAGCCACATCTTACAAGTGAGGACTTGGAGGTCCCGTAAGGAGAAATGATTTTCCCAATGTCATAGCCTCTAAGTGACTGAGCTGGGTTATGAACCCAGGTCTGGCCTCCTCATATCTGTACATTTTGTATGACACCAGAGTTCTTCACACTGATTTGAAGTATGAGCCATCCCAGGAGGCAGGGAAAGAACTAAGAGTGCAAGAAGGATTAAGAACAGAAAAGGCACAGATTCAAAGACAATGGATGTTAACACCAGTTTTCCATAGCTGCTGTTAGAGATGACAGATTAAGTGAAACTGAGAAACATTTCCCAAAATAGGTTCCTCTGAATCTATTTGGGGGACTTAAGATATTTGCTAATTACTTGATTATGTGGGTTTCCAGTTTAATTGGTGTATTAGTTTCCTCCCTGCTGTCTTAGCAAATTGCTACAAACTGGGTGGCTTAAAACAACAGAAATTTAGGGCTTCCCTGGTGGCGCAGTGGTTGAGCGTCCGCCTGCCAATGCAGGGACCACGGGTTCGTGCCCCGGTCTGGGAAGATCCCACATGCCAGGGAGCGGGTGGGCACGTGAGCCATGGCCGCTGAGCCTGCGCGTCCGGAGCCTGTGCCCCGCAACGGGAGAGGCCACAACAGTGAGAGGCCCGCGTACTGCAAAAAAAAACAACAGAAATTTATTCTCTTACAGTTGTGGAGGCCAGAAGTCTGAAATCAAGGTGTTGGCAGCGCTGGTTCCATCTGGAGGCTCTGAAGGAGAATCCCTCCATGCCTTTCTCCTAGCCTCTGGTGGCTGCCAGCAAGCCTCAGTGTGCCTTGCTTGGGGCCACATGCCTAATCTCTGCCTCTGTCCTCACATAGCCTTCCCCTTGGTGTTTCTGTGTTTCAGATCTCTCCTTTCTCTTATAAAGACATCACGCATTGGGTTTAGGGTCCACCTAAATCCAGAACTGATTTCATCCTGCCTTCTTTACTGCCAAGACCTTCCTACCAAATGAGGCCACATTCACAAGTCTGCAGGTATGGGGGTTAGGACTTGGACATATCTTTTTTGGGAGATGCAATTCACGACTCAACGCACTATAATTGGTATGCTTTTTGGGGGGTTAAGTTTATCAACATGAGCAGCTTTATGTAAAAGATTCTCCTAAGTGTAAACTTTCCTCCAAATTCTCTTCTAACCTTTATCACTAACAACCCTCACCTTGGTCAGCTTTTCATAGCTTGTAAAGCATCTGGTGCCTTAATTAACTATTTTATCTACCCTGGGAGTTCTGCAAGGTCAGCCATTTTCCAGATATGGAAATAGGTGCAGGAGGGGAGGGAATGTGAGGACACCCAATCCTGGCTGAAGCGGCATTTGAACCCAGGATGTCAAGGCTCTTTCTTCACTGCTGCTGCTGCGCTGGAGCTTTGGTAGCTGTAATCAGTTTTTGCCGATTCATTTGTAATTTACTTGTGCCCTAAATTTTATTTAATGTGCTCTTTTCCATTGTCAGTAATTTTTTTCAGCTTTATCGAGATATTTCCCTTGTCATTTTAATTGATTATCTATAGCGTCTATATACATCATGTTAATTGATTGATTCATTCATTAATTCAACCACCATTTACAGAAGCCTTACCCTGTGAGAAGCTTCAGGCTGAACTGAGCTCTATGCCACAGAGATGAATGGGACCACCTTGGTCCTTGTCCTTGAGGGCAGTAAATTGACAATGAGCATCCAGTGTGAGCTGGCTGTGGGAGCTGAGTGGCTCCTAACCTAACTGGGGGGTCAGAAGAGGCTTCCTGATGTCTGAATTAGGTCTTAAAGGATAGGCAGGATGCAATGTTATTCCTTTACTATTGGCTCTTAGAATTAAATATTAGGGTGGGCATTTGACATTCATCTACTGAATGTCAGGAGTGTGCTATTAGTTTTCTAGCACTCTTCCAAGCTGGCATAACAGGTTTATATATCAGCCTTCATCACAAATGGCAGAAACATCCATTTGCCCAATGTTGGGTCATTTACAAAACATTTTCACACTCCTGGTCTCATTTGCTGTCACAAAAAGCTCTTTGAGAATGCTTTGTTTATACCCACATATTCCTCTTGCTTTGTATCCTAGTCAAACTCAAAAATTTTAATTTTCCAACAAGATAAAGTGCAGGGACTTCCCAGGCGGTCCAGGGGCTAAGACTGCACTCCCAATGCAAGGGGCACAGATTTGATCCCTAGTTGGGGAACTAAGATCCCAAATGCCATGTGGCTCAGCCAGAAAACAAACAACAGGATGAAGTGCAAAAGTTTTAAAATTAAATCAGATAATTTTGGAAATTATAATCATTCAAATTGCACTGAGAATTAAACCAGGGCCTGGTTTCTGTTCCTAACATGGCCAATATCTCCTTCTCTGGGTCTTAGTTTCCTCTACTATAAAATGGCCATGTGAAGGAAATTTAGGCTGTAGGATTAAATGAGATAATGGATCTTAGACCCCAGCACAGCCCCTGGCTCATTAAAGATTGGTTCTCCTAACATGGTCTCTAACATCCATTTTCCTGCAATTCTGAGGCATTCTTAAAGTAATACTCCAGCCCACACTTGTGTGCCAAGGCTCCTTCCTAAAGAGGTGCTTTGAGAGAGAGAGCTCAAAGCCGGCTCATTAACATAGCTGGGACAAAACCATTTCACAGTCTGAGTCAATCAGATAGTAACAGGCAAAGGATAATGTTTTGACACTGTCATTTTGTCCCTGAGTTTGTTTTTGTTGGGTTGCAGAAAAAAAATTGGACGGGTAGAAATAACACAAAATAAAAATGACAATGGCTAAAACTACACGTGGTAAAAATTTCTTATGGATGGAAAAGCAAACTGAATGATCCCATCTTTGTTGGTAACATTGAACATTGCAAAGTTGACCCCTGGGAAAATTCCACTTGGTAGAAATAATCAACACAAAATAAAACTGCCAATGGCTCAAATTGCTTCCAAGAAAAGGTGGACTTTGTGGAAATAATGACTAGAAATTTCATGACAGCTGAAGCAATAATCAGTAAAAATCGATAAAGATAAAAGATAACAGATGAATCAAATCTTATAAAACTGATAGAGAAAAGGATATATCTTATGAAATTTCAATTTAGAAAAAAGTCTAGGAAAGTCAGAAATTGTTTAACTGTGCTATATAGAAAATTTATCAAGAAATTAAATTGGCTTAATAGAGCAAATTCCTTAAATACTTTAATAAATTCATTAATAATAATATAATTCTGAGTAAAAAGTTTACATGCCAAGGATTAGATGCAGGGATTTGGAGAGAGAGTTCTCAAATTAGATGAAGGGTTGGATTGTAAGTGGCAATTTACAGTCTTCAAAGCACTTTCATACCCACTGTTTTATTGGACTCTCCTAATAACGTTATGAGGTGACACGCCAGGAATCATCCTTTCATTTTACAGATGTAAACATGAGGTTCAGAAAAAAAAAAATTAAGGGACTTACTAAAGGTCACACAGCATGCTCACGGCAAGGTCTAATTTAGGATCTGATTACCAGATTCCTAGTCTGGTAAGCTTCCTCATACCTATTCCCGTAGCTCAGATACGCTTTCCTCGCTGGACAGATCCGTCCCTTTTAATTTTGATTGCCCATCTCCCACTGTCTGCCAGTTGGAGAAGTGGAGAAGAGGAGAAGGAATGAAGTGGGTTTAGAAGATGGGATGGTCAGTGCAACACTCAGAGAGGGGAAGGGACTTAGCCCACACTTCATAGGCACATTTCTTATTATTCTCAGAGAAGGGAGCAGAGGATATAGGAATTTTGGGGGGGAGGGGACCTGGAATTTTAAGGCTGGGAGAATAGGATGAAAAATGAGGTAGTTTGAAAAAGACAGTGCCTGACGTATTTGGGGAAAATGAGTCATAAGGCATAGGAGTGTAATTAGATTTAGGTGGGGTGAGGCTGCTGAAGAGATTGCAGCAGGACTATGGACTAAATTAACCTTTGATTCAGGCAACCTGGGCTTTCTCTGATAGGCCTGTGCTTCTCCAGCGGGCTGGCTAGCGGAGCTCGAATGTTCTGGTGTTTTCTTGCAGAACGGTGAGGAATAATTACACAAAATCTAAAATACTGTAATTGAATACTGGATTTATGTTAAGTCACAGATCATCTGATACTATATTCCATATTCTAGAAGAGCTGGACACAGAAGGAAACAATTTTTTTTTTTTTCACGTGCCATGTGGGATTTTAGTTCCCCCACCAGGGATGGAACCCGTGCCTTGTGCAGTGGAAGTGCGGCGTCTTAACCACTGGACCTCCAGGGAAGTCCCAGAAGGAAACAATTTTTAAGTGTAAGACTTATTTCTTCAGTCTATAGACAATGCTTTGTTTAAATATTGCTTTGTAGGCCCTTTACAATAACTTTATTTCTCTCTCTTCATTCCTCTTCCGCACAGTGATCTCTGGCTCACAGATTAGAAACCATCGCTAGAAGAATTCAGACACAAGGAAAATCAGTATGCCTAAAATATATGTTCTAGGGAAGGTAGGACTTTGGCTTTGGTTTCAAGAATGAGTAGGAGAAAAGGAGGAAATTGGTGTGGAAAGACCAGAAGAAGGAAAAATTTGAGAAGAGACAATGAAAATTGAGTAAATCCTCCCTACTAACTTAATGTTCTTTTGTGAATTGTAAGTGACCACCATTATTTGTTTTACTTATTTTTATTTATTTATTTATTTATTTATTTATTTATTTGCGGTACGCGGGCCTCTCACCGTCGCAGCCCCTCCCGCTGCGGAGCACAGGCTCCGGACGCGCTGGCTCAGCGGCCATGGCTCACGGGCTCAGCGGCCATGGCTCACGGGCCCAGCCGCTCCGCGGCATGTGGGATCTTCCCGGACAAGGGCACGAACCTGTGTCCCCTGCATCGGCAGGCGGACTCGCAACCACTGCGCCACCAGGGAAGCCCTACTTATTTATTTTTAAAATATTTGGCTGCACTGGGTCTTAGCTGTGGCACGTGGGACCTTTGTTGCTGAGCGCAGGACTTTTAGTTGCAGCATGCAGGATCTTTTAGTTTCACCATGCGGGCTCTAGTTCCCTGACCAGAGATTGAACCCAGGCACCCTGCATTGGGAGCTTGGAGTCTTGGCCACTGGACCACCCGGGAAGTCCCCACCATTATTTGTTTTAATTAGTGGAAATGTTGAGCTCCCAGAAAAACCAGACAGACCTCGTTTTGGAGCACCACTGAGGGCAATAGAAAGCCATGAAAAGCTTTTAGGTAGCAAAGACAGGTTGTTGTTGGATTTGAAAATTATATTTTTTGAAAATAGTTTTATAGCTTAAAAAGTTATGTGCTCTTTTTAAACAATTCAGGCAATATGAAAATGAAAATTACTTGAAATCTGACACTCTTTACTCCAAGATAATCACAGATGTTATTCTGGGGAACCTCTTTCCTGAAATCTTTCTATGCTTATAGAACATTGTCTCAAGCTTCATATAAATTAGATCATTCTAAACTTGCTATCCTCTTATCAATTTTTTTCTCTCGAGAATAAATTGTGAATAGCTTTTGATGTCAAGAAAAAGATCCATATCATTATTTTAAACAGCTGCTTAGTAATGCATTGTTTGTATATATAATTTAACCAGCTCCTGTTGAAGGACATTTACGTTTACCTCACTGTAATCAACAATCTCAGATAACAACCTTATCCATTCTTTTCCAAATTGTTTATCTTTCTAAGGTAAATTCTTAAAAGTAGCGGAGCTGGGTCAAGAAGTACGCTCTTTTTATATTTGGGTTCAAGCTGCCAAATCGTCTACAGTTTTGCAGGGAGAGCAGAAGGAGGCTGCTGCATTAGCTCTGGTGCGAGACAGTGGCAACGGGTATTGCGAAGAAAGTACAGACTTCCAAGTGATCTAGCCAATGTAGGCCTGTTCTCGGTGGGTTGACATATTTCCTTCCTTTTTTCCTCTCTTTCACTTCTTTTTCTTAACATGGAGGAAGAACTGAGAACTGCATCTCCCAGCATTTCGCAAGTACCACACTCCCTGGGAACTGTAGTACCGGGTCTGAGAAGGGTCCGGAAGGAGGGCGAGAGTCTGTGGGCATGCTGGGAAATGTAGTCCAGCGGGAGGTGGTGGTGGGGCTCCGTGTGGTGAGGTGTGCGCGCGCGTAAAGAAGGCGGAGACGCCGCTAAAAGCGTCCCTTGGGGGATGGGGCCGCTGTGGTGCCTAACCTGCCTCCTTTGTGGTCTTTGAGTCTACAAAAGCCACCCGCGGATGGTTGGCTTTATTCCACTGTCCGAGACCAAGGAGGGACTAGTCCCTCCGCATCGGGCGCGCGCCGGGAGGCGCCGGCTGCGCGCGGACCGGAGTGGGGCATGCCGGGAGTTGTGGTCCCGGCGGGCTGAGGCTGTGGGACGTGTCGCGGCACTGCGCTGGCTCCTCCTTCCCAGCCCTTCTCAGCGGTCCCCCGCCCCTTCCCTCAGTCTCCTCCTCCCTAGCCCGCAGCCCAGCGTCCCCTCCCCCCACCCGTCGGGCTCCTCGGCGGCTACTGCAGAGGATTCAGAGCCGAGTCGCTGAGAAGGAGGAGGCTCCCAGTCCCTGCGCGCCATCCGCCACCTTACTGGACACGGGCGAGGGAGCGAGAGCGTCGCCTCTGTAGCCTTCAGAGAAGACAAGGGCATCGCCG
Organism: Globicephala melas; assembly: GCF_963455315.2. NCBI lineage: Eukaryota > Metazoa > Chordata > Mammalia > Artiodactyla > Delphinidae > Globicephala > Globicephala melas. The sequence continues at coordinate 50,965,788 of NC_083321.1, read as the reverse complement.
CTTCAGCTGCCGCCGCCGCCGTTTTCGCCTGCAGCAGCTCGCCGGTGAGGAGATCACCCCCCCACCCTACCCCGGTCCGCTCTCCCTGAGCCTGGGCCGGTGGTACTGGGGAGAATGAGAGTGGGGACTGCGGAGCCCCTTCGCGGGTTGGGGGAAGGGGGTTGAGGTCGCGATGGAACGGCGGGCTGGCTGGGGAGACTTGTCCAGGCGCGGGCTGGGGGTGGGGTGAGGGTGGGACACAAGCAGGTTGGAGGGGGAGAGACAAGGGAAGGGGACTTTTAATGGGAACGATCTGGGACAGGAGCGTGGGGTTGTAGGGTTGGGGTGGAATTTGGATGGTTTTGGGCGAAATGGATGTTGAGACTGGAGTGGGATGGCTTTTAATGGGGGAGGGGACTGACTGAGGGTGGTGGATTTGGGGTTGGCCTGGAGCAATTGACAGCTTGGGATCTGGGCCGGGTTGCGGGGTAAGGGGTTGATTGTAATAGAGAGTGCGACTGCAGAGTTGGATAGGACCCTGGGGGGTGACTAATTCAGGAGGGTGGAATTTGGGGTGGACCTAGGGCAGGCTGATAGAGGTGGTAGGAGCCGTGGGTGAGGAGGGGCTTGGCATGGGCTGAGACCTGAGCTTGAAGTGGGCGCTTGCCATCTGGGGGTGGTGGAATTTGTTGAGATTTTATGGAATAGCGTGGGTTAGGAGAGCAGAGGAGGTAGAATTCGGGGTTTTCCTGGGGAGTGCTTATGGAGGTTGGAATAGGAGCTGGTGGGGGGTGGGACTTTGAATGAGGGGAGTGTGAAGGTGAGCTGGCAGGAGGGCGTAAAGTAGAAGTTAGGCCCAAAATGGGCGAACAAGGATTGGAATTGGGCGGGGAGGGGAAGGGGGGGAGCACAGTGGGATGGGATTTAGAGTGATCTTAGAACCACTGGTGGCTTCCTGGGTACAGGGTGAAGGCAGAGGGCACAGAAGATGCTTCTGGGCTGGACTTACTGAAAGAATAGTGGCAGGTGGTGAGCAAGGTTGGGGGATGGTATCTTGAAGAAAATGTCCCTTGGCCAAGGTGGCAGAGGGAGTTTTGGAGCAAGAATGTCTGAGATGAACTGGTAGGACTGGAGAGGTGGTTGCTGATAGTGAGGTAGCAGATGTGGCTAATTAAGGAGTGGGAAACCTGGGGTTGTTCATATGGAGGGGGCAGGGAGGATGGAGAGGGGCAGTGAGCAGTGCTGGGAAGAGGTGGATTGGATGATTCTGAAGAAGGATTGAGAGGGCCTCCAAGAGACACAAGAGGGTTGGGGGTTGGACTTAAATGGACAGCTTTGGAGGCTGTGGTTGGGGAGAGAGAAGGTACATAAAAGACTTTTCTAGAGGACTTCTTAAGCTGTTAGTTTTTGTTTGTTTCACTTGTATTAGTATCATATTTGGAAGTAAACCAACACAAAGGGTAAAGTTGAGAGGGGCTTCACTTAAGGTAGAATTGAGGAGGGGAAAGTATCTTCTTTCTTTTTTTTTGAGGAGGGAAAAGTATCTTCTATTATTCATGTATTATAAAAAGAAAGTTGGGGGAGAAAACCCCACTCCAGTAACTAAAGATGAAGAAGATGAAACTGGAATGTGATAGATGTCTTTCTATTTGACGTCTCTGCCTTCTCCTTTCCTCTCTCCTCCAGGTGCATTTAAAAATTAGTCCTGGAATTTGGTATTAAATAGATTTGATGAGCTTGAGGTGGTTAAGGGAGCATTCCTTGCTTGAGAACTGATGAATGAGACTGAAAAATACAAGGCTGAATTTATTTCCCAGTCAGGCAATGTGCATGTATTCAGAAAGAGCTTAGGCCTTTTTTTTCGCCTCCTCTTAAAATTGATTGCTTGAAGACTCCATTTATTGGTGTCCTGGTTTGCAAGGCAATTAGGCCCATCATTGTATTGCAGGCTAATAATCCAGAGATGAATCTTGGTACCACCGTTTTATGTAAACAGAGAGAAGACAGAAAATATGGAAATGTCATAAATATTCATTGGTGAGATAGTTTGGTATTTTCATTTGATTCTCTTTTGACATTACCTGATAAGATTTAAAATAATTGGACTATATTTCTGTAGATTGAATTTTCTTCTAAAGGAATTCAGGTGGTTAGAATTCTGTCAGATGTGGATAAAAACATAAAGAATCATTTTTATTTTATTTTATTTAGGAGATGTAAGCGTATTCCATTAACTACAAAAACAATACTTCCATCTATTCATCAGAAATTTTATTTAAAGCTTAATGATATGCTCATTCTCATGGCAGAAGAGTGATGCTGGAAAGTAGAGAAGGGTGTTAATGGAGGAAACATCTTTAGGAAAATAGTTTTCTGGACTTAATTGCATTAACTGTGATATGTTAAACCTGAAATGGCTGTTGATTAGAGCTTAGATTGGGGAAAAATGGGGAGGGATGTAAGGCACCAACGGGATCAAAATAATTCTTTTTTTGTTCAAGCTTCAGGGTTCAGCTTGTAAACAAACCATTTTCCTTGGCCTTCACAATTGAACACATGAAAATACCCAATATTAAGAATCTTTTTTTTTTTTTCGGTACGCGGGCCTCTTACTGTTGTGGCCTCTCCCGTTACGGAGCACAGGCTCTGGACACGCAAGCCCAGCGGCCATGGCTCACGGGCCCAGCCGCTCCGCGGCATGTGGGATCTTCCCGGACCGGGGCACGAACCCGTGTCCCCTGCATCGGCAGGCGGACTCTCAACCACTGCGCCACCAGGGAAGTCCCAAGAATCTTTTTTTTTTTATTGTAGCTCCAAAATGGGCAGAATGATTGAAGGTTGGACTTATCCTTGGAATTGAAAGTGTTTTGTTATGAGGAAGCTTTCCGTATTGCAATAAAAATCAGGTTTGAGCAGTTACCCATAATTTGATGAGAGAGTAATCTAACTAATGCAAGCATTTCTCCTCATAACTTTACTCTGGGGTCCAGACGTTGCTTTTGTGGATCTGCAGGCTTGATCTAGAGGTGGGATATCTATATGAAAGCCCTAGCTTTTGAGAGCTCAAAATGGAAAGTAATCGCTTGGGAGAATTGTCTTGGTGGATTTTCTTTTTCCCCCTCACAGCTGTGTTCACCTGTGCAGTAGAAATGTATATAAAGTGTTTTAGTAACTTCACCTCATTTGATTCTTCCAGTATTCTGGTGAGAAGGGGAGAGCAGTGGAGGTATTGGTAGACAGGTACCTTGGTAGAATGAATAGTTTGTTAATTTAGAGGTTGAGAGTCCTGAGTTCAAATCCCTTTTCTACCACTTGATAACCTAGTGATTTTAGTAGTCATTAAAAACCTGTCATACTTAGTGGTAATGGTTGCATAACATTGTGAATGTACTTACTTCCACTAAATTGTACAATTAAATACAGTTAAAATTGTTAAAAAGTGAACAAAAAACAGTTGTAAAGGAGCTTTCAATGTCATGGGAGAGATAGATGATTTAAATGTCGTGAGAAAAGTGAGGCAAAACTAACGTAGTGGTCAAGAGTGTGGGTTCTGAAGTTTGTCCACCATTTACTACTACCTATGTGACCTTGGGCACAGTGGTCTCATCTGTAAAATGGGCATAAGAGAACTAATCTCATAGGGTTGTTTTGAGGATTAAACAAAAGAATCCACGGTAAGCATTTAATACAATGTGTTACATTGTACACATTAAAAATATTAGATGTTATTATTATTAGATAGAAGAGACTAGAATGTGAATAGCCTTGTGTGTCCTACCGTTGAGTTCTTAGTATTATGATCTATTATTTAGTAAGGAGGTATTACTTTGTATTATTATCTCACAGTTTATCTGCATATTAGTATGTTGGTACTATAGTCTAGGAACTTAAAAAAATATATATTTATTTATTTGGTTCCGCCGGGTCTTTGTTGCAGCTCGCAACTAAGCCCATGAGCCTTTATTGAGGCATGCGAACTCTTAGTTTTGGCATGCGTGTGGGATCTAGTTCCCTGACCAGGGACCAACCCAGGCCCCCTGCATTGGGAACGCAGAGTCTTAACCACTGTGCCACCAGGGAAGTCCCTAGTCTAGGAACTTTAAACAGTAAAGTACTAAACATATATTAGTTGTTAGTTTCCTCATCTATCAAATAAGAAGAAAAACTGCTGAGAGGTAAAATGACTTGCTTAAGATTACACAGTGAGTGGAAGAGTTTGGGTTACAGCCCTGAAATTCTGATTCTTCAACCCTGTTTATATCTTCTTTTTAAATTGTGAGATAAACCATATGTATAAAAGTGCATATAGTATAAATCTTTAATTTAAAGAATGATAGCAAATTGAAGACCTATGTTTTTGCTACCCAGTTTAACAAAAAGGAGATTTTTAGTACCTTTAAAGCTTCTTGTGATTCCCTGCCTGATTGAATCTCTGTCCTTCTCCCTCAGAAGTAACCACTTTCCTGAATTTTGTGTGAATCATTCCCTTGCTTTTAAAAATAGTTTTACCAAACAAGTATGTATCCTAAACAATATATTTTGTACCTTTATAACTTTATATAAATAGAATCATAGTGTTAAGTATTTTTCTGTGACTTGCTTTTTTCTTATTTATTATCCTTATTTTTTAATTTTAAAAGAGCTTTATTTCTTCCACCATTAATTAAAATAACATGCTCATAGCAGAAATTGAAAATTACAGAAAAAGTAAAAGAAGCAATATTATTGTCTATAGTCCCATTACTCAGCAGCACTTCTTATTTGTATGTATATTATATATACACATATAAAAATATATTCTTTATTATATGTCTGTAAGTATGCGTGTACATACATATATGGGTAGTCTAGATGGCAAGAGGAAGCCAGTTTGCATTTATGGATGATCAGATTATCCAGATGTGTATCAATCATACTTGGAAGTAGGAATGGGAGAGGGTAGTAGCAGCCTTTGTGAGCTGTGAAAGAACAGCATCTTAAGAGTTTTTTCTTATTGGCGGATTTTTTATTTACTAGATACTGATTCTTTTAATACCAGCTTAGAGCTTCATGTCATGTTTTGGCAAGTCACGTAACTCTTCTGATCAGAATTTCTGTGCATGTTTCTTTTTGCAGAAAGGCAGCCTGGTACATTGGTCCTCACCTGATTGTACAGGAGGGTCTGTCCTCTGATGTACAGAGTGGACCATGAATAGGAAGTCGTTAGTTATGCATATCAGAAGCTTAGCAACCTAAACCCCAAGAATTTTTTGTCTAAGAGATGTGAAATCCAAATGCATTAATAATCTGTTAGAGTTTCAGTTTACTCTCCTGTAAAGTGGGGCTCAAATGAGGTAATAAATGTGAAAATACTCTTTAAACTGTAAAGCACTATATAAATGTTAGTTGGGTTTTTTTTTTTTCCCCCCTCTCTAGTTTACAAAAATGAAATCAGGGCACCCCACACAGAGGTGAAAAGCTTGTCATATTTGGTTTATTGCCTTTCCAAAGGGTTCTTCTCCCAGTGGAGGAGGAATACGTGAAGATCAGTTCACAGTTTCTCCCTTAAAACTTGAAGATTGTTGGATATAGTGGGACAGAGAGGGTGCTAGAGGACTTTCTCCTAGTGAATTTATGGGACCTGGTTCTACATTAACTGTGCTGGCTTGCTCAAAATGAAACAATTGATGCTTTTTGAAGTGGAGAATGCAGTATACAACGTTTGCTCTTCACTATCCTGACAAATACAGTCATTTCCCTCTTAGTTTTCTACCTGTAACTTATTACAAGGTAGAGTAGTACAGTGAGATGGATTATTTATGCATATGTAAAAGAGAGATAATACTCAGTTATTGGGTTGTTAATGGATTATATGAGATAAGAAGGGCAAAGAACCCAGAACACTGAATGGCACATAAGTAGTTGATGCTTAATATGGTAAATACTACTGTTGTTATTTTTATTTTACTTATGAATTGTTTACAGCTAACTTTTCCTCCAGGCTATTATTTTATTATTCAGTGTTTTCCTGCTGCTATATCTCCCCTTACTCATTTTACATTTGGAATATAAATTTATTTTAAAATTATCATAAGTAAAGCAAAACAAAGAATGTAAATCCTCAACGCATTCCAAGACCAAGGAGCTAGTAGTCGGTGTGTGACAGATATGTTTAAGACATCTGTTCAACAAGTATCTATTGAGTGGTTATTAGATGACAGTCAGGGAGTGCTGGGAGTATGGGATACAAAAATTAAAATTCCCTACTCTTAAGGAGCTTATAGTTAATCTAGTGTGGAGTCAGACATGTCACACATAACTGTAGCATAATGGAATAATTGCTATGGTGGGGACCTGGGCAAGGGCCATGGGGAGGATGGAGGTTGACATGGCCTGACCTGCCTGAGAGAGCAAGGAAGAGAGAGATGCTTGGGGGAGTTAATGCTTGAGCTGAGACCTGAAGGATATGTGGATGTACTGGGGAAGTAGAGGTTACGAATGTTTCATGACGTCAACAGCACAATCTTCCTTGATTTTTCCCTCCCAGTGTTCTTGTAGGCCTTACTTTGTACCTCTTTTTAAGGGCTTTCTAGCATATATGCCTACTGTAAAACCAAATAAACCGGGGCTTAACCACTGATGGCGCAGTGGTTAAGAATCCACCTGCCAATGCAGGGGACACGGGTTCGAGTCCTGGTCTGGGAAGATCCCACATGTTGCGGAGCAGCTAAGCCTGTGCGCCACAACTACTGAGCCTGCGCTCTAGAGCCCGCGAGCCACAACTACTGAGCTGTGTGCCACAACTACTGAAGCCCGCACGCCTAGAGCCCGTGCTCTGCAACAAAGAGAAGCCACTGCGATGAGAAGCCCGCGCACCACAACAAAGAGTAGTCCCCTGTTCGCCGCAACTAGAGAAAGCCCACGCATAGCAACAAAGACCCAAAACAGCCAAAAATAAATAAAATAAATGAATTAAAAAGAAAAAAATAAGGGGAGAGATTCTCCCCTCCCTTTTAAAAAAAGACATGCTGTACTATTATGCCCTTATTCTTTCCATATGTTGTGCCTTCCACCTGGAAAGCCCTCCGCCTACTGAGTTCCTTAATCTTTACTTTGTCCATTAGATGAGCTGTACTAGTGAATGTATTTCATGGTTGTTCTTTCCAGTCTGTTGTTTAGCAGGAAGAGATTTTTGAAGCTTTTGAAACTACCTGATATTTAAGAAGAGATCTTTATTGTTTCTGCTTTCTCAGTAAATGTTGATATTCCTTAGTGTTGGCTCTTTGACTCACTGGACTTTTTAAGTTTCTTTCTTTGAGTAGTGTTGCCCACTCTATTGGCTTTAACTGCTGCTGTGTGGTGATGACTCTCAAAATCCCTATCTCCAGCTCAGACCTCTTTCCTGAGCTCTAGACTTGTATATCTCACTGTCTACTGGCAACCTGCATACATCCATTTTGATGGTCCTTAAATTCAGTAGGTCCAGAACAACTCATTTTCCCCATCTCCTTCTGGCCTCTCCCCTTTTGTATCTCCCTCAAAAGCTAAAGTCATCTCTTCCTGTAGTTTTGTCCTAACTTAAAGGCACTGCTGTTCATCCAGTCATTCAAGATATGAATCTGTGCTATTAGTCTTTTCTTCTCCCTTATCTCTATAGCCAAAAATAAATCCTTCTAAATATTTCTGAAACTCATCTCCCCTTTCCTACGGTTATCCCCTTAGTTCAGGCCCTAATCTTACCTGGACAAGGGCAGTAGCCTCCTAAGTAGTTTGTATATCACCCATGTTGTAAACCTGTCTTCCACCCAGCAGCCGGAACATCTACCCAGTGGTGTATATGTCCACATCACTCCCTTGCTTAAATCCCTTCATTGGCTATACAGTCTTAAGCTCCTTAGCATGACATATTAGGCCTTCTATGACCTGTCGTTATGTACTCCTTCTGCCTGATCTCCCATCACTGGTAATACTGAGTAGCATGTAGTTTCTACAGATATTTTACAGTTTCACACCTTTGCTCATGCTGTTTCTCCTTTTATTCATCCCTCTGGGTTAAGTGCATCTCCCCTAAGGAACCTTACGGAATCCTTAAGGTTGTCATAAGTGCCCCCATTTTGTTCACAAGGAGTATCCAGTGTGTGCCTCTGTCATAATATTGATATTGCCCTGTTTTAGGAAAATTGACTGTTTCTGTCTGCTCCTTCACTTAACTGTAAGTTTCTTGGGGGCAGGGGCTGTGTTCTAGTCATCTTATACAGTCCTAGGTCCTGGAGGGTGCCTTGCAGGTAGTGAATGATTAATTTTTGAAGTGAACATAGTAAGGAGAGATGACAAAGTATGTCATGTTCTAACAAGGAGTAAGGTGATAGGTGTTTTTCCAGATGTAGGTTTTTATTTATTTAGAATGGAATTTAGAATTTAATTGGATTGATAAAGGCTTTGATGATGATGGTGTATAGCACAAGGCTCAAAAGTAGAAGACAGCAAGATGGTGTGCTCAGGGATTGGCAAATGCTTTCTGTAGAAAAATATTTTAGGCTTTGTGGGTCACATACAGTCTCTATTATTTTTTTTTGCTTCTCTTTCCCCTCCCCATCTTCTCCCTTCCCCCCCTCCTATGTTTTATTCTTAGCTCACAAGCCATACAGAAACAGGCCATGGGTGTGCCATAGCTTGACAATCCCTGGTACGTTATCAGAAATCAGACTTAAAGTTGTAGACTCCCCACCCCCACCCCCGCCACCGCGAGGCTTGCGGGGTTCCCCGAACCGAGCCCCCTGCAGTGGAAGCACGGCATCTTAACCACTGAACTGCCAGGGAAGTCCCTTAAAGTTGTAGCCTAGTGAAGAGCAAAGAGACTAAAGCAAGTTCATTTTTCTTGTTTTATTTATTATGAAATTAATTCCTTAGGAAATTATGCATATCTTTAGTACTGAAAATAATTGTACAGAATCTTTTTTGTCAAACTACTGTTTATCTAAAAGTTTATTTTGTTAAATAGGCCATTGATTTTTTTAAAAAAAATTTATTTATTTATTTATTTGCTTGTGCTGGGTCTTAGTTGCAGCAGGCAGGCTCCTCAATTGTGGCTCGTTGAGTCCTCCGTTGTGGCATGCGTGTGGGATCTAGTTCCTTGACTAGGGATCGAACCCGGGCCCCCTGCATTGGGAGCGTGGAGTCTTAACCACTGCACCACCAGGGAAGTCCCTAGGCCATCGATTTCTGTATAAAGATGCTATGAAAACATCTTGGTTTATAAAGCTCCAATACAGCTCCCCCACCTTCTTCCTTTTAGGCAGGTGTCTGGGTACTTTCAGAATATGCCTATTTTTATGATATTATAGATTGTGCTTTCTCTTAGATACAGACATTTTGAAGGAACCCTGGGCTGATATATTTTTCACAGTAAGCTTCAATCCCTGGCTGACTAGAGATTATAATCTCGATTTGGCTTCTGATCATGTCCTTCAGGCTTGATAGTTTCTGCTGATGCTCATATTTTCTAGCTTCTGTTTTATAGCCTTATATACATATCCTAGTTTTCTTTTCTTTTTTTTTTTTTTTAAGTATTGTGTTTTTGTTTTAGTTTTTTTTGGCTGCACCACGAGGTTTGTGGGATCTCAGCTCCCTGACCAGGGATTGAACCCAGACCATGGGAGTGAAAGCCCGGAATCCTAACCACTAGGCCACGAGGGAACTCCCTATCTTAGTTTTCTAATGTGTTGTCCTCTCTCTTTTATTTTGAGTTGGTAGCAGAAATCCCTGTCTGTAAATATAGTTACACTATTTATAATTCTGCAAATATAATTATACTGTTTTATTTGATCTACAGTGTATAGGTTGGTCATGTAGCATTATTTTCATTTTAAGGATGAAGAAATCAAGAGTCAAGAGGGTAATTTATTTTTGGCCTTAGGAGTAGTAGGAGATGAAGGTGGAAAGACAGAAAGGACTTAATATTTGAATATCTGTGGTAGGCAATATGCTGGCTGCTTTCTTTCCCTTATATAATTTAATCCTCACATTTACCCTGTTTAGAGTATTGTGCCCATTTTACAGAAGAGGAAGCTGAAGCAACTGAGGCCTATAGGGATTAAGTAGCTTGCTTGCATTTGGTTACATAGTAAAAGAAGAGAAGCTTGTATTAAAAACCTGATCTGCCTTGCTCCAAAGTCCTTGTTCTTTTTACTGTGTTGTATATAAAAGTTCCCTGGTTTTAAATTCTTAGATCAGTATTTTCAACCTACTTAGGTGAGCAGTAGCTTGGCTACACATTAGAATCACCTGAAAATCTGTCTTAAAAAAAAAAAATGCCCTACTTCTACCCTGACCAGTGTTAACAAAATTTCTTCACGTGAGCCTAAAGCAGGTGTGTGTATGGGTGTATTTTTTTTTTAGAAAATATAGATTAAAAAGAAATTGTATTGAGGTATATATACAAGAAAAAGTGCACAAAAAGTGTAACCAGCACTCAGATCAAGAAAGGGAACGTTGGGAATTCCCTGGCAGTCCAGTGGTTGGGACTCGATGCTTTCACTGCTGTGGCCCGGATTCAGTCCCTGGTTGGGTAACGAATATGCTGACTTCCAATACCATAGATTATTTTTGCCTACTTATGAACTTTTATAAGGTATGACTGACTTTTGCACTCAGCTTTGTTTGTGAGGTTCATTTATGTTCTTGTATGTAGCAATAGTTTATCCTTCTCATTGCTATATACCAATAGTTCTCAAAAATTTTGGTGTCTTCACTCTTCCTATTAAAGACTCCAAAGAGCTTTTGTTTGTGGGTTGTGTGTACCAGTATTTACTGTGTTAAAAATTAAAACTGTGCATTTAAAAATAATAAACTTATTAAATGTTAGCATATTTTAATGAAAATAACTATATTCCACAAAATAGAAGAATATTTAAAATTTTTCCAAATCTCTTCACTGTCTGACTGGATACATATCTGCTTCTACATTCAGTCTGCTGCAACTGGTTGTTTTGTTGGTGGTATATTAAAAAAATCCAGTCCCACATATATGTGGCTAGAAAAGGGAGGAATTTTTTTTTTTAAATAAATAAATCTATTTATCTATTTATTTATTTATTTATGGCTGTGTTGGGTCTTCGTTACTGTGCGCAGGCTTTCTCTAGTTGCGGCGAGCAGAGGTTACTCTTCGTTGCTCTTCTCATTGCGGTGGCTTCTCTGCTGCAGAGCACCGGCTCTAGGCACGCAGGCTTTAGTATTTGTGGCACGAGGGCTCTAGAGCGCAGGCCCAGTAGTTGTGGCACACGAGCTTAGTTGCTCTGCAGCATGTGGGATCTTCCCGGATCAGGGCTCGAACCCGTGTCCCTTACATTGGCAGGCGGATTCTTAACCACTGTGCCACCAGGGAAGCCCTGACAGGCGGATTCTTAACCACTTCGCCACCAGGAAAGTCCCAGGAGGAATGTTTTAATTGACTTCTTTTTTTTTGGCTGCACCGAGAGGCTTGTGGGATCCTAGTTCCCCTACCAGGGATTGAACCCAGGTCCCCGGCAGTGGAAGCGCAGAGTCCTAACCACTGGGCTGCCAGGGAATTCCCTTGATTGACTTTTTAGATAACTGGATATTCTTTTTTTATATACTACACCAAAACTTGTCAGTTGGTAGTTTCTTTAGAGGTCCATTATTTTGTGGAATCTGAAACCATATCAGTGAGCCTTTCATACTCTGTTACACTAAAGTCCATTGGTCTGTTTTGTACATTGAATGGATTTTCTACTCATGCATAATTTTGCGTCATCATGCTTTGGTCATTTTGAAAACATTGGTTCATTGAGTTACGCAGATCTTCTAAAATGTTGACATATTTTATTATACCGTATCAAAAAATCACATTTGTTAATATCTCTACCCATTTCATCAGACAAGTCTTCTCTAGTTTTTGCTTGAAAGCCCAAATTCTATCATTGGCAACAAATACTGACAGTTGTTTTCCTTGAAGTGACAGTCTCACATTGTTCATTTTTGAAAGAATGTCTGCCAAACATCCAAGTCTGAATTGTCTGGCAGTTGTTCTTTCAAGTAAAAATGGTGTTTCATGAAAAAAAGCAGGTAGTTCAGCTTGCAACTTAATTGCACAAGTGCCTAAGTGCTTTTCCTTGAGATAACTCTTGTACTTTGCTATGCAGAAAGATGTGTAGTTAAGGACTGAGACTTTTGTGGCTTCAGCAAGACCTCAGAATAGTTCTTTTTTTTTTTTCTGGCATGGCTATGTAGAATTCAATGACACTATTACAGTTTGATGTCACTGCCTTAATTCAATACAATATGATATAGTTTTATTTATTAGTATAATTATGTTTCCAGGCTTTACTGATTGCTTATTGAAGGAATAGGTGGATTTGTTAAACCTTTACTAAAAATACTGCTTTGAAAGCTAGCATGAATGCAGTTGGTCTTTCACTTAGTAGAACTTTAGAGTTGAGCAGTTTTACAGCTTTGTCAGGATGTTAGAAAATCATTGGGCTTGGGACTTCCCTGGCGGTCCAGTGGTTAAGACTTCGCCTTCCAGTGCAGGGTGTGCGGTTTCGATCCCTGGTTGGGGAACTAAGATCCCACATGCCTTGTGGCCGAAAAACCAAAACATAAAACAGAAGCAGTGTTGTAACAAATTCAATAAAGACTTTAAAAATGGTCCACATCAAAAAAAAAAAAGAAAAACATTGGGTTTGATGCTTATTCTTTATCACTTATGCACGTGTGTGTGCACGCACGCGCGTGTGTGTGTTTTAATATTTATTTATTTATTTTGGCTGTGCCGGGTCTTAGTTGCAGCATGTGGGATCCTTTGTTATGGCGTGAGGAATCTTTAGTTGCGGCATGCATGCAGGATCTAGTGCCCCTACCAGGGATCGAATCCGGGCCCCCTGCCTTGGGAGCGTGGAGTCTTACCCACTGGACCACCAGGGAAGTCCCACCACTTGTGTGGAAAGAAAGGCATGAAGTAGTCTTTAGAGAACTGTGCATAGCTATGTATAAAAGTGATTCTGTGTCTTCCTACCCTTAACCTGGAGCATTTGCCGCAGAAAAAGAAAAAGATGCAGATGAAGCCACAGCCAAGTGATCTTGTTGTGTAATGACTTTGGTTTTTCACTATGATTGGGCAGAGGGGGATGGAGGAGGTTGGCTAAATAAGTCATAATAATGAGCATTGTTTTACCTTTCAGCCAGCACCCCTATACAGCCTGGTTCCTTAGTTATGGGGGGAGGAGAATTAACATTCATTGTGTGCCTGCATTGTGCTAGGCCCTTTATGTGTGGTAACTTATTTATACTCACAATTAGACTGTAGGGTGGCCATAATTATTTTATTTTACACATGAGAAAGCTTAGGCTCAGAGATGTAGCGCCTACTCAGGCCCACCAGCCAGTAAGTGACTAGGGTGGGATTTATTCTCAGACTTTGCTACCTCCATAGCCTATGAATGGTCTTTCCTATATTCTGTGCTATCTTCCAAGGACAGTGTGTCACTGATTATTGCTGTATCCTTGATACCTGGAACCTAGTAGGGTTTAGTACTTTTTTTTTTTTTTTTTGCGGTACGCGGGCCTCTCACTGTTGTGGTCTCTCCCGTTGCAGAGCACAGGCTCCGGACGCGCAGGCTCAGTGGCCATGGCTCACGGGCCCAGCTGCTCCGCGGCATGTGGGATCTTCCTGGACTGGGGCACAAACCCGTGTCCCCTGCATCGGCAGGCGGACTCTCAACCACTGCGCCACCAGGGAAGCCTGGTTTAGTACATTTTTGTTGAATAATTGAGTTGGTGCTAAATGAGTGAACCAGTTTTTACAGAGTAGGATACAACCTAACACCCCTGGGCTACTGTGTAGATTGGTGCATGGTAGGGTCTGGTCACCATTTGTTGTTGTGGGGAAAGGGTCAATCTTCTTAATGATAGACTCTTTGAAACTATTTAAATAATTTGGATATTTAGGAATTGAAGAGATCTAATAGGATGAATTTTCCTTAGATTGTCAATAATCTCTTCAGAAATAGGTAATATATCTATGCTGCCCTTGTTTTCCCCCATACTAGCTGTGAGACGTTGGGCAAGTTACTTTACTTTACTGTACCTCATTTTTTTAATCTTTAAAAAGGGAAGGACAGCAATAATAGTACATAATTCCTAGGTAGTTGTGAGGATTGAATGAGATAATTCATATAAAGAACTTAGCACAGTGCTTGGCATATATTACTATCAATGAATGGGAGCTGTTATTCATATTATCCTTCTAGAATGAAGCATGGATTTAATGTGACTTTTAGCATGTGAAGAAGGAACAGTATTTTGGCTTTTAAAGCATTTTTATTAGAGAAATAAAGCACTGAATTTATTGGGGTTTTCTTTTTTTTGAATTTGTTTTCTGAGTGTACTTTACTTGGTCTTCCTGGCAGGGAAGGTCTATAATTTTGGCTGTTTGCCTGGGTTTGTTGGTGAACCAATGCAGGTATAGTATGGCTTTTGGCTCTCCATCAACTTTTTAAACTTTTTAGTCTAGTTGAAACAGTTTGAATTGTTCTGGAGAGTTCACTGATGTTGATAGTTCTTTCTAGATGAAAAATGTCAGTGAATGTGAGAAATGCCCCTTTCTAAATTTTTTTTCTAACTATACCACTCATTACTGAGGGGATCAAATATTTCTCCATAGTACTCTGCCCCAGAACCAAAGGAGGAGGGTGTTTGAATTTTTCTGCATTTATTTTTGTTGGTGGTAATTTTATCCATACTTTTGAGGTTTATGGCTTTGACAGAACTTTTTTTTTTTTTTTTTGAAGTATAGTTGACAGTACATTTTGATCAGGCTGTGGAGTTACGGAGGAGAAAACCAACTATCCATTCTAAATGAGCATATCTGAAAGCCTGCCTGCCCTTCAGTCAAGTGTCAGTGTAGGTACACTGTCTCCTAGATGGGGGTCCCTAGTATGTTTTTTTTTCTTTTTTCGGTACGTGGGCCTCTCACTGTTGTGGCCTCTCCCGTTGCTGAGCACAGGCTCCAGACGCGCAGGCTCAGCAGCCATGGCTCACAGGCCCAACCGCTCCGCGGCATGTGGGATCCCCCCAGACCGGGGCACGAACCCGTGTCCCCTGCATCGGCAGGTGGGCTCTCAACCACTGCGCCACCAGGGAAGCCCCCCTAGTATGGTTTTTAGTAAGAGAGTTAGCTCAGTGTTCTCTCCCTAACTCTCTCCAGTGTCATTCATTGTTCGCCTCTCCTCCCAGCTTACATGTTTTACCTTTAGTACTAATGATGTGTATATTGTTTGGTGTTTGCAGTTCTCCAGACTTGCCAAGCTTCTTGCTTTAATGTCTTTGCACATGCTCCTCTCTGGGCCTGGACATCTCCTTTTAACTTTTAACTTGTCTAACTCCTACTCAGCCTTTAAGACTCAGCCTAGGAGTTAACCTTTTCCAGAAAGCTTTCCTTGACTTTTCCGGGTTGGGATTGGGTGCCCTGTCTCTGGGTTGCCCTATCTCTGGGTTGTAATTATCCATTTATTATTTATTGGTCTCCTCTACTTGCAGTGAGCAGGGATTGCATCTAATCATCCTTTTATTCTCAAGAGCTCATTTTTGGACCTTACACGGAATAGGCACCAGTAAGGTCTTGTTGAGTGAATCCATAGTTTCAGCCTGGTCTGTTAGCAGTGTAACTTCCCAACCATGTTGTTCTAGGCTGAGTTTTAGTAGAATGACTTTTCTTTTGTGGCCATTGCACCTTCCCCTGCCTCCGCTTGTGTTGTGTCCACTATACTTCAGCTCACACTCATCCTCTATTCTTTGCCCATAGCTGGGTCAGTGGAATGGTATACACACTAGACATGTATATCTTCATAAAGAACTTGATTTGTGACAGATCCTGGAATCTCACTTGGAATGAATGAAGTCACATTGGTAAATGGAGAAGTTGGGACCTTATGATTGCTTTTCTAACTCTTAGCTCTTTTCTCCGCTTCCAAGTTTCCTCTTTATTAATTTTTTTGTCAATTTTAACTTTTAGGTAACATAAAATGAATGCTACAAAACCAAACCACGAGTACTCTGCTTATGCATTTGATTTTTTTGAGCCTAAGTATAGGATTTGACCTCTCTGTTATGGTGGTGGGATGACTGAGACTTTAAGAAATGTAGGGTTTTTAAGGCTTATTAAGCCCTTCATAGTTCCTGACACGTGATTTAAATTATGGCTTCCAAAAAAAATTTTATTGATTAGAGTCTTAGTAGCAGGCAAAAATAATCATTTATGCTTGCATTCATTTAGTTAACATGGATATCAGGTTCTTTGCTAGGTAGGTTCTGATGATACACAGAGGTGAGTGAGATGTGGTCTCTGTCTCCAAGGAACTCCCAGGTGCAAGGGAGACGCTATAAATAAATACATTACAGTTCAGTGTTTGGTACATGCTGTAGAATAAGTAGCAGAGAGGGAGGTGTTAATGACTTTTTCAGGGAAGAGTTCTTGGAGGAATAGACACCTGAGCTTATTTCTGAAAGAACATTAGGTCTTGTGTGTGGAAGATTCTGGATATATGGTCATAAAATCTGGATTTGAACCCCAGCTCTGCCACTTACTAGCCGTCTGACTTGGGGCAAGTTGTGTAAGCACTCTGAATCTCAGTTTTTTTCCCCTGTAAAGTGAGGATGACCATGTCTGTATCTGCTTTTGAAAGTTGTGAGGATTTAATATATGTGAAAGAATTTCATAAATGTGCTAAACAAATATTATATCCTATTTGTTTTTCTTTTTTAATAAATTTATTTATTTTTTGGCTGCGTTGGGTCTTCATTGCCGCGCGTGGGCTTTCTCTAGTTGTGGCGAGCGGGGGATACTCTTCGTTGTGGTGCTTGGGTTTCTCATTGCGGTGGCTTCTCTTTGTTGCAGAGCACGGGCTCTAGGTGCATGGGCTTCAGTAGTTGTGGCACAGAGGCTCCGTAGTTGTGGCTTGCAGGCTCTAGAGTGCAGGCTCAGTAGTTGTGGCATACAGGCTTAGTTGCTCCACTGCATGTAGGATCTTCCCAGACCAGGGCTCGAACCCGTGTCCCCTGCATTAGCAGGTGGATTCTTAACCACTGAGCCACCAGGGAAGTCCCTATATCCTGGTTTTTGTGTTTTATTTATTCATTGATAATAGTATTTTGACAGATTGGAGCATAAGTTTTCTTACTCAAACCAGAAATGAGAAAAAGAAAAGGATTGGGTATGTTAGTATATAGATGTCGTTTATAAAGCATTAACACTGTATAAACATCACGATTTAGAGCAAAGAGTTTCTAAGTCCAGAATCCATGAAACTTTGGTTCTGTGCTTCTATGGAAGATACTGCTTAAGATGCTTAAGGAGTGGTCTCTAAAAAAGTACTGAGTGTGGTTCTGAGTGACTTGGATGGCAATAAGCCAGACTGGAAAGAGCTCCATTTCTTGTCAGGAGACTTATATCTGTGCCACTATTAAAGGTTATTTAACATTTCAGAATTGCATTTTCCCCATCAATAAAACAGAGAAAAATAATAGTAATTTGCAGACTGAGAATTAGGGATAAAATGGGTAAAGTGCATACTATTAGCCATAATCAGTTAAAAGTTTAATTTGTAGAGTATTAAAACAAATTTTCTCCTCTTTCAATACAAGAGACTTCTTTTAGAGAAACTTGCTTAAAGAATAGAGGGGACTTTCTATCATTTGTACTATACTAAGACATAGTATTTTACTTCTTTCTTCAAGTTCATTCCTCAAAAATTTTGCAAGGTGAGTTTAAATCCCAGCTCTTGCACTCATTGGCTGTATGACCTCAAAGTTACTTAATCTTTCTGTAACTTATTTTATGCATCTATGAGATGGGGATATAGTGGTATTTACAATGTATAGTTGTTGGGAGGATTAAATGAGATAATTACATAAAGTGCTTAGATTGGTGTTTGGCACATGGTACGATTTCAGTAAATGGTAGCATTGTTATTATCACTTTCATTTTATAAATAAGGAACTGGATACAGATTTAGCAACCTGAATAGATTCGCTTGAAACCTGGGATTCAATCCAGGTTTGTGCAATGCCATTACTCTTTATCCTTTTACCAGGCTGCATTTTGTAATTAACATTTTATTTGTTTGGATACTATTCTGAAGTGCTGTAGAGTGTGTTTGGAAATAATCTATTACTCTTAGGTATTTAAAACTTCCTTTCTGTGATGTTTTACTAATAGTTTATATAAACTCAGAACTAAATTGGTTAGGGAAAGAACTCTTTGGCCTGGTTTTCCTGTGATTAGACACAATTTAAGGGCAGATATTCTGGGGTCATGGTCAGTGATTAGTAAAAAGAACAATGTGTTTTTTCCTTCCTGAACAGGTTTATTGAGGTAAAACTGACAAACAGTAAATGACACAAATTTAATGTAGTTTGCTAAATTTTAGCATGTGTGTACATCTGTGAAACCATCACTGCAATTCAAATAGTGAATATATCTATCACCTCCCAAAAGTTTCCTGGTACCCCTATGCAATCCCTTCTTCCTGCTCTCTCTGATCCCTCATCCAAGCAAACATTGGTCTGCCTTCTATAACTTTTTACTTCTATTATTATTATAGATTAAACAATGGTTTTGAAGTCAGAGCAATCAGGACTGAGATCCCCAGTCTGCCACTGTGTTAGTTGGGTGACTTTGGAGAAGTCATTTTATCTCTCAGCCTAGTTTACTCACATGTAAAATAGGGATTCTATCACCGGCCCAGAGGACGATGAGGAAGAGAGGAACAGTGTGTAGAAAGAGCCTAGCGTGGCGCCTGACTCATAGCTGGCCTTCAGTCCCTGGAAGTTGCCGGCCCAGAGTACATTTAGGAGTCAGAGCTCCAAAATGCTTTTCTATCACCTAGACCTTGTGTTCCCTCTTAGTGAATGAGCTTTCTTGAAATAGGAAAGTTTAGATTAGGCAGCTTAAGGACCTAAAGGGCTTTCTGGTACTCCTTCCTTCCCTCCTCCATGCCCAATGTTCCACGTGCTATTAATTATGAACAGATGTTCTTCATAAATAAGTAAAGAACTCCACCACAGATTTTTGAGTTCTTTATGCCTATGTTTAAGTCTGGCATTGTGATAAAGCTGCATGAGCAATGAGGTTGTCAAAGTTCTGGGTTTTAGTTTCCATGCTGCCTTGGGCAAATTGTAAAATCTTTCTGAGCCTCAGTTTTCTCAGATATAAGGCTGGGACTCGGCTTCCCTGGTGGCACAGTGGTTAAGAATCCGCCTGCCAGTGCAGGGGACACGGGTTTGAGCCCTGGTCCGGGAAGATCCCACATGCCACGGAGCAGCTAAGCCCGTGCACCACAACTACTGAGCCTGCGCTCTAGAGCCCGTGCTCTGCAACAAGAGAAGCTACCGCAATGAGAAGCCTGCGCACCACAACAAAGGGTAGCCCCTGCTTGCCCCAACTAGAGAAAGCCCGCGTGCAGCAGCAAAGACCTAACACAGACAAAAAATAAATAAATAAATAAAAGTAAAGCTGGGGCGGATCATACCACACAAATTTGTTGGGAGGATTAAAGGAGAATTTTGAAAATGAATTGTATGATGATGTCATAGTTCATCTGCATTGTCCCGTGATTGCCTTGCAGTGTTAGAACTCTGTGAAAGGTTCAGGTAGCATTTAAATTTGTTATCCTAGAGGTTTGTTTGTTTGTTTTTAAAAGTATATTTTATTAGGTTTTACTAATAGGTAGCACAAAAAAGCAAAAACCAAAGGTTAAAAGTGCTTAGAATTTAAAGTCAGAGAAATGTTAATTCAAATTTTAGTTTAGTAGCTGTGTGACCTTGGGCAAGTTATTTTCTCTGAGCCTTAAATTCTCACTGTCAATAAGGGATATCTGCTCTTCCTCTGAGGGTTCTTGTGAGGATTAGAAATAATGTGTGTACAGTGGTTGGCAAATAGCAGATAGCCAGTGATGCTAGTTTCTTTCCTTCCATTTCCAAAATCGGTAGATTTGTGGAGTTCAGTGAACTATTACTGAAGGGATTACTTTTGTGTTCCCTATTCCATGATACAGTTTGGCCCAGGATAGCCATTAGGTGGTGTCTCAGATTTCCCATTTAAGTCTGAAAATGCAGCTCGAGGTTTATGATGCCAGCAGTTATTGTAAAGGGATTTTCTTTTTCCTAATGGAGGAACTGATGCCATGTTTTTGTACTTTGTGATTAATTCTCATTGCTGTAGCTGGAGGTACTTTGTATTGTGGGAGCCAGGGAAACCGGTATCCATTTTCCTTGTCTCTTCTGTCTGTGTTTATTTGGGTTGGAGAATTGTCTAAAGGCTTCTTAGTGAATAAAGTAGATTTGCTAAGTTCAGATTCTTCCTTCCTGGGTGAGCCCAGGAACGACCTAGTGGGGGGAAAAACAAATAGGAGAACGTGGGGGTGATTGGTGAGTTCTGCTTGTAAAGTTGTCAGCAACTTTGAGTTTGGGGGCAGCGGAGAAGAGTTGTTCCTCCGTTCCCCTCTTCCCCTCCAGAGCGTTTACAGCCCAACACAAAGGGAGCTTTAAGATGGAGGTCTGCATTGTAATTTCCTAGAAATTGCAGCTTCTGGTAACCGCTCATTCAGTTTGCACCTCTTTGCTGCAGTAGATGAAACAATGGGGACAATAAAGCCATTTATCTGATAGCTGTAGCCTCAATGGCATGTTTGTTTTAATAATGGTATAATTTGCAGGGCTCATAAATTGTGATTTTATTCTCATGGAAATACTGCCCGGTGGTATTTGGATTCTCAGGTCTCCTGTTGTGGATAATTTCACTAACATTCTGGCTGACAATTCTCTTTATTCCACACTTCATTTTAGATTGTTCAGGCTGGTTGGGTAATTAGACCAGTGCAGAGCCAATTTTCTTTAGTTTGGGGCTGGCAGGTGGTTACTAGGTAACTAGAGGATCTTCTGAACAGGCAAGAAATTCTGCTTAGGGATTCAAGGCATAAAAGCCGAGTTTGTTTTTGATTGTCATATGGAATTTTTTTTTTGTGTGTGTGGTACGCGGGCCTCTCACTGTTGTGGCCTCTCCCATTGCGGAGCACAGGCTCTGGATGCGCAGGCTCGCGGCCATGGCTCACGGGCCCAGCTGCTCCGCGGCATGTGGGATCTTCCTGGACCGGGGCACGAACCCGTGTCCCCTGCATCGGCAGGCGGACTCTCAACCACTGCGCCACCAGGGAAGCCCCTGGAATTTTTTTTTTAAGGGTTTGTCTATCCAATGCCAAAATACCTGAAAGAAAAAGAAAATTTTTTTTTCAATCATCTGAATATTTACTTTCCATGGTACCAAACATCCCATTCTATTTGGAAAATCATATAGTTGAGTTTTTAATTTTCATCTACATGTTTTTTTCTGGGAGTATTCACAGAGGGCAAAGGATGAAACTAAATACCATGTGCTAGACATTGTCCTAGGTGAGGCACACATTATCTCTAAATCTTAATTAGAACCCTGAGAGGTAGGTATTGTTTCTTCCATTTTACATATGCAGAAACCTAAATTCAGAGAATTTAAGTAACCAAATTAAGGTATCTCAGTTAATAAGTGGTGGGCAGTTTACGGTCTCAAACCTCATGTTAGGTTTTCAATTATAGCATACGATATTCTGAAGATACATTAAAGTTTCTCTTCAGCTCTTAGATATTTACAGTGATTGGCTCAGTAATATATTGTACATGAATTAGTACCTGTCATCAGATGTATATCTGATTGTTCTTCCTGTCATCTAATTTTTTTAAATCTAATTTTTATTTTATATTGGAGTATAGTTGATTTACAATGTTGTGTTAGTTTCAGGTGTACAGCAAAGTAATTCAGTTGTACATACACATACATCCATTCTTTTTCAGATTCTTTTCCCATATAGGTTATTACAGAATATTGAGTAAAGTTCTCTGTGCTATACAGTAGGTCCTTGTTGGTTATCTATTTTATATATAGTAGTGTTATATGTGTCATCTCATCTTATATTATTACAGCAGTTAAGGTTCATGGAGTATTTTGATTATCTTACCAAAATTAAAGGCCTTCCAGACATACTCTGTTTTAGGAATTCTTTAAAAGTTTGGCACTATATCATGTGCCAAAACATGATAGAGTCGCTGGAAATAACCTCAGACTTGTAGTTTGGGAACTGGGTTTTAAAATCTGGGCACTGCCACTTATTGGATGGTTTTGGATAAACCTTTTAACCCTCATTGGCTAACCATTACTCCTTGCATAAGCCTCATTTTGCTCATCTGATAAGAATAGGGATATGATACCCACATTAAGGGATTTTAGGGTTAGTGCCTAGTATATGCCTGTAACATAGTAGGGGCTCAATAAGTGCTGGCTTCCTTCCTTCTTGACTTACTCTATTACTGAACTATTGGGATAATTCGATGCTTCTTTCATCATGGCCACAGGATTTATTAAAAGATGGCCAACTTCTAGTGCTATTTTGTTACATTTCATGTTGATGCTGTTAAACTGATAAGTGTTCATTTTTCTCTAGGAACTTGCTGCCCAAACTAGGTCATTTGTTTAAGGGACATTTAGACATCTGGTTCATTGTTTATACTCTCTTAGTCAGGAGAGTGAGTGCATATATGGAAAGGGCATTGGATTTGTGATTATACAAACTTGGTTAAAGTTCTAGCTTTGCTTCTTACTAGCTGAATTGCTTGGGACAACTGACTTTCTCTAGCTGAGACTTGGAGGAGGAATAATAATAACTGACCTGTTTTGTTGTGAGGATCAAATGAGAATGGATATGAAGATGCCTTTTAAATTGAAAAATGCTAGGTGAGATAGTAATCATTACGTGACTTTCATAGTTAGACCAGGTGGGGCTTAGTGAGAATCCACTGCTGTTTTAAGAGAGAAATTTTAAATTTGACTTGAACTGTGTAAAGGAAACATTTTGATGAGTTTTATGTTAGCTCTTGGGGACAGCTGAAGAGAACAGGCCAGAATGAGGTCCTGTGTAGAGAAAGTATTGAGTGACTATAATTGGATGGTAGAGGTGAGAATGGGGTGGGGTGGGAGTACAGCTGTGAGGCAGGCCAGGGGAACTTAGAGAATAGTTAAGACATGAAGTTTGGATCTTGGTCTAGTCTTCATCCATAGAGCAAAAAGAGGGAGGCTCCTTGATTAGAAAATCTTAGAACACTGAGCAGTGTGTGGAGAACTGGTTGAAAGAGTAGGGATGGTTGAAAGAGTAGGGATGAGAGAAGCTAACAGTTTTAGCTTCTCTCATGAGGACACTCAAGTTGAAATCCCAGTTTTAAGTCTTCTAGGAATACGTACAGAAGTAAAATAGATTTTGTTTCATTCCCAGCCCCTCCTACCCCACAACAGCTGTGTGTCCATCTGGGGGGGGGGGGACGTTCCAAGTAAAGCTTGTGCTTATTGTGCATCATCACTTGGTGGCTCTCAGGTGGGCACATCGGCATATTTTCATTTAAAGAGGTGCAGGTGGCTGGCAAGTGGGGGATCTGCTTTTACAGACTAGAAAGCTTAATTTTATGCAATCATATTCAGGTTATCTCTTCCCTGAAAATTGGTTCTGTTTACAGCATTTCAGTAATGCAGATGGTATTTTTCCTAAGTGGAACATCAACCAAAAAAAATTTTTTTTTAAATAAATTTATTTTATTTTATTTTTTAATTTTGGCTGTATTGAGTCTTCGTTGCTGCACATGGGCTTTCTCTAGTTGCAGAGAGCGGGGGCTCTTTGTTGCATTGCACAGGCTTCTCATTATGGTGGCTTCTCTTGTTGCGGAGCACTGGCTCTAGGCTCATGGGCTTCAGTAGTTGTGGCGCACGGGCTTAGTTGCTCCGCAGCATGTGGGATCTTCCCAGACCAGGGCAGGGCTCAAACCTGTGTCCCCTGCATTGGCAGGCGGATTCTCAACCACTGCGCCACCAGGGAAGCCCAACCAAAATTTTTAATGTGTTTAATTATTGATGTGTCTGAATGGTGCAGTGTATTGGTTAAGATAAAGATTTTTTCATATGAAGAAAGCCTTCTGGCTCTGAAGTTTGGTACTACACCAGTTTTTTCATTTTTCTCTCAGGAGGATGTTGTTTTTTTCTTTACTACGAGTGCCTGCATTATGCTTTCTGCATCATTGCCTTCTCTTTTGAGTATTGAGGTAGAATAGTTGTTGTATAGGATAGTTTCAAAGTCTCCATTTTATTTGATTATCAGAACACATTTAGGCTTCTGTTTTCTCCCTCCTTTGTCTATTAGTTTGAAGGTGTTGCAGTGATTAGGTAGGAGATGGATTTCTATAGGCTCCACTCAGAATCAGTCTGAGTTATTTTATATTAACTTCTTATATAGTAATGTCAACTGATATTTGCATAATTTTTTTAGGTAGGTATTTTGTTATTAAAATTTTTTCTTCTGACCTGTTTCTTGCACTAAATTGGTAGCTCTTTTGGGGCAGGACCATGTATTTCTTCATCTTTGTATGCACTGTATTCAGCACAGATCTAATAATGATGATGCTAGCTGCACTGTGCTATATGTCTGACATTGTTCCAAAGGAAATATTTGTTTCAATCCTCATTATCCCCATTTTATAGAAGAAAAAACTGAGACTTGGAGAGAGGAAGTAACTTGCTCAGTCTCACATATAATGAAGGGATGCAGCTGTGATTAGAACCCAAGTAATCTGGGACTTCCCTGGCGGTCCGGTGGTTGAGACTCCAAGCTTCCCACTGCAGGGGGCACGGGTTCGATCCCTGATAAGGGAACTAGGATCCCACATGCCGCGAGGCATGGGGCACTCCCCCCCAAAAAAAAAGAACCCGAGCAGTCTGACTTCAGAGCCTATGTACTTAACCTCTACCCTATAATTTTTCAGAAACTGCTTGTAAGCATATATAGGTATATATAAAATGTATCTTATTTGCACCTTAAAACTCTGTGAAGCAGATATGCTGTATCCACTTTATAGATGAGGAAAAGTGAAGTAAATTAATTATACAAAGTTATGCATTTGTTGAGTGGCAGAATTTGGAGTCCAACTCCCTGGTTTCCTGACTCCAACTCCCATATTTTTTCCCCTCTATCATTACTATAGCCATTGGTTAGAGCTATACATCTATTTTAGGAATAATCTTTTTAGGTATGGAAATAAATTTCTTTATCTAGACTATCTGGAGATAAGAGGCAGGTTTAAAGAATCTTTCTGTACTCCCTTCTTTTTCAAATCCAAGGGGCAAAATTCCCCAGTAGATAGACTATGAAAGCTCCTTGAGAGTAGATAGGACAGCTGTGTGAGAGAGAGAGAGAGAGAGAGTGTGTGTGTGTGTGTGTGTGTGTGTGTGTGTGTGTGAGAGAGAGAGAGAGAGAGAAAGAGAGAGAGAGAGATTGGAGGGGGGGAGAGAGAGTGAGTGAGAGAGAGAGAGAGAGATTGGAGGGGGGGAGAGAGAGTGAGTGAGTGAGAGAGAGAGAGAGAGAGAGAGAGAGAGGATCTCTATTTTCCTAGTACCTGACATGGAGTATGTTTTCTGTAAAGAAAGGTTGCTGACAGACTGCATGATTGAAAGAGTTCATGCTAAGTCTAGTACTATTAAAGAGTGATGATGCTAAAATTGCTAGATTACTTTTATATCCTTTGCTTTCTCCTGATTGCTTCATTCTTGGTCACTGATTATGTTTGAAAATTACAGTAACACTAATTATAATGGCATTTAATATATATTTGAGCCAATATATGGTCACTGTCTATAACAGAGGCTTCATATGAGAGAGGGATTGCAGTTATGCATTTGTAATACTTGAAGAAGCAATTTTTCTATGTCTAGGGGAACTTAATTGTACTGAACTCTTTCTGATTGCCTTGTCAGATTTTCTTTTTGTATTTCTATGAAGAAGATATGACAGTGGCAAATTAGTTTTCCAGTTTTTTTTGCTTAAATATGCATTTTAAATAAATTGAAGTAATGCTCTATTGTGACTTCCTTTTTTTACATTGAAATATTAACATTAAAATAATAGAAGGCTAACTCAGTAGTATATCATTAGAATATTTATGAACTTTGGAAGTTCATAGAGCTGGGTGAGATCATCATCTGCTCCACCCTCACACTGTCCTACATTTCAAATGAGGACTGGAAGCCCAGGAAAATCAGTTAATTTGTCCAAGTTAATTTGTCCAAGTTTGAAAACGGATAACCTGGGACTAGAACCTAAGTTTCTCTGTTTTTTCCACGCCTTTTCTCCTTTGAAAACTATTTTCTTACCTTGGCAATTTTGAAGCCAAATATTGCCTTTAAGTTGACATCATACGGCCGAAATCACAAGCTCAAGAGTTTTGGCTCATCTGTCCTGTAAATAAATAAATAGATAAATATAGATAGATTGTGTGGCTTTTGATAGGAACATCCTAATAGCAACAAACATCAAGGAGCAAGTTCCATTAACAGCCTTCTTCCAGGTCTTTGAGAAGAAGCTGGTTTTGTTTCATTTAGCTTCTAGGCAATATCACATTCAAATATGGTCATGACATAGCGTAGCTACTTGATTTTCTGGGTACGTTGCCCTGAATTATTTTTTGCGTATGATTATAGTGCAACACGTTTGAGAATTCCTAAGCCCCTCTTATTTTAGTCTGACATGGTTGTTATGTTCATGTAAATTACCCCTTACCTAGGAATGTCATAATTGATTCCTTTGTTCCAGATTGTAGATTTGAGTGTCAGGTAGTATTCTACATATTACTTTATCTTTTAAGAGTTAGTTATTTTATTGTGGGAACTGTATGAGATCAAAAAATTTGAATTTTCAATCTTGATTACTTGGCTACAGTCCTGGTCCTACTCTGTCACTTGGCATACGTCAATCCAGCTGTTTTCTCATTTTATGTCTGTGAGTGCACATGTGCATACATCATGAATGTTCCCCTCAAATCTTAAAGGTATTACCAATATATGGTAGGGCCCTGAGATTTGTCTTGCATAGTTCCTTGCAGGTTTTACAAGTTTAGAGGGTATATAATTAGAGTACAGGGTAGCTGCTGAAACAGATACTCAAAAAGTCAGTGGCTCAAACAGAGACATTTATCTCTTACAGCGGGGTTGCATGTGCCTCAGTTAAATCTTGGCAGAGAGTGCGGGTAAGGTAGTGTCTATACTAAGAGGAAGAAAGGGAAAATAGATACTCTTAGCAGCTTCTTCCACAGAGTCATAGGTAGAGCCCTTAATGTAGTCATAGGTAGAGCTCATAATGTAGCCCTTCCCACATCCATTATTCTCTTCAGTACTCACCACAGCCTTTGAGGTGAGGGTATTATAACCATTTTGCTAACTAGGAAACTGATTTTGAGGTATTAAGTGACTGATTTAAAGTCACATGGTTGGCTCAAAACCTGAAACCATTATCTTCTTCCCCAAACCTTCTTCTCTAGTGTTTCTTGTCTTAACTAATGCCACCACCATTCTCTCAGTCACTCAAGCTGGAAATTTGGGATTTCCTTATCTTCCCATACTCCTGCAGTCACTAAGCTATATGGATATTATTATTAGTTTAAGTTTATTTTATTTATTTATTTTTGGCTGCATTGGGTCTTCATTGCTGCGCCCGGGCTTTCTCTAGTCTCTGCGAGTGGCACCTACTCTTCGTTGCGGTTTGCAGGCTTCTCATTTGGTGGCTTCTCTTGTTGCGGAGCAGAGGCTCTAGGCGCAGACTTCAGTAGTTGTGGCTCGCGGGCTCTAGAGCGCAGGCTTAGGAGTTGTGGCGCATGGGCTTAGTTGCTCCGCGGCATGTAGGATCTTCCTGGACCAGGGCTCGAACCCGTGTCCCCTGCATTGGCAGGCGGATTCTTAACCACTGTGCCACCAGGGAAGCCCTAAACTGTGTGGATATTGTAACCTTAATATTTCCCAAATCTATGCCTTTCTCTCCTCCCCATAGCTGTTGCCTCAGCTCAGACTCTCAGTATCTCTTGTCCAGACAGTAGCTTCCATTCTTCCCTTTGCTGCCAGGGTCACCTCCAGTGACCCCCCCCGCCCCGACCCTTCTCAGCCTGACCGTGCCAAACTACTTGCAATCCCTGGGATTTACCATATGCTGTTATACTGTCAAACCATTACTCATGTTGTTACTTCTGTTCAAGTGGTCCTTCTCTTCTTACCCTGGCAACACACAGCCTTATTGTATTTTAAAAAATCTAGCACCAATATCACTTCCTGTATAAAGCTGTTGCTTTCTTTTCCAGGTAGAATTGACTGTTTTTCTTCATGTTTCTCCTGTGTTGATGCCTGTCATAGAACCTGTAATACTTTGTTGTATTCATTTATGTGTCTTCCTTGAACCACCAACACTTACTAATTGCTTGAATGAATGGAGTATATGACAGGTACTTAAATCCAAATTCTGTGTTTTTCTTATCATAATGACTCATCTTATGTGAGTGTGTACATATTTCTCGGGAATTGCTTCCCAGCACCGAATCTGGAGTTCTGACCTTCTGGGAGCGCTTTTCTTTGGCAGTCAGGAGCAAACTCTGCTTGAACAGGGCTATTTCAACAAATAGGTGCCATTGTGGTATCATCATTGCCCTGTCACATGTTTAGAGTTCACATAAACAGTTTAATTTGTAAGAGTCCATCTCTCCGAAAGGACTTTAGAATAATCAAGCTTGTGGGAAAATTATTTTTCCATTTTTGGGTTTTGTTTATTTGGCTTTTAATGCAGGTGCTGCTAATACGATTGTCCGTGACCTGCAAAATAAATGTTGGATGTTTGGACTTAATTTTTATTGATTAAATCAAGGGACAAAAGAGGTTTGCTATACATTTTGGAGGAAAAGTAGACAAGTTAGAAAAAAATGCATCCCCTTAAATGTGGTTTTATTCTTGAGGTTATTTACAAAGTAAATGAAAATGAAAAATAAATAACTTCAATTTACTATAGGCACAATTTAGGGAAACGTAACATCTTAGCCATGAGTGTAACTTCAACTTGGTCATTATCATTTCTGATCACTGAAGCTTACTTATTGTGGATTGAAACCATCTGTTTTGGTGTTAATCCTTTAAAACTCAATTGGTGGATGTTAACATGATAAAGGGTAATAAAGCTTGAAAGATGGTAGTCATTTGGTCTGGTTTACTTTTCAACTAATTGCATGCAAACTTAAGTGTCTTTGGGAAAAAGGAAAGGGAGGAATTAATGCTGTAATCAACTATTTTGATCTCAGCTTGAGCCCTGCACACCTGTCACTGGCTTGTGGAAGTTTTCCTCTGTAATTAAAGCTCCTCTCCCATATTATTACTTAATTGGATGCCACTAGAGCCTGGTGAAACAGTGGAATCCTCTTAATTGCATACCAGCTCTTAAAACAAATCACCAAGGTTTAATGTGGTATTGTTTTTATAAGCCTTTCCTGGAAACAGTTTTGATCTTCCAAGTCCAGAAGGAAATGTAGTCCCTGTATTTTGAAGCATTGAGGATTCTGGTCTTTATAGAAGTCATATACTACTTTGAAACATCTTTCCACAAAGAGTTAAAAAACAGTAATGTTGGGCTTCCCTGGTGGCGCAGTGGTTGAGAGTCCGCCTGCCGATGCAGGGGACACGGGTTCGTGCCCCGGTCCGGGAAGATCCCACATGCCGCGGAGCGGCTGGGCCCGTGAGCCATGGCCGCTGAGCCTGCGCGTCCGGAGCCTGTGCTCCGTAACGGGAGAGGCCACAACAGTGAGAGGCCCGCGTACCACCAAAAACAAAAAACAAAAAACAAAAAAAAAACCCAGTAATGTTTACTCGATGGTTTACAATTTGATCATGTGCTTTCCCTTGCTCTGTGTTGTTTTTTTCCTATAACAGCTTCATGAAGAAAGAATATACTCATGTTTCCCATTTTACGGGTGAGGAGACTGAAGGTCAGAAAAGTGACTTGCCTGGTGTTACACAATTAGTAACTGGTGGGGACTGATGTAGACCCCAAATCCTACCTCCTTTTTGGTACCTCATGCTGTCTCAATGAGCATAAAGTGCAGGTGTGGAAATGTCATTTTTGTGGGTTTTAATTTTAATTCTGTTTTGTCATATGATAATGTGGTCTCAGCTTAGTGTGTTTGGTTCTTTTCTCTTTGAACTTTCAACCCTTATACATGTAGTGGAAAGAGGCAGCGTGGTAGTAGGTAAAGAAGCTAAAATGCTGGGAAATGATGGATTGTTTAGTTCCATGTTTGGACCATGACTGTATCTAGCGGAAACATCTTTCTGTAGGGTTGGCATGGTCTTTGCAGTCCTGCTGCTTATGTGGACAAGGCCTTTGCAGTATATTTAAGTGCTGAGCAGTTTTGACAGCTAATTTAAGTGAGCTTCTGTGGCAGTCACCTCCGTTGATGCCCCAGTACCGATCTTCCTCTCCTACCATTAGGACCTAGTAGTGGAAGGAGCTCTTGACAGGGAATCAGGAAACCTTTGTTCTACTGTTGTAGCTGAGTGATTTGCTACCTGACCTGGAGTAAGTTTGGTTAGTACCACCTCTATGAAGACTTCCCTGGGTCCCCTGGTGGCCTTAATGCCTTTTGTTTCTGGATCCTGTGACACTTAGCCGCTGTAGCACTTATTGCTTTGTACTGCAGTTATGTTTCTTTCTTTTCCATTGGAACCATAACTCTAACCCTTTTTTCTACCAGACATTTGCACTTATGAATCATTGCCCTAAATTCTAAATTCCTTGAGAGCGCAGTCACAGGGTTCCTTGTGGTGGACGTTTGTAATTTGCTTCTTTAGCTTCACAATGGCCTCAGATGTTGGTTTTAGCAACCCGACCTCCCCATTATTTTGTGGTTTGGGTAGGAACTTCTTAGCCCTGGTGTACCTGAACTAGGCCCAAGCTAACCAGCACATCACATTCCTCTAGCCACAGTGATTGATTTAGGGGTAAAAATATGTTCTAAGCCTCTCTAAACTGGATGTTCAAGACTTTTGTGGGAGCTACTATAGAAAACCCTCTCTCAATCCTGCTGGACTAGAAGGGTGCTAGCTTCTAGAAGGACTAGAAGGTGCTAAGCTGTTTGGCCGCCATAAGAGGGGACTCTGGCTCATGATAGAACCAACATTGAGGAAGCAAGGCTAAAGAGATGGAGATGATGACTTGAGCTCTGAATTAGAGGCTCTTACCTAGGCTTCCCTAATCCTGGGCTTCATTTAATTAAGCCAGTAATTAGACCTTTTGCTTAAACTAGTTTTGATTAAGTTTTCTGTCATTTACAATGGAAAGAGTTTTAACTGATCTATTTCTCTTCTGCACCTAGCATAGTTCATGGCCTAGAATTTGTTACATGCGTAAATGATCTCTATGAACGTGAACAGGAATTTTTTCTCTCTGTTTTTTTTTTTTAAATGTTGAGCCTTCTTTTTTAATTAATTTATTTTATTTTATTTTTTTTTATTTTTGGCTGTGTTGGGTCTTCGTTTCTATGCGAGGGCTTTCTCTAGTTGTGGCAAGTGGGGTCCACTCTTCATTGCGGTGCGCAGGCCTCTCACTGTCGTGGCCTCTCTTGTTGCGGAGCACAGGCTCCAGACGCGCAGGCTCAGTAGTTGTGGTTCATGGGCCCAGTTGCTCCGCGGCATGTGGGATCCTCCCAGACCAGGGCTTGAACCCGTGTCCCCTACATTGGCAGGCAGATTCTCAACCGCTGCGCCACCAGGGAAGCCCTCTCTTTTTTTTTATAAAATGAGAATAATAATTTCTGCCTGTGTGATTCAAAGAGTTTTTGTGAATTTCTAGTCTCCTTCAGCACTTAGTCTATGCCAAACAATTTACCGTTTAATTATATAATTATATATAATGGTTAACTTGTTTTCTCTCAACTAGATTGTTGAGAGACCCTCTAAAAGTGGGACTGCAGCTATACCTATTGTTTCACTCTAGTGCTCAGCACAATGTTGGGAGAATAGTGGGCATTCATGAATGCTTATTAATGATGGCAATAACAGCTATAATTTATTGTATACTTTCTTTTAAAAAATATTTATTTGATTGTGCTGGGTCTTAGTTGCGGCAGGCAGGCTCCTTAGTTGTGGCTCTCTTGCTCCTTAGTTGCAGCACATGGGCTCCTTAGTTGTGGCATGTGAACTCTTAGTTGCAGCATACATGTGGGATCTAGTTCCCTGACCAGGGATGTAACCCGGGCCCCCCGCGTTGGGAGTACGGAGTCTTAACCACTGCGCCACCAAGGAAGTCCCTGCACACTTTCTTTAGGCCAGACATTATGTAGAGATTCTACGTAAATTACCTTTAAAAGTTACTTAGCTAATAGCACTACCTGTTAGGTAGCTATTAGGTAAGTAGTGTTGTCTTCAGAAGTTAGGTCATATAGTTAACAAGTGAGAAAGCTGAAATTGTTGGTTGAGTTATGATGGGAAATAAATGTGACTGAGCCTTCCAGAGCATATACTAGAAATGTTTGAGGGGTCTGGCTTAGGTGAACGATAGAGGTGAACATCAAGTAAATACCTGACAGGCCTGGAATTGCTTCAGAAGCCACCGTCGAGTCTCTTCTTGGCATAATTTCATTGATTTCCCCAATTTTATCAGTATTAAATAATGAAAGATATAGAGAGTAGAGGCTTTGGCAGTTCCGGTTGTGAGTGTAGTGTATAGTATGGTGGTGATGCCCCATTGAATAGCCCAGTAAATGCCCGCTTCCTGGGTCCTTCATGAATTAATGCCTTAGCAAATGGGCTTGACTGGTGCCCAGAGAATATTTTGCTCAGGTTCTGGCAGAACTACCTTGCTAGTAGGTAACCTTTAGTTTTTTTTGGTTTTGTTTTTTAAAAATATCTATTTGGCTGCATTGGGTCTTAATTGCGAAACCTTTAGTGTTTTTTAAATTATTTATTTATTTAATTTGGTTGTACCAGCTCTTAGTTGTGACAGGCGGGCTCCTTAGTTGTGGCATGTGAACTCTTAGTTGCGGCATGCGTGTGGGATCTAGTTCCCTGACCAGGGATTGAACCCGGGCCCCCTGCATTGGGAGCGCGGAGTCTTATCCACTGCACCACCAGGGAAGTCCTGAAACCTTTAGTTGTTTTTTGTTCTTTTTAAAATTTATTTATTATTTTATTATTTATTTTTGGCCACATTGGGTCTTCGTTGCTGCTTGTGGTCTTTCTCTAGTTGCGGCGAGTAGGGGCTACTCTTCGTTGCGGTGCTCAGGCTTTTCATTACAGCGGCTTCTCTTGTTGCGGAGCATGGGCTCTAGGCGAGTGGCCTTCAGTAGTTGTGGCACACGGGCTCAGTAGTTGTGGTCCACGAGCTCAGTAGTTGTGGCTCATGGGCTCTAGAGCACAGACTCAGTAGTTGTGGCACACAGGCTTAGTTGCTCTGTGGCATGTGGGATCTTCCCGCACCGGGACTTGAACCCATGTCCCCCGCATTGGCAGGTGGATTCCTTTTTTTTAAAATAAACTTATTTATTTATTTATTTTTGGCTGCATTGAGTCTTAATTGCTGTGTGCAGGCTTTTCACTATTTGCGTTGAGCGGGGGCCACTCTTTGTTGCAGTGTGCAGGCTTCTCATTGTGGTGGCTTCTCTTGTTGTGGAGCATGGGCTCTAGGAGTGCAGGCTTCAGTAGTTGTGGCATGTGGACTCAGTAGTTGTGGCTCATAGGCTCTAGAGCGCAGGCTCAGTAGTTGTGGCGCCTGGGCTTAGTTGCTCCGTGGCATGTGGGATCTTCCCGGACCAGGGCTCAAACCCCAGTCCCCTGCATTGGCAGGCGGATTCTTAACCAATGCACCACCAGGGAAGCCCAGTAAATGTTTGTTTAATTGTATTACTTAAAAAAAAAAAACAACAAAAAAAACCTTTTTATTTTGAAATAAATGTAGACTAGCAGGAAGTTACAGAACTAGACATAGAGTCCTGTGTAACCTTCCAACTTACCCCAGTGGTGACATCTTATATAATGAAGAGAATGTCAAAACCAGGTAATTGGGCTTCCCTGGTGGCGTAGTGGTTAAGAGTCCGCCTGCCGATGCTGGGGACACGGGTTCGTGCCCTGGTCCGGGAGGATCCCACATGCCGCGGAGCGGCTGGGCCCGTGAGCCATGGCTGCTGAACCTGCGCGTCCGGAGCCTGTGCGCCGCAGCGGGAGAGGCCACAACAGTGAGAGGCCTGCGTACTGCAAAAAAAACCAAACAAACCGGTAATTGACATTGATACAGTATATTTACTAGACTGCAGACCTCATTCATTCATTTTACCATTTTTTTAAAATGCATCGCTTTGTGTGTTTGTGTGTGTGTGTATAGGTCTATCCCATGTATAGACTTGTGTAACAGCTGCCGCAGTCAAGATACAGAGCTGTTCTATCACCACAAAGGAACTCCTCGTACTGCCCCCTTTATATTTGCACATAAACCTCCTTCTCTCCCCTAGCCTATTCCTATTGCCGTCCTCTGACAATCACTAATGTGTTCTTCATCTGTAAACTAGTTTTGTAATTTTGAGAATGATATATAAATGGAATCATATAGTGTATAACCTTATGAGATTGACATCACTAATCATAATGCCCTTGAGAGTTATCCAGATTGTTGTGTGTATCATATCATATTGTCCTTTTTTGCTGAATAGAATTCCATTGTATGGATGTACCGGCATTTATTTAACCATTCACCTGTTGAAGGACATTTGGGTTGTTTCCAAGCTTTTGCTATTACAAATAAAGCTGCTATGAGCATCTGTATACAGGCTTTTGTGTTTTTATTTCTCTGGGATAAATGCTGAAGAGTGCGATTGCTGGGTTGCATAGTAAGTGCATGTTTTGTTTTATAAGAAACTGCCAAACTGTTTTCTAGGGTGGCTGTACAATTTTACATTCCCACCAGTAGTGTATGAGAAACCCAGTTTCTCTGCATCCTTGCCAGCATTTAGTATTATCATTGTGTTTTATTTCAGCTATTTTAATAGATATGTAGTACTTGTTTCAGTTTTTCTTTGATTAAAGATACATTTGTCTTTAGCATATGGTGGGTTGATAGCTTTTCAGATTTGTTGTTTGTACCCATTGCACTTAATTTTTTTTTTTTTTAATGTACTTTACTTTTTTTTTGGCCACGTGTTGCGGCTTGCGGCATCCAGGGATTGAACCCAGGCCCCCTGCAGTGGAAGCTTGGAGTCCTAACCACTGGACAGCCAGGGAATTCCCAGTGTACTTTACATTTTTTGAAAAATGTAGGCCTACAAGGCTATTTAAAACTTTTTCCAGTATTTTAGTTTTCTTTTTGTCTCTACCTGTATCCTGGATCCCAGCAACAGGAGTATTAGCAAAAGTGCCTTCACTGGGCTTTCCTGAGTGAGACTAATTCTATGGATACAGCCATCTGGACTTATTTAATGTTAGTGTAGTGCAATTGAGAATTTTGTTTATATTCTCATTTGTGGCAGCTCCCTAGAGATCTTGTTTTCTTTCCTGATGAGAATCAAGAAATGCCTTCTGTCTGTTGCTATAATTTGGGCCATGGGAAGAAAAGGCAATAACTCAGTTTTGGGGATGTGTTTGTAAGGGGAGTATTCTCTTATTGACTGACTGAAGTGAAATTCACATAACATGAAATTAACCAATTTAAAGTGAACAATCCAGTGGCATTTAGTACATTCACAATGTTGACAACTGTATCTGTCTAGTTCCAAAACATTTTCATCACCTCAAACAGAAATCCTGTACTCATTAAGTAGTCATTCCCCATCCTTCCCTTCCCCCAGCCGCTGGCAGCCACCAGTCCAATTCTGTCTCAGTAGATTTACCTGTTCTGTATATTTCATGTAAATGAAATCATACCATATGTGGCCTTTTGTGTCTGGCTTCTTTCACTTAAGATAGTGTTTTTGAGGTTCATCTACACTGTAGCATGTATCAGTGCTTCATTCCTTTTTATAGTTGAATAACGTTACATTGAATGGATATGTCACAATTTGTTTATCCATTCTCCTGTTGATGGACATTTAGGTTGGTTTTACCTTTTGATTATTGTGAGTAGTACTGCTGTGAACATGTGGGTACATGTATTGTTTGAGTACCTATTTTCAATTCTTTGGGGTCTATATCTAGGAGTAGAATTTCTGGGTCATACAATAATTGCTTAAGTTGTTGAGCTGCCAAACTGTTTTTCGTAACAGTTGCACCATTTAACATTCCCACCAGCAACGTATGAGGGTTCAGATTTTTCCGCATCCTTGCCAACTTGTTATATTCTCCTTTTTTTTAATGACCATTTTAGTGGATGTGACGTGGTATCTCATGGTTTTAATTTGTATTTTCTTATTAGGTTTTTTTTTTCTTTTTTTTTGGCCGGGCTATGCAGCATACGGGATCTTAGTTCCCCAACCAGGGATCGAATCTGTGCCCCATACAGTGGAAGCATGGAGTCTTAACCACTGGACTGCCAGGGAAGTCCTGCATTTTCTTTTTTTTTTTTTTTTTGCGGTACGCGGGCCTCTCACTGTTATGGCCTCTCCCGTTGCGGAGCACAGGCTCCGGACGCACAGGCTCAGCGGCCATGGCTCACGGGCCCAGCTGCTCCGCGGCATGTGGGATCCTCCCGGACCGGGGCACGAACCCATGTCCCCTGCATTGGCAGGCGGACTCTCCACCACTGCACCACTAGGGAAGCCCCCCTGCATTTTCTTATTGACTAATGATGTTAAGCATCTTTTCATGTGCTTGTTGGCCATTTATATATCTTTAGAGAAATAACTATTCAAGTTCTTAATCCATTTTTAAATTGGGTTGTTTGCATTTTGATTGTTGAATTGTAAACATTCTTTATATATTCTGGATACCAGATCTTTGTCAGATATGTGATTTCCAAATATTTTCTCCCATTCTGTAGGTTGTCATTTCACTTTCTTGATCATGTCCTTTTTTGCCCAAAAGTTTTTAAATTTAATCAAGTCTAGTTTATCCATTTCTTTTGTTGCTTATGCTTTTGGTGTCATATCTAAGATCCATTGCCAAATCTAGGGTCATGAAGATTTACCCCTGTGTTTTCTTCTAGGAGTTTTATGGTTTTGGCTCTTATATTACGTCACTGATCTATTTTGAATTAATTTTTATATATGGTATGAGGTAAGGGTCTAGCTTTATTTATTTGCATGTAAATATGCAGTTGTCCTGGCACCATTTATTGAAGACACTAGTCTTTCCCCATTGATTGATCCTGACACACTTGCCAAAAATCAGGTGGCCATAGATGTATGGGTTTACTTCTGGACTCAGTTCTATTCCATCGATCTATATGTTTCGCCTTACACCAGTACCATGCTGTTTTGCTTACTGTAGTTTTATAGTCAATTTTGAAATTGAGACTTAGAGTTCTCCAACTTTCTTCTTCCTTTTCAAGATTGTTTTGGCTATTTGGAGCTCCTTGTAATTCCTTATGAATTTGAGCATTGGCTCTTCCATTTCTACAAAAAAAGGCTGTTGAAATTTTGTTTTTAATTTTTTTTTTTTAATAATTAAAAAGAAAGTGTTTGGCCGCACTGCACAGCATGTGGGATCTTAGTTCCCTGACCAGGGATAGAACCCACGTCCCCTGCATTGGAAGTGTGGAGTCTTAACCACTGGATTGCCAGGGAAGTCCCAAGGCTTTTGGAATTTTGATAGAGATTGTATTGAATTTGTAAATCTCTTTGGGTAATATTGACATCTTAACAGTGTTAAGTCTTCCAGTCCGTGAACATGGGATGTCTTTTCAGTAATAATTCAATTTTAAGGTCTTCACTTTTCCAGCCTCCCCTGTGAATCACGTTTTGAAAGAAGAATCCACCTTCTTTAATAAAGTGGAAAATCCACTTTTTGGAGTCTTGGAGATTTACAGACATTCATGAAGCATCAAGTTCATCCCCCTTCTTAGTTTTTAGTTAAAACTGCCTAATCTAATAATCTTAGTGGTTCACTATCCTCAGTGACATATACTGGAAATACCTTGAATTTTGTAATCAGATAGATCTGGGCTCCAATCTTGGCTCAGATTGTATAACATTGTGCAGTACAGATACTGTGCTGAGCAAAAATAGATATGGTTCCCATAAACTTATGGAGCTTACAGTCTAGTGGATGAGACATTGATCAAATGATCATACACACACAATGTATAAAATTATAACTGAGTTAAGTACTACCAATTAGTGCTTCGTGTTGCTCTGGGTAAATATCATATGGGAATCTGACCTAGTCTGGAAGTTCTGTGAAGGCTTCTCTATGGAAGTGATATTGGATGTGAAGTCTGAAGGATGAATTGGAGATTTTTAGGCAAAGGCAAGGTGGGGATGGTGAGTAGAGTCTTCTAGGTAAAGGGAACAGCATATATAAAGCCTCTGTGACAGAAAAGAGCTTGGTATATTTGAGAAAATGAAATAAGGATTGCTTATCTACAAAGTATAGAGCTAGAGGAGGGACATAAATAAAAAACATAGGGGACCTGATGTTTTTCTTTGTTTTTTCGTGTTTGTTTGGTTTTTGGTTTTGGCTGCGCCACGCAGCATGCAGGATCTTAGTTCCCTGACCAGGGATTGAACCCATGCCCCTGCAGTAGAAGTGCAGCCTCTTAACCACTGGACTGCCAGGGAAGTCCCTGATGTTTTTCTTTATACTAAGAATAAGTGGAAGCCATTAAAGGGTTTTTTTTTAAAGTTATTATAAAATATTTGCTATATTCCATGTGCTGTACAATGCATCCTTGTAGCTTATTTATTTTATACATACTAGTTTGTACCTCTTAATCCCCTACTCTTATCTTACCCCTCCCCGTTTCTGTCTCCCCACTGGTAACCACTAGTTTGTTCTCTATATCTGTGAGTCTGTTTCTGTTTTGTTATATTCATTTGTTTGTTTTATTTTTTAGATCCCACATATAAGTGATAACATTCAGTATTTGTCTTTCTCTGTCTGACTTATTTCACTAAGCATAATGCCTTTCACGTCCATCCATGTTGCTGCAAATGGCAAAATTCTTTTTTATGGCTGAGTAGTATTCCATTGTATATATCTATCGCATCTTCTTTATCCATTCCTCTGTTGATGGACACTTAGGTTGCTTCCATATTTTGGCAGTTGTAAATAATGCTGCTGTGAACGTTGGAGTGCAGGAATCTTATCAAATTAGTGTTTTTGTTTTTTTCAGATATATACCGAGGAGTGGAATTGCTGGATCACATGGTACTTCTATTTTTAGTTTTTGGAGGAACCTCCATACTGTTTTACACAGTGGCTGCACCAGTTTACATTCCCACGAACAGTGTACAAGCGTTCTCCTTTCTCCACATCCTTGCCAATGTTTGTTGTTTGTGGTCTTTTTATGATAGCTATTCTGATAGATGTGAGGTGATATCTCACTGTGGTTTTGATTGCATTTCTCTAATGATTAGTGATGTTGAGCATCTTTTCATGTCTATTCAGTTCTTTTGCCCATTTTTAAGTCAGGTGTTTTTTCTGATATTGAATTGTGTCAGCTGTTTATGTGTTTTGGATATTAACCCCTTATTGTTTATATCATTTGCAAGTATTTTCTCCCATTCAGTAAGCTGTCTTTTCATTTTGTTGATGGTTCCCTTTGCTGTGCAAAAGCTTTTAAGTTTAATTAGGTCACATTAAGGTTTTTTTGCTTTTGTTTCCTTTGCCTTAGTAGGCAGATCCAAAAAAAAATTTCTCCAATTTATGTCAAAGAGTGTTCTGCCTATGTTTTCTTCTAGGAGTCTTCTGGCCTTACATTTAGGTCTTTAATCCATTTTGAGTTTATTTTTGTAAATACATAGTGTGAAAAAATGTTCTAATTTTATTCTTTTACATGTAGCTGTCAATTTTCCCAGCACCACTTATTGAAGAGACTGTCTTTCCCCCATTGTATATTCTTGCCTCCTTTGTCATAGATTAGTTGACCATAGTGTGTTGGTTTATTTCTGGGTTCTCTATTCTGTTCCTTTGAGCTATGTGTCTTTTTTTGTACCAGTACTGTACTCTTTTGATGACTGTAGCTTTATAGTATAGTCTGAAGCTAGGGAGTGTGATACTTCCACTTCTCTTCTTCTTTCTCAAGATTGCTTTGGCTATTCGGGATCTTATGTTTCCATATGAATTTTAGAATTATTTTTTCTAGTTCTGTGAATAATGCCATTGGTATTTTGATAGGGATTTCATTGAATCTGTAGAGTGCCTTGGATAGTATGGTCATTTTAACAATATTAATTCTTCCAATCCATGAACACAGTTTCTTTCTTTGTGTTGTCTTCAGTTTCTTTCATCTGTGTCTTATAGTTTTCCGAGTACAGGTCTTTTATCTCCTTAGTGAGATTTATTTATAAGTATTTTATTCTTTTTGATGTGAAGGTAAATGGGATTGTTTCTTTAATTTCTCTTTCTGATAATTCATTGTTGTATATTAGTTTTGTATCCTGCAACTTTACCAGATTTGTTGATGCACTCTAGTAGTTTTTTCGTGCTGTCTTTAGGATATTTTCTATGTATAGTATCATGTCATCTGCAGACAGTGACAGTTTTACTCCTTCCTTTCCAATTTGGATTCCTTTTATTATTTTTCTTGTCTGATGGCTGTGTCTAGGGCTTCCCATTAAAGGGTTTTATGCAAGGGAGAATTGCAAGATCTGAATTTGGAAAACAGTACTATGACTGAGATGTAGAGAAAAGATTATAGAGGAGTATCAGTCAGTGCAGGGATGCTCTTGCACAGATATGGTCCATGTAAGAGATCAGATGGTAGGTTGGATGAGGAGGATGGTAGGCAGAGACGAGGAGAAATGTAAGAGATGTATTTAGTAGGTTGAATTGCTAGAACTGTGTGATGGATTATATATTGGGGATAAAGGAGAAGGAAGTGATAAGGATGGCTCCCAGTGCCTGGCTTAATCACTAGGAGGTAGATGGTAGTACCTTTCACTGAAATGAGGACACTGGAAAGGGACTGGCTTGGGAATGGAGTATTATGAATTCAGTTTTGGACATGTTGAATTTGAGGTGACTTTAAGACATCCAAGGGATGATGTTGAGTAGGCAGTTAGATAAATGTGCCTGGAACTTAGAGAAAGGTAAGGGCCAGAGGAAAATTGGTTGTATGTTTGGCAGTTAGATGGTAAGTAAAGTCATGGATGTGGATTAGATTGTCTAGGGAGAGAGAATAGAGTGAGAAAAGAATAGAGAATAGTATAGTCTTTAACATTTAACCACTGGGCAGAAGAGAATAACCTTGGAAAGCAGGCAGAGAAGGGGCAGATAGAGAGGTAGGAGGAAAATTAGGAGAATGTAATGTTCAGAAGCCAAGGGTTTCAATTAGGAGGAAATGAACAACAGTGCTAAATGATGCTGAGAGAT
This sequence comes from Globicephala melas, assembly GCF_963455315.2. Lineage (NCBI taxonomy): Eukaryota > Metazoa > Chordata > Mammalia > Artiodactyla > Delphinidae > Globicephala > Globicephala melas. The sequence continues at coordinate 50,924,441 of NC_083321.1, read as the reverse complement.
CAAATAAAAATAAGCACTGTTCATTGGATTTATCAGTGTGAAGGTCATTCATAACTTTAGTGAAATATGGTGAAGTGATTAATGGGGGATTGTTTAGCTGATAACCTGTTTCATTGAAAAATAGAATGTTAACCTAGAAGGAAGGTCATCTAGTTTAGTGAATTAAAAAAAAATTTTTTTTTGAGCGCTAGAACGCTTTTTCTACCAATTATTACGAGGCTCAATACAAAGAGATCAAATGAGAGCTATTCTAGTTTAAGTGGGATTTAAAACACTACTCCTTTGTGTCCCCCTTCTATTTACTTCTGGTCCTGGATACCTTTTCATAACCCTTAATTCTCTGAAGACCAGTTTGAAAACACTTATCTAGGTGGTCTCTTATTACTAAAGGGGAAACTGAGGGTTGGGGAGAGGTAGTCCCTTAGCAAAGCCTACACAGCAGGATTTAAGTTTAGAACTAATATTAGTATAGTACTTTTACTAAAACTAAAGACTCTAGATCCTCTTCTAGAGCACGCTCCACAGACTCTGGACTCTAGTGGAATGTCTGTTCTCTTTTCCCCAGGCCAGCAGTTCTGACCTCTTGAGTCTTCAGGGTCCCTGTGACATGAAGAAAGCGTACTAAGAGGGGTCTGGAGGCAGCCTGCTTCCCTCATTGTTTCATATTTGTGTCCTTGAGGTGATGGGCACTGTGGTGGTTGTGTGTTTGCCAACTTTCATTACAACTCAAAGAATTAATTTGTCAAGTGGTCATGGTAATCCCTTGCCTCTTGCCAGTGAATGACTTAGGAACGAGTATGTGCCCAAAGTCTGGCCAGGGAGACATGACAGGAATGCTACTAGAAACTTTTGAGAAAGGTTCTTGGCTTAAAAAAAAACAAACAGAAAAAGATACCCGAAAAGGTGGCCTTTTTTTCTGGTGGATATTTTCTGCTACTTAATTTTTTAGAATAAACTGAGTCAGTTTGGTCAAATGGAGATTTTTTTTTAAGTGAATTAAAAAAAAAATTTATTTATTTTGGTTGCGCCGGATCTTAGTTGCAGCTCATGGACTCCTTAGTTGCGGCTCGCCGGCTCCTTAGTTGCAGCTTGTGGGCTCCTTAGTTGTGGCATGCAAACTGTTAGTCACGGCATGCATGTGGGATCTAGTTCCCTGATGAGGGATGGAACCCGTGTCCCCTGCATTGGAAGGCAGATTCTTAACCACTGTGCCACCAGGGAAGTCCTGGTCAAATGGAGATATTAATACTTATCTCTCAGAGTTGCTGTAGGAGTAAATTATTTAATGCATTTGGAAATCTCTGAGAACTCTTTGTTCATTGGATAGTATTGTAGATCACCCAGTAGAGCTAGGTAGAGGAATGGGCCACAGGATTGGAATGTTTTTAAAGTATATGGAGGAATAAAAGATCTTATTTAAATTACCCTTGAACTTGGTGGTGCTGGGAGTGGGAGAGGATGAGGTAAACCGGCCAGAAGGAGACTGGAGCTGGTAATGATTTCTAGGGGTGGTCTGGGGGAGGAAAGGGAGTGAGGGTTATTAATCAGTGAAGCATTGTTAAGCAGTAGCAATATCTTGGGCAGTGCCAGTGGAGTGTTTTTGTGCTCCTGGAGGAAACATTGTAAACAATTGTCCTAAGTGTCTTTGTCCTGCTTGGTCAATTTGGGGTCTGAAAGACCTGTGATGAGCCACTCCTCTTTTCTCCTATAGTGGCTCAGTGTTGAGAGCATCCGCATCTCTGGCCACTGGGGATTACCTAGAAAAGTACTTGGTAATGACTCAATCTAGGTACTCCTAGCTGGTAACTTCTAGCAGAGCTGGAGGGGAGGACAGGTCAGGGGCCTAGGCCCCGGTTCTAACACAGGAGAGGTACCTGCTTGGGAAGAAGGTAGCATTTCTGTTGTTGTTGTTTGGTTTTTTTTTTTTTTTTGAGACAACAGTTGATCATTCCTCAAGGGTTTTGGAATCAGATTGACCTAGATTCACATTGCATCTTTACCATTTATATCATCCTAGATAAGTCAGTATGAAAACAAAATTGTAACATTTACCTTTCAGGGTTACTGTTATGATTAGAGAGAATGTTTATAAAGCTCCAACCATAGGGCCCCATGCATATTAGCTGTTCAAGTAAATGATAGTTGTTTTGCTGTTACTAACAATTAACAAGGTTAAGTCAATGAGACCACTTTCATAACACATCTCCCAGGTTACCCATGGATTTGCTTGTTTGTGGCCCTTTGGGGGTTCTATGCTTAGTATTTGTTTTAATTAGGACTCAGTTGCATGTAAAATTACTAAATTGGATGTGGATGGAAATGGCAATTGAAGGGAGGGATGGGGGAGACATTGCTGTTTTCCTTTGGCTCCAAGCTCCTAAGGGTTGGCCTTAGTCTTCAGAGTTTTACTTCTTTATCCTTTTTTCCATTTCTTTTATTTTCCCCATTTTTTTATCCTTAAGTAACTCTGTTTTGCATTTTGTAATTTTTGAAAAATTGTGGTGAAATATTTATATACACATGTTAAAATTTACCGTTCTAACCATTTTAAAGTGTACAATTCAGTGACATTTAAGTACTTTCACATTGTTATGCAACCATCCTACCATCTATCTCCAGAACATTTTTCCTGTTGCACAATTGAAACTCATTAAACAGTAGCTCCCCATTTTCCTCTCCTTCCAGCCCTCAGCAACAACTATTCTACTTTCTGTCACTGTGGAATCATACAGTTTTTGTCATTTTATGAGTGGCTTTCACTTAGCATAATGTCTTCAAGGTTCATCCATGTTGTAGCATGTGTCAGAATTTCCTTCCTTTTTAGGGCTGAATAATATTCCATTATATGTATATACCATTAAAAAAATCTGTTCATCTGTCAGTGAACACTTAGATTGCCACTACCTTTTGACTATTGTGAATTTCCCATTGCTTACTTGCTTATTTATCTATCTATCTATCTATTTATTTATTTTTGGCTGCATGGGGTCTTTGTTGCTGTGCATGGGCTTTCTCTAGTTGCGGCGAGTGGGGACTCCTCTTCAGTGTGGTGTGTAGGCTTCTCATTGCAGTGGCTTCTTTTGTTGTGGAGCATGGGCTCTAGGAGTGCAGGGTTCAGTAGTTGTGGCATGTGGACTCAGTAGTTGTGGCACACGGGCTTAGTTGCTCCGTAGCATGTGGGATCTTCCTAGACCAGGGATTGAACCCGTGTGCCCTGCATTGGCAGGCGGATTCTTAACCATTGCGTCACCAGGGAAGTCCCCTCATTGCTTCTTATTTTTGCTTTTTTTTTTTTTTTTTTGCGTTACGAGGGCCTCTCACTGCTGTGGCCTCTCCCATTGCGGAGCACAGGCTCTGGACGCGCAGGCTCAGTGGCCATGGCTCACGGGCCCAGCCGCTTCGCGGCATGTGGGATCCTCCCATACTGGGGCACGAACCCACGTCCCATGCATCAGCAGGCGGACTCTCAACCACTGCGCCACGAGGGAAGCCCCCTCATTGCTTTTTAATATAACAGCAAGTCCCCCTGTCTCTTTTTCTTTTTCTTTACAAATATTTATAGAGCACCTTTTTCATGTTCACTGATTTTAGTATTGGAGACATGGCAGTGAACAAGACAAAGCGTTTGGAGCTTACATTCTGCTGATGAGAATGGGTCCCCCTTTGGAAGTCTTGTGGGGGCTGGTGCTCTGATTTGTAGAGTTTGTGTCAGGCCAGAGTTTGTATCAGTAGTGTGCTACCATCTTGAATGTTGCTGTCCTTAGACCCATTTTTCCTTTGTGTCTTAACTTTGACACCTTCTCTCAGAGGCCTTATATGAGCCCCCAGGCTGAATTGTTTGCTCCTACTCTGTGCTAACCACCTTTCACTTATCTTTACCATAATGCTACCTAACTGTCTCTTCTGCTGGAGTTATCTCCTACTGGACTGGCACCCTTGTTGATTGGTTCATGTGCAGCTGCTTGCCTATAGTACATCAGGCATTCAGGTCCTTTGGGACAGGCCCCTGATGACTTCTGCAACCATGTCTTTCACCACTGCCCACCTTGCACTTTGTACTCTAGCAACACTGAAATGAATATAATTTCCCCAGATAAATTGTTAAATTGTTTCTATTCTCTAGACTGTGCCTTTTTCCTAGAATGCCCTTCTGCCCTTCTCCAGGTTCATGCCTTTTTCCTTTAAATGAGTCGTCTTTCAGAAAGCCTTTGTGGACCCTCTCTAGACTATTTTGCCACATTCTTGTTGCTGGCTTCTGTCATGGTCTTTAAAACACTGTATGGTAATTGACTGGTTTCATGCCATCAAGGAACTCACAGATTTTAGCACTAGGTATTAGCTGGATTTCTGCCATCTTCTTCCAGTCATCAAGCTTCAGTCCTCACCTCACTCATTGAACTTGACTTTGCTGTTGACAGACATTCTGCAGATGAAAGTGACCTCCTGGGAATCTGATTGGATTTCCTTCTTATTGCTCTCCCATTGTGTTTCACCCTTGTAGTTTTGTCAGTTCTCACTAGGATTAACGTAATCCTTCTGTATAGAAATAATATGCCTTTTATATTCTTCTCACTTGGCAGAGAGTCCAAAGATCTTGATCAATCCTGATGGTATTTAATATTCTGACTTTTCTTCTGTAAATCTCCTCCACCCTGTGGTTTTTTGAAAAATGCCTATTATGGAAAATTGGAAAACTTGGCAGCATCTCCCTATAGCCTATTCTTCCTACGTCCTACCATGCAGAAATAAACTTTAAAAGTTTTCAGCATTTAAAAAAGTTTTTTTCCTATTTTATATAAAGATCATTATATATACTGTTTGTGGAGTGCTTTTTAATTTAATATTAGGTTATAAGCATTTTTCAGTGTCAAATTTTTTTGTTCAGTATCTATGACTATGCATTGCATGATGTGATTTATTTACTCATAACCTTATTGTTGGACATGTAAGTTACTTTCCATTTTTGGATATTATAATACTGGGATAAGCATCTTTATAAATTTTGGTCTGTATTTTTTGTTAACTTTATTCAGATAAAAATTTAGGAATACAGTAATTGGGATAAAGGTATACTATTTTTAAGGCTCTTGCTATATACTGTCAAGTTGTTCTCCTAGTTCATTGCAGGGACTCAATAAATATAATATTTGTTAAAGGAAAGAATAAATACTCCCCCAAAAGACTGTACCTAGTCATGCTTTCAACGGGAGGGAATGAGTACCTGTAATCCTCATACTGCCTTTCATATTTGACCCTATAAGCACCCTCTGTCCTTATTTGTTCATAGTTAGGGCTTTATTCTCTTGTTAGTTTCAGATTTAGTTGCTTTGTCTATTTTCAGGTCATGTAAAATCAGGTCTTTGCTCCTTCTCTCTCAAAGAAGAGAGACTTTCTCCTTATTTGGTCATGTTCCGTCTTCACCCTTCCATCATTCGTTGGTAGTATCTTCGGACTCAGCGGTCTCTTCCTGTAACCACAGAGTATGGAAAAACTTGACCAGTCTCATAGGTAATGTTTAAAATATGGAAAGAGAGTAAGCCCTAGTAGAAGAAAATCTAGTACTAGTTTCTGAGAGACCAAAGGGGATTCTTGTTTCTGTCCTAGCTGAGTGATCTTAACCTTTATTCACTCTGGGACTGTTTCTTATCTGTGAGACAGACCTACAAGAATACTTTCCCTATTTACCACATAGGCTTGGTTGGATTAATCAGTTCTTGGTGTGATTAATCAATTCAAAATACATTCTTTTTTTATTTTTTTAAAGGAATGTATCAGTGTTGATTTTTATTTCTACACTTATTTACTGGACAGAAGAAAATCATCTCTCTTGATTTGTTTTATACAAGTTAACTTCTAATTTTTTTTTTCACAATACATTCTTATTGAATGGCTGCTGTGTGAAGATTGTATGATAAATTCAGGGAGGTGTTCCTCTTGTCACAGAACTATGATATCTTCAGTTCATTCATTCAACCAGTCATCCATTATTTATTCAGCTGGTCAGCAGATGTTTATTGAGGTTTTATGCTAAATATTAATGGGGAGGAAGACAGCAGATAAGTTGTAATTCAGTGTTGGTAGTAACAACAACAGCAACTAACAGTTAATGATTGCCTACTATGTGCCGGGCACTATTCTAAGCCCTTTACCTGTATTAATTCATTTAATTGTCACAATAAACTTTTAGGTACATGCATAATTACTGTTCTGTACAAATTACAGTAAGGTACAAAGGAGAATGTAAAAATAGTTAACCGTTTAGTGAATGCCCACATGAGCCAAATATTCTTTAGATAGTTTACGTACATTTTCTTTCATCCTCACCACAACTCTGTAGGTTTAGGTATTATCATTTTACACCTGAGAAAGTAGAGTCTCAGGAAGATTAAGAAATGTGTTAATTTCATACAGTGTGTAAGAGGTAGAGTTGGAATTGAACCCACTTTTAGTCCAGTTCCAAAGCCTTGGTTCTTAAGATTTTATTGGTTCAAGGCAGGAGGGTAGGTAAAGCTCTCTAGACTAAGGAATTATGGGATCAAAGATATCAGAGTCCATTGCCTTTTAAGAGAATTGGAGGTAAACTGAAAGCTACTTTCTTAAAATTGTGAGATTGTGCCTTCCATTTCCCCATATATCCCCACCTTTCCAGGACAGGCTAAGTAATCCTCTCATACCAGTGTGAGCATGTAGGTAGTTTTTTTTTTTTTTTTTTTTTTTTTTGCGGTACGCGGGCCTCTCACTGTTGTGGCCTCTCCCGTTGCGGAGCACAGGCTCCGGATGCGCAGGCTCAGTGGCCATGGCTCACGGGCCCAGCTGCTCTGCGGCATGCGGGATCTTCCCAGACCGGGGCACGAACCCGTGTCCCCTGCATCAGCAGGCGGACTCTCAACCACTGCGCCACCAGGGAAGCCCATGTAGGTAGTTTTTAAGTACTGTACTTGTGGCTCTTGCTGTTTGTTGATGGCACGTGGCAGTTCTGAATGCTTTAGCCAAGTGCCTAATAACTGAAAATGTTATATTCATTCAGGACAGCTGCACCATGTAACCAGATGGGATTTTAAATTGACATGTTCATATTTTTAAAGCTAATAAAAAAATGTCAATTTGCAACCTGATGTTGCCATGTTAGAATTAATTTTTTTCTCCAATAAATAGGCAGTGTTTCGTTAAACTCCTGTTAAATTGTTCACACTTGTTGCACACTGCACAGATGTGCTCAGCTGGCTGAAGTGGTTTTCCAAGATTGTGTGTGGTGAAAAAGAGAAAGATGTATAGTTTTAGTCTGAAGTCCAGAATGGCTATTGAATAAAAAGAGTGAGTATAATTTTTTAGAGTTTATGTAACTGACTTTAATAGTTGCTTTTGTAGTTGTGCTATATAATTGAATCATGGTGTTACAGCTTTGGGTGGCATAGACTAATGGAGAGAGACCCATTTAAAATGGTTGTGTTTAAAACTATTTGCATCAGATGGGCCCTGTCTCATCACTTTTTTTTTTTTTTCCATTTTTGAAAAAAATTGTGGTAAAATATACTGTCTCTTCACTTTTTGCAGCAACTTCCTGACTGGTCTCCCTGCTTCTGTCTCACCTCCCCCAAATCATCCTCCATACTGCTGCTCTGTGAGTTTTAATGTAGCTTTCACTCCTCTTTCCTGCTTTAAAACTTCCGGAGGTTTCCCATAGCTTTGAGGATAAAATTCAAACTCCTTAGTTTAGCTTGCAGATTTTTTTCATGATTCGGCCTCTGCTTGCCTCATTAGCCTCAAATTGTCTTTCTCATGTTGTTCCAGCCAACCTGAACTACTTGACATTTACTGTCAAGTCAAATTCCTATACCTTCATCAATGACGTTGTCTCTATTTGTGACACCCTCTCGCCCTTTCTTCATCTCCCAACCTTTTAATTTCCTTTCAAAATATAGCTTGGGTTCATTTCTAAGCAGCCTCCCTTGTGGTTCCCCCACCCTTTGCCACATCACACCACTGGATTCTGAGCCTGTCCTTTGTTTTCTTCATAGTTTCTGGTATTTCCCCTTATCATAGAGCACTTTGCGCTTTGTATTATTCCAATTTAAATTTCTATCTGCCTAAACTAGAACTTATTTATTTCTCTTTCTTTAGCCTCTAGCCCTTATAGATGTTCAGAAAATGTGCCAAATGACTATTTTTTAATATAAAGAGCATACTTTATATTTTTTATATAGAGAGGATATATTAATTTGAGTGCCCAAAAGTGTGATAAATTTTGAACAGTGTCTCTCTGTTTTTATTTCTGCCGAGTTGTAAGATTGTTCCAGTATTTGAAAGAAATTCCTTTTAGAATCAACTGCAGTTTAATTACATGCCAAACTTGAAACAAGAAATAAGCTTCTTCTTTATCAAGTCTTACATTAAATAGTGGAGCCTTGGTTTGGGGAGAGGGACTGAACAAAGGCTTTCTCATTACCTCTAGCTATCGTGGTTCCTACCTCTTTCCACAAGTTGGGATGATGGTGGGTAATTATACTGATTCTAGCCTATAAAGAACATTGAACTTATGGAGCAGAGACTCTGGTGGGCTGTGATAATACGAAAGGTGGGACAAGCTCTCTGTTACCCAGTGTCATTCCTAAGAGACATTTACTGGGAGTTTAGTAAGTGCTAGGTGCTGCGATAGAGAAATGAATTAGGCATAGCTCCTGCCAAACTGCCCGCTAGACTGTGTTCCTCAGAAAACATACACAATCTAGACACAGCCCTGTCCAATTGAACTTTCTGCAGTGATGGAAATATTCTATATCTGGGTTATCCAGTGTGGTAGTCACCAGCCATATGTGGCTGTTGAGTGCTTGAAATATAGCTAGTGAGGCTGAGGAACTGAATTTTAAATTTTATTTAGTGTTAGTTAACATAAATTTGAATTTAAGAAGGTATGTGTGGCTAATGTATGGGAAAGCAAACATCCAGAAGGGCAAATTGGTAGGTAGACAGACATGTAAGTAAGGAAGTATAATTAAGTGTATGTAATAGGTGCTATGATAGAAATATATCTAGGGTTCGGTTAGATAATATCTGGGGTAAAGTGGAACCCAAAGGAAGAAGTAGATTAGTCAATTCTGGCAGTGGGGAGAGGGATTTAAGAAAAGTTTCATACCTTTATGAGTCTTAAAAGATGAATGGGTATACCTGATTGTCACATGCTAGCTTAAACAGTTACCACTGTCTTAGAGCATTCAGAGGTTACTAGTTTTCCAAGAATCAAGACATAGTAAAACATAGTTACTCTTGAAACGTCGCTGTACACAGTGTAATCTTATCTTTGATTCAAAAAGAAATTTGGAGATAGGAACTTGTAAAAGTTTGGAGATAGATCATTATTTTTTTTTGATCATTATTATTAGAGCACTTATTGTATAAAATTGATGAGAAAGCTGGTAAATTGGTAATCCCTTTATTATATAATAATATAATAACTTATATTAGTTGGCACTTGCACTTTAAAATGGAAAAAAATGTTCAATTTTTGCATGAACAAACAGCATTTACTAGAGATAGGCTAGTTTTCTAGCCACTGGCAATAGAGTAACACAGGTATGTTCTTGCTATTATGAGAGTTACTGGTTGGAGGAGCACACCATACATACCCTTGTATTTTTTTTAATTAATTTTTTTTTTTTTGGCTGTGTAGGATCTTAGCTGCGGCACACGGGATCTTCATTGAGGCCTGTGGGATCTTTTGTTGTGGTGCACAGGCATCTCTCTAGTTGTGGCGTGTGGGTTTTCTCTCTCTAGTTGTGACACACCGGCTCCAGGGCACATGAGCTCTGTAGTTGTGGTGCGTGGGTTCCAGAGTGTGTGGGCTCTGTAGTTTGCGGCATGTGGGCTCTGTATTTGAGGCACACGAGCTCAGTAGTTGTGGCGCGCGGGCTTAATTGCCCCATGGCATGTGGGATCTTAGTTCCCTGACCAGGGATTGAACCCGCGTCCCCTGCATTGTAAGGTGGATTCTTTACCACTGGACCACCAGGGAAATCCCCATACCCTTGTATTGATCTGTGTGTGGATATATGCCCTCTATGTAAAGATAACAACATGGTACTGTTGAATATGGGATGAGAGCTATGGATAGTACTGCCTTAAGTCAGGAAAGGAGATGAACGCTATGGTCTGGGTGAATTATAACAGATTTTGTAAAAATGGATGGGACCTGAGTTATTTCATGAAAGGTGAATTGAACTTAGGTAAACCAAATTTTGGTGGTGATGAGTCTCATGGGAGCGGCAGCAACAAAGGTGCTGAAGCAGGTTTTCAGGGCATACTTAAGGGGCAGAGGGCTTCATGTTTGGCAGGCGCTCAGAGTTCTTGAAAAGGTGTATCTGGAAAGAAAGGCAAGAGCCAGTTTACAGAAGGACCTTACATGCTAATTAAGGTGTATAGAGTTTATTCTGAAGGTAGTGGGGAGCTGCTGATAGGTTTTATTAGGGATTTGCTGTCATTTTTTTTTTTTTTCCAGAAGCAGTTGTGGGTTATCTAGAACTCTTGGGGAGATGGCCTGCAGATGCACCATACTTTTGTGTGTGTGGGTATTTATGAGGAATTATGGATTGCATCATGGTGCTTATAGGAACCCTCCTTGTGTAGTACTAGTACACTGAAAAAGATGGATAAGCTCTTTCTTTTAATCTGACTTTATTCATTTATGCAATTATTTATATATTCAAATATGAGTGCTTCTCTGTGCCAGGTTCTGTGCCTGGGGATCTAGATGTAAGTTATAATTTCTGCCCTTAAGGAGCTCATAATCACGTTTTCGTCTGGCGTGAGTTTTTGTTTGATAAATCAGGGGCACCTGACCCATCCTGAGGACTAAGGATGAGGGCCCCAGTGGGTGGTGCTGACCATCCATTTTAGATATTCCCTAGTTCCCACCACATGACGGTGACTCCTTTTCCTCCCCAGTAGATGCTTATTTCTCCTCTCACTTTGCCAGCCAGAGAATTCTTGCTTCCCCTGCAGCCTGCTGCCTGGCTAGAACACTGTGGCTTTTTCTATTTCTGTCACTTTATGTTAATTAAGCTAATTGTGGCTTAAAAAATTTTCCACCTGCGTATGTGTCTGTTTGTCTAAGGGAGAATAGAGGAGAGGAAGTAGTCTCTATGCAAGTTTCTGAGCAAAAAGAGCTCTGCTGCAAGCATCCCAGCTGCTAGGTGAGCCAGAAGTGCTCCCAAGATATCCCAGGATTATGAACGTCCTTGTGAGGACCAAGACAAAACCAGTTAATAAGATAGCTAAGAAAAACAAAGTGTAAACTTTAAAAACTTGCCATTTGTTTGGAATAAGCCAACAAACCAGACATTTCAAGCGTGAAGGGAAAAAGGAATAAAGCTAACATTTATTGAGGAGCAGCCCCTGATCTAAGTGCTTTGCATATAATTCCTACATCAACTCTTCTTTTTTTTTAAACAATTTTATTGATTTATTGATTGATTGGCTGCGTTAGGTCTTTGTTGCAATGCACGGACTTCTCATTGTGGTGGTTTCTCGTTGCGGAGCACGGGCTCTAGAGTGCGCAGGCTTCAGTAGATGTGGCGCGTGGGCTCAGTAGTTGTGGCTCGTGGGCTCTAGAGTGCAGGCTCGGTAGTTGTGGCTCATGGGCCTAGTTGCTCCGTGGCATGTGGGATCTTCCCAGACCAGGGCTTGAACCCGTGTCCCCTGAATTGGCAGGCAGATTCTTAACCACTGTGCCACCAGGGAAGCCCCCCTACATCAACTCTTGAAGATAGGTGATATTTCTTGCTGATGAGGAAATTAAAGTTTAGAGAGGTGAAATAGAAGGTCAGAGTTTGAATCCTGGCTCCTTTACTTCTTTCCCTTTGCTTTTTAGCTGTGAGATCTTTGCAAGTTACTTAACTGCCTGATTCTCACTTTACTTGGTGGTTAAAAAATAAATAAATAAATAAATAAAGGAAGGGTGGCAGCCCATAATACTTAAGTCAAAGGATTCTTTTTTAGGATTAAATGAAAAACCTCCTGTGAAAAAATCTAATTCAGAAACATAGTAGGTGCTCAGTTAAGTTTGGTTGAATGTGAACCTTTTGACACTTTGTTTAATCAGTGATTCCTTTTAAGGAACAGATTAAAATTCCTAGAAAGACTAAGATGTTTTTACAAAGAAACATGGAGAATTAAATGCAGTCTAGGGTTAAATAAATACGGCTAACAGGTATATTTATTATTTGGTGTATTATGTTTATTTGATAGAAGCAACAGGAGAGAAAGGAACTTATGTGCTGAGGAGGCTTCACTGACCTTCCTTGAATAATAAGGTCTGATTATGCAGAAAGTTAGAAAGTTAGTTCCACGTACCCTCTCTTCCATCATCAAGCTCCTCCTTAGGTCCCCGTTCATGCTGTTGGCACTTTAGTTTGGCTTATTGTGCTGCTTTTTTTTTTCTTTTTTAAAGTTTCTGCTTTTCAGATAAATAAGCACTGATACATAAGTCATAAACTATGAGGTATGAGGGAATAAAGAACTTAAGTAGAAACAAGGGATATTTGCTTAGTGTTGGGCATGGAGTTAAGTTATAGCATCCATTTGTGGGATGGGGATACAGAGTGTGATGTTTGTTCTGCAGAGCCTTGGGCTAAAGGGGACAGTTCTTTGCCCAGAGCAAATATGAAAACTACTCAAAAGTACAAAGTGCCACAAAGTAGGATGGTGGCACTTTGAATCTGACAGTATTGGAGGGCAGTATTAAAATTGGGATGCTGGAGTCTCGGGCAGAGGGGGTCTTAGTAGATTGTGTGTGTGTGTGTGTTTCCTGCCTGTGATGATCTAGAACTGTCATTATTTTGCTTTTTCTTTTATGGGCTGCATTGGGGCATGGTTCGGAAGGGAGTGGCTGTGGAACCAGCTACATTTAATTATGTACTTTTTTTACAAGAATGCTCTTGATGTTTCCACAGTGCTTTTAATCTGCTATATTGGTTGTATAGTATGTCTGCTTCTAATGTGGTTCTGTTCAGTTGAAATCTTAGGTCGTCAGGACTAGCCTGAGTAGTTATCTTTGTCAACTTCTATCTGCAATATTTAATATAGTATTTTATGCTGTGGTATAGTGGTTAAGGGCCTGGGCTATAGAGTCAGACTGCCTGAGTTTGAATTCAGTCTGAGTTAACTAGCTATGTGATCTTGAGCAAGTGGGTTGGCCTTACTAGGCTCAGCCTTCTCATTTGTGAAAGAGAGGTCTAATAGTTGGGGTTATGGTCAGGGTTAAGTGAAATAATGTGCTCGCTCATAGTAAACACTCATAAACATTAGCTATTATTATAATTTTACTTGAAGTAACATTACCACATATGCCTAGCTTATTTATTTATTCATAAATAAATAAATTGTGGTTCATAAAATTTACCGTTTTTTAAACTATACAGTTCAGTGATATTAAGCACATTAATATTCTTGTGCAACCTTCCCACCATCCATCTCCAGAACTCTCTCCATCTTGCAAAAGTAAAACTCTACACCCATTGAACAACCACCCCCCATTGTCCCCTCCCCCAACTCCTGGCAACCACCATTCTACTTCCTGTCCCTGTGATTTTGACTACTCGAAGTGCCTCATATAAGTGGAAGCATACAGTATTTTTCTTTTGTGACTGGCTTATTTCACTTAGCATAATGTCCTCAAGGTTCATCCATGTTGTAGCATATGACAGAATTTCCTTCCTTTTTAAGGCTGAATAATTGTATATATACACCAGATTTTGCTTATCCTTTCACAGTTAATGGATACTTAGGTTGCTTACACATTTTAGCTATTGTGAATAATGCTGCTATGAACACAGGTGTACAAACATCTCTTTGAGACCCTGCTTTTAGTTTTTTTGAGTATATACCCAGAAATGAAACTGCTAGATCATATGGTTATTCTTTGTTTAATTTTTTGAGGAAACATTATAGTGTTTTCCACAGCAGCAATACCATTTTACATTTCCACCGATGGTGCACAAGGATTCCAATTTCTCCACATCCTCACCAACACTTGTTATTTTCTTTTTTTTTTTTTTTTTTTTGGTAATAGCCATCCTAATGAGTGTGAGGTGGTATCTCATTGTGGTTTTGATTTGTGTTTCTTTAATGATTAGTGATATTGAGCATCATTTCAGTGCTTATTGAGCATTTATATATCTTCTTTGGAGAAATGTCTGTTCAGGTCCTTTGCCCATTTTTGAATCAGGTTTTTGTTGTTGTTATTGTGAGTTTTAGGAGTTATCTATATATTCTGTATATTAATCCTTTATCAATATATGATTTGCAAATATTTTCTTCCATTCTATGGGTTGCCTTTTTACTCTGTTGATAATGTCTTTTGATGCACAACAGCTTACTTTTTAATATGTATGCAGGTTTTCTTAAATTTTACTTTTATTTTTTATAAATTTATTTATTTTTGGCTGTGTAGGGTCTTTGTTGCTGCGTGCGGGCTTTCTCTAGTTGCGGCGAGTGGGGGCTACTCTTCGTTGTGCTGCACGTGCTTCTCATTGCAGTGGCTTCTCTTGTTGCAGAGCATGGGCTATACGTGTGCGGACTTCAGTAATTGTGGCAGCCGGGCTCAGTAGTTGTGGCTCACAGGCTCTAGAGCGCAGGCTCAGTAGTTGATGGCGCAAGGGCTTAGTTGCTCCGCGGCACGTGGGATCTTCCCGGACCAGGGTTTGAACCCTGTCCCCTGCATTGGCAGGCAGATTCTTAACCCCTGCACCACCAGGGAAGCCCCTTAAATTTTACTTTTAAGTTAACAGTAGAGTTGACCTTTCTGTGTCAGAATTTAATAACACTTAGATTTGTGTAATCACTACCACAGTCAAGGTACAGAACAGTTCCATCACCCCAAAAAACTTCCTTTTCACAGCCTAGCTTTTTAATAAGTGCTTTTGGTGGTATCAGTAAGATGTCTTGTTTCAGGAATTACCAAGGTCAGTTACAAACCCGTCTGAAGTGTGTATGGTTCTTGATTGGTTTACTGGGGAATGCTGTGAACTTTTTTTGTCTTTCTCTCTTTCTTTTTTTCCCCCACATAGGTGACCTTGGGAATCAGATCCAGCCAACTCTGTTTTCATGTAGCATAGCACTGCTGACCCAGTAGTTAAACGCAGGGATATTGGATTTTGTGTTATACAGTTTTGATCATCATTCTGTTAATCTGTGATTATAAATCTGTGTTCTTATGACCTCTTAGTTCTTAGTACTTACTTTTATGAGTAAGTGCTACAGCTAGGTCTTAATTATGCTTACTAGCAAGAAGTTGGGGATGAGCGGTGAGAAAGAGCCCTAGATTTGGAGATAGTGAATGCAGGACCAACTCCTGGCTCTGATAATTTACTATAGGTCTGAAACCATTTATTTATTTGGCTGCACCACGCGGCATGAGGGATCTTAGTTCCCCGGCCAGGGATTGAACCTGAGCCCCCTGCATTGGGAGCGTGGAGTCTTCACCACTGGACCATCAGGGAAGTCCCTAAATCATTTAACTTTTATGAGCTATGGATTTCTTACCTGCAAAATGGATGAGTTGATAACTCCTGTCTCACAGCCTTTTTGGTTGTATTGAGTAAAATAAAGTGAGAGTTATCTAGCCTTCAATAAATGTTAACTTTTCTTTTTCCTTAAAAATTTTTTTTTATTTACTGTTTTACAAAAACTATTTTAATTTTTAGAAATTCCATATATTTGGCAACCACAGCCAAGGCCAGTCTCATCTGTGCTTGGCTTTTATAAGCTCTTATTTTATCTCCTAATGCCAAGGACTTGTTCAAAGTCTGTCTGAAGATGAGCTCTGGTGAGCAATTTGATAGCTGCTGCTGTGAGATGAAAATCCTACCCTGAATAAATGTTAATTTGAATGTGAATGGTAAGAATGTTGAGAAATGGAACCTGAAATAAACACCAGATTATATTTTTAAAGTTTTTTTTACTTTATTGAGCTATAATCCATGTACCATACAATTTGCCCATTAGTGTACAGTTCAGTGCTTTTTTATTCACAGAATTGTGCAGCCATTGTCACAGTCAATTTTAGATCATTTTCATTACCCGCAAAAGAAACATGTACCCTTTAGCAGCCACCCATACTTCTCCCATCTCCACCAGCCCTAGGCAACCAGTAATCTATCTTCTTTTTTTAAAAAATTCCTCCCTTCCTTCCTTCCTTCCTTCCTTCCTTCCTTCCTTCCTTCCTTCCTTCCTTCCTTCCTTCCTTCCGTCTTTGTTGCTGCGCGCAGGCTCTCTCTAGTTGCGGCGAGTGCGCGCTATTCTTCGTTGTGGTGTGTGGGCTTCTCATTGTGGTGGCTTCTCTTGTGGAGCACGGGCTCTGGGCACACGGGCTTCAGCAGTTGTGTCACGTGGGCTCAGTAGTTGTGGCTTGCGGGATTTAGAGCGCAGGCTCAGTAGATGTGGCGCACGGGCCGAGTTGCTCCGCAGCATGTGGGATCTTCCTGGACCAGGATTCAAACCTGTGTCCCCTGCGTTGGCAGGGGGATTCTTAACCACTGTGCCACCAGGGAAGTCCACTAATCTGTCTTCTACAGTAGGTTTGCCTATTCTGGATATTTCATATAAAAGTTATCATATAGTAGTTGGCTTTTTATGACCAGACTTCTTTCATTTAGTATAATGTTTTCAAGGTTCATCCATGTTGTAGCATGTATCAATACTTCATTCCTTTTTACTGCAAAATATTCCATTGTATGGATATACCACATTTATTTATCTATTCATCAGTTAATAGACGTTTGGGTAGTTTCTGCTTTTTAGCTATTATGAATAATGCTGCTGTGACCATTTGTATATGAAGTTTTTGTGTGGATATTTGTTATATGTTTTCATTTCCCTTAGGTAGAAGAAATGAATTCTAGGAGTGAAATTGCTGGATCACAGGGTAATTTTATGTTTAACCCTTTGAGGAACTTCAGACTGTTTTGTGAAGTGGCTGCACCATTTTATTCCCCCCAGCAGTGTATGAGGGTTCCGGTTTCTCCACATCCTCTCCACCACCTGTCTTTTTTGTTTTGGTCATCCTAGTGAATGTGAATTGAATGGTATTTCACTGTGATTTGGTTTGTATTTCCTTGATGGCTAATGATGCTCAGTATCTTTTCATGTGTTTATTATCCATCTTATTACTATTTTTATGTACCTCTCTATGTTTTACTACCTAGCTAGGTAATATCCTTCTTTAATCAGATGGTGCTCTGTACCTAAAGGTGCTTATTAATACTTACTGATTTGTTAGCTGATTATAAGAGGATCCCAGAAGAAGAAAAATATGGCTTCATTTTACCATTCTCTCCTTTTTAAATTACTTCTACATTATCACTAGTTGAATTGAAAGTTCTCAGAGAGGATATCCAGAATTGAGAGATTTTCATTTGAAAATAATATTTAGTCTGTTTAGGGGAAGACTAGATTGAGGACATAAGATATTAATTACAAAATAATTAATGGCTAAATTGATTGCTGATATGGATTATAGAGCACATACAATCTTGGCACTGGGGATATAGCAGTGAATAAATTAAAGTCCCTGATTTCAGTGGCACTCTAGTGGGCAGAGATATGAAAAATTAGGCAATGAATGGGGAAAGGGAGTTATTGAAAAGGAGTCTGTTTTACTTTTATTATTTTATTTTATTTTTGGCTGTGCCGCACAGCTTGCAGGATCTTAGTTCCCCAACCAGGATTGAACCTGGGCCTCTGGCAATAAGAGTGCCAAGTCCTAACCACTGAACCGCCAGGGAATTCCCAGGAGGGGTCTCTTTTAGATATGATTGGTTGACCTAGGCCTTTTTGGTGAGGTGAAATTTGAGAAGAGATGTTATGAAATAAAGGAACACGTCATATTAATAGTTTGAGGGAAGAATGCTTTAGGCAGAGAGAACTGTAAGCATTAAAGCCCTGAGGTGGGGTTGTGCTCAGTTTATCAATGAACAACAAGGAGGGAAAGAATGTTCCTGCTGTTCACATTAAGGAGTCCAATGCTTGCATATTCTTGGTCTTTGCTTTTGGCCACTTCAGAGTGGTTCCCAAACAACATGAATGTTGGTGTTAAAATTTAATTTTACTGCAGTGTGGCTGAAGTGTAATGAGCAAAGAGGACAGTGGTAGTGGGTAAGATCAGATAGGTAGAGTGGATCCAGATTACATGGTGTCTTGTAGCCCATGGTAATAGCATTTATTTTATTCTGGTTGAGATGAGAAACCACTGCAGGATTTTGAACAGAGTAGAGTGACATGCTCTAATTGAATTTAAAAGGATCATTTTGGCTTCTGAGGAGAGAGGGATAGGGGATGGATAGGGCAAGGGCAGAAGCAGGGGAATCAGATAGGAAGCTGTAACAAGAGTTAGGGAATGAGATAAAGGAAGCTTGAGACAGTGTGGTAGCAGTAGAGGTGGTAAGAAATTGTTGGAATCAGGATATGTTTTGAAAGTAGAGCTGACAGAATTTGCTGATAGATTGAGGATTATGAGATTAAGAAAATAGTCAATGGAAGGTTTTTGACTTGAGTGACTATAAGATTGGAGTTGCTGTTTTCAGAGATGGGAAAGACTGGCAGGTGCAGGTTTGTAGAGGGGGGTCAAGGGTTTGATTTTAGACATATTACATTTCAGATGGCTGTAAGACAACCAAAAGGAGATGTTGGGTAGGCAGTTGGATAAACAAGTCTGGAATTCAGAGAAGTCCAGGTTAGAAATGGAAATCATTAGTATATGTAAAGTCATGGAGTAGATGTGATCACCCAAGAAATGTGTATAGATAGAGCAGAGAAGAGATCTGACATTTGAGCTCTGGACATGCTGACCTAGGTGGTGGTGGGGCGGGGGTAGGGTTGAGAAGATCAAAGGATCAGCCAGTGAAGTACAAGAAGAATCAAGAGAAAGTGGAGTACCAGAGGTCAACTAGTTTGGGGGGTAATGGCAGGTGTCCCAGCTTGGTTGCCTGGAGACCTAGAGTCTAGTTATTTTTCGGTTCTAAGTAACTGTGGGACATTGGACAGTTCACTTACCTTTTTGGGCCTTAGAGTGAGCTCTGAAGTGAAAGCCTTGACTTAGATTGTCTCTAAACTTTTTCTCATTGTCATAATTTCTCATCATATATTTATATAACACATTATAGTTTGCATAAAACATTTTCATGTGTTTATTGGATTTAATCATCATAATAGATCTATGGGCCTTATTTTTTTATACCCACTTTACAGATAAAATTAAACAAGTTTAGAGACTTGTCCAAAGTCACACAGTCATAGTCAGTTAGAGACTTGAACCCACGTCTGCCTGATTGCAAAGCCAGTGCTCCTTATGCTATGTAACAAGTACTTTTTTTTTTTTTTTTTGCGGTACGCGGGCCTCTCACTTTTGTGGCCTCTCCCGTTGCGGAGCACAGGCTCCAGACGCGCAGGCCCAGCAGCCATGGCTCACAGGCCCAGCCGCTCCGCGCCATGTGGGATCTTCCCGGACCGGGGCACGAACCCGTCATCGGCAGGCGGACTCTCAACCACTGCGCCACCAGGGAAGCCCTATAACAAGTACTTTTTTACACTAATATTCTAGAGCTCTGTGATTTTGATCACAGAATTCATTCATTGATTCACTGAATATTTGTTGAGCACCTGCAATGTACTAGTCACTGTTCTAAGCACAGGGGATACAGTTGTGACCAAGAAAAAGTCCTTGTCCTCAAAAATCTTTCATTCTAGGGGCTTTCCTGGTGGCGCAGTGGTTGAGAGTCCGCCTGCTGATGCAGGGGACACGGGTTCGTGCCCCGGTCCGGGAAGATCCCACATGCCACGGAGCGGCTGGGCCCGTGAGCCATGGCCGCTGAGCCTGCACGTCCGGAGCCTGTGCTCCGCAACGGGAGAGGCCACAACAGTGAGAGGCCCGCGTACCGCAAACAAACAAACAAAAAAACCAAAAAACTTTCATTCTAGTGGGAGAGACTGACAGTAAACAAACAAATAAACTAATAAATAATACAATTTTAGTGTCATAATAAAAAAATAAAGCAAAGTAAGGGAACAGTGTATGTTGGGAGGGATGATCAAGAAAAGCTTCTCTGAAGAGATGGCGTTTGAGCAGAGCCCTGAATGATCTAGAGTAGAAAACGTTGAGAAGATGTGAAGGTAGAGGAAATAGCAAGCAGAAAGGTCCAGAGGTAGGAATTTGCTAGCTGTGTTTGAGGAACCGCAAGAAGGCCATTATTGGTTGGACAGGAGGTTGACAAACAATGCATAGAGCTTTGGAATCATTTAGCCCTGGGGGGTCATTTCTGACTCCTGTCACTTAATTTGCTGTGTGACTGGGCAGAGTACCTGACTTTTCTGAGTTTTAATTTCCTTATATACAAAATGGAGATAAAAGAAAGGCTGTCTTGAGAATTAAAAGACAATATATGTACAACACCTAGAATGTTGCCTGGCACATTACTTTATTAAATATATGTTTACTGCACATCTACTATTATCAGCTGTGTCATTAGACACTCATTCCACTATCATCTGGTAAATTCAGTTCGTTTTTCTCTGTTTTTTCAAGTTATTTTGCTCTGTTTTTTCAAGTTGTTCTAGTCAGCAGATCTTAAAGTTCTATTCTTGTGCCTGGGCTCTGCTAGGCATTCTCCCTGAACTCACCTTTGTATTGAAAAATCAAGGAAGAAAGTGTTGGACTGAAAAGAAAATGATTTAGAAGTTGATGAGTAGGTACAAAAGTAAGGGCTTGGGATTCTGGTAATTGCAGCCTCTGATATATTCATTTATTATGGAAAGAAACTACCTGTGCATTTCTGTCATCTTTCCTCATCACTGAATGCTAGCTCTACTCCGGCACTTCCCAGCCAGGCTTCCTGCTGACCCAAACCTGCTTGCCTTAGGAAAATCAGATAGGAGCCAAGTCCTCCATCCTTATAAGACCATCTGTTTTCAGAGCCACAGCTGCTATCCTTACAATTGCAACCCAACACAACTGGAATGATTTATTCATCTCCAGGTAACATTTGTGCACCAGCCTTCCAGCAAACTATAGTATCAGCTTTACACTTAATGAAGCATCCAGCACAGGTGGGGAGCTGTACCGTAAAGGATGCTTCTGGCTTACGAATGGCTGATGGACAGGTAGAGGTAAGCTGTTAATCCTGAACGTGTGACCAGGGAGAGTAGAGTAAATACTGGGCAATAAGGGAGCATTTCTTGTCCAGTAAAGAGTCTCGATTGTATATACAATATTCCTGGAATTTCAAGATAATATAACTCATCTTTAAGTTAAATGTTGTACCGCTGTTGAGTTAGGTGAGAAAATTAAAATCCAGAAAGAGGAAGAAAGAGACTTCATTTAAGCTGCATACCAGTTTGGCACAGTTAAGTCTAGAACTCAGGTATTCCATTTCCCAGCCCACTGTTTACCTCCACATGTTTCATTGTGCAGTGAAAAACTTTAAAGCAAATATGAGATGGCATTATTATTTTTTGGCTCAGTTTATAACTTTCTGATACTGTGAACAAATCACAACTTTTGTCCCTCAACTAAATGACCGAGTTGCTAATTTTTTTGAACCTCTCTTCTTATATATAAAATGAGGATAATTAACACTTGTTCTGAATTATTTTATGGCTTAAGCAAGGTAAAGTATACAAAAGCTGTTTAGGTTATTTTTATTAATCAGCAGATACTAAACAAATGCTAATTTGTCTTTTTCAGTTCACTTGAGCAGACACTGGTTAAACGTCTACTTTGTGCCAGCTCAGTTTCTAGACTCTTTACTTACATTATCTTTTTCTTTTTTTAAAAAAATAAATTTATTTATTTATTTATGTTTGGCTGCGTGGGGTCTTCTTTGCTGAGCGCAGGCTTTCTCTAGCTGCGGCAAGCGGGGGCTACTCTTCGTTGCAGTGCACGCACGGGCTTCTCATTGCTGTGGCTTCTCTTGTTGCGGAGAACAGGCTGTAGGCGTGTGGGCTTCAGTAGGCGTGCGGGCTTCAGTAGTTGTGGCACGGGGCTCAATAGCTGTGGCTTAAGGGCTCTAGAGTGTAGTTGTGGCGCATGGGCCTAGTTGCTGTGTGGCATGTGGGATCCTCCTGGACCAGGGCTTGAACCCTTGTCCCCTGCCTTGGCAGGCAGATTCTTAACCACTGCTCCACCAGGGAAGTCCCACATTATCTTATTTAACCTTTAGGTTCCTTTCTTTCTCCCCTTATTATATTTAGGATCTAATTGATACAATAGTACTTTTTCCGTAACAAAATACTTCTATAGTGAAATCTCCGTAACCGAGCACAGTTGTTGCAAACAAGTGATTCTTGCTTTAGAAAAATCTATGGTGTTAGTATGAACCTGTGCTGATATCTGTGGACCAGTGCAGGTAGAGCTAGTCTATGAGCCTTAGCTTCTGCCCTTCCTACAAGGTGCTTTGGGGACCCTGTGTTTAGAGGGCAAGTCATAACTATGACAGCACTCTTTGTCACCTCAGAGAAAGTTTCTGCTTCGGAATGCTTGGTTTTAGTGAATTGCTTCCTTTTCCACCTTAGGTTTTAGGCTCTTTGACAAGCCATCTTCTTCTCAAATCCAATTTCCCTTTACCACCAAGGGCTTGTAGACAGTAGTTCAGATGGAGAACAAAAGCTTTCTCCAGTTCCTGGTGGTTCTGTAAGAGTGGGAAGGCCTCAGGGAGAGGTTGCATCTGCTTAATGGAATTCAATTGTGATGTGTGCCTGACTAGGCTGTATTTTACCAGGCACTCTGCTGGGGCTGGCTGAGGAGACGAGATTTAGAAATGGAGATGTGTCAACACAGAGTTTTGGCTATTTCTGTACTTGCCAGTATCAGCTAGGGCTCCAAAGAGCTTGTTGGAATCGATGTTACTGCTGCTGCTTATTTTCTTTTTCCTTTTCCTTTTCCTCTTCTCGTCTTTTCTTCTTTCTTTTCTGTCTTTTTCCTACCTGTGTCTATTGTCCAAGTTTTCCATTTGCACCTGGTTCTTCTGTTTGGTTGTTTTTCTAGGTTGTTGATCTGTTCAGTGAGTGGCTCAGTATAATGCAATTCAACGACTAAGTGGAGATTTAGTAATGACTAATATAAGGTACAGGGAAACCTAGTGTGAGGTGTAGTAGAAAAGCACTGGTAAACCCATAGACATGTGGCTTCAAATCTCAGCTTTGCCTTATACCTGCTCTGTGATCTTGGGTAAATCATTTGTTCTCTTTGAGACATAGTTTCTTCATCTCTAAAAATGGGAATATAAATATCTGCTTTGTTCAAAGTTGTGGTGAGGATTAAATGAGAGATTAAATGAGAGAAATGAGGAAAGAATCAAGCATTAAGTTAGTGCTTGTTAAATATTCCTTTCCATCTTTCCTCCCGTCTCCTTGAGGGAGTGTACATGGGAAAATCAGACATGTATACAAATGAGAGTGTATGAGTGTGTGTGTGTTCTCATGTATCTATGTGTTAGTTTAATATAGCTCTGAGAAATGGCAGAAAATTGCCCTAGTCATTGGGAATTGGGAGGTGAGGGCTTGGGAATTGGGAGATGAGGGCTTGGGGTTGATGCATATCTTCCTTAAACCAGGCTGAGAGACATACTCTGATACAAGGTAACATAACACAATCTTTGTGCCTTTAAAGAAGACCTTAGGGGAGAAAAAGAAAGAACCTGGTGGTGGAGGCCTTGGGATGCTACATTCCTCAGGGGGATCATTAGAGTGTCTCTGGTAGCTACTGGTCTCTTAGAGGTAGAATAATCTGCTTCACAGTAAGCTGAGCGTTTGTAAGCGTGAGAGTTGCCTTTTAGGAACAGTTAGTACATAGCTTGGAAGGTTGTAGCCACCAACCTTCCCTTTCCCACCCCCAAAATCTGTTATATCATCATCAGAATGATCTTTTCCTAGATTCAAATCTAATCATCTTAATTTGCTGTTAAAACTCTTCATTGGCTCCAAGTTGCCTTCAGGTTAGAGTCTAAATTCCTTGTATAACATACAAGGTCTCCCTTGATCTGATTTCTGCTCATCTCCTACTGCTCTTGCCTGTGCTCTAGTGACACTGCATTATTTGCAGCTTCTTAACCTCTCCATCCTCAGGTATGTTGTGGCCCATGATAGTCTTTCTGCTGTGCTGTACTCTTTCCTGTTCCTCTGTTTTACTTGACAATCTCTACGCTTTCTTTAAAACTCTTCTCAACTACTGTGTTTTCTGTGAAGTCTTCCCTGACTTCTGAAGGTGAGGTGCCATGGGATGAGAGACTTCCCTTCTCTAGGTTCATCTAGAATTTTGTACATACAGATGTCTAACTACATGTAGCATCAGTGATTAGTAGGCACAGTGATGTTTCTTAATGCTTTTATGACCCATTGGTTTCTTTATTTTAGTGCCTTCATTGGGACACTCAGTCCATCCTTATGTAGATCTATACACAACAGATATCTTTAGAATTAGAAAAATAAGTGCAGATACAATATAGCTCCTTGCCAGACTTAGCAAACTCTATTTTACTATATGCCTCTTATCCCTGATGCAGTGAATAGCCATCAGTAAAATGAACCATTAAGTTTGGAGGAGCTATTTATTATCAGGTTAATGGCATAAGTCCATCTGATCTGATTTTTTTTTTTTTTTTTTGGCCATGCTGCGCGGCTTGTGGGATCTTAGTTCCCCGACCAGGGATCAAACCCGGGCCCCCTGCAGTAGAAGTGCAGAGTCCTAACCACTGGACCGCCAGGGAATTCCCTGGTCTGATTTTTTTTTTAAATAGACTATTGTATATTTTATTTTATTTTTCTTGATTGCTCCACCTTTTTATTTTTATTTTTTTAACATCTTTATTGGAGTATAATTGCTGTACAATGGTGTGTTAGTTTCTGCTTTATAACAAAGTGAATGAGCTGTACATATACATATATCCCCATATCTCCTCCCTCTTGCATCTCCCTCCCACCCTCCTTATCCCACCTCTCTAGGTGGTCACAAAGCACCGAGCTGATCTCCCTGTGCTATGCGGCTGCTTCCCACTAGCTATCGATTTTACATTTGGTAGTATATATAAGTCCATGCCACTCTCTCACTTCATCCCAGCTTACCCTTCCCCCTCCCTGTGTCCTCAAGTCCATTCTTTATGTCTGCATCTTTGTTCCTGTCCTGCCCCTAGGTTCTTCAGAACCTTTTTTTTTTTTTTAGATTCCATATATATGTGTTAGCATATGGTATTTATTTTTCTCTTTCTGACTTACTTCATTCTGTATGACAGTCTCTAGGTCCATCCACCTCACTACAAATAACTCAATTTCATTTCTTTTTATGGCTGAGTAATATTCCATTGTATATATGTGCCATTTCTTTATCCATTCATCTGTCGATGGACACTTAGGTTGCTTCCATGTCCTGGCTATTGTAAATAGACCTGCAGTGAACACTGTGGTACATGACTCTTTTTGAATTATGGTTTTCTCAGGGTATATGCCTAGTAGTGGGATTGCTGGGTTGTATGGTAGTTCTATTTTTAGTTTTTTAAGGAACCTCCATACTATTCTCCATAGTGGCTGTATCCCACCAACCCACCAACAATGCAAGAGGGTTCCCTTTTCTCCATACCCTCTCCAGCATTTATTGTTTGTAGATTTTTTGATGATGGCCATTCTGACTGGTGTGAGGTGTTACCTCATTGTAGTTTTGATTTGCATTTCTCTAATGATTGATGATGTTGAACATTCTTTCATGTGTTTGTTGGCAATCTGTATATCTTCTTTGGAGAAATGTCTATTTAGGTCTTCTGCCCATTTTTGGATTGGGTTGTTTGTTTTTTTGATATTGAGCTGTATGAGCTGCTTGTAAATTTTGGAGATTAATCCTTTGTCAGTTGCTTCATTTGCAAATATTTTCTCCCATTTGAGGGTTGTCTTTTCATCTTGTTTATGGTTTCCTTTGCTGTGCAAAAGCTTTTAAGTTTCTTTAGGTCCCATTTGTTTATTTTTGTTTCCATTTCTCTAGGAGTTGGGTCAAAAAGGATCTTGCTGTGATTTATGTCATAGAGTGTTCTGCCTATGTTTTCCTCTAAGAGTTTTATAGTGTCTGGCCTTACATTTAGGTCTTTAATCCATTTTGAGTTTATTTTTGTGTATGGTGTTAGGGAGTGTTCTGATTTTGTTCTTTTACATGTATGTCCAGTTTTCCCAGCACGACTTATTGAAGAGGCTGTCTTTTCTCCATTGTATATTATTGCTTCCGTTATCAAAAATAAGGTGACCATATGTGCGTGGGTTTATCTCTGGGCTTTCCGTCCTGTTCCGTTCCTGATCTGATTTTTTAATTATTGGTAAACTTTGGCCAAGATAAGCATAATTGTTATGCTTTCTTTCAAATAACTTTTCACTTGCATCCTCAAATTTCTTCTGATATAAATAGGATCTGAATTCTGCTTTTCATGCTGGAGTTTTCCCCAGATGTCTGGTAATCCTTGATTGTTTGTATTTTAAAATGGGATACTAAAAAGCTGATTGGAAATTTTAAATACTTGGGTGGAGCTTACTGATTATGGACCTCAACTATAATGGTGATCTGCCTGGGCTATTTGTGGGGCAACTGCAATGTCAGTATCTTTAGATCTTTTTACTAGGGCTGGTCAGATTCTCTTGAAGGATCTTCTAGTCTCCTTCCTAGAGGGTATGGCCTGGCTGCCAGTGGTCTGGAAGCTGGGGGGTGGGGGGCGCTGCAGGGGAAGGCTGTAGGAAGGCCCTCAATGTTCAGTTCGCTTAACACTATTATTTTCAGTATAGTAACCCTGCCTTCAACTGTGGTGCTCCCACATTATGAGTTTATTAGATATGTTTTTTTTTTTTTTTTTTTTTTTTGCGGTACGTGGCCTCTCACTGTTGTGGCCTCTCCCGTTGCGGAGCACAGGCTCCGGACGCGCAGGCTCAGCGGCCGTGGCTCACAGGCCCAGCTGCTCTGCGGCATGTGGGATCTTCCCGGACCGGGGCACGAACCTGTGTCCCCTGCATCGGCAGACAGACTCTCAACCACTGCGCCACCAGGGAAGCCCTATTAGATATGTTTTTAAAGGAAGAGTGAGGCCCCAGGGACTCTACTGGTAGTCAAGTGTGAAGAATTAGAGGCAGTTATTTTGGTTTTGAAGATGCTTTTTTTTTGCTTACTTCCTAGTTCTCTGTGTGTTCCAGAAAGACAAGGTTAATTCCTAAGATGAGAATTCAGTGCAATAAGGAATAGTCCTCATTTGATCCTTATGGTAGCCCAGTGGGACAGGTAATATTTTTCCTATTTCCCCCCCAGGGAAATTGAAGCTCACTGAGATTAAATGACTTGTCCAAGGTCACTTGGCAAAATAAAGAGTGGCAGAGCTGGGACTCATTCTCTTCCTTTGACTCCAAATCCTACTCTCTGATTGCAGTGCATGATACTTCCTCCCTCAATATGAATGGGCTGCCAAAAGAGAAAATATGCCGGCCACATGGGTATTAGCAGTAGTTTGAACTGTTAGTAAACAGCCAAGTCCTCTTCCCTGGGAAGATTTCAGCTGATTAGAGTTCTCAGTCTATTTTTCCAATTTATGTAAAGGAGGAGGATAAAGAACTGTTGTGTTCGGACTTGCAACAAACTTTAATTCCTTTAGTGGAAGCACTAAAGATACACAGTTGCATTGCCAGTTTGGCACAAGGAAATACTTAAGCTCTCAAGTAGAAAGAACTGAGTTTCTAGTACAGCTTAAATGTTCTGGACTCCAGGAGGGATTCATCATGAATCCGGGAACGTTAAGGCTCTAAGATACATTCATTCTTGGGCTTGAAGGTTGAGTTTGTCTACACAATTCAGTAGAATAATTCTGTATACCTTTTTGAGCTCCTGCTTACTAGGAACAATAATAGACACTGGGAAATATCTTGCTTAGGAATCTCATGGTCCAGTTGGGAAGGGACACACAAACAAATAATTACATTATTTGTAAGAAATTAAGTGTAAGAAAGTACTATAATTGAGAGATATACAACAAGTGCTGAACAGGGGATGATTCATTCTGCCCAGATCAAGGGTACAGGGAATGACTGGAGAAAACTTTACAGTGAAGATGATGATTGATTTGTGCTTTACAAGAAGGGTCAGATCTTTAGATAGATAGGAAATGAAGGGCATTGTAGGCAGAGGGAACAGTATGTGCAAAATCCCAGAAAGAAGAAAGAGCTTGTTGTTTTGAGGGAAGCAGTGGGCAGCTTGATTCAGCTAGAACTAGAGAGTAAGGTAAACCAGGCCTCTTCTCTGGTCTAGGGCTCCAGGGTCCCTTCCTATCATGCTGTGCCAGCATCTGCTCACCATAGGCATATCCTTCCTAATATGCAAGTGTTCTCTGAAGCAGCCTGCATCTCCTCTCTATTCTTGCTTGCCTTTCTTCAGAGCTTATTTAGTATAATTACCTCTCTTCTCCAAACCTTTGTTGCCCTTTGAAAGCCAATGCAATTCCCTCCTAAGTTAATAACGACAAGTGTTCATCCATAATTTGTTTCTGTGTCGCTTCCTATTCTAGAAGGATTTTCCATTAGTGATATTTCTGATTATGCCCAGGGTGGAGGTTTATTGTTTGGTTACTTGCATTTCTTGAGCTTTTGTTATAGATTTATTTTCAAGTTAACCTTCTATTCAGCTCAGGAATCCTTCAGCTAAGAGAGTAAAGTGTGGTAAAATGAGACCACCTAGGAAGCATCTCTTACTAGCCTCGAAGAGCTCGTAATTTCTTTTTATCTTGGTGTTTGTCACCCCTCCCTAGAACTTTCTCTTTTTTTAGTGTCTGTCTTCTCGTCTAGATAGTGGACCATCTGAGAGCAGGGATTTATTATAGTTCATCTCTTGTGTTTTCAACAGCCAACATAGAGCCTGGACACAGAAGAAGTGTTTGATACATGTTTATTATTTATTGAGAGGATATAAGAGTTCTAGTTTCAGTTCTACAAGTGTGTGACCTTGAGCAGATTACTTTCAATATTTGAAACTGCAGTTTTCTTATCTGTAAAATACGGAGGCTGGACTCTGTGGGCAGTATCATAGCATTTATCCTACTTATAGCAGTCAGGGTCCGGTTGAAGTGATAGAAGTCACACCATTAATTTGAAACAGGTAAAATTTAATATAAAGAATTGTTAACTAGGTAAAAAGTAGTTAACTACTAAGAGAGATAAAAAGAGAACTCTGAGGTATAATAGAGGTGGTGACTGCAGAAAATGACTACCATCCCTAAGGCTGAGGGAAAAGCAAACAAGGAAGGAACTTACAAGCTTAAGAAAAGAGAGCTCCACAAGGCCAAGATTCTGAGGAGAGTGCATGGAATACACTCATAGGAATGTGCTGCTTATTGCTGTGGTGAAGAAACTGCCTAGAGGGCGCTCGCCTCAACCTGGAGAGCCCCTGTCTTCAAATTTACCATGTCCCCCTGTATGCTGATCTGCTTGCTGCCTTACAGAAAAACCAAACACTGGAAAAAGTCCTTTCTTTCTCCCTTAGCCTTGTAGTCTCCTTCCAGTACCTTCTATTGGCATAACCTGATGTGAACCAGCTGGGGAAGGATAAATGTAGTCTGCAGAATCCAGTCAGAGTAGGGCAATGAAGAATTGGTTTGGAGCTGTAAGGCAAAAATTAACAATTTCTATATTGTAATAATCTGTTTCGATATTTGTCTTCCTCATTGCATCATGAGCTCGGTAGTGGCTGGAGCGTTGTCATATTTGTCTCTGCATTGACTCAGAATGGGCCTGGCACCTCAGAGTTGCTCAGTAAATACTGTTTGAATGAAGGAAAGTCTCTGTAAGATAGGGAAAATTAGGTGTTTCTCTAGGTTGGCTTAAGTCTTATTATCTTGAAAGGGATTGGGGCTAGGCATCCTCCTCAGCAGTTAAAACCTTATTGAATGCTATTGTCTTGGGCCTATCGTGTGCATAGTTGCATTAGATGCTAGAGTAAGGACAGGGAAAACATCCTGCAGTTAATATTCGTATATTCTATGAAATTAAACATATTCCCTTTTCTAAAGGGTAACAATCTGAAATCTAAGTTAGGTACTTTGTAACCAAGGGTATTCCTCAGAAGGGCAAGGAGACTAAGAGAGTCATGTGCAATTTAGTCCATTTCATCCCTACAGCCCATTGTATTATGCCCATTTTACAGATACAGGGCTTTCCCTGGTGGTCTGGTGGTTAAGACTCTGCGCTTCCACTGCAGGGGGTGCAGGTTCGATCCCTAGTCTGGGAACTAAGATCCCATGTGCCGTGAGGCCAAAAAAAAAAAAAAAAAATCCTCATAAACAGAGAGAGAAACTGATGCTGGGCTTCCCTGGTGGCGCAGTGGTTAAGAATCTGCCTGCCAATGCAAGGGACATGGGTTCAAGCCCTGACCCAGGAAGATCCCTCATGCCGTGGAGCAACTAAGCCCATGCATCACAACTACTGAGCCTTAGTTCTAGAGCTCGCAAGCCACAACTCCTGAGCTCACATGCCACAACTACTGAAGCCTGCATGCCTTGAGCCCATGCTCCGCAACAAGAGAAGCCACGACAATGAGAAGCCCACGCACCACTATGAAGAGTAGCCCCCGCTCACCACAACTAGAGAAAGCCTGCACACAGCAACGAAGACCCAACACAGCCAAAAATAAATAAAATAATTAATTAAAAAAAAAAAAAGAAACTGATGCTGAGGGATTTGACCAAAGTTATACAGCTAGTAAGTGGCAAAGCTAGTCCAGGCTTGACTGTTTTAAAATTTGAACAGGGTGGTATTCTCTCTCTTTTCCCCAGCTTATGAGGGCAAGCAGAGTTTTTCTTAGCTGATGGCAATAGAAACTTGTGGAACTGATTTCTGTTTCTGGCTGTTTGGGGCTGAGCAAGTAACAACAGAACGAAATAGCAGCACTTGCAAGGCTGCAATCATAGTGTTTGCTAGTAATTGGCGTTTTGAATAAGCCAGTTTGAGCCTGTGCTTCAGACACCTGATTTGTGAAGCAGTTGCTATCTGGCAACAGGGTATTCTTCTTCTTCCTCTTTTTTTTTTTTTTTTTAAATCCCACACTAGCAGCTCACAAAAGAGTTCTGATGCATTCCTTGCAACATTAAGTTTCTTTTCTCTTGCGCTTCCAGGTTTCTTCCCTTTTCTGGGCCTGAAACTAGATAGACTGCTTAATTATTATTAGGAAGCAAAATTTATGAGGCTGGTAGTGTTTCTTGCTTCTGGGCCAGCACACACAAAGCCTTTAAGTAAGTTATTTAGGGTTGAGTGTCAGTTGTTCCTTTCTCAGGTCATCAGCCAGGCAGAGTTGGGGACCCTGATGCCTGTCTCATTGCTTAAAGGGTCAGAATATTGCAGATGGCCTGGGAGAGATACTCTTACAGGAAAAGCTTTCCATTGAAAGCACTGGAAGAGGCTGGTGATGTCAGGATTTGCTAATCAAATTATTCATCTGGTTATTTTGTGATTATCCATTGGGATGCCCACTGCGATTGGCTAATGTGGGAGTATGATTTCATCATGACAGTGAAAAGCCCTTGGACCAATGTCATCTATCCTTGGTTTCTTTTGTACTACCATTGACTAGGGAATCTTAGGATAGTCACCTTCCCCTTTGACTTTCCTGGGAGTAAATGCTGCTGCTTTACTGCTTTTCAGAAATGATAACATTTATATTTTGGAGGGAGCTGAAGAAGGAGTCTATACATGTCATTTATTTTTAACTGCATACTCATTGGAGTTGAAGTCTTACTTTCATTTTGTGGTTTAGTATCAAACAAGAAAGGGGATGTAGTAGAACTAGTATGGGCTTTAATAGCAGAACCACCTGGCAAAACCCTATTTTGCTACTTAATAACTTAATAGTTATTTATACTGTCTGAGCCTCAGTTTCCTTATCATTAAAATGAGAATAGTAATTCATAATAACAACAATAATAGGGATCCACAATTTTGGGTAAGTGAATTTCTGTGAACCTCAATTTATTTATCTGTAAAATGGAGGCAGTAATTCCTCAGTAATAGGTTTGGTTTGAGAAAGAAACTGGCTAACCTAAACGGAAGTGTCTAGTGGAGTGACTGGCACATAGTATTTGTGAAAGCTAAGTGCTAAATAAATGGCTATGACTGTTCTTAGGAGATCTGAAGGAAAAGATTCCTGAGGGTAGCATAGTTCCTGTGGGATGGGTCAGGGCTTAATAAATATTCGTTGATTAATTCTTTCAGTAGGGAGCTCTTGTCATTTCCTTTAAGGACAGTTTTACTTGATCTGTTGGTGTTCTTTCTCCTACCATCATTTCTCCAGACAGAGCTATGGAGTTGTTTCCCCTGAGAGTTTCCTTCCTAAGCTATAGTTTTGATTTTGTTGTTCCAAGTTGCTCTCTATAGAGAAAGTGGGGTGCGAAGTCTGAGTTGTGGTTCAAAACCTAGTAGGTGTATTTCTGGGTCAGTGTTTTGTATATAAGATCAAGGCGGGTTTGTCAGAGGTCTTTAAGGAGATGTGATCATGATGTTATTTTGCTATTTCTTTGGTATATACCAAGAAGGAGGGCTGGGCAGTAAAAAAATGTTTTATGGACCAGTAAACTAGATATCTCCGTAAAGCTGGCCCGTGATCTACTTAACCTCTTCAGGCAAGAGACTCTGGCGAGTGTAAATTCCAACTGTTTTAGTACAGGGTTTCATTTCTCTTTTTGTCACAGAATTATAGAATCCTTAGAGATCTTCAGAAGCTGAAACACAGAGATTAGAGGGCTTAAGTCATGTGGTAAAAACAGAACCTATATTTCTTCCTTTTAACTCTCTTCCTGTAGTTTTTTGGAAAATTAGCGGTTTATTTCATAGAATGTCTAGCCAACAATAAGCAGTTTATTTTTGAGAATACTCTGATTTTCCTTCTTACGAATGCTACAGGATTGTATTGAGCTGTGAAGTTTACAGGGTTCTTTCATGGCCAGTGTTGCCCTTCTCTTCACACCTTTGGGCCATAAGCAAGTCAAATACTCTTAATGATTTGAGTTTTTCTTCTTTATTTTTTTAAAAAAACTGATGAGAAAATTGAGGCCCAGAGAGGGGAGATGACTTGTTCAGAGTCACATAGTGAGTGAATGGTAGGGTTAGTATTAACAAGAAGGCCATTTTATTTTTAGGTTTTTGATTATCCCTGGGAATATTGTCATACCTTGTCATCACTGGATATTATTACTCTCTAAAATTTTTGCATGTCTGTTGAGAGAAAAATACCTTATTGTTTTAATTTTCATCTCCCTAGTGAAGTTAAATATTTTCTCATGTTTATTGGCCATTTGTAGTTGTTCTGTGAATTTTATGTAATTTATTGCACATTTTCTGCTGGTTTCTTTTCTTTTTTTTTTTTTTACATCTTTATTGGAGTATAACTGCTTTACAGTGGTATGTTAGTTTCTGCTTTTTAACAAAGTGAATCAGTTCTACATATACATATGTTCCCATATCTCTTCCCTCTTGCGTCTCCCTCCCTCCCACCCTCCCTATCCCACCCCTCTAGGTGGTCACAAAGCACCGAGCTGATCTCCCTGTGCTATGTGGCTGCTTCCCACTAGCCAACTATTTTACATTTGGTAGTGTATATATGTCCATGCCACTCTCTCACTTTGTCCCAGCTTACCCTTCCCCCTCCCCATATCCTCAAGTCCATTCTCTAGTAGGTCGGCGTCTTTATTCCCATCTTGCCCCTAGGTTCTTCATGACCTTTTTTTTTTTTTTTTTAGATTCCATATATATGTGTTAGCATATGGTATTTGTTTTTCTCTTTCTGACTTACTTCACTCTGTGTGACAGACTTTAGGTCCATCCACCTCACTACAAATAACTCAATTTCGTTTCTTTTTATGGCTGAGTAATATTCCATTGTATATATGTGCCACTTCTTTATCCATTCATCTGTTGATGGACACTTAGGTTGCTTCCATGTCCTGGCTATTGTAAATAGAGCTACAATGAACACTGTGGTACATGACTCTTTCTGAATTACGGTTTTCTCAGGGTATATGCCCAGTAGTGGGATTGCTGGGTCGTATGGTAGTTCTATCTTTAGCTTTTTAAGGAACCTCCATACTGTTCTCCATAGTGGCTGTATCAACTTATATTCCCACCAACAATGAAAGAGGGTTCCCTTTTCTCCAGACCCTCTCCAGCATTTATTGTTTGTAGAGTTTTTTGGGGTTTTTTTTGCGGTACGTGGGCCTCTCACTGTTGTGGCCTCTCCTGTTGTGGAGCACAGGCTCCGGACACGCAGGCTCAGTGGCCATGGCTCACGGGCCTAGCTGCTCTGCGGCATGTGGGATCTTCCCGGACTGGGGCACGAACCCGTGTCCCCTGCGTTGGCAGGCGGACTCTCAACCACTGTGCCACTGGGGAAGCTCTGTTTGTAGAGTTTTTGATGAAGGCCATTCTGACTGGTGTGAGATGATATCTCATTATAGTTTTTGTGGTTTTTTGCGGTACGCGGGCCTCTCACTGTTGTGGCCTCTCCTGTTGCGGAGCACAGGTTCCGGACGCGCAGATTCAGCGGCCATGGCTCACGGGCACAGCCGCTCCGCGGCATGTGGGATCTTCCTGGACCGGGTCACGAACCCATGTCCCCTGCATCGGCAGGCGGACTCTCTACCACTGTGCCACCAGGGAAGCCCCTCATTGTAGTTTTGATTTACATTTCTCTAATGATTAATGATGTTGAGCATTCTTTCATGTGTTTGTTGGCAGTCGGTATATCTTCTTTGGAGAAATGTCTATTTAGGTCTTCTGCCCATTTTTGGATTGCATTGTTTGTTTTTTTTATATTGAGCTGCATGAGCTGCTTGTAAATTTTGGAGATTAATCCTTTGTCAGTTGCTTCATTTGCAAATATTTTCTCCCATTCTGAGGGTAGTCTTTTCGTCTTGTTTATGGTTACCTTTGCTGTGCAAAAGCTTTTAAGTTTCATTAGGTCCCATTTGTTTATTTTTTTTTCCATTTCTCTAGGAGTTGGGTCAAAAAGGATCTTGCTGTGATTTATGTCATAGAGTGTTCTGCCTATGTTTTCCTCTAAGAGTTTGATAGTGTCTGGCTTTATATTTAGGTCTTTAATCCATTTGGAGTTTATTTTTGTGTATGGTGTTAGGGAGTGTTCTAATTTCATTCTTTTACATGTAGCTGTCCAGTTTTCCCATCACGACTTGTTGAAGAGTCTGTCTTTTCTCCAATATATATTCTTGCCTCCTTTATCAAAGGTAAGGTGACCATATGTGCGTGGGTTTATCTCTGGGCTTTCTATCCTGTTCCATTGTTCTGTACTTCTGTTTTTGTGCCAGTACGATACTGTCTTGATTACTGTAGCTTTGTAGTATAGTCTGAAGTCAGGGAGCCTGATTCCTCCAGCTCCGTTTTTCTTTCTCAAGATTGCTTTGGCTATTTGGGGTCTTTTGTGCTTCCATACAAATTGTGAAATTTTTTGTTCTAGTTCTGTGAAAAATGCCAGTGGTAGTTTGATAGGGATTGCATTGAATCTGTAGATTGCTTTGGGTAGTAGAGTCATTTTCACAATGTTGATTCTTCCAATCCAAGACCCTGGTATATCTCTTCATCTGTTTGTATCATATTTAACTTCTTTCATCAGTGTCTTATAATCTTCTGTATACAGGTCTTTTGTCTCCTTAGGTAGGTTTATTCCTAGGTATTTTATTCTTTTTGTTGCAATGGTAAATGGGAGTGTTTTCTTTCTAATTAATTTTATTTATTTTTGGCTGCGTTGGGTCTTTGTTGCTGCATGTGGGCTTTCTCTAGTTGTGGTGAGCGGGGGCCACTCTTCTTTGTGGTGTGCGGACTTTCATTGTGGTGGCTTCTCTTGTTGCGGAGCATGGGCTTTAGGCGCACAGGATTCAGTAGTTGTGGCACATGGGCTTAGTTGCTCCGCGGTATGTGGGATCTTCCCAGACCAGTGCTTGAACCCTTGTCCCTTGCATTGGCAGGCGGATTCTTAACCACTGCGTGACAAGGGAAGTCCTGGGAGTGTTTTCTTAATTTCACTTTCAGATTTTTCATCATTAGTGTATAGGAATGCAAGAGATTTCTGTGCATTAATTTTGTATTCTGCTACTTTACCAAATGCATTGATTAGCTCTAGTAGTTTTGTGGTAGCATCTTTAGGATTTTCTATGTATACTATCATGTCATCTGCAAACAGTGACAGCTTTACTTCTTCTTTTCCAATTTGGATTCCTTTTTATTTCTTTTTCATCTCTGATTGCAATGGCTAAACCTTCCAAAACTATGTTGAATAATAGTGGTGAGAGTGGGCAACCTTGTCTTGTTCCTGATCGTAGTAGAAATGGTTTCAGTTTTTCACCATTGAGGACGATGTTGGCTGTGGGTTTGTCATGTATGGCCTTTATTATGTTGAGGTAAGTTCCCTCTATGCCTACTTTCTGGAGGGTTTTTATCATAAATGGGTGTTGAATTTTGTCGAAAGCCTTCTCTGCATCTATCGAGATGATCATATGGTTTTTCTCCTTCAGTTTGTTAATATGGTGTATCACATTGATTGATTTGCATATACTGAAGAATCCTTGCATTCCTGGGATAAACCCCACTAGATCATGGTGTATGATCCTTTTAATTTGCTGTTGGATTCTGTTTACTAGTATGTTGTTGAGGACTTTTGCATCTGTGTTCATCAGTGATATTGGCCTGTAGTTTTCTTTTTTGGTGACATCTTTGTCTGGTTTTGGTATCAGGGTGATGGTGGCCTTGTAGAATGAGTTTGGGAGTGTTCCTCCATCTGCTATATTTTGGAAGAGTTTGAGAAGGATAGGTGTTAGCTCTTCTCTAATGTTTTTTTGTTTTTTTTGGTTTTTTTGCGGTTCATGGGCATCTCACTGTTGTGGCCTCTCCCGTTGCGGAGCACAGGCTCCGGATGTGCAGGCTCAGCGGCCATGGCTCACGGGCCCAGCCACTCCACGGCATGTGGGATCTTCCTGGACCGGGGCACGAACCTGCATCCCCTGCATCAGCAGGTGGACTCCCAACCACTGCGCCACCAGGGAAGCCCTTCTCTAACTGTTTGATGGAATTCGCCTGTGAAGCCATTTGGTCCTGGGCTGTTGTTTGTTGGAAGATTTTTAATCACAGTTTCAATTTCAGTGCTTGTGATTGGTCTGTTCATATTTTCTGTTTCTTCCTGGTTCAGTTTCAGACAGTTGTGCATTTCTAAGAATTTGTCCATTTCTTCCAGGTTGTCTATTTTATTGGCATATAGTTGCTTGTAGTAATTTCTCATGATCCTTTGCATTTCTGCAGTGTCAGTTGTTACTTCTCCTTTTTCATTTCTAATTCTATTGATTTGAGTCTTCTCCCTTTTTTTCTTGATGAGTCTGGCTAATGGTTTATCATTTTTGTTTATCTTCTCAAAGAACCAGTTTTGGTTTTATTGATCTTTGCTATTGTTTCCTTCATTTCTTTTTCATTTATTTCTGATCTGATCTTTATGATTTCTTTCCTTCTGCTAACTTTGGGGGATTTTTGTTCTTCTTTCTCTAATTACTTTAGATGTAAGGTTAGGTTGCTTATTTGAGATGTTTTTTGTTTCTTAAGGTAGGATTGTATTGCTATAAACTTCCCTCTTAGAACTGCTTTTGCTGCATCCCATAGGTTTTGGGTTGTTGTGTTTTCATTGTCATTTGTTTCTAGCTATTTTTTTATTTCCTCTTTGATTTCTTCAGTGATCTCTTGGTTATTAAATTGTGTATTGTTTAGCCTCCATGTATTTGTATTTTTTACAGTTTTTCCTGTAATTGATATCTAGTCTTATAGCATTGAGGTCAGAAAAGATACTTCATACGATTTTAATTTTCTTAAATTTACCAAGGCTTGATTTGTGACCCAAGATATGATCTATCCTGGAGAATGTTCCATGAGCACTTGAGAAGAAGTGTATTCTGTTGTCTTTGGATGGAATGTTCTGTAAATATCAATTAAGTCCATCTGTTCTAATGTGTCATTTAAAACTTGTGTTTCCTTAATTATTTTCATTTTGGATGATCTGTCCATTTATGAAAGTGGGGTGTTAAAGTCCCCAACTATGATTGTGTTACTCTCGATTACCCCTTTTATGGCTGTTAGTATTTGCCTTATATATTGAGGTGCTCCTATGTTGGGTGCATAAATATTTACAATTGTTATATCTTCTTTTTGGATTGATCCCTTGATCATTATGTAGTGTCCTTCTTTGTCTCTTGTAATAGTGTTTATTTTAAAGTCTATTTTGTCTGATATGAGAATTTCTAGTCCAGCTTTCTTTTGATTTCCATTTGCATGGGATATCTTTTTCCATCCCCTAACTTTCAGTCTGTATGTGTCCCTATGTCTGAAGTGGGTCTCTTGTAGACAGCATATATATGGGTTTTGTTTTTGTATCCATTCAGCCAGTCTGTGTCTTTTGGTTAGAGCATTTAATCCATTTACATTTAAGGTAATTATTGATATGTATGTTCCTTTTACCATTTTCTTAATTGTTTTGGGTTTGTTATTGTAGGTCTTTTCCTTCTCTTGTGTTTCTTTCCTAGAGAAGTTCCTTTAGCATTTGTTGTAAAGCTGGTTTCGTGGTGCTGAAGTCTTAGCTTTTGCTTGTCTGTAAAAAGGACTTTAAATATGTCCTGCCAGTCCCTTCTGGCTTGCAGAGTTTCTGCTGAAAGATCAGCTGTTAACCTTGTGGGGATTCCCTTGTGTGTAATTTGTTGTTTTTCCCTTGCTGCTTTTAATATGTTTTCTTTGTATTTAATTTTTGACAGTTTGATTAATATGTGTCTTGGCGTGTTTCTCCTTGGATTTATCCTGTATGGGACTCTCTGTGCTTCCTGGACTTGATTTACTATTTCCTTTCCCATATTAGGGAAGTTTTCAACTATAATCTCTTCAAATATTTTCTCAGTCCCTTTCTTTTTCTCTTCTCTGGGACCCCTATAATTCGAATGTTGGTGCATTTAATGTTGTCCCATAGGTCTCTGAGACTGTCCTCAATTCTTTTCAATCTTTTTTCTTTCTTCTGCTCTGCAGTAGTTATTTCCACGATTTTATCTTCCAGGTCTCTTATCTGTTCTTCTGCCTCAGTTTTTCTGCTATTGATCCCTTCTAGAGAATTTTTAATTTCATTTATTGTGTTGTTCTTCACTGTTTGTTTGCTCTTTAGTTCTTCTAGGTTCTTGTTAAACGTTTCTTGTGTTTTCTGCGTTTTATTTCCAAGATTTTGGGTCATCTTTACTATCATTATTCTGAATTCTTTTTCAGGTAGACTGCCTATTTCCCCTTCATTTGTTAGGTCTGGTGGGTTTTTACCTTGCTCCTTCATCTGCTGTGTGTTTCTCTGTCTTCTCATTTTGCTTAACTTACTGTGTTTGAGGTCTCCTTTTCACAGGCTGCAGGTTCATAGTTCCCATTGTTTTTGGTGTCTGCCCCCAGTGGCTAAGGTTGGTTCAGTGGATTGTGTAGGCTTCCTGGTGGAGGGGACTAGTGCCTGTGTTCTGGTGGATGAGGCTGGATCTTGTCCTTTTGGTGGGCAGGTCCATGTCTGGTGGTGTGTTTTGGGGTGTCTGTGGCCTTATTTTGATTTTAGGCAGCCTCTCTGCTAATGGGTGGGGTTGTGTTCTTGTCTTGCTAGTTGTTTGGCATAGGGTGTCCAGCCCTGTAGCTTTCTGGTCATTGAGTGGAGCTGGGTCTTGGCGTTGAGATGGAGATCTCTGGGAGATTTTCGCCATTTGATATTACATGGAGCTGGGAGGTCTCTTGTGGACCAGTGTCCTGAACTTGGCTCTCCCACCTTAGAGGCACAGCCCTAACCAGCTGGCTGGAGCACCAAGAGCCTGTCATTCACATGGGTCAGAATAAAAGGGAGAAAAGAAAGAAAGAAAGAAAGAAAGA
The DNA here is from genome assembly GCF_963455315.2 of Globicephala melas. Lineage (NCBI taxonomy): Eukaryota > Metazoa > Chordata > Mammalia > Artiodactyla > Delphinidae > Globicephala > Globicephala melas. The sequence continues at coordinate 50,884,493 of NC_083321.1, read as the reverse complement.
GAGAGAGAGAGAAAGAGAGAAAGAAAGAAAAGAAAGAAGATAAAATAGTTATTAGAATAAGAAGTAAAAAATAATTTAAAAAAATTTTTTTAAGTAATTAAAAAAAGAAAGAAGAGAGCAACCAAACCAGAAGACAAATCCACCAATGATAATGAGCACTAAAAACTATCCAAAAAAAAAAAAACCAAACAAAAAAAACGGACAGACAAAACCCTAGGACAAATTGTAAAAGCAAAGCTATACACACAAAATCACACACAGAAGCATACAAATACACACTCACAAAAAGAGAAAAAGGAAAAAATATATATCGTTGCTCCCAAAGTCCACCTCCTCAATTTGGGATGATTCGTTGTCTATTCAGGTATTCCACAGGTGCAGGGTACTTCAAGTTGATTGTGGAGATTTAATCTGCTGCTCCTGAGGCTGCTGGGAGAGATTTCCCTTTCTCTTCTTTGTTCGAATAGCTCCTGGAGTTCAGCTTTGGATTTGGCCCCGCCTCTGCCTGTAGGTCATCTGAGGACATCTGTCCTTTGCTCAGACAGGACATGGTTAAAGGAGCAGCTGCTTCGGGGGCTCTGGCTCACTCAGGCTGGGGGGAGGGAGGGGTACGGAGTGCAGGGCGAGCCTGTGGCGGCAGAGCCTAGCGTGACATTGCAATAGCCTGAGGTGCGCCGTGTGTTCTCCCGGGGATGTTGTCCCTGGATCACGGGGCCCTGGCAGTGGCGGGATGCACAGTTCCCAGGAGGGGAGGTGTGGATAGTGACCTGTGCTTGCACGCAGGCTTCTTGGTGGCTGCAGCAGCAGCAGCCTTAGTGTCTCATGCCCGTCTCTGGGGTCCGCGCTGATAGCCGCGGCTCGCGCCCGTCTCAGGAGCTCCTTTAAGCAGTGCTCTTAATCCCCTCTCCTCGCGCACCAGGAAAGAAAGAGGCAAGAAAAAGTCTCTTGCCTCTTCGGTAGCTCCAGACTTTTTCCCGGACTTCCTCCCGGCTAGCTGTGGTGCACTAGCCCCCTTCAGGCTGCGTTCATGCAGCCAACCCCAGTCCTCTCCCTGGGATCCGACCGAAGCCCGAGCCTCAGCTCCCAGCCCCCACCTGTCCCGGCGTGTGAGCAGACAAGCCTCTCGGGCTGGTGAGTGCTGGTCAGCACCGATCCTCTGTGCGGGAATCTCTCTGCCCGAGAAGGGCCTTTCTAGAGTGTGGAGACATTTCCTCCTTCACAGCTCCCTCCCACTGATGCAGGTCCTGTCCCTGTTCTTTTGTCTCTGTTTTTTCTTTTGCCCTACCCAGGTACATGGGGAGTTTCTTGCCTTTTGGGAGGTCTGAGGTCTTCTGCCAGCGTTCAGTAGGTGTTCTGTAGGAGTTGTTTAACATGTAGATGTATTTCTCATGTATTTGTGGGGAGGAAGGTGTTCTCCACGTCTTACTCTTCCACCATCTTGAAGCTCCCTCTCTGCTAGGTTCTTTGCCTCATCAATTTTGCAGGGTTGGGGGGCTTTTTGTATATTAAGGGTATTCACCTTTTGATATATATGCTGTAAATATTTTTCATGTTTTATTTATGAAACTTGGTGCTTCCCTAGAGCACCCAAAGAGAAGAATTCTTTATCTTGGAATAGCTATTAAAAAAAAAATAGCATACCAAAATAAAAACAAACAAATAAAAAAGATAAAAAAAAGAAAAACATAGAATACTACTGCTACCACTAACACTATTATTGAACTTTTACTTTATAAGTTTCCCAAAAACTTTCATATTCTGTATTTTGTCCTTTCAATAACTTCATGAGGGGGCTTATGATTAAAATAAATTGGATTGAACATGTATGTCTTACTTTATCTCCTTTTACAAACTCCGTTGAAATGGCATAAAACTAGTATTAACTCACAAAGACTAAGAGAATAGACAAGATGGGAAAGGCACAGATGGTGAATGATTTAGTGGATCAGGGAAAGCAGAAAGCTAAAGCTACAGAGGGGATGTGAATCTGTATAAAGGCATTTTGTCATACAAAACTCTAGAAAGCCCTAGGTATTGGAGGTTCTTCGCATCTTGAATATTAGGATGAGAGGTGGAGCTGAAAACAGGAGTTTCAGAGGTATATAAGGAACAATTAAACCGTCACATCTTTTCTCTATTTCAGCAGAACATTGGAGGTTTATCCTCTAGAGAAATAAAATCAGAGAGGCCCTGGCTTTGGGAATACCAAATTTAGCTGAGAGTAAAAGAGAGGTGCCATTCTAAAAACAGGGATTAAGTGAAGGGCTCCATCTAGTTCTTATCTCCCAGAAATAGGTAGTCAGGTTTATTTTCCTCAGGTGGGAGATTAGAGGATTCCTTGCTGAGAAACTGACTCACAGACATCTGGGAACCTCCCCAGTAAAAAACCGGCTTGACATTTTCTCTTGTTACATTGAAGCCTAGAAGTTAACATGCCCTGCTGCTCATACAATGTTTCTCTGTGTGCCTTACTCTTAAATATGAAAGAAAAGGCAAAGATCACCTGATGTTTGAGAGAAACCTCTAACATGAATAACAAATGAAAACAGATATAAAGACCCGCATCCCTCCAAAAGAGAGCATTGGGTAGAGATAGAGCACAAGAGACAATGTAGGAGCAAAAGAAAATTTGAAGAAAACTCAGATCAGAGAAGATAATGCCTCAGTGAAACAAGAATAGGGTTCTGTTAAAAAAAAGGAATAGTCAGAGAACAAAAAAGAAGTTTTGGACACTTAAAAAATATATCAGAGTAAAGAATTTAAAACAAAGAAGTAGAAAATAAATAAGAGGATCAGTTTTAAGATTTATTTAAATATAAAAGTTATTTAAATTTAAGAGAATTGATATAATTATTTTTGATGATTTTATTCCCTCCAATTCCTGTAGTTTTTCTCCTTTAGATCTTTGGATCTCCTAATAGTCAGATGTTGGGTCATAGAGTGACAGAAATCATCAAAGAAATAATATAGCAATTTCCCAGAACTTAAGTACACATATGTTTATATTGAAAAAAACCCATCAAGCACTCAGTACAATGAATTTTTAAAAAGAAACACATCATTATGAAATTTCAGAACACTGAGTAGAGTGAGAATATCATAAAAGCTGCCAGAGAGAATTAACAAGTCGCATACAAAGGTATTGGACTTCTCAAAAGCCATATTGGAAGCTAGAAGAAAGTGGAGGAATTGCCTTACATTCTGAGAAGAAATCATTTCCAACCTGGCATTCTATACCCAGTCAAAACTAACAATCAAATATGAAAGTAGGGGGAAAAAAGACATTTTCAGACATCTCAAAAAGATTTATTTCCCATGTATGCTATCTCAGGCAACTTGGTAGTTTGATATACCATAATGAGATAGGAAAGAAATAGGAAGGCATGGACCCAGGAATCAAGGGAATCTAACATAGAAAAGTGAGTATAAGTCCCAGAATGATGATTAAGGGGTATTCCAGGACCACAGCTATGCAGGAGACCTACGGACTAGAGAGAGTTATCAGATTTGAACGAGAGGTTGGAGATTCCAAGAGAGATGCTTTAAAGCAGCGGTCCCCAACCTTTTTGGCACCAGGGACTAGTTTCCTGGAAGACAGTTTTTCCACACATGGGGTGGGGGTGGGGGGAGAGGATGGTTCAGGCGGTAATGCAAGCAATGGGGAGCGGCAGATGAAGCTTCCCTCGCTCGCCGCTTACCTCCTGCTGTGCGGTCCAGGGCCTGGGGGTTGGGGACCCCACTTTAAAGAAAATACAAAACGACATCAGTAAATTATCTGACATGTTTGACCATATTACAAAGAACCTTAAAGTTATTTTGGAGAATTTGGAGATGAATTGGGGAAAAGGACATTAAAACCAAGCAAATTAAAAACGAGACAACTATTAATTCTAGGAAAGACCAGAATTCTAGTTGTCCAAGGAAGACAATGTAGTCATAATACACTATGTGGTTTAGCTGTGAAAATCATTGTATAGATCCTGAGTATTCTTGAGAAAAACAAGAAAGTGTTGGAATACTGTTCCTCCAGCTAACAAAACATTAAAAATCTTTGGTAATCACGCCTTGGTGTATTCCCAAGAGAAATGAAAGCAGATAGCCACATAAAGGCTTTTGTATAAATTTTCATAAAAACAATATTTATAATAGCTAAAATTTGAAATCAACCTGTTGTAGGTTGAATTGTATTCCCTCTGAATAAATATGTTGTGATTCCCCCTGAAAATAATATAGACCTTGATATTAATGTTTTATTTAATTTTTATTGGGGTATAGTTGATTTATGAATATTAATTTTGAAAACAGTTTATTTTGAAATAATTATAGATTGACAGGAAGTTGCAAAGATAAACAGAGAGGCCCTATATATCTTTTACCCAGTTTCCTCCAATGGTTAGATCTTGTGTAACTGTAGTACAGTATCAAAACCATGAGAATGACATTAGTGCAATGTGTATATGGTTCTGTGCCATTTAATCACATGTGTAGATTTGTGTAACCACCACTGCAATCATGATACAGAATATTCCATTACTATAAAGATTTCCCTCACTCTACCCCTTTATATTCACAGCACAACACCCCCTACCCCCATCCCTAACTCCTGGAAACCACTAGTTATTTAACATTTGTATAATTTTGTTATTTCAAGATAAATATATAAATGGAATCATACAGTATGTGACCTTTGTTTCACTCAGCATAATGCACTTGAGACCCATACAAGTGGTTGTATATCAATAGTTCATTCTTTTTGATTGCTGAGTAGTATTCCATGGAATGGGCATATCCTAAATATTAATTTAACTAAAAATTGTGATGTGACTGTGTTGGTGGAAGGAGAAGTGTGTGTACATGTGTATATATGGGTGGTCATGGGGGTGATGATCATGATATGAAAGAGCAGACCTTCAAGACAGAAAGATGATAAATAATGACTAAAATTGACCCCAAAAGTGCCAATATAAGCATGTTTTTTTGAAATAAACAGATAAATACTAAGAGAAAGAGCTAAAAGTTGAAAGTGATTGCCTTTGAGAAGCAGAAATTCAGAGTGAGGTGGGGGACTGCTGCTTTTTGTTATACAACTGAAGTCAACTATTACCATACTTAAAAATAAGGCCCAGAGACTTAGGGGCCCAAAGTTTTAGAATGAATAACTAGAGAAGCTGCGCCTACAGCTCAGGCTCTCTGACTCTCACCAGGGACCTTTCTGCCTCTCCCTGCCTTGGAATGTTTGCTGATGTTTATATGAGTGAAAACTTGTGCTCCCAACAGAGCTCTTTCAATATTTTTTATATTGGTTGTTACAGCCTCTGCATTTGGGACACTGCAAAGTACCTGACATAGCAAAAAAGAGTCCTAATGACTCAGTTCCTAAGTAGCTGATGCTGGGGTAATAAATTACCATAAAACTGCTTTTTGAAGTGCCAACTTGACAGCCATGTCCGTTTTCATTTCTTTTGATGAACTAGGGATGGCTCTTTTATAGGAATTGTACGGACCCATTTTTCGGTTTGTTTTGTTTTTTGTTTGAAAATCTGTTGCTGGCCCCTGACAAAAATACCCCTGTCGTGAAAGAGGGAAGTCACAGCCTAGGCTTAGGAGTCAGAGAACTTGAATGCAATCTACTGCTCCACTACTCTCTTTGCATTTTTTGGTGGGATGTGTGTGTGTGTGGAGGGGGGGTGTTTGTTTCTCCTTTAGCAAGGTTGGATTCCTTCCTTTCTAAGCTACAATTTCAGCTTCCTTGAGAATTCCCTCCTTGACATCTTTGTTTAACTCTAGTGTTCCCAGATTTCCTGTGCCCCTGATAGTTCTTTGGGTCACTTCTGCAAATGATTTATTGCTCATCCATCATGCGTGAGAATTTTATTTTCAGTGAGGAACCCCATTGTCTAGTGCTGGAGAATCATTCTTGGCTCTTCGCTCGCATGTGCCAACTATAAGATTCAAGCCCAGAGGGAAGGCTTCAGAATGAGCCAGCGCCCTAGTGGTTTACTTCAAATATTAGGTTATCCCCTTCCCAACTGTTGTTACCATTATAGCATTCTTGTCCACAGGCATTAGCCGCAAGCTCCCTTGGTTTTGCTTACTGATGAGGCTGCTCTGTGGTTGTTTTATCCAGCTGAAGACTAATTTCCTAATTGTGAAGATGAAAATAAGAGCTGTTATTCACCACCAGAGCAAAATGTCATGACCAGGTATGAGCACAACTGAGAACAGAGCTTCATTTTTATCACCTGCCACCCCTGGGCTCAGTGGAGAGGAGGGGGGGGCCCTTAGCCTGGTCAAGTGCTCTTGACCAGAAGGTGGGTAGGGGTAGGTGTGTCTCAGCTCTCTTATCCCAAAGAGCGATCCCTTTGGAGGGTTCCACAGGTGTTGCAATAACAGTACAGACAAGAGTATAGAGTGCTGTTATTCAGACTGCCCTGGAGAGTGGGCCAAAGGGCTCCTTTTATGGCTCTTACTTGAGAGGCACAATAAACATTCATAGGCTAGGTTGCACATGCAGAAAAAAGCCATCAGTCCTTTCAAATTATAACTCTAAAATCAATCTCATTATTAAAATAATAGCACATATATTTCCTGAAACTACTGTTCTATAATAAAATTTTATCTCATTTATAACTTGGTACTTGCTGGTTTTAACTAATGTTAGAGATAGGCTCCTAGACCAAAGGACCTTGCCATAAAGTAGCGTTTGCTGGGAGGTCCCAGGCCCCTGAATTGGTTTTCTGGGAACAATTGCCAGTAATATTTTTTCAGCTGATGATTTCAGTTGTCTTTGGGTGCAGGGATAGATGTTTGATAGTAGTGTCAAATAATGTGTAAACCCATCTTTTTTTTTCTCCTGTGGGCTTGACACGTGATAAGAGGACAAAGGCTTTGGGTGGAGTAAGCCTTTGGGCAGGTTATTAGGGAGCTGCTTTGATGTTCTGAATTCTATAAAGGAGCTGTTTCTTTTTAGACAGGGCATCCTTTGGTGACAGGCTTGATCATCCTCCCCATTAGAGGATTGTGGTTTCAGTGAAACATTTTGAGATGACTGCTGAAGAAAACTAGGTCAAATCAGGTATGATTTATGAAATGTACCATTAAGGAGGCAATGAGAAAGTCAATTTTGTCTTTCTGTGCCCTCAAATTCTAAAGAGGTTAATTACAGGAAGTCCTTCAAACCATATGGTCTTTTGTCTTGGAAACATTCCCATTTTTGAATAATGTGCTTGTTATGTGACTACAGCTAGTCTTACAGTATCAGTATCAGCACTTACTACTTGAGTTCTTTTGTTTTACATCTGAACTTATATAAACCTGGCTTTAAAATAATATTTAAATTAGAATTTTGAGAGGTGAATCTACTGATATGCTACACTCACTGATCTGTGATTAACCCAACAGTGTTGCTTCAAAAATTTCTTCTCAGGTCCTTTTGCTACTCTCCACCTTGTTCACTCTGTTCTGCCCATATTCATTGTCTCTTAGTTCCTCCGAAAGCATGTTGAGTTCTTTTCTGCTTCAGTGCCTTTGCCCATGCTGTTCCTTTCCCTGAAATGTTTCCCTGCTCCTCCCTCCAACATGACTAACTACTCATCTGTTATGGCTTATTTAAATGTTACCACCTTGGAGTGTTCTTTCTTGACTTGTCATTCTTGAGAAAATCTCTGTTTCCTTCTTTATGAGCACCTCTTACATGTTATAATTATAGAATATATTAGATTTTCCCACTTGCTCTTCATCTTTTTCCTCCTCTAGAGTGTAAACTCTGTGAGGACAGGGACAGTGGCTGAGTGGTTCACTGTTGCATTCTCAGTGCTTAAGACAATGTCTAGGGCCTGACACATAGTAGGAATTTGTAACAAATGTTTGTTGAAAGCTTGAATGAATGAAGGAGCCCTTTCTTTTGGGGGAGCATCCAAAAGAGCCAGGCAAAAACTGAATGGCCTATAGTTGACTATATTTATTGCTCATTTTTGACTTAGCTTTGAAAGTCACACAGCATTACTTCCTCTGCATCCTATTGATCGGGCTAGTCCAGCTCAGATTCACTGGGAGGAGAGTTAGGCTCTACCTCTTCATGGGATTGTGGCAATCTTTGGAAAATACAATCTGTCACAAGAGATTATTCCAAGCTGGGTACTGGATATCACCTCTAAGAAATGATGTAGCTCTATTCTAGGCATTTATACTACTCTGATATCCCTAGATAGACACTCGTGGAGTATAGAGAGGCAGAGGTTCAGATCATGATTCTGTCACTTACTAGTGATAGAGAAAGAAAAACTTATCAAAAAATTTAAGTGGTTCCTTCATTCATTCAGGCTTTCAATAAATGTATTTTGAGTACTGTGTGCCAAGACTCGGACATTGTGTTAGACACTGAGAATGCAGTAGTGAGCCAGGCAGCCTTTACTACTATCCTCAAAGCACACAGTCAATAAATGGAATCACTGGGACTCCCCCCTCTTTCTGCTAAACTCCACTTCCTCTTTTTAAAAAAAGACTCATTAAAATAAATAAATAAATAATAAAAGACTCCATTTTCTTAGAGCAGTTTTAGGTTTACAACAAAATTGAGAGGGAGGTACAGAGATTTCCCATATACCTCTCCCCCCCACATGTGCATAGTCTCCCCCTTTATTTAGTTATTATAAATATTGATATTTATCAATATTACTCATCAGAATGATATATTTTTTACCAAGGATTAGCTTACATTGACACATCAAGATTACCTAAAGTTCGTAGTTTACCTCAGGGTTCACTCGTGTTATACATCCTATGGATTTGGACAAATATGTAATGACATATATACATCATTATAATATCATACAGAATATTTCACTGCCCTGAAAATCTTCTGTCTATTCATCCTACTCTCCCCTCCCCACCCCCACCAACCACTGATCTTTTTATTGTCTCCATAGTTTTTTTAAACTTTTTAAATTGAAGTATAGTTAATTTACAACGTTGTGTTAGTTTCAAGTGTATAGCAGAGTGATTCAGTTTTACATATATATATTTTTTTCAGATTCTTTTCCATTATAGGTTATTATAAGATATTGAGTATAGTTCCCTGTGCTATACAGTAGGTCCTTGTTTTTTACCTATTTTATATATAGCAGTGTGTATATGTTAATCCTAACCTCCTAATTTATCTTCCTTCCTGCCTGCCCCCACTATCCCCTTTGGTAACCGTAAATTTGTTTTCTATCTCTGTGAGTCTATTTCTGTTTTGTAAATAAGTTCATTTATATTATTTTTAAAGATTCCATCTCCATAGTTTTTGCCTTTTCCAGAGTGTCATGTAGTTGGAATCATACAGTATGTAGCCTTTTAAGATTATATATTTAGTAATATACATTTAAGTTTTCTCCATGTATTTTCATGGCTTGATAGCTTATTTCTTTTTAGAACTGAATAATATTCCATTGGGTGTACTACAGTTTATTTATCCTTTCACCTGCTGAAGGACATCTTGGTTGCTTCAAAGTTTTCACAATTATGAATAAAGCTATTATAAATATCTTTGTGCTGGTTTTTGTGTGGACATGAATAACAAGGAGTGTGATTGCTGGTTCATGTGGTAAGAATACGTTTAGTTTTGTAAGAAACCGACAGACTCTTCCAGAGTGATTGTACCATTTTGCATTCCCACCAGCAATGTACGAGTGTTCCTGTTGCTCCACATCCTCGCCAGCATTTGGTGTTGTCAGTATTCCAGATTTTGGTCATTCTAATAGATGTGTAGTGGCATCTTCTGTTGTTTTAATTTGCATCTCCCTGATGACATGTGATATGGAGCATCTTTTTATATGCTGTTTTCCATCTGTATATCTTCTTTAGTCACATGTCTGTTAAGGTCTTTGGTCTTGATTGCTGTAAGTCTTGAAGTTGGTAGCATCAGTCCTCCAACTTTGTTCTTTTCCTTCAATATTGTGTTGGCTATTCTGGGTCTTTTTCCTCTCCATATAAGCTTTAGAATCAGCTTGTCAATATCCATAAAATAATTTGTTGGGATTTTTATTGGGATTGCATTGAATCCATAGATCAAGTTGGGAACAACTGCCATCTTAACAATATTGAGTCTTTCTATCCCTAAACATGGAATATCTTTCCATTTTATTTAGTTCTTCTTTTATTTCATTCATCAGAGTTTTGTACTTTTCCTTATATAGATCTTATAATATTTCATTAGATTTATACCTAAGTATTTAATTTTCTTTGATGCTATTGTAAATGGTATTGTGTTTTTAATTTCACATTAACCTGTTCATTGTTAATATATAGAAAAGCAATTGACTTTTGTAATTAACCTTTTAGCCTGCAACCTTGCTATAATCGCTTATTAATTCTAGGAGTTTTTTGTCAATTCTTTTGAATTTTCTATGTGGATGATTATTTCATTTGTGAACAAATACAGTTTTATGTCTTCCTTCCCAACCTGTGTACCTTTCATTTCCTTTTCTTGCCTTACTGCATTAGCAAAGACTTCCAGTATGGTGTTGAAAGGAGTGGTAAGAGGGGACCTCCTTGCTTTGTATGGGATCTTAGTGGGAAAAGTTTGAGTTTCTCACCATTAAGTATGATGCTAGCTGTAGGTTTCTTGTAGTCATTATCAAGTTAAGAAAGTTCTCCTCTTTCTAGTGTACTGAGAATTTTTATCATGAGTGCATGTTAGATTTTGTCAAATGCTTTTTCCTGCATCTATTAATATGATTATGTGATTTTTCTTTTTTTTTAGTCTATTAATGTGATGGATTACATTAATTGATTTTGAATGTTGAACCAGCCTTGCATAGCTGGGATAAATTCCGCTTGGTCACGGTATATAATTCTTTATATATTTTTTTAGATACAATATGCTAATATTTTGTTGAGGATTTTTGCATCTATGCTCATGAGAGATATTGGCCAATAGTTTTCTTTTCTTGTAATGTCTTTGTCTGGTTTTGGTATTAGGGTAATGCTGGACTCATAGAATGAGTTAGGAAATATTCCCTCTGCTTCTGTACTCTGAAAGAAATTGTATAGAATTGGTATAATTTCTTCCTTAAATATTTGGTAGAATTTACCTGTGAACACACCTGGGCCTGGTGCTTTCTCTTTTAGAAGATTATTAATTATTGATTCAATTTCTTTAATAGATATTGGTCTATTCAGATTGTTTCTTTTTGTGTGTTTTGGCAGATAGTCTTTCAGTGAATTGGTCTATATCATGTAGAGTTGTTCATAATATTCCTTCATTATCCTTTTAATTTCCAAGGGGTCCGTAGTGATGTCCCTTTTTCATTTCTGATATAAGTTATTTGTGTCTTCTCTCTTTTTTTCTTAGCCTAGTTAGAGGCTTACTGATTTTATTGATCTTTTGATTTTGTTGATTTTTCTCTGTTGATTTTCTGTTTTCAGTTTTAGTGATTTCTACTCTAATTCTTATTGTTTTTTTTCTTCTGCTTATTTTAGATTTAATTTGCTCTTCTTTTTCTAGTTTCCTAAGGCCCACTGCCTTTTTCATAGGCATTTACTATCAAGTTGCGACCCATGCTGAAAGGAATGGTTCCAAATCTTCTGCTTGTGTAATTGACCCCAACTTGAATGGCTTATGCTTCCCATCTTATGTTGAAAAGGTACAGTATCTGCCTTCATGTTAAAAAAAAATACCCAGGGTCATATCGGGTATTTCAAAAAGTGATTGGTATCCCTGAGTCAAGACCAAGGTTTGCAGTATAAAAGACACTTAATGAGATGTTTTCCCCTGATCTCCTTGAGGGACAGAAATATTTATTTTTACATTTAGGAGTGTACTTTCAGAGAACTAATGGCAACAAGTTCAGAGCTCTTGTTATTATAGGCTCATTTTCTAGAGTTCTGTAATGTTCCCTCAAAGGGCTAGAGTTCCTAGTGCTTTTGAGGAGTTTTCTAAGATTCTGATTCTTAGAACTCAGCCAAAATGCCATCTTTCATGATGCCTTTCCTGTGAGAAGTGATTTCTTCAGCCTCATTTCTCATTTATTAATATTCTGTGGCATTTTTACTTTTTAACTTTAGCTATGTGTGCCCAGTTTTTATCATTTCTCCTACTTATAGTCCTCTTGAGGGCAAGACAGTTGTTCTGGATATTTTTGTATTAATCAGCACATGTTCATTGAGCCCCTGTATTAGTTCATGGGCTTTTATAATTCGTATATCATGAATGGTTATAGTTTTTCATACCTTCACTAGAATTCTTTTGTTATTTAAATAGATTGAGAGTGGCACTTTTCCTTTTCCTTCTTTTATTTATTAGATAGTTGTTTGGTTTGTAAGAAGTAACATAACTGTTGAAGTGTTACCCCTTCCTGGAATAAATGTCTTATAGAAGACACTATAATTGGCCAGAGGAAGCTCTTTTGAGGCAGAGTGAATTACGGTACCTTTCCTTCACACCTGGAGGTAGTGATGAGGAAGCTGCTGACAGGGAAGTACTTTTTCTTTCTGTTACTTTAAAAGGACACTTGTCTTTTCCTACTGATCCTTAGATAGGTGTAGATTAAGCTCTGGGGGCTTGTATTAATTTTTCTTTAATAAGAATCTTTACCGGATTCTCGTGAAGATCAAATGTAGCAGTGTATAGGAGGTCATTTGAACATATAAAGTACCATACAGACAGGAGTATGGTTTTTTACCCCCCTCGAAAATTAATAACTGCTCTTTCTGAACTAGTTAAAGCACAGTTCTTCTCCCAAACAGTATGTTTTTTCTTGCTTTTGTCAGCATAGACTCCTATTAGAATTTCTCAGTCAACCATCAGGTTCAATGTCACATTTTTGATGGTTCAATGTGGCAATTTTTCCCCCAAAGGCAATTGCATTATGACACCTGTTTTTGTATATTTCACTTAATTATCATAACAACTCTGAGAGGATGGTGTTAACTACCTCCATTTAAAGTTGAGTAAATCAAGGACCAGTGAGTTTAAATAACTTAGCCAAAATAGTAAGAGGTAGAGTATAGATCTGAATTCATATATTCTGGGTTTGTTTCTTGTTAACATTTATATTAGTCAGGACATGCAGAATTATGCTGTGGTATCAAATTGGCCACAAGATCTCAGTGGCTTAACATGACAAAGATTTGTTGAATTCTTGCTCATATGAATTCCATTGCAGGCCAGGTGACTCTGGAGGGCAGTTGTCCTCCAGGAAGTGATGACTAGCGCATTTATGTTGCTTTTGTCTTATGATGCCACCATCTCAACATAAGACTTCTAATATGTCTTTGCAGAATGGAGAGAAAGGGAGGGAGGGAGGACGTGCATGTCAGAGCTGTAGGGTCATATACCAGATTTTGAATACTTCTTCCTGAAAGTGAGACATGGCACCTTCGTTCACAGATCATTAGCGCTAACTAACTGCAAGAGGTCTGGGAACTGTGGGGGCCGGCCAGACCACTTCACCCAGATGTTTCCCAAGGGAAATTATTTTTACATAGAACATGTTTCCTTCTAGCTTGCAAGTTAGGGATAGTTTAACATGTCTGAGCCTCATTTTATACTGTGACTGCCTCAAGGTCAGGAATTAAATTAATAAATTCGATAATTTTTAAGTTCAATTCAGTTAAACATTATTGAGCAGTTTCAGGCCTTGTTTTCTTGCCAAAATCTATAGCCTATATCTATCTGTCTATCTATATTATAGGTAAGTAATAGTAACTAGATAGTTCTAGATTTTAAGTTCCTTGAGGACACTATAGAATAACGGTTAAAAGCACTGATTTTGAGAATTAGAATTCTGGGTCTGTCACTTCCTAACTCTCTGATCCTCGGCAAGTTGTTTGTTTGTTTTGGCCGCATTGCGTGGCTTGTGGGATTTTAGTTCCTTAACCAGGGGTTGAACCCGGGCCCTTGGCAGTGAAAGTGTGGAGCCCTAACCACCAGACCGCCAGGGAATTCCCGTGTTTTTTTTTGGTTTGTTTTGTTTTTAAACAGCTTTATTAAGATATAATATACCATAAAATCTACTCTTTTTTTAAAATAAGTTTATTTTATTTTATAAATATATTTATTTATTTAATTTTTGGCTGCATTGTGTCTCTGTTGCTGTGCGCGGGCTTTCTCTAGTTGTGGCGAGCAGGGGCTACTCTTCGTTGCTGCGCGTGGGCTTTTTCTAGTGGTGAGCAGGGGCTACTCTTCGTTGCTGCGCACAGGCTTTCTCTAGTTGTGGCGAGCAGGGGCTACTCTTCGTTGCAGTGTGCGGCCTTCTCATTGCAGTGGCTTCTCGTTGCAGAGCATGGGCTTTAGGCACACAGGCTTCAGTAGTTGTGGTGTGCGGTCTCTAGAGCACAGGCTCAGTATTGTGGCACACAGGCTTAGTTGCTCTACGGCATATGGGATCTTCCCGGACCAGGGCTCGAACCCGTGTCCCCTGCATTGGCAGGCGGATTCTTAACCACTGCACCACCAGGGAAGTCCCATCAGCACATGTTTTAAAAAAATTCAAAAATTCAACTATTCCTCCCTTTACCTGCTCTGGCAAGAAAAAAAACAAAAACAAAACACAAAAAAACTAAGGACCAAGAAGGCCCAAGATGTGGCCTCAGCTCTGGGCAGGATGGGCTATGTTTCATTTGGCTTTGTCCTTTGTCTCTCCTGCCAGGCTCCTGACTGGTCCCTCTCCTTCTCTGGTCAGCGAGGCTTCTTTGTATGGGCAGGGACTTTGGGACCTCAGTGGAGTGTTTCTGCAGAGCTTCCTGTGAGAAGTATTCCTGTGATTAGCGGTGACCTCCTAGCAGCAGATGCATTCATCATTTGGCTTCAACTTTCCCATCCCCCATTTGAAGTTCCATTGGATCTGCCTGTCACAGAGCAGCTTCCATGGAATTCAGCAGCCTGTTTCTGGTTACATTAGGCATTATCTGTATTGCACTTTTGGCTCACCTCATGAATGGTCTAGTACTATGGTTATTTTCCACAGAATATCAAAGTTGGCAGGGCCCTTAAAAATCCCTGACCTAGGAAATTCCCTGTTGGTCCAGTGGCTAGGACTCAGTGCATTCAATGCCAGGGGCCCAAGTTTAATCCCTGGTCGGGGAACTAAGATCCTGCAAACTGCATGGTGCACCCCCCGCCCACCAAAAAATCCCTGACCTAACCCCTGCTCATTTCACAGAGGAAGAAAACTGAGACCTAATAAAGGGAAGGTATTTATCCAATCCCACAGTTTCTGTGATAGAGGTAAGACCAGGACGGTGATACCTTGACTCTAGCCAATTTTCCCTTTACCAGGCTCTGCTACCTCCTTCTCGCCAACTTACATAACATCATAAGCTCTTAGAGGGCAGAGATCATTCCTTATGTACCTTTATATCCCTCAGAGAGCCTAAGTTATTGGGTGTGCCTAATAACCTCTGAGATTTATTATCTAATTTTACATATGGTGAATATGTTGCCTAGTCGAAGAAGCAAGGTAGTTGTGGGTGGGGATCTTGGCTAGGAATTAATGGAGCTGGGGTTCCAACTCACATATTCCAAGTCCAGGTTGTCCAGTTTTCTTTCTAGTAAATTGTAACTGGGTTTGTGTGATTTTGACAGTGGAAGGACAGTCCAGCCAAGCTCCAGAGACAGTAAGTGTTCATTTAATTTGGAGAGAAGCATTTAAACTGATGTGGCCAGGGCACAGGTTGAATTAAGTGGAGGGAGATGGAGGGAAGGCAATGAGAAATGAGGTGAAAAAGATTCAGAGCCAAAGAGGACAGATCCCTTTAATGTGGGCTTTTCAGAGGAAGCCTCCTGGTGTTGGGAGCCTTGAGCTGGGCCTGAAGGATGGTTAGTATTTGAATTTACAGGGATGGTGTAAGGTTTGAGAGCATACATTTCGATTCCTCTGTAAACAAAGTTAAAAAGCCAAGCACTGGTCTAATTTGCATAGAGCATTGTTGACAAGTGAAGGATGCTGGAGAGTAGACGTTGGGGCTAGGTATTTAAAAGCCTAGAATTTTAGGTGTGTGGATTTTACTTTTATTTCCATTAATATCACTGTATGTGCTTACTCGTTCTTCAAAGATGAGTTGTGGGAACACTGGATGGCAGCTGAGTAATGAACTCTCTGCCTTTTTACTCTGTACAGATCAGGACTTTGTTTTAGGCATTTCTCTTTGATGAACTTACCATATGTAGCTCTGGCTATTCTCGAGCGGCCTCAGGGGTCCATGACATGTCATAATTTACCACTTTCCTGAGGTGAGCATTTGAAAAGTATTTGATGAGGCAGTGGTGGATGAGAGTGATTTACTTAGCTAAGGAATGGCTCCCGCTTACAGTTAATGGCATTTCTAAATTCGCAGATTCTTAAGCCATCTCTGGGGATTTGTTCACAAATGATAAGGTTTTTAATATATTCCCTTCCTACATACTTTATACTCAAGTCCACAATTGGCCTAGTCCTGGGTTCTGATCTCAGCTCTACTCCTTGTCTGTGTGACCATTGATAAGCCTCTTTCCCTTAGTTCTTATATCCAGAATAACAATGATGCTGTGCTGGATAATCTCTAAAGGCTCTTCTGGTTCTGATATTTTAGGACTCTGTATATGGGATGCAGATCAGCCTTTTCTTTGGCATTCTTCATGTACACAGATCATAATGCATTAAAACGTATTTGTATCACAGTGACTACACACATATTGGCTTATTCATCACATGCTTATGAAACAGTTCCCATTGGTGATCATGCTACACTGACTTTTTGGGTATTTTTATTGTGTCCTCTCCTTTTTATGTCCTCTGCTGCCTTCATGTTCTGGCTGTACCTTCTGTCATCCCTCAGAGCAGGCCAGACCCAGACACCACTGTGTTCTAATAGTATCAGAAAAGCAAACAACAGAGAAACACAACCAGCTGCTTCAATTTAAACTGGCCTTCCTGGCAGCTACAGATTATCAATTCCTGCACAAGCAGTCTACAGGGCTAGAAGGAGGAGATGACAGTTTTGTCCCAACTTGGTGGTAAAACCCCAAGCCTTACCTTTCATGTTAGTTGCAATTACATTTGCAATTTACATAGCTTGCATTTCGACTCTTGCTTTACTGCAGTATTAAAGATGTTTGGAAGGAGGCCAGAAATGCAAAAGAGGGAGCTAGCTATAAGGAACTATATTTAGAAAAATGTTTAAGACAACTGTCTTTGGACATGTTTTTTCCTCATTTTTATTCATTTCCTGCATAGTTTTGAATACGAGTAATAGTAATAAGTATTCCAAACATTTCATGGCACTTTAAACTTCAGAACCTTTTTTCTCCTTATCTAACACATCTTTATAAACAACCGGGAGATGATGCATACACACTATAGTTACTATAGTATGAGTATAAGTAACTATAGTTACTTTTTATTGAGTGCTTATTATGTGCCTGACACTGTGCTGAGTGCTTAACATGTATTATTTAATTTAACTTTTATATCAGCTGTAAAAGTGGTATTATCACCATTGAAACAGATGAAGACACTAGGAACCAAAGGGGTTAAGTAAGGTGCCCAAATTCACACAGTTAATATGTGATGGAGTTAAGATTTGAATCCAGCCAACAGTGCCTGGCTTCACAGCTGCTGGTTCTGTTAACTTCTGAGTTTTACAGACTCTCTGTGAAGTGTGGCATTTTATCTTGCTCACTAGAGAGGTTATAGCTTGCTAATAATCGTGGCATGCATATGGTAGGTATAGGACCTGAATTTTGATCACTTGATTTAAATCTATGCCCCTGGTTTTTATTTGTTTTCATTTTTAACTGTCTTATTTTTATATCTTAGGTGAACTACTTAACATCCTTTTGGATTAGTCTTGGTATGGATTATAAATAAATTATAAAAAGGTCTTACTTGGGATGCAAAGAAAAATAAGATGTTTTCAAGGAACTAATAGTTGGTTGTAAGAAAAAGAAATGCACAAAAATAAATAAGTAAATAAATATTTAAAAAATATATATATGTATACATACACACAATGCAATATTACTCAGCCATTAAAAAGAATTAAGTAATGCCATTTGCAGCAACAAGGATGGACCTAGAGATTGTCATACTGAGTGAAGTAAGTCAGACAGAGAAAGAGAAATATAAATGATACAAATGAACCTATTTACAAAACAGACTCACAGACTTAGAGAAAGAACTTATGGTTACAGAGTTGTGGGAGAAGGATGGGGGGAGGGATAGTCAGGGAGTTTGGGATTGATATGTACACACTACTATATTTAAAATGGATAACCAACAAGGACCTACTATATAGCACAGGGAACTCTGCTCAGTGTTACTTGGCAGCCTGGATGGGAGGGGCGTTTGGGGGAGAATGGATACATGCCTATGTATGGCTGAGTCCCTTTGCTGTGCACCTGAAACTATCACAGTTGTTAATCGGCTATACTCTAATGTAAAATAAAAATTTTTATTTTTTTTCAAGAAGATTTTGGCGGTAGGAGTTTATTAATTAATTTATTTATTTTTGCTGTGTTGCGTCTTCGTTTCTGTGCGAGGGCTTTCTCTAGTTTTGCCAAGCGGGGGCCACTCTTCATCGCCGGTGCACAGGCCTCTCACTATGGCGGCCTCTCTTGTTGCGGAGCACAGGCTCCAGATGTGCAGGCTCAGTAGTTGTGGCTCACGGGCCTAGTTGCTCCGTGGCATGTGGGATCCTCCCAGACCAGGGCTCGAACCTGTGTGCCCTGCATTAGCAGGCAGATTCTCAACCACTGCACCACCAGGGAAGCCCTAAAATAAAAAATTTTTTAAAATGAGGTTGTATGAGTAGAGGATGTAGCAGGGAGCTTGGCATATAGTAATAATAATAACTAATTAAAGTGACTTTTTTAGTTCTAGCTATATGGATTGTTGTATTTAGTACTCAAGGAATCCTATTAGGTGGGTACTATTTTTGTACCCATTTTATGTATGAGGAAATTAAATTATGTATAAGGAAATTAAATTATGTATGAGGAAGTTAAATCTCAGAAATGAACTCTGCTGGGCTCATAAAAAAAAAGTAAAAAAAAAATTTAAGAAAAAAAATAAAGAAAAATTAAAAGAGAAAAAGAAACAAAAAAAAACATTAAAAAAGAAAGAAAAAGACAGGTACAGAATTAGAGGTGCTCCCACTATATATTAAGTGGGGAAAAAACCCTAACTGAGTAGTTTGGACTATGAGTGATTTAAAGAAGGGAAATACAAGTGTGAGCTGTGATTTAATAGGGAGAGGATTTTTTTTGGGGGGAGGGGGTTAAGTATAGTATATAATAATAAAAGACCCAAAACTCTCTTAAGTGTGATTAGGGAAAAAAAAAAAATTGGAGCCACATTTTGTTTTTAGTAGGAACACAACTCTGAAATGTTTCTGTGAATAGGAAAGGCAATATATGTGAAACTTTCATGAATTCATCATTTAGTATATTTGTGTTTTCAGTGCCTAGCTTACACAAATGTTTATTGAATGAATGAATTTTGGGTTTGACTCTGAAGGTGCGGGGGTGCTGTGCCATTATTGTAATACAATGTGCTATAAAGGGTTGAAGATGGAACCTTTAAAGAATACCTAGTCTAGCTTCTACTTCTAACTGATGAGAGAAGTGGGACCCAGGAAGTGGAAGTGACTTTTCTAATTTGTAAAGGAGGACTAGAATCCATTGCTCCTGGCAGCACTAATGGTTTTCTGGAGTAGATTGCCAGTATTTTCACAGAGGTTTCATGAACACAGATAAAATGTATAGAGTAAATATTGTTGAAAGTATTTTGATTCGCTGACTTCTTTACAGATAAAGTGAGGATATAGCGATTTGTTCTTTTCTTCTTATTTCTGTAGATCTTGTGTACCAAGTTTAGATTAGAAAGTTTCAGTAGGTTGAACCTAACTTGATCATAGTTCTCTGGCAGTGCAAATATAGCAGAACTTTTCCCCTCAAAGGCCTGGTTGGAAGCAGTGGCCTTTATTTCTGATGTATAATTTACCTCTCCTTCCTGGTGTTTGAGTCTTGTTGGTCTTGATAAATGCCTGTTTTCTATGCACAGCATGCAGTTAACGAGGGGTCCTGGTGTGGAGCTGCTTAGGAAGTGGTGGGTGAGAGTGGGCAGTTAAAGGCAGCCTGGGTCTTTAACTCCTTTGGTTAATCCATTAATCCAGAGAATTTGTCTAATCATAGTGAATCTGTAAATCTCAGTGCCAGAATGGGAAACTGATGTGAAAAGGATTCATTGGTCTTGTTTCACGGCAGAAAGGAATGGAGGTCAAACAGGGTTCAGAAGTGAGTCAGTAGTCCCAGATTTGACTCTAAGCTCAGTCATTTAAAAGCTATGTGACCTTGGACAGGTTCCTTAGTCTGAACTTCAGGTCTCCCATCAAAATGGTGTTAGTAATATCAAGTACCACAGAGAGGATTCAGTTCTTCCCCAGATATCTGTGTGGCTTGCTCCTTTACTACTCTTTTCGGACCTTTTCTCAAGTATCACCTTCTCAGTGAAGGTTTCTCTAACTATCCTCTTAAAAATTGCAGTCCCTGTCCTGGCACTCCCTGTTCCCTTACCCTGCTTTATTTTTCTGCCATATCACTAAATGGCCATATTTTTTGTTACTATTTGTTGATTGTCTTTGCTCCCACTAATAACAATAACAAAATACAGCAATAATAGAACAGCTACTTCTTATATTTGGGGCACTGTTTAACTAATTTAATCCTTATAGAAACCCTATTAGGCAGTACTATTTTTTTTTTTTATATATCTTTATTGGAGTATAATTGCTTTACCATGGTGTGTTAGTTTCTGCTTTATAACAAAGTGACTCAGTTATACATATACATATATTCCCATATCTCTTCCCTCTTACGTCTCCCTCCCTCCCACCCTCCCTATCCCACCCCTCTAGGTGGTCACAAAGCACCGAGCTGATCTCGCTGTGCTATGCGGCTGCTTCCCACTAGCTATCTGTTTTACATTTGGTAGTGTATATATGTCCATGCCACTCTCTCACTTTGTCCCAGCTTACCCTTCCCCCTCCCCATATCCTCAAGTCCATTCTCTAGTAGGTCGGTGTCTTTATTCCTGTCTTACCCCTAGGTTCTTCATGACATTTTTTTTTCTTAGATTCCATATATATGTGTTAGCATATGGTATTTGTCTTTCTCTTTCTGACTTACTTCACTCTGTATGACAGACTCTACGTCCATCCACCTCACTACAAATAACTCAATTTCGTTTCTTTCTTTCTTTCTTTTTTTTTTAAGATGTTGGGGGTAGGAGTTTATTAATTAATTTATTTTTGCTGTGTTGGTTCTTCGTTTCTGTGCGACGGCTTTCTCTAGTTGTGGCAAGCGGGGGGCACTCTTCATCGCGGTGAGCGGGCCTCTCACTATCATGGCCTCTCTTGTTGCGGAGCACAGGCTCCAGACGCGCAGGATCGGTAGTTGTGGCTCACGGGCCCAGCCACTCCGCGGCATGTGAGATCTTCCCGGACCGGGCCATGAACCCGCATCCCCTGCATCGACAGGCGGACTCTCAACCACTGCGCCACCAGGGAAGCCCTCGTTTCTTTTTATGGCTGAGTAATATTCAGTTGTATATATGTGCCACATCTTCTTTATCCATTCATCCGATAATGGACACTTAGGTTGCTTCCATCTCCTGGCTATTGTAAATAGAGCTGCAGTGAACATTTTGGTACATGACTCTTTTTGAATTATGGTTTTCACAGGGTTTATGCCCAGTAGTGGGATTGCTGGGTCATATGGTAGTTCTATTTGTAGTTTTTTAAGGAACCTCCATACTGTTCTCCATAGTGGCTGTACCAATCACATTCCCACCAGCAGTGCAAGAGTGTTCCCTTTTCTCCACACCCTCTCCAGCATTTATTGTTTCTAGGTTTTTTGATGATGGCCATTCTGACCGGTGTGAGATGATACCTCATTGTAGTTTTGATTTGCATTTCTCTGATGATTAATGATGTTGAGCATTCTTTCATGTGTTTGCTGGCAATCTGTATATCTTCTTTGCAGAAATGTCTATTTAGGTCTTGTGCCCATTTTTGGATTGGGTTATTTGTTTTTTTGTTATTGAGCTGCATGAGCTGTTTGTAAATTTTGGAGTTTAATCCTCTGTCAGTTGCTTCATTTGCAAATATTTTCTCCCATTCTGAGGCTTGTCTTTTGGTCTTGTTCATGGTTTCCTTTGCTGTGCAAAAGCTTTTAAGTTTCATTAGGTCCCATTTGTTTTTTTTTGTTTTTATTTCCATTTCTCTAGGAGTTGGGTCAAAAAGGATGTTGCTGTGATTTATGTCATAGAGTGGTCTGCCTATGTTTTCCTCTAAGAGTTTTATAGTGTCTGTCCTTACATTTAGGTCTTTAATCCATTTTGAGCTTATTTTTGTGTATGGTGTTAGGGAGTGTTCTAATCTCATACTTTTACATGTACCTGTCCAGTTTTCCCAGCGCCACTTATTGAAGAGACTGTCCTTTCTCCACTGTACATTCCTGCCTCCTTTATCAAAGATAAGGTGGCCATATGTGCGTGGGTTTATCTCTGGGCTTTCTGTCCTGTTCCATTGATCTATCTTTCTGTTTTTGTGCCAGTACCATACTGTCTTGATGACTGTAGCTTTGTAGTATAGTCTGAAGTCAGGGCGCCTGATTCCTCCAGCTCTGTTTTTCGTCCTCAAGATTGCTTTGGCTATTCGGGGTCTTTTGTGTTTCCATACAAATTGTGAAACTTTTTGTTCTAGTTCTGTGAAAAATGCCAGTGGTAGTTTGATAGGGATTGCATTGAATCTGTAGATTACTTTGGGGAGTAGAGTCATTTTCACAGTGTTGATTCTTCCAATCCAAGAACATGGTATATCTCTCCATCTATTTGTATCATCTTTAATTTCTTCCATTAGTGTCTTATAATTTTCTGCATACAGGTCTTTTGTCTTCTTAGGTAGGTTTATTCCTAGATATTTTATTCTTTTTGTTGCAGTGGTAAATGGCAGTGTTTTCTTAATTTCACTTTCAGATTTTTCATCATTAGTGTATAGGAATGCCAGAGATTTCTGTGCATCAATTTTGTATCCTGCTACTTTACCAAATTCATTGATTAGCTCTAGTAGTTTTCTGGTAGCATCTTTAGGATTCTCTATGTATAGTAGCATGTCATCTGCAAACAGTGACAGCTTTACTTCTTCTTTTCCGATTTGGATTCCTTTTATTTCCTTTTCTTCCCTGATTGCTGTGGCTAAAACTTCCAAAACTATGTTGAATAAGGTGAGAGTGGGCAACCTTGTCTTGTTCCTGATCTTAGTGGAAATGGTTTCAGTTTTTCACCATTGAGGACGATGTTGGCTGTGGGTTTGTCATATATGGACTGTATTATGTTGAGGAAAGTTCCCTCTATGCCTACTTTCTGCAGGGTTTTTATCATAAATCGGTGTTGAATTTTGTCGAAAGCCTTCTCTGCATCTATTGAGATGATCATATGGTTTTTCTCCTTCAATTCGTTAATATGGTGTATCACGTTGATTGATTTGCATATATTGAAGAATCCTTGCATTCCTGGAATAAACCCCACTTGATTATGGTGTATGATCCTTCTAATACGCTGTTGGATTCTGTTTGCTAGTATTTTGTTGAGGATTTTTGCATCTATGTTCAGTGTTTTTGGCCTGTAGTTTTCTTTCTTTGTGACATCCTTGTCTGGTTTTGGTATCAGGGTGATGGTGGCCTCGTAGAATGAGTTTGGGAGTGTTCCTCCCTCTGCTATATTTTGGAAGAGTTTGAGAAGGATATGTGATAGCTCTTCTCTAAATGTTTGATAGAATTCGCCTGTGAAGCCATCTGGTCCTGTGCTTTTGTTTGTTGGAAGATTTTTAATCACAGTTTCAATTTCAGTGCTTGTGATTGGTCTGTTCATATTTTCTATTTCTTCCTGATTCAGTCTTGGCAGGTTGTGCATTTCTAAGAATTTGTCCATTTCTTCCAGGTTGTCCATTTTATTGGCATAGAGTTTCTTGTAGTAATCTCTCATGATCTTTTGTATTTCTGCAGTGTCAGTTGTTACTTCCCGTTTTTCATTTCTAATTCTATTGATTTGAGTCTTCTCCCTTTTTTTCTTGATGAGTCTGACTAATGGTTTATCTATTTTGTTTATCTTCTCAAAGAACCAGCTTTTAGTTTTATTGATCTTTGCTATTGTTTCCTTCATTTCTTTTTCATTTATTTCTGATCTGATCTTTATGATTTCTTTCCTTCTGCTAACTTTGGGGTTTTTTTGTTCTTCTTTCTCTGATTGCTTTAGGTACAAGTTTAGGTTGTTTATTTGAGATGTTTCCTGTTTCTTAAGGTAGGATTGTATTGCTATAAACTTCCCTCCTAGAACTGCTTTTGCTGCATCCCATAGGTTTTGGGTCATCATGTCTCCATTGTCATTTGTTTCTAGGTATTTTTTGATTTCCTCTTTGATTTCTTCGGTGATCACTTCATTATTAAGTAGTGTATTGTTAGCCTCCATGTTTTTGTATTTTTTACACATCTTTTCCTGTAATTGATATCTAGTCTCATAGTGTTGTGGTCGGAAAAGATACTTGATACAATTTCAGTTTTCTTAAATTTACCAAGGCTTGATTTGTGACCCATGATATGATCTATCCTGGAGAATGTTCCATGAGCACTTGAGAAAAATGTGTATTCTGTTGTTTTTGGATGGAATGTCCTATAAATATCAATTAAGTCCATCTCGTTTAATGTATCATTTAAAGCTTGTGTTTCCTTATTTATTTTCATTTTGGATGATCTGTCCATTGGTGAAAGTGGCATGTTAAAGTCCCCTACTATGAATGTGTTACGGTCAATTTCCCCTTTTATGGCTGTTAGTATTTGCCTTATGTATTGAGGTGCTCCTATGTTGGGTGCATAAATATTTACAATTGTTATATCTTCTTCTTGGATCGATCCCTTGATCATTATGTAGTGTCCTTCTTTGTCTCTTGTAATAGTCTTTATTTTAAAGTCTATTTTGTCTTATATGAGAATTGCTACTCCAGCTTTCTTTTGGTTTCCATTTGCATGGAATATCTTTTTCCATCCCCTCACTTTCAGTCTGTATATGTCCCTAGGTCTGAAGTAGGTCTCTTGTAGAGAGCATATATATGGGTCTTGTTTTTGTATCCATTCAGCCAGTCTGTGTCTTTCAGTTGGAGCATTTAATCCATTTACATTTAAAGTAATTATCGGTATGTATGTTCCTATTCCCATTTTCTTAATTGTTTTGGGTTTGTTATTGTAGGTCTTTTCCTTCTCTTGTGTTTCTTGCCTAGAGAAGTTCCTTTAGCATTTGTTGTAAAGCTGGTTTCGTGGTGCTAAACTCTCTCAGCTTTTGCTTGTCTGTAAAGGTTTTAATTTCTCCATCAAATCTGAATGAGATCCTTGCTGGGTAGAGTAATCTTGGTTGTAGGTTTTTCTCCTTCATCACTTTAAATATGTCCTGCCAGTCCCTTCTGGCTTGCAGAGTTTCTGCTGAAAGATCAGCTGTTAACCTTATGGGGATTCCCTTGTGTGTCATTTGTTGTTTTTCCCTTGCTGCTTTTAATATGTTTTCTTTGTATTTAATTTTTGACAGTTTGATTAATATGTGTCTTGGCGTATTTCTCCTTGGTTTTATCCTGTATGGGACTCTCTGTGCTTCCTGGACTTGATTAACTATTTCCTTTCCCATATTAGGGAAGTTTTCAACTATAATCTCTTCAAATATTTTCTCAGTCCCTTTCTTTTCTCTTCTTCTTCTGGAACCCCTATAATTCAAATGTTGGTGCGTTTAATGTTGTCCCATAGGTCTCTGAGACTGTCCTCAGTTCTTTTCATTCTGTTTTCTTTATTCTGCTGTGCCGTAGTTATTTCCACTATTTTATCTTCCAGGTCACTTATCCATTCTTCTGCCTCAGTTATTCTGCTATTGATCCCTTCTGGAGTTTTTTGGGTTTTTTTTTTTTGTGGTATGCGGGCCTCTCACTGTTGTGGCCTCTCCCATTGCAGAGCACAGGCTCTGGATGCACAGGCTCATTGGCCATGGCTCATGGGTTCAGCCGCTCTGCGGCATGTGGGATCCTCCCGGACCGGGGCACGAACCCGTGTCTCCTACATCGGCAGGCGGACTCTCAACCACTGCGCCACCAGGGAAGCCCCTTCTAGAGTATTTTTAATTTCATTTATTGTGTTTTTCATCGTTGCTTGTTTCCTCTTTAGTTCTTCTAGGTCCTTGTTAAATGTTTCTTGCATTGTCTCTATTCTATTTCCAAGATTTTGGATCATCTTTACTATCATTATTGTGAATTCTTTTTCAGATAGACTGCGTATTTCCTCTTCATTTGTTACGTCGTGGGTTTTTATCTTGCTCCTTCATCTGCTGTGTGTTTTTCTGTCTTCTAATTTTGCTTATCTTACTGTGTTTGGGGTCTCCTTTTAGCAGGCTGCAGGTTCGTAGTTCCCGTTGTTTTTGGTGTCTGTCACCAGTGGCTAAAGTTGGTTCAGTGTGTTATGTAGGCTTCCTGGTGGAGGGGACTAGTGCCTGTGTTCTGGTGGATGAGGCTGGATCTTGTCTTTCTGGTGGGCAGGTCCACGTCTGGTGGTGTGTTTTGGGGTATCTGTGGCCTTATTATGATTTTAGGCAGCCTCTCTGCTAATGGGTGGGGTTGTGTTCCTGTCTTCCTAGTTGTTTGGCTTAGGGTGTCCAGCACTGAAGCTTGCTAGTCGTTGAGTGAAGCTGGATGTTGGTGTTGAGATGGAGATCTCTGGGAGATTTTCGCCGTTTGATATTACGTGGAGCTGGGTGGTCTCTTGTGGACCAGTGTCCTGAACTTGGCTCTCCCACCTCAGAGGCACAGCACTGACTCCTGGTTGCAGCACCAAGAGCCTTTCATCCACACAGCTGCTAGTGTTCGAGGGTCTTCTGCAGAGGTAGGGGGCAGCTGTGGCTCACTGTGGGGACAAGGACACTGGCAGCAGAAGTTATGGGAAGTACTCCATGGCATAAGCCCTCCCGGAGTCTGCCATTAGCCCCACCAAAGATCCTGTCAGTACTATTATTATCCCCTTTGCTAGACTGAAAAACTGAGGCATGGAGAAGTTAAGTAATTTTCAGAGAGAGCATAGGTAGTTAGCAGTGGAGCCAGGCTCTGAACCTAAGCTCTCTGGCTCCAAAGTCCTTGCTTTGATCACTATCCTATACTGCCTCATTAGAACATAAGCTTCTTTTTCTTTTCTTTTTTTAATAAATTTATTTATTTATCTATTTATTTATTTATGGCTGTGTTGGGTCTTTGTTGCTGTGCGCAGGCTTTCTCTAGTTGCAGTGAGCGGGGGCTACTCTTTGTTGCGGTGTGCGGGCCTCTCATTGTTGTGGCTTCTGTTGTTGCTGAGCACGGGCTCTAGGCATGCAGGCTTCAGTAGTTGTGGCACGTGGGCTCAGTAGTTGTGGCTTGCGGGGTCTAGAGCTCAGGCTCAGTAGTTGTGGCACGTGGGCTCAGTAGTTGTGGCACGTGGGCTCAGTAGTTGTGGCTTGCCAGCTCTAGAGCTCAGGCTCAGTAGGTGTGGCACACGGGCTCAGTAGTTGTGGCACACGGGCTTAGTTGCTTCACAGCATGTGGAATCTTCAGGGCTGGAACCTGTGTCCCCTTCATTGGCAGGCGGATTCTTAACCACTGCGCCACCAGGGAAGTCCAAGAGCAGGGATGTTTGTCTTTTGGTTTACTGTTGTTTCCCCAGGACCTAGAATAGTACCTGGCACATAGTAAGCAATGAATATTTGTTGAATGAATGAATGTGTAGTGAGTATATGTGAGGGAAAAAATGTTAAATGGCATTGTTTTTACCTTGACCCCTCTTAATCTTCTGGGGTCCTAACTATTGCTTTAGTCCTGTTCTGTTCAATACAGTAGCCAGTAGCCACATTTCAGGTACTCAGTAGCCACATGTGGCTAACAGCTTGTATATTGAACAGCACAGATGTAGAACGTTTCTATCACTGTAGAAAGTTCTCTTTGGATCAGGCAGAGGGCAGGTAAAGCGAGGCCTGAGGAGGAGCAAGTGGTGAGAATGGAGAGATAGAGAGGAATGGGCTCATGGAGGGCTTTGGATGCTAACAAAGTTTGGACTTTATTTTGAAGCCCATGGTTCCTGAATTTGGCCACATAGTTGAAAAACCTGGGGAAGCTTGTCTAAAATTCTGACTCCCAGGTGGTCTTTTTTTTTTTATTTGGCTGCATTGGGTCTTAGTTGTGACATGTGGGATCTTTTGTTGCAGCGTGCAGGCTCTCTAGTTGTGGCACGCAGGCTCTAGAGTGTGCAGGCTCAGTAGTTGTGGTGTGTGGGCTTAGTTGCCCCGCAGTATGTGGGATCTTGGTTCCCTGACCAGGGATCGAACCAGCGTCCCCTGCATTGGAAGGCAGATTCTTAACCACTGGACCACGAGGGAAGTCCCCATCCTAACCATTTTTAAGTGTGCAGTACAGTAGTATTAACTATATGCAACTTGTTGTTCAGCAGATCTCTAGCACTTTCCTCTGGCAAAACTGAAACTGTACCCATTAAATAATTCCGCATCCCCCAACAGCCCCTGGCAACCACCATTTTTTTCTGTTTCTCAGGGTTTGTCTGCTTTAGATACTTCTTATAAGTGTAGTCATGTAGTATTTGTCTTTTTGTGACTGGTTTATTTCACCTATCATACACTTATTCACAGTGTAGCATATGACAGGATTTTCTTCTTTGTTAAGGCTTAATAACATTATTTTGTATATATACACCACATTTTCTTTATCCATTCATCTGTCAGTAGACATTTAATTTTCTTCCACCTCTTGGATATTGTGAATAATCCTGCAGTGAACATGGGTGTGCACATATCTCTTCAAGATCCTATTTTCAATTCTTTTGGATCTAGACCCAGAAGTGGGATTGCTGGATCATATACTAATTATATTTTTACTTTTTTGGAGGAACCTCCATACTGTTTTCCACAGCGGCTGCACCATTTTACATTCCCACAGATAGTCCACAAGTTTCCAATTTTCCTGCATCCTTGCTAACACTTGTTATTTTCTGGGGTTTTTTTTTTTTTGTTTTCTTTTTTTAATAGTGGCTATCCTCACAGATTTGAGATGGTATTTGATTTGCATTTCCCTGATGATTAGTGATGTTGAACATCTTTTCATATGTGTGTTGGCCATTCGCATGTCTTCTCTGGAGAAATGTCTGTTCATATTCTTTGCCCATTTTAAATCAAGTTATTTGTAAAACTCTGTTGTAAATAAGAACCCCAGGTGATTCTGATGGAGGGTGGTGGTGAGTGGGCCAGCAGCTGTGTCAGAGAGTGAGGAGGCTTGGATCACTCAAGCTGCATTATTCTTGACTAGGTTATTCTTGGCATCACATGTGGTCTCCAGTTTGATTTTTTGTGTGTGATGTCTATACCATTAAGGTTCAAATTAGACAGGTGCTTCCCTGGGGAGTCTTTACCATGTCATGAAATTACCCTCTCTTCCATTTTCTGAGCTTTTAGCCTCTTCTAATACAATCTCTTTCCTTTTCATCAAGAGTGCTTTCTTAGTGTTGGTGCTTTGGGGCAGGAATCTAACTCTCCTTTGCTCCCATCCCCCCCCCTTTTTTTTTTTCAGTTTTTCTTCAGCTTCATCACAGTAAAACTCTTCCTGATCCTGTGCCCAGGCCTGTAGCCCAGAGCATCCTGGGGTCTTTGCATCTAACAAGGGTGGTTCTGCCAGGTTTTTCTGAGCCTTTTTGTCCTGAGACAAAAGATTTGGCCTCATATTTAGAGTCTCAACTGTTTGGAATGCAGAAGCTCCTGATCAGTCTTAGACCTCCCATTGCAAGGGCCCAGTAGGCTTTGAACTAACCAGTAAGCAGAGGAGATCTCTTGTGCTTTGGGTAGAAAAGTGGCCTCATTGCCACTCTTCTGGCTGGGAGTCTGGAGGCCTGAGGTCCAGTCCTGGATCTGTTACTGACTTGCTCTGTGACTGAGCAAGTTACTGGGTCTCTGTTTTCTCTGTTGCAAAATGAAAGGCTTGAATTAAATGATCTTTGAGATCCTGCCAAGCTCTAACTTCTCTGGTTCATTTCAGTTACTTAATAGTGTCCTTGGCTCTGTATTAGCCAGGGAGGAACTCCATAGGTTAACAAGATAGCCTCTGCTTTCACAGAGCTCATAGCCCAGGAGAGAAGTAGTCATGTAAACAACCTGGTCTGACTTGAAGCAAGTCTAGAATGGGGCTATCACCAAGTGTGTTTGGAACAGAGTGATTAGTTCCAGTTGGAAGAATATGTGAAGCTTTATGTAGGTTGGAGTGTTTGAGTCTTTGGTCCTGTCTTCATCTCTTCTGTTGTTCTTTCTTCTCCCATCTCATATGAATAGCCAAGCCCATTCCCTTCCTAAACTGTCACAGTTTTCATGGTAAATCATGTTCCTCCTTAAAAAACAAAAACTAACAAAAAACCTAAAACAAAACAAAAAACCTAAAAACTAAAGACACACAGTCACAGAAATCCTCTCCTCCTTTCTCCAAACTCCTGCAATAGTTTATAGGTTACCTGTAAAATTCCTTTAACTATTATTGTCTTGCCTTTCTTTTCTTATTTGGAACTCTGAGTTCAAGCTGCTTCTCTCATTTTGTCTGCTACCAGGAGTTTCAGCTCTGAGTAATTGGGTCTCATTTTTGCTACTAGATTGTGAGCTCCATAAGGGCAAACAGTATATCTTAATCTCTCATCATCTATGCCTCTTCCAAGTGATTTACATAGTAGAGTGTCATTAAATGTGGGTTTGTTTATTTTAAACCAAGTCTCTTCGCTCTGATATGGATGTCATATTTGCATATTTATTCAGCATGTGCTTTTTATGTTGTTAAGTGATTAATTTATAACATGTAACAGTCTTTTTGTCACTCTTGATCCTTCTTTCTTGCTTTAACCATCTTCTTGGCTCTAAGAAGTATAGTGAACATCATGACATGTTGGAAGGAACACTGGGCTTGGAGTGTGAAGAGTCAGGGTAAAATCTGGGCAAGTTGCTTTTCTTCTTTGAGGCTTTTCTCATCTGTAAAGTAGATCTCAGCCCTGATTCCCCATTGAGTTGTTGGATGGCCACAGAAATGCTTTGGAAAGTCAAAAATCAATCTTTTTATTTCTTTGGCTTTTTGGGCATTTTTAATTTAACAGACATTCACAAAGTACATATTATGTGCTAAGTCCTGTGCTAGAGGGGCAGAAGGAAGAATCAGCTATGGCCTTTGCCCTCCAAGGACTTTACACACTAATTGGACAGGTAGGTATGAACACAAAGGAATCAAGGGAGTGAACAAAGAGGAAAATAATTGGGGAAATGCTTGAATGTGGGACTTGCCAGCTTATGGGGTTCAGTTTGGGCACTTGGCTTGCCTTGTGAAGATCCCATCTATGATATCTTTTCTCAGAGTATAGCTGAAGTTGGAGAGAGGGTCAGTGTTCAATCAGTTAGTTTTATATAACAATAACAGTGTGGCACAGGAAAAAGAACAGGGAACTTGAGTTTAAATCTCTCGTCTGTTACCTAGAGGATATGCATCCTTGAGTGTGTCATGTAATGTTGCTGAAAGCTCAGCTTCATCATGAGTAAAACTGGAGAATAAATGCCTCAAATTTAACAGACATTTATAGGAGTCTACTCTGCTAGCTGGATTCTGAAGTTGCAAGAGTGAAAGGATAGTCTCCCAGGAACTCTGTGGGAAGAATTGTGCCATTTAGAGTGTGAAACAGAAACCACGTGAGAGCATCCTTTGACTGTAAATGCTATATAAACATGAAGACTTCCACCACGGATGGCTGTTCATAGGGCTGCTTCCCACTGGAATGGTGTTACCATAAGTAATGTCCCATCATATCTCCTTTCTGTTTGTGATCCTCTCTCTCAGCCTAGCTGTGTGTGTGTGTGTGTGTGTGTGTGTGTTTTCTTTATGATCAGCTGGCCCCTGAAAGCTCTGGATTATTACAAGGACTAAATATAATAATATCCCAGTGAGGTCAACTGGGATTATCATTTGATACACAGTAGGCAGTGACTAATGGGAGCTTTCATTATCCATGATCTGTGTGTCATCCAAGTCACAGAACAAGGGCAGCCTCTCAAATTACTGCCATGTTCTGGGTTTTGATCTAGGTACTGAGGGTACAATAGTGAACAAAATAGTTGAAAATCCCTACCATCATGGGACTTATAATTTTGAGGAAGACACATAATTAACAAAATAAAAAGTAAAATATTAAGTATGGTGGATAAGTGGGAAAGAAGAAAAATAAAACAAGGAAGGGAGAACCACGGGGTGATAGGGGGGTGGTGAAGATTTAACTTTTAAATAGGGAGCCAAGGAAGGCCTCACTTGAGAAGGTGACTTTTGATTAAGACTTGAAGAAGGTGAGAGAATGTACTAGAGGAGGAACATTCCAGGCAGAGGGAACAGCAAGTGCCAAGGCTCTGAAGCCAGACCTGGTATGTTTCAAGGAATGGCAGAAGACAAGGATGGCTGAAGTGAAGTGGTCAGAGGGGAGATCAATAGAAGAGGGCAGAAGATTGTGATGGGAGCACATCTTTTTGGGTCTTCTAGATTCTAGTAACGAATTGGCTTTTCTGTTGAGTGAGATGGGAAGTCACTGAGGATTTTGGTCAGAAGAGTGACTTTTCCATATGTTTTCATAGAATCATTCTGACTGCTGTGTTGAGAATAGAAGAAGTGGTAAATGCAAAAGCAGGAGACTAGTTAGGAAGCAATTGCATTAATCCTGGTAAGAGATGATGGTGGCTTAGGTTAAGATGGTGGAATTGGGGGTAATGACAATTGATTTTAAAGATAGAACTGAAAAAGATTTGTTGATGGACTAGTTGTGAGGTATAAGAAAAAGAGAAGTCAAGACTGACACCAAAATTTTGACCTGTGCAATTGAAAGGATAGAGTTGTCATTGGCTGAACTGGGAGAAGACAGGAGAAACAGATTTCAGGGGAGGGGATGAGTGAATATAAAAATATGGTGGTATTTAGATCATGAGATTAGATGAGGTGACCTTGGGAGTGCATAACGATAGAAAAGAAACTCAAGATTTGAGCCTAGGTCACCATAAAGTTTAGAAATTGAGAATAAGCTGTCAGAATAATGGGGGGAAAACAAAACACTCCCCCCTCCCCAAACTCAGTATGGTGTCTGGAAACCAAATGAAAGAAGTATCTAGGGCTTCCCTGGTGGCACAGTGGTTGAGAGTCCGCCTGCCGATGCAGGGAACGCGGGTTCGTGCCCCGGTCCGGGAGGATCCCACATGCCACGGAGTGGCTGGGCCTGTGAGCCATGGCTGCTGAGCCTGCACGTCCGGAGCCTGTGCTCCGCGATGGGAGAGGCCACAGCGGTGAGAGGCCCCCATACCGCAAAAAAAAAAAAAAAAAGTATCTAAAAGAAGGAGAGAGTGGTCAACTGGGTGACATGCTGCTGTGACATATCCAGGAAAATGAGAGATGAAAATAGGTCACTAATTGTAGCATGGTGGAAAGGTCATTGGTGACTTTGATAAGAACAGTTGTGGTGGTATAGTGGGAATGAAAGTCTGGTTGGAGTGAGTTCAGAAGAATGGGAGGAAAGATGAGAGAAAGCAAATATATATATATATATATATATATATATATATATAGCTCTTTCTAGAAGCTTTGATGTGAAGGGAAGGAG
Source organism: Globicephala melas (assembly GCF_963455315.2). Taxonomy (NCBI): domain Eukaryota; kingdom Metazoa; phylum Chordata; class Mammalia; order Artiodactyla; family Delphinidae; genus Globicephala; species Globicephala melas. Next base: position 50,850,766 of record NC_083321.1, on the reverse strand, counting down.
AGAAATGGATTGGTAGCTGGTGTGTTGGATGGAATAAAGAAAGAAGTTTTTATTTGTTTATCTTATTTAGTTTTTAGACAAGACAAGTAGCAGTATGTTAATAGGAATAATTCTGAAGAAAAGGAAAATCCTGATGACGTGGGAGAAAGAGGGGGGAAATGCCTCTCGTTTGATGAAGGGATATAATCTAGTGTATCAGTGGAGGGTTGGACATGGACTGTTATCCATAGTAATAGGAGAGAAGTTAGTTAATGTGCTCAGATGCAGTTTGATAGGTAAAAGGAAGGGGTCTTGTGAAACTGCTCTTCTGGATGATTGATTTTATGTAGACAAATAAGCTAAATCACTGGGTGAAAGTGAGATTAGGAGCAGAGAAAGCATGAAATTGTCTAGGAAAGTAAATTGTCTTCGCAAATATAGAATGACTGTCAGGTTGCATTTAGAGTCCACATGAAAATAGTGATCATGAATTTAAAGTTTAACTATAGTGAGTATAGTTGTATATGTTTTCCTCCTCCCAAGACCTGTGCCAGTATAAGCAGAGAGTAGATGGTGAATTGGATTTAACCAGCGTTGTTGGTTTAATCAAACTAGTGTTAATATAAGTGATAGAGGGCCAAGGGAGTGATTTTAAAAATCGATTGAGGGACTTTCCTGGTGGTGCAGTGGTTAAGAATCTGCCTGCCAATGCAGGGGACATGGGTTCGAGCCCTGGTCCGGGAAGATCCCACATGCAGCGGAGCAACTAAGCCCGTGCGCCACAACTACTGAGCCCGCGCTCTAGAGCCCGCGACCCACAACTACTGAAGCCCACGTGCTGCAACTACTGAAGCCTGTGCACCTAGAGCCTGTGCTGTGCAACAAGAGAAGCCACTGCAATGAGAAACCCGTGCACCACAATGAAGAGTAACCCCTGCTCGCCACAACTAGAGAAAGCCCACTTGCAGCAACGAAGACCCAATGCGGCCAAAAATAAATAAATAAATTTATATTTTAAAAAAAAATCGACTGAGGAATTTAAACCTGCCAGGGTTAGGAGTAAGGAAGCTGATGGATAGGTAGGTAGGATCAATAGATTAAATGTCCTGATAGGCTAAAGGATTATTAGAGGTGGGGTACTACAGTGAGAAAACTGGAAAAATAAGAGATAGTGGTTGGAGAATGAAATCTTTGGGATTATGATTATAGAAGATGGGTAGTTATTGGTAACGACAAAGTCAAGAGTATAACCAGAGGAATGGGAGGCTGAAGTAGAATGGAAGTCAAGATCAACAGAGGAGAGGCAGTCAAGTAACTGGGAGGGCAGTATGTTGTAACCATTATTTATATAGTTATTAAAATTACCAAGAATTATGGCAAGAATGGTGTTGGAGTGGATTTCTGGGAGCCACAATCTTTAAGCATTAAAAGGGAGTGACTTGGGGGTGGTAAATGGCTGCAAGGAAGAGTGATGTTGAATCTGATAATGTCAGATTCAAAACTGGTTGTTTGCATACAGGAGAGTCTGGAAAGAACAACGAGGTTGAAGGCCCACTGGTAGATAGGGAGTGAGAGAAAACCAGCCACCCTTTGAGAGGGGTGCAGAGGAAATATTATAACGGACTGCCAGATTTTACTTAGAGCAGGAAGGTGAAGGGGGCATTCACAGAAGAGGTTGAAGATACATACAGAAATTTAGCTAACCTTGAGGTCCAGAGGTTACAGTGGGAAAAAAATGTCAGGAGTTGAAGAGGGGAGAGAGATGAGAATCAGAACATGTAATGTATAGAGGCACATAGGATTAAAGTCTGGGAAATGAGGGATGACCTGGGTGTCCTGGGGGCAGGGGCAGCGGGCAGGTGGGGTGCGGAACAAATGACACTCCCAACGGAGAAGGAGGAGGTCTTTTCTAATTGCCTGTAGTAAGATTATCCACATTGGTCTTCCAGTGCCATTTGGAAAGATATGATTTGCTGGTTAAAAAATAATCCATGTGGATAATATAAATCAGTGTGGATAATAGAAATTTGTTTGAAAATGTTAAAAACATGCTACTTTGGAATAGGAAACATTTATAGATGTATTATGAAAACCAGACAGATACATACTTGTCCTCCTCCAAGAAAATGTTTGGTAATATCAAAGCAGATCAGTATCTTGTTCTAAACATTAATCTTCTTTATTCAAACATTGATACCATATTGTCTTTTTATTGAGGGTTATTTTGCTTCCTAATGAACACGTTGGAATTTATTTTCAGAGTAGCAGTTTACTCCATCTGAATGATCTATAGTTGGAAATAGATGTGCAAGGTTGCAAATCAATTTGGTAATCTCAGTAGAACCAGAAGGAAAAAAATCCTACAGTGAGCTTTTGATTTTATCTTGAAAAGCTAAGTAAATGGTGGTCAGCTTTATAGTTTGTGATCAACTTTATCTGAAATTGAAAGTCTGGAATTTTTGCTTGTTTGTTTTTTGCTGTGCCATGTCTTGCAGAATCTTAGTTCCCCAACCAGGGATTGAACCCGGGCCTTGGCAGTGAAAGCACTGAGTCCTAACCACTGGGCCGCCAGGGAGTTCCCTGGAATGTTTTAAGAACTAATGTTTTCATGCTACAATATGGATAAACCTTGAAAACATTATGCTAACTGAAATGGAAAGTAGCATGATGGTTGCTAGGGAGAGGAAAGAATGAGGAGTTAGTGTTTAATGGGTACAGAGTTTCAGATGGGAAGGATGGAAATGTTCTGGAAATAGATGGTGGTGATTTGCACACCAGTGTAAAGGTACTTAATGCCACAAAATTGTATACTTAAAAATGGTTAAAATGGTAAATTTTATGGTATATATTTACCACCACAAACCAAAAAAAACTTCCAGTGTTTTAAGTGTCCAATGCCTACAAGACTACTTGTCAAATTTTGGTCAACTGTACTTGCATCATATTACAAATAATGAACCCTTTTGTCTTCAACACCTTATGTTAGTGTAGTACTCTACAGTTTAGGAACTGTCTTCTTACCTGCTTTCCCTTTGGATCTTCAGAACAGCCACAAGAAGTACATAGATAGGAATAGATAAGGGATTCTAAGAGATTTGTAGGTCAGGGACAGAGATAAGTGTCTAGACCAATATGGTCTGTCTAGTTCCAGAACCTCCCTATCCATAAATGCGGGGGCTGAAAACTTAAAATGGGAGCTTTTCAAGAGTAGAGCCTTGGCATCTTTGAAGCAATATAGTTCCTCCAGCAAAGGCTTCCTTTATTAGAGCTCAGAGGCAGTTGAGCTCTACACTGCTGACTTGCACATGGGGCCTGGTTTGTCTCCAGACCTTCAGCAAAGCATCTGGGCAAAGGAGAATGATCATATCACATCATCACATCAAAGTTTGATTGACTAAATACTATATACCCAACTTTTTTTTTCCCTAGAGGAAATTAGTTTTTAAAATATGCATAATGTAGTAGGATCAAAAGTAAATAAAGAGTTTCACAGTGAAGGAGGAAATAAGGAAAACAGAGTAAGTGAATCCAGAAGTTCTAGTTTATTGCTAAGGTTTGGTTCAACCCTGAGCTTCCTAGTGGCCAGAGCAAGGCCTGGTCCAAGGTTCACAGGATCCAGCATTTATTCATTTATTCTTTCAACTGATAGTTTATTCCTTTTAAGTGTTTGAATAGTCAGAAGACACACACACTGATCTCTGGGTGTAATATCTGAAGAAAATAGAGCTCATCTTAAACAATAGACGACATTAGTGGTTGCCACAATAAACTTGACGGTAGAGTCTATGTCTGGTTTATTTCTGTTTAGCCTATACCTGGCACCAGTAATTGGCTTAGACTGAATACTTACTATGGATCTACTGAATGAATAAGAAATGGTTGCTTTTTAAGGATCTGATGTAAAACTTGGACAAAGAAATGACTTCATAACAGTCATTTTGATGTTCAGCAAATACTGAATACCTTTGGTGTATACTTGGTCCTGTAGGAGATAAAAACATGAATAAATTACGGCTTTATCCTCAAGGGGTATTTTTAAAAAACCAAGGATACAAAGTGTAGTGTGTGATGATATAAAATGCTTTGGGAGGACAATGAGAGCTCAGAGGAGAGTTCTTTGTAGGCCAACTGTCCAGTTTTCCCATTGGTAAGTTGGGAATAATAAATAGTACTTCATAAGGTAGATGTGAAAATTAAAGGAGGTAACATAATGTAAATATCTAAGAAAAATTCCTCTCCTAGCTAAACATTTCATAAATGTTAGCTAATATAATATTCAGGGAAGACATCCTGGAGAAGGAGTGCATGGAGTTAGGCTCTCTAGACCTCCATGCTCATCTCTACCGCAGCACATGGGTGTCCTTGTTTGACTCTTTACCTGTTTCCTTTCTTTGCTAGCACCAAGGTCCTTAAGGGCATGTTCCATAACTTATTCATCTTCATATCCCTAATGCTGGTACTGGGCCTGGTATAAAATAAAGACCTAGTGAGGTTTATTGACTGAAAGAAGGAAGCAAGCAAGCATATTGGGAACCAAGCAGGCTTGCTTCTTTAGTGACTGAGAAAGTTCTAAAGATATGCTTTAAGGGAGCCCTACTCGGCTCTGAGTTACATCTGACAGCATATTCTCCTGTGCTGTTATTCTTCTTCCATGTTTCTTCATTCCTTACTGCTTTTATACGCTTACTGGACTACTACTATTTTTTTTCAGCCGTGCAATGCGACTTGTGGGATCTTAGTTCCCTGACCAGGGATTGAACCCGGGCTATGGCAGTGAAAGCGCCGAGTCCTAACCATTGGACAGCCAGAGAATTCCCTGGACCACTTCGGCTAACCTCTAAGCAAATGAACATAATGGTTGGTGGGTAGTTAGTTCGCAACAGTCATAGTCTCTCAGATCAGCATTTCCAGATACCCAGCTGTTCATTGGACATCTCTGCCTCTGCTTGTTCAAAAATGAACACTATCTTTCAGTGCTTACCCTAGAAACCCCTTACTTTCCCCTCATCAAGCCCTGCATATAGAGAGTTTCTAAATCCTGTCAGTTCTGACTCCAGAATATTTCCTATATTCTTTCCTTCTTTTCTGTTTCGCCTTTTTTTTAGTTAAGACCTTCTGTTTCTCTTCTGCCAGTCCATCCTCCATCTTCTCATGAAATATTGTTCTAAAACACAGATGTTTATGGCACTTTGTTACTTTAATCCTTCATGGCTCCCTGTTCATCTTCATAGCAATTCTTTGGATTAAATTGTAGTGTTTCCATATTATAGATGAGGAGATAATTGCCTTCCTGTAGCAGACAGCCTCAAGGTGACTAGTACCCCTCTTACTCTTTTGAGGCTTTCTAATTACCCTTCTAAAGCCATAGACCTGGGAAGAGGATAGTCCACAGTCCTGGATGTCACTATGGACATTGTGGGTCCCAGGCCATTGAAATCACATGTGATGGATGAGGATGTTTCCCCAGATGAAATAATGATAAAGCCACCATTTGTTGTGTTTACATGTCCTCTGGCAAAACAAACATTGTCTCATTTAATCCTCTCAACAATCCTAGGATGTAGTTATCCCTGGTATTTCCACTATACAGAAGAGGAAACTGAAATTAAGTAAGCTCTCCAAGGCCTCACAGCTTGTGGTGACTTAAAAACCTATGTTCTTGGGCTCCCCTAGTGGTGCAGTGGTTAAGAATCCACCTGCCAATGGAGGGGACACAGGTTCAAGCCCTGGTCCGGGAAGATCCCACATGCCGCGGAACAACTAAGCCTGCGTGCCACAACTACTGAAGCCCATGTGCCTAGAGCCTGTGCTCTGCAACAAGAGAAGCCACTGCAGTGTGAAGCCTGTGCACTGCAATGAAGAGTAGCCCCCACTAGCCGCAACTAGAGAAAGCCCGCGTGCAGCAACGAAGACCGAACGAAGCCAAAAATAAATATAAATAAAAACCTATGTTCTTAACCATTCATTATATGAAATTGCTAGGCAGCAGTTTGCACATGTTACTTCCCCAGGAAAGGTGATGACTTTGGGTGCTATAAACTTACTGTTGAGAATTCCCAATATAGTGGGCTTCATGGGTTTGCTTCAGAGAACTAACATATTTTGGTTACACTTTGACTGAATGGGTTCTTCAAACAAATACCTGCATTTCTTTATATTCCCTTAGTATCCTATGTCTCATGACAGATGGATCTAAAATGCCAAGAAAGGGACTTCACTGGTGGTCCAGTGGTTAAGACTCCGCGCTCCCAATGCAGGGGGCCCGGATTCGATCCCTGGTCAGGGAACTAGATCCCACACGCCTCAACTAAGACGCATTGCAGCCAAATAAATAAATAAATATTTAAAAAATGAAATGCCAAGAAAGACACAGGGCCAGCAAAAGGGCAGAGGGGCATTCCTGGAACTGTATTGTCATACAGCTTATTTGTTCATTTCTCTTTCCACTTAATTGTTTGATCATCTGTCCACCAAGAGGATGGTAGCAAGGTGATACAGTGGAAAGCCTCCAGTCTAAGGGCAGGAGACCTGGGTTTTGTTCAGGGCACTGTCCATAGCCCTGACTTGCCATGTATTTCTAGGGTAGTCCTTTCCCTTCTCTGTGCCTCAGTTTTCGCTTCTAAATAAAAATAAATAAAGCTATTGGGTGTCATGACCATAGTCCTCTTCTAACTAGCTCTCTGCAACTAGAAGGTGATGGAGATAATATGGCACTCGTACTTTTCAAAAGGAGCACCATTATTTTTATACTGTGTCACAGGCCTATATAAAATATGGTTTATATCTTTGCATTGCAAATCTAGCCTCTTGTGTGAAACCATTAAAGAGGGACTCTCAGGATTGCTGATTCATAGTCTCTAGAAATGCCTGATCACTCACTGTTTCTTGTAGTTTGGGATGTTATAGCAAGTGTGGCTGCAGCAACCCATTTCCAGCAAATTATAACTTTGCTTTAGAGTTGTGTGATAATTTACAGTCATTGTATTATGTGGTTGTGAAACTGTGTTTATTCAGCAAATATTTTCAAAGCACGTACTTTGTGCCTGACTTTGTTCTAGGTGTCAGGGATCCCTGCTGTCATGTGCTTTACAAGCAGGAGTGTGATACAATTACATTACAGTTGCCTCTTTTTAATTAATTAATTAATCAATTAATTAATCTTTGGCTGCCTTAGGTCTTCATTGCTGCCCGCGGACTTTTTTCTAGTTGCGGCGAGCGGGGGCTGCTCTTCATTGAGGTGTGCAGGCTTCTCATTGCAGTGGCTTCTCTTGTTGCAGAGCACGGGCTCTAGGCGTGCGGGCTTTGGTTGTTGTGGCTCGCGGGCTCCAGAGCACAGGCTCAGTAGTTGTGGTGCACAGGCCTAGTTGCCCTGCAGCCTGTGGGATCTTCCCGAACCAGGGCTCGAACCTGTGTCCCCTGCATTGGCAGGCGGATTCTTAACCCCGGCGCCACCGGGGAAGTCCCTACAGTTGATTCTTGAACAACACAGATTGAGCTGCGTGGTTCCACTTACACATGGAATTTTTGCAATAAATACGTACTACAGTACTACACAGTCCATGGGAGGTTGAATCCACAGATGCTGAACCATGGATACGGAGGGCTGACTATAAAAGTTATACTTGGATTTTCGACTGCCTGGTTGGATTGCACCCCTAATCCCTGCATTGTTTGAGAGTCAACTGTGTAATGTGGTAAATACTACAGAAGCTTCTCAATGAAAGTAGCATTTAATTGAGCCCTGAAAAGAAGAGTAGGAATTGTCCAGACTAAAAGATAGGGAGACTGAGGAGGAAACCCCTGTGATTCAGAAGGGTGGTATTTCAGACAGGGAGAATAGCATGTGTAAAGACTCAGAGGCAAGAGAGTATAGTATGTTCAGGGGAACTCAGAGAAGATCAAATCTGCTGGATTCTAAAGTGTGAAGGCAAGAAAATGTTATTTTGAAATTACAGCCGTTTTAGGTATCATGCCTGGATTGTGAAACAGCATGATGTCATGGAAGGGCACAGGACTTGGAATCTAAAGACCTAGGTTATAGTCCCTGGCTTTCAACTAACCACCTCTGGAATCTTGAACTAAATCATTTAACTTTTCGGATTCTGTTTCTTTATCTGTGAAGTGGTAATTGTTAACTCTTGCACCATCCTTATAAGCTATAAAAGTGCTGCACTATGAAAGCTTTCCTTGACCCTTCTGCCAAACAAAATGACTTCTCTCGTTTTAAGCACATTATTTTAAAATATAACACTTTTATTGTAGTCATTCTTTTACAAAACTGTTTCCCCACTAAAAGCTTAATTATTTTAAGGACAGAGAAATGACACATAGTAAATCCCAAGTACTTGTGAGGTTTAATGAATAATTGGATTCTATATTAAGGGAGATTTGTTTGCCCTTAAACACAAAATTTGTTTGCCCTTAAACACAAAACAAAACAAAAACCTTGAGAAGAAATTTTGTATTATTTGCAAGCATTTGGCTTTAAAGACAATTTTGTTGTGTTTTTGACTAGGAAAAAGCCATTTTCTTAAAGCTGTTTCAATGGGCTAAACGCTTTAGTCGTTAGAGTGTGACATTTTGCAGATAAGCATTTCATTAACAGGTAGGCACAAGAGGTGGTATTGAGCCTTTAGATGGAAAGATCTGTTAACTGTGGGAGCCTTTTTGATATTGAGATCCTCTTGGCAGATTCCTAGAAATCAGAGTTCTCCTCCATTTCATCTTTAAATTGAAATATTTTCTGAGACGAAATGATATATACAGAACTGCAAAACGCAGAAATATAATGTGCAGTCTGATTACATTTGGCAGACAGTATGAAGAAGTAGATAGCTGCTATAAGAACCGGGCTTCCTTCAGCTGCATAGCACAGGGAGATCAGCACGGTGCTTTGCGACCACCTAGAGGGGTGGGATAGGGAGGGTAGGAGGGAGGCTCAAGAGGGAGGGGATATGGGGACATATGTATGCATATGGCTGATTCGCTTTGTTGTGCAACAGAAAATAACAGTATTGTGAAGCAATTATACTCCAATGAAGATCTATTAAAAAAAACAACTGGGCTTCCTTGTGTATAGAATTAAGGGGAAAAAATGCCGAAACTGTGTTTTCTTAAATTTGGTAAGAAGTTAATGTGATATTAAACTATTGAATTCCAATAAAGCTTTCTTTTAACTTACTCATTAGTTACTTCATTGATCTAGTCAAAAATATTTACTGAACACCCTGCTTTACTAGAAATTCAGGCCCTTTACTAGAAATTCAGTAGTGAATAAAACAGATATGGTCCCTTGACCTTATGTTGCTTAAAATGTAGCAGGAAGAAAAGAATTGGGCAAGCAAGTTACAGCTGCAACAAGTATTTATAACAGACAAGTTCAGAGAGCTCTGGGATCATAAAATGGCCTGTAGCCATGCCCAGTCTGGCTTTCTGAGATCCTTTTGTTTTTTTTAGCTGTGCTGCAGGGCTTGCTGGATCTTAGTTCCCTGACCAGGGATTGAACCTGCACCCTTGGCAGTGAAAGTGTAGAGTTCTAACCACTGGACCGCCAGGGAATTCTCTGAGATCCTTCATAAGAGTTGAGAGGACACAATTGAGAAATGGGGACAGGATGATAATATTCCTGCCATGTTTTCCCTCAGATTCTGTGTCCCAGCCTTTCAGAACTATTCAGTATTCTCTGAATGTGCCTTGCTCTCTCATGGTATAATTTCATGAATGGCTTTTCCTTCCCCTTCTCCCTGTAGAATTCCTATTATCCTTCAAAACATAGATCAAATGACACATTCTTTTGAAATCTTATATATCTCTCTCCCCAATTAAATACGATTAGGTTCAGCTACATATAACAAATCTAAAATAACAGTGGTTTAAAAACACAGCGTTTTATTTTCTCATGTAAAAGAGTACAGAGGTAGTCCAGGGCTGAAATGATCAAGGATCCAGGCTCCTTCTGCCGTCCTTGGTTTGAGACTTCCATTCTCAAGGTCGCTTCACGGAAAAGGCTGATGAGCTCCAGTCATTATGTCCTAATTCTAGATAGCAGGAACGAGTAAGGGGAGAAGGAAGGGCACCTCCCCCAGCTAACACTGTTCCCTTTAAGCAGGCTTTAAGCATAAGTTCTATACTATATTTCAGTTATATCTCATTGAGCAGAACTAACCACATAGCCGCACTTAACTACGAGAGTGGGAAATAGAATCCTTTAACTGAGCATATTGCCATCTAGTGGCAGTTAGAGCATTTCTTCCCCACCCCCCACCCCCCACCCCCACCCCCGCTTAAATTAGTTGTTCTTTCTTTAAATTCTAGCACTCAGTATAATAACAGTACAATTTTGCTATTAATTCTCAGTCCATGTCTGTCTCCCTCATATAAACACCCCAGGGACAGAAATTATGTCCTGTTATATCTGACCTAGTAACACTTTGCTCAGAGCTTGGCACAAGAGATTTCAGTTCACGTGTATAAAATGAGGGTATTGAATTAAATAACTTAATTCCTTTCAGCTTATTTTTAAAAATCTGTATTTTTTCTTTGCTGATTCAAAAATTACCAATTTGTATTATTTTAAATAGCTTTATTAAGGTATAACTTATATATGATAAAACTCAACCATTTTAAGTGTACAATTCAGTGCTTTTTAGTGAATTTACAGAGTTGTGCAACTATCACCAAAATCCAGTTTTAGACATTTTTAGTTACCCCAAAGAGATCTCTTGCTCTCATGTGATGTCAATCCCCATTCCCTCTCCAGGTCCCAGGTAACCAAATATCTATCTGCTCCTTTTTTTTTTGCCTTTATTTATTTAATTTATTTAGTTTTTATACAGTAGGTTCTTATTAGTTATCTGTTTTATACATATTAGTGTATACATGTCAATCCCAATCTCCCAATTCATCCCCCCACACACTTTCCCCCCTTGGTGTCCATAACGTTTGTTCTCTACATCTGTGTTTCTATTTCTGCCTTGCAAACTGGTTCATCTGTACTATTTTTCTAGATTCCATATATATGCGTTAATATACAATATTTGTTTTTCTCTTTCTGACTTACTTCACTCTGTATGAAAGTCTCTAGGTCCATCTACGTCTCTGCAAATGACCCAATTTTGTTCCTTTTTATGGCTGAGTAGTATTTCATTGTATGTATGTACCACAGCTTCTTTGTCCATTCCTCTGTCGATGGGCATTTAGGTTGCTTCCATGACCTGGCTATTGTACGAATAGTGCTGCAATGAACATGCATCACTTTTTGAATTATGGTTTTCTCTGGGTATATGCCCAGTAGTGGATTGCTGGATCATATGGTAATTCTATTTTTAGTCTTTTAAGGAACCTCCATACTGTTCTCCATAGTGGCTGTATCAGTTTACATTGCCACCAACAGTGCAAGAGGGTTCCCTTTTCTCCACACCCTCTCCAGCATTTGTTGTTTGTAGATTTTCTGATGATGCCCATTCTAACTGGTGTGAGGTGAATGAACTACCTCATTGTACTTTTGATTTGCATTTCTCTAATGATTAGTGATGTTGAGCAGCTTTTCATGTGCTTCCTGGCCATCTGTATGTCTTCTTTGGAGAGATGTCTATTTAGGTCTTCTGCCCATTTTTTGATTGGGTTGTTTATTTTTCTAATATTGAGCTGCATGAGTAGTTCATATATTTTGGAGATTAATCTTTTGTCCATTGATTCATTTGAAAATATTTTCTCCCATTCTGAGGGTTATCTTTTCGTTTTGCTTATAGTTTCCTTTGCTGTGCAACAGCTTTTAAGTTCGATTAGGCCCCATTTGTTTATTTTTCTTTTTATTTCCATTACTCTAGGAGGTGGGTCAAAAAGGATCTTGCTGTGATTTATGTCAAAGAGTATTCTTCCTATGTTTTCATCTAAGAGTTTTGTAGTGTCCAGTCTTTCATTTAGGTCTTTAATCCATTTTAAGTTTATTTTTGTATATGGTGTTAGGGAGTGTTATAATTCCATTATTTTACATGTAGCTGTCCAGTTTTCCCAGCATCAGTAATTGAAGAGACTGTCTTTTCTCCATTGTATATCCTTGCCTCCCTTGTCATAGATTAGTTGACCATAGGTGCATGGGTTTATCTCTGGGCTTTCTGTCCTGTTCTATTGATCTATATTTCTGTTTCTGTGCCAGTACCATATTGTCTTGATTACTGTAGCTTTGTAGTATGATCTGAAGTCAGGGAGTCTGATGCTCCAGCTCCATTTTTTTCCCTCAAGACTGCTTTGTCTATTTGGGGTCTTGTGTCTCCATACAAAATTTTTTTTTTTTTTAAAGATTATTTATTTATTTATCTTTGGCTGTGCTGGGTCCTCGTTTCTGTGCGAGGGCCCTCTCCAGCTGCGACGAGCGGGGGCCACTCTTCATCGCGGTGTGCAGGCCTCTCACCGTCACGGCCTCTCTCGTTGCAGAGCACAGGCCCCAGATGCGCAGGCTCAGCAGCTGTGGCTCACGAGCCCAGCTGCTCCGTGGCATGTGAGATCCTCCCAGACCAGGGCTCGAACCTGTGTCCCCTGCATTGGCAGGCAGACTCTCAACCACTGTGCCACCAGGGAAGCCCCATCCATACAAATTTTAAGATTTTTTGTTCTAGTTCTGTAAAAAATGCCACTGATAATTTGATAGGGATTGTATTGAATCTGTAGATTGCTTTGGGTTGTATAGTCATTTTCACAATGTTGATTCTTCCAATCCAAGAACATGGTCTATCTCTCCATCTGTTTGTATCATGTTTGATTTCTTTCAACAGTGTCTTATAGTTTTCTGATTACAGGTCTTTTACCTCCTTAGGTAGGTTTATTCCTAGGTATTTTAATATTTTTCTTGCAGTGGTAAATGGGAGTGTTTTCTTAATTTCTCTTTCTGATCTTTCATTGTTAGTGTACAGGAATACAAGAGATTTCTGTGCATTAATTTTGTATGCTGCAGCTTTACCAAATTCATTGATTAGCTCTAGTAGTTTTCTGGCGGCATCTTTAGGATTTTCTATGTATAGTAGCATGTCACCTGCAAACAGTGACAGTTTTACTTCTTCTTTTCCAATTTGTATTCCTTTTATTTCTTTTTTTTTTCTCTGATTGCCGTGGCTAGGACTTCCAAAACTATGTTGAATAATAGTGGTGAGAGTGGACATTCTTGTCTTGTTCTTGATCTTAGAGGAAATGCTTTCAGTTTTTCCCCATTGAGAATGATGTTTGCTGTGGGTTTGTCATATATGGCCTTTATTATGTTGTGGTAGGTTCCTTCTGTGCCCACTTTCTGGAGAGTTTTTACCATAAATGGGTGTTGAATTTTGTCAAAAGCTTTCTCTGCATCTATTGAGATGATCATATGGTTTTTATTCTTCAGTTTGTTAATATGGTGTATCACATTGATTTGCGTATATTGAAGAATCCTTGCATCCCTGGGATAAATCCCAGTTATTCATGGTGTATGATCCTTTTAACGTGTTGTTGGATTCTGTTTGCTAGTTATTTTGTTGAGGATTTTTGCATCTGTATTCATCAGTGATTTTGGTCTGTAATTTTCTTTTTTTGTAGTATCTCTGTCTGGTTTTGGTATCAGGGTGATGGTGGCCTCGTATAGTAAGTTTGGGAGTGTTCCTTCCTCTGCAATTTTTTGGAAGAGTTTGGGAAGGGTGAGTGTTAGCTCTTCTCTAAATGTTTAATAGAATTCACCTGTGAAGCCATTTGGTCCGGGACTTTTGTTTGTTGGAAGATTTTTAATCACAGTTTCAATTTCATTACTTGTGATTGGTCTGTTCATATTTTCTATTTCTTCCTGTTTCGGTCTTGGAAGGTTATACCTTTCTAAGAATTTGTCTGTTTCTTCCAGGTTGTCCATTTTATTGGCATAGAGTTGCTCGTAGTAGCCTTTTAGGATGCTTTGTATTTCTGTGGTGTCCATTGTAACTTCTCCTTTTTCATTTCTAATTTTATTGATTTGAGCCCTCTCCCTCTTTTTTTTTTTTTTTTTTGTGGTACGTGGGCCTCTCACTGTTGTGGCCTCTCCCGTTGTGCAGCACAGGCTCCGGACGTGCAGGCTCAGTGGCCATGGCTCACGGGCCCAGCTGCTCCGTGGCATGTGGGATCTTCCCGGACCGGCGCATGAACCCGTGTCCCCTGCACCAGCAGGTGGACTCTCAACCACTGTGCCACCAGGGAAGCCCTCCCTCTTTTTCTTGATGAGTCTGGCTAAAGGTTTATCAATTTTGTTGATCTTCTCAAAGAACCAGCTTTTAGTTTTATTGATCTTTGCTATTGTTTTCTTTATTTCTATTTCATTTATTTCTGCTCTGATCTTTATGATTTCTTTCCTTCTACTAACTTTGAGTTTTGTTTGTTCTTTCTCTAGTTCCTTTAGGTGTAAGGTTAGATTGTTTATTTGAGATTTTTCTTGTTTCTTGAGGTAGGATTGTATTGCTATAAACTTCCCTCTTAGAACTGCTTTTGCTGTATTCCATAGGTTTTGGATCGTTGTGTTTTCATTGTCCTTTGTCTCTAGGCATTTTTTGATTTCCTCTTTGATTTCTTCAGTGATCTCTTGGTTATTTAGTAACATATTGTTTAGCCTCCATGTGTTTTTTTCCTTGTAGTTGACTTCTAATCTCATAGCGTTGTGGTCGGAAAACATTCCTGATATCAGTTTTCTTCAGTTTCCTGAGGCTTGATTTGTGACCCAAGATGTGATCTATCCTGGAGAATGTTCCGTGCTCACCTGAGAAGAAAGTATAATCTGCTGTTTTTGGATGGAATGTCCTATAAATATCAATTAAATCTATCTGGTCTGTTGCGGCATTTAAAGCTTGTGTTTCCTTATTAGTTTTCTGTCTATATGATCTGTCCATTGGTGTTAGTGAGGTGTTAAAGTCCCCCACTATTATTGTGTTACTGTCAATTTCCTCTTTATAGCTGTTAGCAGTTTCCTTATGTATTGAAGTGCTTCTATGTTGGGTGCATATATATTTATAATTGTTATATGTTCTTCTTGGATTGATCCCTTGATCATTATGTAGTGTCTTTCCTTGTCTCTTGTAACATTCTTTATTTTAAAGTTTATTTTATCTGATATGAGTATTGCTACTCCACCTTTCTTTTGATTTCCATTTGCGTGGAATATCTTTTTTCATGCCCTCACTTTCAGTCTGTATGTGTCCCTAGGTCTGAAGTAGGTCTCTTGTAGACAGCATATATATTTGTCTTGTTTTTTGTATCCATTCAGCAAGCTTGTATCTTTTGGTTGGAGCATTTAATCCATTCACGTTTCAGGTAATTATCGATATGTATGTTCCTATGACCATTTTCTTAATTGTTTTGGGTTTGTTTTTGTAGGTCCTTTTCTTCTCTTGTGTTTCCCACTTAGAGAAATTCCTTTAGCATTTGTTGTAGAGCTGGTTTGGTGGTGCTGAATTCTCTTAGCTTTTGCTTGTCTGTAAAGCTTTTGATTTCTCCATCGAATCTGAATGAGATCCTTGCTGGGTAGAGTAACCTTGGTTGTAGTTTCTTCCCTTTCATCACTTTAAATATATTGTGCCACTCCCTTCTGGCTTGTAGAGTTTCTGCTGAAAAATCAGCTGTTAACCTTATGGTAGATCCCTTGTAGGTTATTTGTCATTTTTCCCTTGCTGCTTTCAATAATTTTTCTTTGTCTTTAATTTTTGCCAATTTGATTACTATGTGTCTTGGTGTGTTTCTCCTTGGGTTTATCCTGCCTGGGACTCTCTGCGCTTCCTGGACTTGGGTGCCCATTTCTTTTCCCATGTTAGGGAAGTTTTCGACTATAATCTCTTCAGATATTTTCTTGGGTTCTTCCTCTCTCTGTTCTTCTGGGACCCCTATAATGCGAATGTTGGTGTATTTAATGTTGTCCCAGAGGTCTCTTAGGCTGTCTTCATTTCTTTTCATTCTTTTTTCTTTATTCTTTTCTGTGGCAGTGAATTCCATCATTCTGTTTTCCAGGTCACTTATCCATTCTTCTGCCTCAGTTATTCTGCTATTGATTCCTTCTAGTGTATTTTTCTTTTCAGTTATTGTATTGTTCATCTCTGTTTGTTTGTTCTCTAATTCTTCTAGGTCTTTGTTAAACATTTGTTGTATCTTCTTGATCTTTGCCTCCATTCTTTTTCCGAGGTCCTGGATCATCTCACTATCATTATTCTAAATTCTTTTTCTGGAAGATTGCCCATCTCCACTTCATTTAGTTGTTTTTCTGGGGTTTTATCTTGTTCTGTCATGTGGTACATAGTCCTCTGCCTTTTCATTTTGCTGTCTGTGAATGTGGTTTTCATTCCAGAGGCTGCAGGATTGTAGTTCTTCTTGCTTCTTATCTATCTGCTTCTATAGATTTGCCCTTTCTGAACATTTTGTATAAATGGAATCACACCATGTGTTGTCTTTTGCTCTGGCTTCTTAAACTTAGCCCAGTATTTTCGAGGTTAATTCATGCTGTGATATGTATCAGTGGTTTGTTCCTTTTTATTGTTGATATCATTGATATTTTTATTAAATTTTAAAAATTGTTTTCTTAGTGGTTGCTTTGGGGATTAAATATATATCTTCATTTTTTACAAATTACATATTGATTATAATCTACTTCATATACAATCTACTTCAAATATAAACTAACTTAATTTCAATAAAATTTAGAAACTTTGTTCAGGTGTAGCTCCATTTTCCCTGTCTTTTACTTTGCGCCCTTGTATTTCTGTAAATTAAATCTTTATATGTTCATATACCCAACAATATAGTTTTAAAGTTATTGTATAGAACTGTCTTTTAAGTGTATTAAGAGAAAAATATTTATACTATCTTTATATTTACCTATGTAATCGCCTTTACTGGTGCTCTTTATCTTTTCACGTGGATTTGAATTGCTCTGTAGTGCCATTTCCTTTCATCCAGAAGGCTTTAGTATGTCTTTAGGGTTTTTGAAAGGCAGGTTGCTAGCAGTGAATCATCTCAGTTGTTATCTATTTGGGAATGTCTTTATGCCTTTAATTTTGGATTTTAAAAAAAAATTATTTATTTATTTAAATTTTTGGCTGCGTTGGGTCTTTATTGCTGCCCACGGTCTTTCTCTAGTTGAGGAGAGCGGCGGCTACTCTTCGTTGTGGTGCGTGGGCTTCTCATTGCAGTGGCTTCTCTTGTTGCAGAGCATAGGCTCTAGGCACGCAGGCTTCAGTAGTTGTGGCATGTGGGCTCAGTAGTTGTGACTTGTGGGCTCTAGAGCACAGGCTCAATAGTTGTGGCTCACGGGCTTAGTTGCTCCTTGGCATGTGGGATCTTCCCATACCAGGGCTTGAACCCGTGTCCCCTGCACTGGCAGGCAGATTCTTAACCACTATGCCACCAGGGAAGTCCCTTACGTTTAATTTTGAATGATAGTTTTACTGGGATCAGAAATCATGGTTGGTACTTTTTTTTCTTTCTTTCAGCACATTTATTATTCCACTGCTGCTGGCCTCCATTGTTTCTAATGAGAATTGAGCTGTTAATCTTATTGTTGATCCCTTTTATCTGATAAGCTTTTTCTCTTGCCACTTTTTCTCTTTGGCTTTCAACAGTTAATGATGTGTACAGGTTTGGCTCTTTTTGTGTTTAGCCCACTTGGAGTTCACTGTCTGTCTTGGGTGTAGTTTAATGTTTGTTTGTTTGTTTATAAAATCAAATTTGGGAAGCTTTTGATGATTATATCTTCAGATATTTTTCTACTCCTTTCTTTCTTCTTGCTAGAACTCCCATTACTTGTAATGTTGGTTTGCTCCAGAGTTTCCCACAGGTCTCTGACTTCATTTTTCATTTTTTCTTTTTGTTTTTTAGATTGCATTATCTATGTTGATCTCTCTTGGAGTTCGATGATTCTTTGTTCTGCCAGCTCAGATTTGTTTTTGAGTCCTCTTGAATGTTTCATTTCAGAATACAACTTCCAGGGACTTCCCTGGTGGTCCAGCGTTTAAGACTCTGCACTTCCACTACAGGGGGTATGGGTTCGATCCCTAGTCGGGGAACTAAGTTCCAACATGCCGTGCAGCACGGCCAAAAGTGAAAAAACAAAACAAAACAAAACAATTTCCATTTGGTTCTTTTTATAATTTCTATTTATTGTCATTCTCTATTTGATGAGTAATTATCATCATACTTTCATTTAATTCTTTAAATATGGCTTCCTTTAGTTCTTTAAAGTACTTATAATAGCTGCTTTGAAATATTTATCTGCTGATTCCAACATCTGGGCCCCCATAGAGGCAATATCTATATGTAGTCTCCTGTTTCTTTCCCCCCTGGTAAGTGGGTCACACTTCCCTCTTTCTTTGCATGTTTTATGATTTTTTTTGTTGAAAAACTATGTTTTAGATAATATAGCAACTCTTGATTCAGATTTTTCCACCACTAGCAGATGGGAGGGTTGTTGCTGGGTTTTTTTGTGTTTTTTTTTTTTCTTTTTGGTTTATTCAGTGACTTGTTCAGACAGTTCTGTATCTGTCTCCTTTGTAGTGTGTAACTGCTGATGTCTCTCTCTCTTTTTAACCATACATATTTATTTAATTATTTATTTAACATGCAAGTAGTTTATTCTGGTCATATTTTTTAAATTATTGTTTTAATTTTTATACTTGGCTTCTTAAAGGTCACCCCTGGGTCAGTATAGATTAGTGATCAACAATGACTGGCTTCAATCCTAGGCCAAGAAATCTTCTACCCTTTGTTGATGGATTTGTTTGTTGAAATGCATTCAAATGCATTTGTTTGTTGGAATGCATTCTAAGTCCAGGCAATTTGCAGTTCTGCTCCAACCTTTACTTTCAGTGTGTTCAAGACCTTGCATTCACATAGGATCAGTAGATAGCTAGGGCCTCTCCAGTTTCTCCTTAGCAGGTATGAAACCTTATAGGTCACCAGGGATCCCATAGTGGGTCTTATGTTTTGTTCCCCAGCACTCCCTTTAAAATTTGTGGCTTATCTGCAGGCCTGTTGCCTGCCCTAACTAGCATTATGACCTTAGGCCAGCTGTAGTAGTAGCCTTCCTGGATAACTTACTATTGTTCCCCAGATTGTCCCTCTATTGTTTTTGACAATGACCCTGGGCAATATCCAGAGCAAATTTTCTACACTCAGCTTCAAATTAAATCAGCCCACTCTGGCAAGAGCCATCCTCTTGTCCTGGCCTGATGGAATTACCCCCAGGGAGCTGGGGGTTGTGGAGTAGGAGCAGCTTCAGGCTAAAATGCCACAGATTCTCACTGTTCTTAATATAGTTCAGTAATTCTTCTTGAATAAACATTTCTCAACTTGATGTCTGCCTTTGGTTAATTTTCAGAGGCCTGAAATGGTTGTTTTTGACAATCTTGTTCAGTTTTATTGTTGCTTTTAGGGAAGAGTTTGCTAAGCAGTTTAGGTATTCCAGAAGTTCCACCTCCTTGTATTACTTATGGCATCTTTATTTAACTTTTAAAATTCCCTAGCTAGACCATAACCTCCTTTGGGCAGACACTATCTATATCTTTTCCCTACAGTGTCCATCCTAATATGCATTAAAACTTTAAGCTTTAATTTCTTTATCTGTCTGATGAAATTAATAATCCTTGTGTTGCTTACTTCAAAGGATCAAGTGAAATAATGGCTAAAATCTCATTGTAAACTACAGATCTTCCTCAACTTACAATGGGGTTACATCCCAATAAACCCATTGTGAATTGAAAATGCATTTAATACACCTAACCTACCAAACATCATGGTTTAGCCTAGCCTACTTTAAATATGCTCAGAACACAGCAGCCTACAGTTGGGCAAAATCGTCTAACACAAAGTCTATTTTGTAATGTTGAATATCTCATGTAATTTATTGAATACTATATTTTAAGTGAAAAACAGGATGGTTATATTTTTACAGAATGGTTGCAAGTGTAAATCGGTTCTTTACCCTCGATCACATGGCTGACTTGGAGCTGCAGCTCACTGCTGCTGCTGCTGCCCAGCATCACAAGAGAGTTTTGTGCTACATACGACTAGCTCAGGAAAAGAACAAAATTCAGAATTCAAAGTATGTTCCTACTGAATGCGTATTGCTTTGATACCATTGTAAAGTTGAAAAATCTTAAGCGAACCATCCTGATTTGGGGACCATCTGTATAAGCTTTGTAAATGGTAAAGTTCTTTAAAAAGTTTTAAGGAGTTTGTAAACTACAACACTGCAACCTGTTGTGCATGTGGTACTTCCAAGTGTTCATCCTTCAACCCTGTAACCTTTTTCTTGTCATTTTGTGCTCATAGATTTTGCTGTTGATTTGAAAGAAATAGTTCAGGTGGTTTTGAGGACAGCAGCAGGCTATTTGCAAAACGGTCTGGGAATGAATGCCAGATCCACTAGGAGGGAGGTCTTTAGCACCTCTGTCTGTTTTCCTCAGTCGTCATGCCACCACCTGGCTCACCATTGCTTGTTCTGCCCAAGATGAGCTATCGGTAGAGACTTCTCTGAATATTGGAAGTAAATGCTGTAGAGATGTGAAGCCAAGTAGTTGACTGAGATATGCCAAGAAGTGCCAAGCACCTTGAAACTTTTTCCAGAGTTGTTTTTTGGAGTAGCATGAAGGATGGTTCGTTATTTATTCGACTATGCATTGAGTGCCCATTATATGCTGGTAATATTCTGAGTATTGGGGATACGAGACAAAATAAACAGAATCCTTGTTCTCATGGAACTTATAACTCTAATTGGGGAAAGAATAAACAAATACGCAAGAAAATATATCAGTTAGTGATTGGTGTCAATAGGAAAAGTAAAGCAGGAATTGGGGACAGAGAATAACAGTAGGAGTTATTTTTAGATAGGTTGGTTAAAGAAGTAATTTCTGGCAAGGTGAAATTTATGCAGAAACCTGAAGGAAGTAAGGGAGTATGCCATTTGAATATCTGGGGGAAGGGCATTTTAGGTGTGGGAAAGTGCAAGTGCAAAGACCCTGAGGCATAAGCATACATGTGTGTTCAGGGAACAAGGAGGTCATTGTGAGTGGAGTGGAGAAAGCAAGGGATAGTGGTAGGAGTTGCAACTAGAGAGGTGGGCATGTGAGACCAGATCATATAAGGTCCTATAGACCTTTATAAGAACTTTGGATTTTATTCTGAATAAGATGGGAAGCTATTGCAGAGTTGTGTTTGCTGACACAAGTAATGTAGACTTACTGTGGTTCAACCCCAGGGAACAGGGGAAATTCCATACTTGGCTCTGGAGAGGGAGCTAGACAGGACTTGCACAGCAGGCACTTATCTTACTTGACTTACTTAAGAAGTAAAATCAGGGCTTCCGTGGTGGCGCAGTGGTTGAGAGTCCGCCTGCCGATGCAGGGGACACGGGTTCGTGCCCCGGCCCGGGAAGATCCCACATGCCGCCGAGTGGCTGAGCCTGTGCGTCCAGAGTCTGTGCTCCACAATGGGAGAGGCCACAACAGTGAGAGGCCCGCGTACAGCACCAAAAAAAAAAAAAAAAAAAAAAAGAAGTAAAATCAGGTTGGATCGGGAGCATATCGCAGCTAAGATCCTAGACAGCTGGCAGTAATAGAAGTCAGGCAGACAGTGCTTTTATTCTCTCATAACTGCCTGTGTGTGTCCAGCAGCGACCCAGTAGGTAGATTTGAACTGCCTCCATGGTGGGATCTATCAGGGTCCAAAAAGAGCACAAAGGGCCCCGAGTTAAAGGAGGGTTAGGGAGGGGCCTGCTATTCCAGAGGAGAAACCAGTGCTGGGTTGGGAGACTAGGGAGACTGGGAAACTCAAACTCATCTAGCACAGTGGAATTAGCTTGGACATTGGAATCAGAAGACCTGGTTATTCTCTCAATTCTTAGTTATGAGACTTTGGGCAAGTTGCTTCATTTCTCTGGACTTAAGTTTATCCACCTATAGTACAGTGAAAATAATACCTATTTTGCAAGATCATTGTGATCTTATAAGACTTATAGGGACTAATAAGGTAAGTCGGTAGCACAGTACTTGTCACCTGGTAGATCTTCAATAAATAGTAGCTGCTGGTAGTAGAGGTAATATTTATAATAGTAGTAATGGTTGTTTACCTTTACAGAATGCTCATTGTATACCAACCATTGTTTTAAGCAGAATTCTTAGGCATCTCAAATTTAAGTCCAAATCCAAATTTCTGTCCTTCACACCAAAACATGCTCCTTTCATAGTTCTCATCCCAGTAAATGGCATTTTTATTATTCCAGTTTCTCAAGTTAACCTTGGAGTCATCCTTGATGTCTTTCTTCCTCTCATACTCTATAGTCAATCTGTTAGTAATTCCCATCAGCTTGATCTTCAGATTATACCCAAAATATGACTACTTCCCACCACCACCACTGCTACCACCCTATTTCAAGCCACCATTACCTTTCATGTGGATCATTTTAATAGCATCCTAACTCATCTCCCTGATTCTCCTCTTGCCTTCCTGCTTTCTGATCTCAGCTCAACAGTCAAAGTAATGTTCTTAAAATGAAGTCAAATCAAGTCACTCTTCTGCTTGAAACACTCCTAATCTCATTTAGAATAAAAAACAACGTCCTTATACTGGCCTACAAGGCTGTACATGATTTGGCCTTCATCACCTGTCTGATCTCACTGCCTACTCTTTTCTCTTTCATTCACTGTGTGTGCTCCAGCTAAACTGGCCTTCATGCTATTTCTCAGACATGGTTCCACTTCAGGGCATTTGTCTTTGCTGTTTTCTCTACTTGGACAGTTTCCCCTCAAGAGACCTGCATGGCTTGCTCCTTCAGCTTTTTCAGGTCTCTGCTTAGATGTCACTCAATAACATTTTCTCTAACTATCTTATTTAAAATTGTACCTTCTCCCCTTGGTACTCCCTATCCACCTTCAGAGGATTTCTCTAGCATTTACTGCCATCTGATATACAGTATATTTTACTTTTTAAAAAAATTTTGTGTCTTCCTCCCCCCTCCCAACTGGAATGTAAGCAGGAATTTTTATTAGTCTCGTTCACTGCTGTATCTCAATTCCTCTATCAAGCTTATGTAAGACAAATGGCATTTGACATAGAAAGTCTCAGGCAGTGTCTTCAAACTGGGCATCAAAATATCCTTGGAAACACAAATACATAGATTTCTGAGCCCCATGCCAGATAGAGCATAGAGGATCTTCTGTACCATGTGAAGGAGTAGGGATTTTATTCTCAAGGCTTTTGAGGGGAGTAATGCCCTTATCCAACCTGTGCTTCAATAAAGAATATCAAGGATTAATTAGAGTTGGTTAGAATGGGGGAAAAGAGTCCTGTTAGGACTGTTTAATATTTCAGACAAGAGATATTGAAATTTGAACTAGAGAGCAGTAGCAATGAGAAAGGTAAGTTTATGAGGACTTGGTGATTGATTGGGTGTGAAAGAGTGGGAGGAATTTAGGATGACTTTCAGGGTTTCTGGCTTAAAGTGCCAGATGGATAGATTGTCAATAACTGTGAGACGGCCAATACTGGATGGAAGAATGGGCTTGGGGAAGAATGTTGAGTTTAGTTTTGAATGTTGTGAGTTTGAATTGCTTATGGAGTTATCAGGAAGAAACGTTCAGGAAGTAGGTATGTGTGAAAGTAGATGTAGGTGAGTACTGCATTATAATAATTATTTTAAGAGAGATGTGAATTTCATATATCATGAACTAATCTAGACATCTACAAATCTATTTTCTGTCTCTGTAGATTTGCCTATTCTGGACATTTCAGAAAAATGGAATCACAGAATATGTGGCCTTTTGTGATGGTTTTTTTTCACTTCATATGCTTTCAAGGTTCATCCATGTTGTAGTATGTATCAATACTTCATTCCTTTTTATTTCCAAATATTCCATTGTATGGATATACCACATTTCATTTATCCATTCATAAGTTGAACATTTGGATTGTTTCCATATTTTGACTATTATGGATAATGCTGCTATGAACATTTGTGTTCATACATTTTCATTTCTTTTGGTATATATCTAGAAGTGGCATTGCTGGGTCATGTGGTAACTCTGTGTTTAACTATTTGAGGAACTGTCAGATGTTTTCCCAAAGTGGCCATATCGTTTTACATTCCCACCAGCATTGTATAAGGGTCTAGATTTCTCCACATCCTTGCCAACACATTTTATTATCTTTTTGATTATAGCCATCCTAGTGTATGTGAAGTGGTATCTCGTGGTTTCGATTTGCATCTTTTCATGTGCTTATTGGCCATGTATATAACTTCTTTGAAGAAATGTATGTTGAGATTCTTTTCCAATTTTTTAAATTGGGTTATTGGCCTTTTTATTATTGAGCTAAGAGTTCCTTATATATTTTAAATACAAATCCCTTATGTAAATAATCTGCAAAAATCTTCTGTCATTCTGTGGGTTGTCTTTCACTTTCTCAATGGTGTCCTTTAGCACACGAAAGCTTTTAGTTTTCCTTGCCTTTTTTTTTTAATACATTTATCTATTTATGTATTTATTTTTGGCTGCGTTGGGTCTTCGTTGCTGCACGCAGGTTTCTCTAGTTGCAGAGAACAGGGGCTATTCTTTGTTGCGGTGCATTTCTCTTGTTGCGGAGCATGGGCTCTAGGTGCGTGGTTTCAGTAGTTGTGGCTCTTGGGCTCAGTAGTTGGGGCTTACAGGCTCTAGAGTGCAGGATCAGTAGTTGTCACGCACAGGCTTAGTTGCTCAACGGCATGTGGGATCTTCCCGGACCAGGGCTCGAACCCATATTCCCTGCATTGGTAGGTGGATTCTTAACCACTGCGCCACCAGGGAAGTCCCAAAAGTTTTTAGTTTTTTGGGTTTTTTTTAACATCTTTATTGGGGTATAATTGCTTTACAATGGTGTGTTAGTTTCTGCTTTATAACAAAGTGTATCAGTTATACATACACATATGTTCCCGTATCTCTTCCCTCTTGCGTCTCCCTCCCTCCCACCCTCCCTATCCCACCCCTCCAGGCGGTCACAAAGCACCGAGCTGATCTCCCTGTGCTATGCGGCTGCTTCCCACTAGCTATCTACCTTACGTTTGGTAGTGTATATATGTCCATGCCTCTCTCTCGCTTTGTCACAGCTACCCTTCCCCCTCCCCATATCCTCAAGTCCGTTCTCTAGTAGGTCTGTGTCTTTATTCCTGTCTTACGCCTAGGTTCTTCATGACATTTTTTTTTCTTAAATACCATATATATGTGTTAGCATACGGTATTTGTCTTTCTCTTTCTGATTTACTTCACTCTGTATGACAGACTCTAGGTCTATCCATCTCATTACAAACAGCTCAATTTCGTTTCTTTTTGTGGCTGAGTAATATTCCATTGTATGTATGTGCCACATCTTCTTTATCCATTCATCTGATGATGGACACTTAGGTTGTTTCCATCTCTGGGCTATTGTAAATAGAGCTGCAATGAACATTTTGGTACATAACTCTTTTTGAATTATGGTTTTCACAGGGTATATACCCAGTAGTGGGATTGCTGGGTCATATGGTAGTTCTTTTTGTAGTTTTTTAAGGCACATCCATACTGTTCTCCATAGTGGCTGTACCAATTCACATTCCCACCAGCAGTGCAAGAGTGTTCCCTTTTCTTCACACCCTCTCCAGCATTTATTGTTTCTAGATTTTTTGATGATGGCCATTCTGACTGGTGTGAGATGATATCTCATTGTAGTTTTGATTTGCCTTTCTCTAATGATTAATGATCTTGAGCATTATTTCATGTGTTCGTTGGCAGTCTGTATATCTTCTTTGGATAAATGTCTATTTAGGTCTTCTGCCCATTATTGGATTGGGTTGTTTGTTTTTTTGTTATTGAGCTGCATGAGCGCTTGTAAATTTTGGAAATTAATCCTTTGTCGGTTGCTTCATTTGCAACTATTTTCTCCCATTCTGAGGCTTGTCTTTTGGTCTTGTTTATGGTTTCCTTTGCTATGCAAAAGCTTTGAAGTTTCATTAGGTCCCATTTGTTTATTTTTGTTTTTATTTCCATTTCTCTAGGAGGTGGGTCAAAAAGGATCTTGTTGTGATTTATGTCATAGAGTGTCCTGCCTATGTTTTCCTCTAAGAGTTTGATAGTTTCTGGCCTTACATTTAGGTCTTTAATCCATTTTGAGTTTATTTTTGTGTATGGTGTTAGGGAGTGATCTAATCTCATACTTTTACATGTACCTGTCCAGTTTTCCCAGCACCACTTATTGAAGAGACTGTCCTTTCTCCACTGTACATTCCTGCCTCCTTTATCAAAGATAAGGTGACCATATGTGCGTGGGTTTATCTTTGGGCTTTCTATCCTGTTCCATTGATCTATCTTTCTGTTTTTGTGCCACTGCCATACTGTCTTGATTATTGTAGCTTTGTAGTATAGTCTGAAGTCAGGGAGCCTGATTCCTCCAGCTCCGTTTTTTGTTCTCAAGATTGCTTTGGCTATTCGGGGTCTTTTGTGTTTCCATACAAATTGTGAAATTTTTTGTTCTAGTTCTGTGAAAAATGCCAGTGGTAGTTTGATAGGGATTGCATTGAATCTGTAGATTGCTTTGGGTAGTAGAGTCATTTTCACAATGGTGATTCTTCCAATCCAAGAACATGGTATATCTCTCCATCTGTTTGTATCATCTTTAATTTCTTTCATCAGTGTCTTATAATTTTCTGCATACAGGTCTTTTGTCTCCTTATGTAGGTTTATTCCTAGATACTTTATTCTTTTTGTTGCAGTGGTAAATGGGAGTGTTTTCTTGATTTCACTTTCAGATTTTTCAACATTAGTGTAAAGGAATGCCAGAGATTTCTGTGCATTAATTTTGTATCCTGCTACTTTACCAAATTCATTGATTAGCTCTAGTAGTTTTCTGGTAGCATCTTTAGGATTCTCTATGTATAGTAGCATGTCATCTGCAAACAGTGACAGCTTTACTTCTTTTCCGATTTGGATTCCTTTTATTTCCTTTTCTTCTCTGATTGCTGTGGCTAAAACTTCCAAAGCTATGTTGAATAAGAGTAGTGAGAGTGGGCAACCTTGTCTTGTTCCTGATCTTAGTGGAAATGCTTTCAGTTTTTCACCATTGAGGATGATGTTGGCTGTGGGTTTGTCATATATGGCCTTTTTTATGTTTGGGAAAGTTCCCTCTATGCCTACTTTCTGCAGGGTTTTTATCATAAATGGGTGTTGAATTTTGTCGAAAGCTTTCTCTGCATCTATCGAGATGATCATATGGTTTTTCTCCTTTAGTTTGTTAATATGGTGTATCACATTGACTGATTTGTGTATATTGAAGAATCCTTGCATTCCTGGAATAAACCCCACTTGATCATGGTATATGATCCTTTTAATGTGCTGTTGAATTCTGTTTGCTAGTATTTTGTTGAGGATTTTTGCATCTATGTTCATCAGTGATATGGGCCTGTAGTTTTCTTTCTTTGTGACATCCTTGTCTGGTTTTGGTATCAAGGTGATGGTGGCCTCGTAGAATGAATTTGGGAGTGTTCCTCCCTCTGCTGTATTTTGGAAGAGTTTGAGAAGGATAGGTGTTAGCTCTTCTCTAAATGTTTGATAGAATTCGCCTGTGAAGCCATCTGGTCCTGGACTTTTGTTTGTTGGAAGATTTTTAATCACAGTTTCAATTTCAGTGCTTGTGATTGGTCTGTTCATATTTTCTATTTCTTCCTGATTCAGTCTTGGCAGGTTGTGCATTTCTAAGAATTTGTCCATTTCTTCCAGGTTGTCCATTTTATTGGTATAGAGTTGCTTGTAGTAATCTCTCATGATCTTTTGTATTTCTGCAGTGTCAGTTGTTACTTCCCCTTTTTCATTTCTAATTCTATTGATTTGAGTCTTCTCCCTTTTTTTCTTGATGAGTCTGGCTAATGGTTTATCTATTTTGTTTATCTTCTCAAAGAACCAGCTTTTAGTTTTATTGATCTTTGCTATTGTTTCCTTCATTTCTTTTTCATTTATTTCTGATCTGATTTTTATGATTTTTTTCCTTCTGCTGACTTCGGGGTTTTTTTGTTCTTCATTCTCTAATTGATTTAGGTGCAAGGTTAGGTTGTTTATTCGAGATGTTTCCTGTTACTTAAGGTGGGCTTGTATTGCTATAAACTTCCCTCTTAGAACTGCTTTTGCTGCATCCCATAGGTTTTGGGTTGTCGTGTCTCCATGGTCATTTGTTTCTAGGTATTTATTGATTTCCTCTTTGATTTCTTCAGTGATCACTTCGTTATTAAGTAGTGTATTGTTTAGCCTCCATGTGTTTGTATTTTTTACACATCTTTTCCCTTAATTGATATCTAGTCTCATAGCGTTGTGGTCGGAAAAGATAGTTGATACAATTTCAATTTTCTTAAATTTACCAACGCTTGATTTGTGACCCAAGATATGATTTATCCTGGAGAATGTTCCATGAGCAGTTGAGAAAAATGTGTATTCTGTTGTTTTTGGATGGAGTGTCCTATAAATATCAATTAAGTCCATCTTGTTTAATGTATCATTTAAAGCTTGTGTTTCCTTATTTATTTTCATTTTGGATGATCTGTCCATTGGTGAAAGTGGCGTGTTAAAGTCCCCTACTATGAATGTGTTACGGTCAGTTCCCCTTTTATGGCTGTTAGTATTTGCCTTATGTATTGAGGTGCTCCTATGTTGGGTGCATAAATATTTACAATTGTTATATCTTCTTCTTGGATCGATCCCTTGATCATTATGTAGTGTCCTTCTTTGTCTCTTGTAATAGTCTTTATTTTAAAGTCTATTTTGTCTTATATGAGAATTGCTACTCCAGCTTTCTCTTGGTTTCCATTTGCATGGAATATCTTTTTCCATCCCCTTACTTTCAGTCTGTATGTGTCTCTAGGTCTGAAGTGGGTCTCTTGCAGAGAGCATATATATGGGTCTTGTTTTTGTATCCATTCAGCCAATCTGTGTCTTTTGGTGGGAGCATTTAGTCCATTTACATTTAAGGTAATTATCGATATGTATGTTCCTATTCCCATTTTCTAAATTGTTTTGGGTTTGTTATTGTAGGTCTTTTCCTTCTCTCGTGTTTCTTGCCTAGAGAAGTTCCTTTAGCAGTTGTTGTAAAGCTGATTTGGTGGTGCTGAACTCTCTCAGCTTTTGCTTGTCTGTAAAGGTTTTAATTTCTCCATCAAATCTGAATGAGATCCTTGCTGGGTAGAGTAATCTTGGTTGCACGTTTTTCTCCTTCATCACTTTAAATATGTCCTGCCAGTCCCTTCTGGCTTGCAGAGTTTCTGCTGAAAGATCAGCTGTTAACCTTATGGGGATTCCCTTGTGTGTTATTTGTTGTTTTTCCCTTTCTGCTTTTAATATGTTTTCCTTGTATTTAATTTTTGACAGTTTGATTAATATGTGTCTTGGCGTATTTCTCCTTGGATTTATCCTGTATGGGACTCTCTGTGCTTCCTGGACTTAACTATTTCCTTTCCCATATTAGGGAAGTTTTCAACTATAATCTCTTCAAATATTTTCTCAGTCCCTTTCTTTTTCTTCTCCTTCTTCTGGAACCCCTATTATTTGAATGTTGGTGCATTTAATGTTGTCCCAGAGGTCTCTGAGACTGTCCTCAGTTCTTTTCATTCTTTTTTCTTTATTCTGCTTTCCAGTAGTTATTTCTACTATTTTATCTTCCAGGTCACTTATCCGTTCTTCTGCCTCAGTTATTCTGCTATTGATCCCATCTAGAGTATTGTTCATTTCATTTATTGTGTTGTTCATCGTTGTTTGTTTCATCTTTAGTTCTTCTAGGTCCTTGTTTAATGTTTCTTGCATTTTGTCTATTCTATTTCCAAGATTTTGGATCATCTTTACTATCATTATTCTGAATTCTTTTTCAGGTAGACTGCCTATTTCCTCTTCATTTGTTAGGTCTGGTGGGTTTTTACCTTGCTCCTTCATCTGTGTGTTTTCCTGTCTTCCCATTTTGCTTATCTTATTGTGTTTGGGGTCTCCTTTTTGCAGGCTACAGGTTCGCAGTTCCCGTTGTTTTTGGTGTCTGTCCCCAGTGGTTAACGTTTGTTTAGTGGGTTGTGTAGGCTTCCTGGTGGAGGGGACTAGTGCCTGTGTTCTGGTGGATGAGGCTGGATCTTGTCTTTCTGGTGGGTAGGTCCACGTCTGGTGGTGTGTTTTGGGGTGTCTGTGGACTTGTTATGATTTTAGGCAGCCTCTCTGCTAATGGGTGGGGGGTTGTGGTCCTGTTTTGCTAGTTGTTTGGCATAGGGTGTCCAGCACTGTAGCTTGCTGGTCGTTGAATGAAGCTGGGTGCTGGTGTTGAGATGGAGATCTCTGGGAGATTTTCGCCGTTTGATATTATGTGGAGCTAGGAGGTCTCTTGTTGACCAGTGTCCTGAAGTTGGCTTTCCCACCTCAGAGGCATAGCACTGACTCCTGGCTGCAGCACCAAGAGCCTTTCATCCACACAGCTCAGAAAAAAAGAGAGAAAAAGTAGAGAGAAAGAATTAGTAGAAGTAGGAAGAAAGGAAGGAAGGAAGAAGAAAAGAAGGAAAGAAGGAGAGAAAGAAAAGGAAGAAAGGAAGTAAGGAAGAAGAAAAGAAGGAAAGAAGGAAAGAAAGAAAAGAAAGAAAGGAAAGAAAGAAAAGAAAGAAAGGAGGGAGGGAGGGACGGTGGGAGGAAGGAAGGAAGGAGGGAAGGAAGGAAAAAAAGAAAGAAAGAAGATAAAGTAAAATAAAATAAAATATAATAAAGTTATTAAATTAAAAAATAATTATTAAGAAAAAAATAATGGACGGATAGAACCTTAGGACAAATGGTGGAAGCAAAGCTATACAGACAAAATCTCATACAGAAGCATACACATACACACTCACAAAAAGAGGAGAAGGGGAAAAAATCATAAATCTTGCTCTCAAAGTCCACCTCCTCAATTTGGAATGATTTGTTGTCTAAGAGGAGGGAGGGAGGAAGGAAGGAAGGAAGGAAGGAAGGAAGGAAGGAAGGAAGGAAGATAAAGTAAAATAAAATAGTTATTAAAATAAAAAATAATTAAGAAAAAAAATTAAAAAAGAACAAAAAAAACCACCGGACAGATAGAACCCTAGGACAAATGGTGGAAGCAAAGCTATACAGACAAAATCTCACATAGAAGCATACACATACACACTCACAAAAAGAGGAAAAGGGGAAAAAAATCATAAATCTTGCTCTCAAGTCCACCTCCTCAATTTGGGATGATTCGTTGTCTATTCATGTATTCCACAGATTCAGGGTACATCAAGTTGATTGTGGAGCTTTAATCCGCTTCTTCTGAGGCTGCTGGGAGAGATTTCCCTTTCTCTTCTTTGTTCTCACAGCTCCCAGGGGCTCAGCTTTGGATTTGGCCCCGCCTCTGCGTGTAGGTCGCCGGAGGGCGTCTGTTTTTCGCTCAGACAGGACGGGGTTAAAGGAGCCGCTGATTTGGGGGCTCTGGCTCACTCAGGCTGGGGGGAGGGAGGGGCACAGAGTGCCGGACGAGCCTGCGGCGGCAGAGGCCAGCATAACGTTGCACCAGGGTGAGGCGCGCCGTACGTTCTCCCGGGGAAGTTGTCCCTGGATCCCGGGAGCCTGGCAGTGGCGGGCTGCACAGGCTCCCCGGAAGGGCGGTGTGGAGAGTGACCTGTGCTCGCACACAGTCTTCTTGGTGGCGGCAGCAGCAGCCTTAGCGTCTCATGCCCGTCTGTGGGGTCCGCGCTTTTACCTGCGGCTCGCGCCCGTCTCAGGAGCTCCTTTAAGCAGTGCTCTTAATCCCCTCTCCTCACGCACCAGGAAACAAAGAGGGAAGAAAAAGTCTCTTGCCTCTTCGGCAGCTCCAGACTTTTCCCCGGACTCCCTCCCGGCTAGCCGTGGCGCATTAGCCCCCTGCAGGGTGTGTTCACGCCGCCAACCCCAGTCTTCTCCCTGCTCCAACCGAAGCCCGAGCCTCAGCTCGCAGTCCCGCCCGCCCCAGCCAGTGAGCAGACAAGCCTCTCGGGCTGGTGAGTGCCGGTCGGCACCGATTCTCTGTGTGGGAATCTCTCCGCTTTTCCCTCCGCACCCCTGTTGCTGCGCTCTCCTCCGCAGCTCCGAAGCTCCCCCCCTCCGCCACCCCCGGTCTCCGCCCGCGAAGGGGCTTCCTAGTGTGTGGATACCTTTCCTCCTTCACGGCTCCCTCCCACTGGTGCAGGTCCCGTCCCTATTCTTTTGTCTCTGTTTTTTCTTTTCTTCTTTTGCCCTACCCAGGTACGTGGGGAGTTTCTTGCCTTTTGGGAGGTCTGAGGTCTTCTGCCAGTGTTCAGTAGGTGTTCTGTAGGAGTTGTGCCACGTGTAGATGTATTTCTGGTGTATCTGTGGGGAGGAAGGTGATCTCCGCGTCTTACTCTTTCGCCTTATTCCGCTCGTCCCGTCCGCACCGTGCAGTCCACGTCGCATTGGCAACGTCAGCCGGCTGCTCCGTCTAAACCCCGTCTGGCTTCCCCGAGGCCTTGGTGGAAGGTGTGATGACCCCAGCAGGTCTATCCTAGGCCAAGAGGTGGAGGCGGCCTTCCCCTCACCCCGCCGCTCTCTGCTGGGCTCCGCAGAGCCGCGTGTACCTGGGGCAGCACGCCCTCCCCCGTGGTCGCCAGTTTTTAGTTTTGATGAATCCATTTAATCTATTTTTTTCCTTTCGTTGTTTGTGCTATTGGTATCATAATTACCATTGCCAAATCCGAGGTCACAAAGGTTTAGGCTATCTTTTCTTCTTTCTTCTAAGAGTTTTATGTTTTTAGCTCTCTCATTTAGGTCTTTGATCCATTTGGGGTGCTAATCTTGACCTTGTCCCTTACTTTGTGACCTCAGACTGTTCATTTGCCTTTTTTAAGCCTCACTTTTTTCATCTGTTAAAATAAAAGTCGATATGTGAGTGCACAAAACAGCAACAGAAAACAGATCAGTGGTTGCCACAGCTGGGAGTTGTGAGCAGGGTATTGACCACAAAGATGAGAGAACTTTTGGGGGTGATGAAAATACTTTGTATCTTAATTGTGGTGATGTTTGTACAACTATATACATTTTTCAGGGCTCATAGAACTGTATACCTAAAAGGAGTAAATTTTACTGTATGTATATTATACTTCAGTAAACCTAGCTTTAAAAAAAAAAACACAAAAGCCTTACGACAACTCTACAAAGTATGTGTTATTCTTTTCCATTTTGAGGCTAGAGGAAACTGATACTTAGGAAAGTTAGTGGACTTGCCTATGGTCCCACATTTTGTATGTGGCAGTTCTAGGATTTTAACCTAAATCTGCCTGATTGTAGAGCTTGTGATCTTCCTACTCATTTTTAGCCTGTCCCTGACAGTGTGTGGATTCTATTGTAAAAGGCTAACCTTGTGAAAGCCAGGAACCCTGTCTGCCTGTGAGCCACTCACCAGAAGTAGCTGTCTTATTCCAAATTCTGAACCCCTGGCAGATCTCATTTCTGCCAGTCATTAATTGAGATTGGAATCCATGCTGTTGTGGAGTGCTACTCAGACATGGTCTCCTGAGACTGTGGCCCTCATTTTGGAGCAGCAGGAG
Organism: Globicephala melas; assembly: GCF_963455315.2. Lineage (NCBI taxonomy): Eukaryota > Metazoa > Chordata > Mammalia > Artiodactyla > Delphinidae > Globicephala > Globicephala melas. The sequence goes on along the minus strand of NC_083321.1, from coordinate 50,817,222 downwards.
ATCAGTTTCAAAACTGATGAGTTTCTTTGGTTATGAAAAGCAATTTCTAACTTTGTCCAATCAGCAGCACAGAGTACCTTCTCCGTAGGAGAGTGCTCAGATGTTTACAGGGCCCGTTGTGCTGCTTAGCACAGTCTTCCTTACTCTGCTTATTTAGCAGGGAACCGGTCGGGTGGAAGAGAGATCCAAGGCAATCACCGTCATCATTTACATCTGCATGCCACTTTATAGTTTGCAGTGTATTTTAACATCTGTGAACTCTCTTAATTTTCTTAGCACCTTGCCAGGAGAGTGCTTATATTTAGAGAGAGTGTATTCTTGGATAACTCTGGCTGTGTGTCTTTTCCTTAAATTGTGCTGGAATGTGTATATCTCCTGTAACTTTTATCCTGGAATTGTTCTAGTTTCAGTTTGTCAACTGGTGGTAGTTTAATCTAGCCTCTTGCCCTGGGGTGATTTGGCAGCACTGCGCATTGGGTACATTTCAAGTTCTATCCTCTGAATTTGACCAACATCATTTCCTTTTTTGCCTGTTTGCCCCACCTTCGTCTCTTTCGGAACCCATCTTTCCTCCACCTCTCATTCCAGAACCCTGGACAGAGTAATTAATCTCAGAGCAATCGTCATCAAGCCAGCTGTTGACTTTAACAGCCTGTCTTCAATGTTTGACTTGTTTCCTATCCTGAGGTGCTATGGGAGAAGTTAATGACCTAAAAAATTGCCCATCTATCATGTGAGCCTAGTTAGGAGGGAATTGTTTGATTTTTTATGACGTGTAAATAATATGTTTGGAGACATTTTCAAACATGTGTTGGCCTGTGTGTCAGAGCTGGTTCCCTAAACAAGGTGGGACAAATTGGCTGGGTAATAGAGCTTAATGACAGATTTTCCATTAATCAGAATGGAGAACGTGCTTTATTAAGATAATTAACAGATCACTTGTGCAGGTGATACTTATTGCACAGAAATGTCCAAGTTTCTTTCCCTTGAATAAGCTTTGAAAGAGATCTTGGCTATGTTTCCTTGTTTGCATTAAAATGATCAATGGCAGTAAATTCCCGTTTTCTTCCCAAACTGCTAGTAACTAGTATCCTGTCCTCTGTAAGTGCAAAAGGTGGGTGACACACTTGCTGCTCTTCCAGCAGTCTGTGTGTTTATCACCAGGTACTCGGGCTCCCCTGGTGAGGAGTAGAATTGCATCCTTTCCCAGCTCCTAGACTAGCATCCTTAGAATTAGAAAGGGCCTCAGAGAGCCTAAAGTAATTGATTTTACATCAGGACACTGAAGCCCAGAGAGGGGATGGGACTTGGCCAATGCCACACAGTACACTCATGGTAGAGGCATCTGTGGGATAGTGGGACTAGTACTGAACTGAGAATCAAAAGGCCGGGGTTGACATTAGGCAAATTGTGTCACCTCTCTGCCTCTCAGTATCTTCATGTGTACAATGGGAAAAGTGTCTAGCATAGGGCCAAATACAAACAAATGGCTTTTTTGTAGTCCTCTTTCTACTGTACCGTGTTGCTTCTCTATGAGTGTAACCTGAAGATTATAGATGAGAAGTTGATGTCAGGGAGAATGAGCAATCGTTAATCAATGCTGTTTTTTTGTTTGTTTGTTTGTGTCTCCGTAGGATTCTCAGTTGTCCACAATGAACCCTGTTTATAGCCCCGTGCAGCCTGGGGCTCCTTATGGCAACCCTAAGAACATGGCCTACACAGGTGAGTGGTGTGGGAATGGCTCTCATTTTGAGAAGTGGTGGTTAAGGATGTTATCTCATAACATTTTGAATGACTTTTGGTATACTGTGCCTCCAAAAGCCCTAGTAAAGCTTGGGAACTTGTAGAAGGGAGACATGTCTGGGGTCTAGTGCAGATGGAAATGACATTCTTAAGACCATGTCTATTGAATTGCCAACTAGGAGAAAGGAAGGGAGGTAACATTTATTTATTACTGAGTACCTACCATGGGCCTAGCCCTGCGCTGGGCACTTCTGCATATCATGTTTAACTTTAATCTTAGAAGTAGTTGTACAGGGTGTGGTTTATTATCACCATTGCACAGATGAGAAACTACAGTTTCAGTAAGAGGCCACAAACAAAAATAGATATTTGAACCCAGGTCTGCTGATTCTGAAGGCTGATCTTTTTCCTGACTGCATACCATGCTGTTTCCTACTGCACTGCCTTTGTGTATGTTGTCCCTCTGTCTAGAATGCCATTGTCCCCTGACAACTTCACCTTATCCTTTAAGATCTCGGCTCTGAGCTCAGACAGCACTTTTCCAAGGAGAATTCTCTCCCTTACTTGGCCTTGGGCAAGCTTTTTTTTTTTAAATTAATTAATTTATTTATTGATTTTGGGCTGCGTTGGGTCTTTGTTGCTGCGTGTGGGCTTTCTCTAGGTGCGGTGAGCGGGGGCTACTCTTTGTTGCGGTGTGCAGGCTTCTTATTCGGTGGCTTTCTCTTGTTGCGGAGCACAGGCTCTAGGCACGCGGGCTTCACTAGTTGTGGCTTGCGGGCTCTAGAGCACAGGCTCAGTAGTTGTGGCACACGGACTTAGTTGCTATGGGGCATGTGGGATCTTCCCGGACCAGGGCTCAATCCTGTGTCACCTGCATTGACAGGCGGATTCTTAAAGCTCTTTCAGATAATAGCTAGATGACTTTGGACAAGTTGCTTAGCCTCCCTGAATTTAAATTTATTTTATAAATTGAGATCATATTATCTATTTCACAGGATAGTTATGAGAATTAAATGAGATAATTAGTACTCCATAGGGAGAGAGGGAAGATTGTCTTTGTTTCTACTAATCAGTGAAGATCAGTATCAGCCTGGAACTATGGGGTTTTTTGGCTGAGTTGGGTCTTCGTTTCTACGCTCAGGCTTTCTCTAGTTGCGGCGAGCAGGAACTACTCTTCGTTGTGGTGCATGGGCTTCTCATTGCGGTGGCTTCTCTTCTTGTGGAGCATGGGCTCTAGGTGCGCGGCTTTCAGTAGTTGCAGCATGTGGGCTCAGTAGTGGTGGCTCGCGGGCTTAGTTGCTCTGCTGCATGTGGGATCTTCCCAGACCAGGGATCAAACCTGCGTCCCCTGCATTGGCAGGCGCATTTTTAACCACTGTGCCACCAGGAAAGTCCCTGGAACTATGTTTTCAGTTAATTTTTCTGCTGGGATTCTAAGACTACACAGATAGTATAAACTCCACATAAGTAGAATACATTCAAACTTCACACAGGCCAAGGTTTCAAATTCTTCAGGAAACTTTCTTTTTTACCCTTAGCTTCCTGTTGTCTCTGAACTTTTCAGACAAATTTTTTTTCTTTTAAACTGACTTATGACTTCTCTAAATTCTCAGCTTTATGCAGGGGAATTTGAGTTCCAGCTCTTGGCTTCTCCAAGGCCCAGAGGCTCATCTCCCATCCCCTCCATAGCTATGAAAAGCAAGCCCTTTGATTGCCCAGACTGAAAAACCTTCCCAGAGCATCCCAATATCAGTTCACTGTGAGAGTTCCTGATTTTTCATTTCATTTTTTGACCCTGGAGATTTTTTTCTTTCCTAAAATCTCAAGTCTGCCTGTGTTTGTTATATAACATAAACTGTTTGTTATACTTTTTATCCAGCTTTTCTAAGTGTTACGGAGTAGGCAGATTTTCAGGTTATCTTTTCCTCCACATTGCAAGAAATAAAGATCCAAGTGAGATAATCTGTAAGCAAATGCCAAATACAATGCTTTAGAGTAAACATTTGTTATTATTGTTAGTAACAATAATGGTTATGTTAAAGAGTGTTAATTACCATTTGGCAAGCACATACTAGGTACTTTATATATATTAATTATAATCTTATTAATCATAAACCCCATAGTACTCTTCTTTTAGCTAAGTAACTGGTAGTTTAATTCAGGTTGTATTACTTGGCCAGTATATGTAGCTTCTGAAGGAGGAGGAGAGATTTGAACTCGGATCTTTATGATATCAAAGTGATATGCTTTCTGTTATAGCAAGCTGATTTGTCTTAAAATATGTGCTTCTTTCACTGCTTCCGGTGATAAGCTAGGGGAGAGGGTTTTCTTTTCAGTTTCTAGGACTAGGGAGCCTCACCTTTGAGGAGCTAGGAGCCTGCTCCTGGCCAGCAATTTGGGGTAGACTGGGAAGGGGGCAGTAGAAGTGGAGGGTCAAGTCCATTGTGCTGTCATCTGCTTCAGGGGTAATGGGGTGGTGGACACAGGGAATAGAGAAGTTGGGAAAATTCCTGATTTTAAATTCTCTCTGAAATGTAAGAGGGAAATAAAATACAGCTTTGCAGTTATAATTCTGACACTAATTCCAATGTGCGGGTTCTTTCCGCACACGAAGCTGTTCTCTGACACCAGCTGGGTGTCCTACAGTTCAACTCAATTCTGACACTGTCTACCTGGAGATAACGTCATTTCAGAGGTTGAGAGCTCAGCCCCGCAAAACTGTCCTCATTTCGGATGCCAATCACAAGTCCAGGTTGTGACCTGTGCTTCTGACTGATTGGCTATAAATCAGAGGTTCCCATAACCCCCCTCCTTGGGTTTAATTAATTTGCCAGAGCAGCTCATAGAACTTAGGAAACCAGTTTACTCACTAGATTATTGGTTTATTATAAAAGGATGTAGCTCAAGAACAGGCAGATGGAAGAGATGCATAGGGCAATGTATGCAGAAAGGAATGGGGATCCTCTAGAGCAGGGGTCTCCAACCCCCGGGCCATGGACAACTACAGGTCCAGGCCTGTTAGGAACCGGGCCTCACAGCAGGAGGTGAGTTGCAGGCCAGCGAGCAAAAGCTTCGTCTGTCACTCCCCATAGCTCGCATTACCGCCTGAACCATCCCCCACATTGCTCTCATTACCGCCTGAACACCCCACCCCACCGTCCGTGGAAAAATTGTCTTCCATGAAACTTGTCCCTCATGCTGAAAAGGTTGGGGACCGCTGCTCTAGAGGGTGCCAGCACTCTCCCAGCACCTCCACATGTTCACCAACCTAGAAGCTCTCGTCCTTTTTGGTTTTTATGTTGGCTTCAGTACATAGGTATGATTGGCCATTGCTGATTGATTCAACTTTAGCCCCTCTCCTCTCCCCAGAGGTCAAGAGGAGGGGTGGGACTGAAAGTTTCAAATCTTCAATAACATGCTTGGTCTCCTTGGCAACTAGCCCCCATCCTTAGGTGCTTTCCAAAAGTTACCTTATTAACATAAACTCGGGTGTGGTTGAAAGGGGTTTGTCATGAATATCAAGACACCCTTTGGGAATTCCCTGGCAGTCTAGTGGTTAGGACTCTGCACTTCCAATGCAGGGGCAGGGGTTTGATCCCTGGTCAGGCCATAGGATCCTGCATACCATGCAGCGTGGACAAAACAACAACAACAACAAAAAGACATCCTATTGCTCTTACCACTTAGGAAATTTCAAGGGTTTTTAGGACCCCTGTGCCAGGAACAGAGATGAAGACCAAATATATACTTATTATGTCACAATATCACAGCAATACAATGTATTCCAGTGAACAGTTGTCTTCTAGCCAATTGACAGCATTCTCTCTCTCTCCTTTTAAAAGCTCTTTTACTGAGCACTTATTGTGTGCCAAAAATTGAGCTCAGTGTTTTACAGACTATTTATTATTTATTTATTTATTTATTTTTTGTGGTATGCGGGCCTCTCACTGCTGTGGCCTCTCCCATTGCGGAGCACAGGCTCCGGACGCTCAGGCTCAGCGGCCATGGCTCATGGGCCTAGCTGCTCCGCGGCATGTGGGATCTTCCCGGACTGGGGCACAAACCCTTGTCCCCTGCATCGGCAGGCAGACTCTCAACCACTGCGCCACCAGGGAAGCCCCAGACTATTTATTTTTATACTTGCAGTAATCCTATGAAGTGGTTATAACTAGCTCCTTGAACACCTTGGAAAAGTGAGTTTAGAGAATATAATCTGTTCATATACTTTCAAATAACTGAATGTGTAGATAGAGTTGTAGAATGAATGTTTATGTCCCCCCAGATTCATATGTTGAAGCTCTAACCCGCAATGTCATAGTATTTGGAGATGGGGCCTTTGGGAGATAATTAGGTTTAGATGAGGTCATGAGGGTGGGGCCTTCATAGTGGGATTAGTATGCTTATAAGAAGAGGAGGAGACACCAAGTTTTCTCTCTGCCGTGGGAGGACACAGCAAGAAGGCTGCCATCAGCAAACCAGGAAGAGAGAGCCCTCACTATAACTCAACCAGGCTGGCACCCTGATCACATACTTCCAGCCTCCAGAATTGTGAGAAAGAAATTTCTGTTGTTTAAGCCACCCAGTCTATGGTATTTTGTTGTGGCAGCTCCAGCTGACAATAAAGATAGTACAGTGAACACTTGAATATGCTTCACATAGATTCACCATGACAATGGGCTTTTTACAGACTGGACATTTCTTTTTCTGAAAGACCTCAGAAATGTTTCTCTGCTAGAAGTTTGAAATGAAGTCAAGACCAAAACATTCTCTATTTTTCTTGTCTTTCTTTTTCTCTTCTTTTCTTAAAATATTCTAATAGTGAGAGTGTCCAAGGATCACCAGAGGTCTGGTATATGTGCTGAAGAGAGGACAGGTTTTGGAACCTATCAGATCTGGAGTAGAATCTAGGCTCTGCCACTAATTAGCTGCGTGAGCTTGAGTGAGTTATTTAACCTTTCTGAATCTCAGTTTCCTCAACTGTGAAATGGGATAATGATCTATACAGATGGTTGGTTCATGGGTCCATGTTTATAAAGCCTCTGGCACCAGACTTATAGTTGACACTCAGTTAATGGTTATCACAATGCACAGCAATGAGTATACCTCTGTAGGGGAAAGAATATGGGATATGGAGTTAGTGACCTAGATTATAGACCTGATTCTGCCACTTAAAAACTATGTGACATCAGATAAATTATTAAACTTTCTGGGCCTCAGTGTATCCTTTGCAAAAAGAAAAAGGACTAGGAATGCCTTCTTTACAAGACAGCTGAGAGTAATAAATGTAACAGGGCCAACCATTGACTTGTGAAATTTCAAAAACCCAATTAGAAAAGAATTCTGAAATGTGAGAACAGATGGACTCCCTTATACTAACCCATCATTTTATAGGTGAGAAGATAGAGGAGTGTTTGAGGAAAGTGTTGGAGCTAGGTCTTGTACCTAGGTCTTCCCACAAAGTAACAACCAAGGTTTTATCCTTGAAAACCTTGCTTGTCAACATCCTGTCCTGGCCACTTCCCAATCTTCTGCTGGCCCAGACCAGCTCACATGCTCTCCCCACTCCTGTTCTGAACCCTAAATGCATTTCCTAGCTTCAGCATGCAGCAAACATGTTAAATACTTCATATACCTCCCACAAAAGACATGACCTTCAAGGTTGCAAAGCTAGGAAATTGATCTGTTCATATACTTCACTAGCGTTTTTCATCAGTTCGTTTTCCCCTAGAATGCTTTCTTTACTTAAAAAAATAAAGTCAATTTAAGAAGCAGATCTGGGGGCTTCCCTGGTGGCACAGTGGTTAAGAATCCACCTGCCAATGCAGGGGACACAGTTTTCATCCCTGACCCGGGAAGACGCCACGTGCTGTGGAGCAGCTAAGCCCATGCACCACAACTACAGAGCCTGCGAGCCACAACTGCCGAGCCTGCGCACCACAACTACTGAAGCCCATGTGCTCTAGGGCCCACATGCCACAACTACTGAGCCTGTGTGCCGCAACTACTGAAGCCTGTGCACCACAACAAGAGAAGCCACCGCAATGAGAAGCCCACGCACCACAACAAAGAGTAGCCCCCACTTGCCATAACTAGAGAAAGCCCTTGTGCAGCAACGAAGACCCAATGCAGCCAAAAATAAATTTAAATAAAAAAAGTTTAAAAAAAGCAGATTTGTATTTGACACGGCAGTTTATCAGCTAGAGGACCTCAGTAATTAAGCTGACAGCCTGCAAATACAATGAATAATCTGATATACCAGTAAAGTTTAAAAAAAAAAAAAATCTTTCTCTGCAGTGACCCAGGCCCTGTACCTTTCACCCTTCTCTGTTAAGGATCACCTGGTGGAGGTTTTAAGACTAACTGACATTTGTACTTTGTTCTTTGCAAAGAACTTTTGTGGGTTTTTCCCCTATATATTTCTTATAACAAGTCTGGGGAGATAGCCCTTATTTTCCAAATAAAATGACTGGGGATGAGCTTTCCCAAGGTCATGCTACTACTGAGCCCGTGTGCCACAACTGCTGAAGCCCACGTGCCTAGAGCCTGTGCTCCCCAACAAGAGAAGCCACCACAATGAGAAGCCTGCGAACCACAACGAAGAGTAGCCCCCACTCACTGCAACTAGAGAAAGCTCATGCGCAGCAACGAAGACCCAATGCAGCCAAAAAAAAAAAAAAAAAAAAACTACTAAATAGTCAAGTTTTCCCTTTTAAAATAAATAAATAAGTAAATAAATAAATACCTTTATGTTTCTCAGATTACATCTTTCTTCCCCATCCTTCCCACCCTTTATCATTCAGGCCATTCTTACTCTTTCTTGGATTATTTACACTGCCCCCTAACTGGTCTTTCTGACTCCTATCACATACCTTCTCCCCAATGCATTCTTTACAAATCAACTAAAATCATTTTTCTAACTTGAAAATTTGACCACATCACTCAAGTGCTTAAAACCCTTTAATGATTCTTCACTGTCCTTTGGATAAAGTCGAAACTTCTTAGCTTGCAATAGGAGATTTTTATGACCTGACCATTCAGATCTCTCCAGCCCATCTTCTGCTCATCTTGTCTATCTATATTCTCAGTCCAGATGGTGGCTGTCATTATGTTTTAGAGCTATAATTTCATTAGAGGTCATCAAATACAATCTTATTCTCAGATGAAGAATCTGAGGTCTTATAAGTGCCTAAGGAAAGAACTTATTACAGTTCACAGTGAATTCAGTATCTGATTTACTAGTACCCAGCTTGCCCCTGGCATACCATGAATATTGTCTAAATATTTTTTGGGTAAATAGATGGATGGACAAATATCAAAATTGGAAGTAGAAACCAAAACTTTGGCAGCCAATCTAGTTCTCTTTCTACTTACTTTATGCTGCTTCTTTATTTCCAAGAATGAATATGTATATATAAACACCTGGTATGTAGTTAGGCTCTCATTAGGTACTAAAACATTAGTAGCCATTGTTTTATTAGTCATCATTATATCCCCAGAGCCTAGCACAAAGATGGGTACAGAGTAGATTCTCAGTAAATTTCAAAGGGAGAAGTGAAGGAGAAGAGAAAGGAAGGAAGGAAAGGAGAGAGGGAGGGAGGGAGAGAGAAGAGGAGGGGAGGGGACGGGGTCACATCAGAGAATTATGAGATGGGGTTGAGGGAAAGACTCCTTTGATCTGGCTGCCCTTTCTAATGAGTAGCTCTCTGTCATGGCAGGAAGAGTCTGGGACAGGTTGCCAGTGTGGGAGAGATTGTTCTTGCTTTGTAGGTGAATGAACTGAGGCTCAGAGAATTTAATTTGGATGATCTGTTGTGACTGGTCAACCCTTTGGATGGACCAGATGGAACAGGGTGATTTTTCTCCTTATGAGTTATGAAGAGACAGCAGAGATCCTCAGAGAAAACAAAAGGGATCTTCTCCCCTTGCCTACTTGGTTTATAGCAAATTTTCTTTTTTAGAACAATGATAGTTGAAGTCTAACAATTCCTTCGAGCTTCTTAGAAAGGAAGAGGTATCCTCAAACCTCCTACATTACCTATGTAGTCAGCTTTGGACTGGCTTACTTTGGGTCTCAGCTTCTTTGCTAACAAAGCCAGATTTGACTTCTAAAAACAAAATTAACTTTCAGTTATAAGATAAATAAGTACTAGGAATGTAATGTACAACATGATAAATATAATTAACACTGCTGTATTTTATATATGAAATTTACTAAGAGCAAATCCTGCGTCCTCATCACAAATAAAAAATATATTTTTCTATTTAGTTTTATATCTACATGAGATTATGGATGTTCACTAAACTTATCGTGATAACCATTTCATGATGTATGTAAGTCAAATCATTATGCTGTACACCTTAAACTTATTATTATAAGTTATTATAAGTCAATTATAATAAGTCAGTTATATAAGTCAATAACTTATTATTATAAGTCAATTGTATCTCAATAAAACTGGAAGAAAAAAATTGGACTCACCTTTACCAAATTTTCTCTGAAGCTTTAGAAAACAAGGGTCTGCAGAACCCCATGTAATAATAGATAAGAAGTAAAATACTTTACAACTTTACCATTTGTAATTTCATTGAATCCTTATAACAGTTGTATGAGGTAGAAATTTTTATTAAAAAATTGATTTTACAGATGAAGAAAGACTAAGAAAAGTCAATAAGTGTGTACAAGTTTTTACTGCTTGTAAGTGGCAAAGCTAAGACTAGAGCTTAGGTTTACTGGAATCTAAATCCAATTCCAGTGTACTTCCCACTCCACCAGGCTGTCAGGCAAGGCCTCTCTGGGTTTTAAAGGGAACACAAGTAGTGTGTCTGCCTCTGATACATTATATGTGGTGTCGGTACAAAAAGCAAATGGATTAAATCTTGTCTGGGCAAGAATCATGCACATTAAACTGATTTGCTCTTTGCTTGTGGCTGATTTACTTGCCTGGATCACAAAATTATTTCCCACTTTGGTAGGAAAGAAAGCAGTATTTTCCCCCAAAGAAAGAAGTGTTGGCCTTGAGTTATTATTCCTCTGCTCCTTTTGGCTTCCTGTTCTCTGAAGAAGTTGTTCATTAATTTCATGTCTTTCTAGACTGTGAGCTCTTTAAGTATAAAAGTCAAGAACCTCCTGTGCCTGGAAGAGAGCAGGCAGTTAGTTACTCATTAAATATTCATTGAATTAAGTTATTATCATTATGTTTATATTAATTATAAATTACTATTGCTGTAGGTAATTATTTTATAGTAATAACTACCATTAATGTTAAGAAAGCTAGGGTGGCTATGCTATTATCAGACAGAACAGACTTTAAAACAACAACAAAAAATGTTACTAGAGTTAAAGAGGGACATTTTATAATAATAATAAAAGAGTCAATCATTCATGAAGGTATAACAATTATAAACATATATACACCTAACAATAGAATCCCAAAATATGTGAAACAAACTATACCTAACAGATATCTGTAGGACACGCCAACAACAGAATTTAGTTGTCTCCAGTACACATGAAACATTCTCCAGGATAGTCAGTATGCTGGGCCATAAAACAACTCTCAGTACATTTAGAGGATTGAACTCATACAGAGTATGTTCTCCAGTCACAATGGAATGAAGTCATAAATTAGTAATAAAAAGAAATTTGAGAAATTTACAATTTAGTGAAAAATAACACACTCCTGAATAATCAATGGGTCAAAGAAGAAATCACAAGGGAAATTAGAAAATACTTGGAGATGAGTAAAACACACCATACCAAAATTTATGGGATGTAGCTAAAGTATACTTAGAAGGAAATTTATAGCTATAAATGCCAACATTAAAAATGAAGAAAAGGGGCTTCCCTGGTGGTGCAGTGGTTGAGAGTCCGCCTGCTGATGCAGGGGACGCGGATTTGTGCCCCAGTCCGGGAGGATCCCACATGCCGTGGAGCGGCTGGGCCCGTGAGTCATGGCCATTGAGCCTGCGCGTCCGGAGCCTGTGCTCCACAGTGGGAGAGGCCACAACAGTGAGAGGCCCACATACCGCAAAAAAAAAAAAGAAGAGTGATCTCAACTCAGTAACCTAACCTTCCACCTTAACACACTGGGGGGAATAAAAGAGTAAACTAAACCTAAAGCAAGTAAAGGGAAGGGAATAATAAGGATTAGAGTAGAAATCAATGAAATTAAAAAACAGAAGAACAATAGAGAAAATCAATAAATCAAAAGTTGGTTCTTTGAAAAGAGCAACAAAATTAACAAACTTTTATCTAGACTGATTAAGAATAAAAGAGAGAAGACTTAAATTAGTAAAATCAGGAATGATACAGGGGGCATTATTACTGATTTTACAGAAATAAAAAGGATTATAAGGGCATATTATGAACAATTATATGCCAACAAATCAGATATCTAGGAGAAATGGAAGAACTACAGATGGTACCTGACTTATGATGATTCAATTTAGGATTTTTCAACTTTGCAATGGTGTGAAAGTAGAAAATCTGAACAGACCTATAACATAATTAGTAAAAAAACAAACAAACTTTCTACAAAGAAAAGCCCAGGACAAACATCTTCATTGGTGAGTTCTAACAAATATTTAAATAAGAATTAACATTCACCTTCCACAGACTCTTCCAAAAAATAGAGGAGGGGGGAATACTCTCGGCAAGTATTGTCCTGATACCAAAATCAGACAAAGACATCATAAGAAAACTATAGACTAATATCCCACTTGAATATAAATGCAAAAGGCCTCAACAAAATAGTAGCAAAACGAGCAATAACGTATAGAAAGGGTTATATTACACACTATGACCAAGTGGGATTTATCCCAGGGGGGAAGATCCATTCAACATAGGAAAATCAATCAGTGCAACACACCATATTAAAACATTAAAGGACAGAACTCACATAATCATCTCAATAGATACAGAAAAAGCTTTTGACAAACTCTAATACCCTTTCATGATTTAAAGAAACAAAGAAATGAACAAAAACTCCAACAAACTAGGAATAGAAGGAACTTCCTCAACCTGATACATGACATTTATGAAAAACCCATGGCTGTCATCGTACTTAATAGAAAAAGACTGAATGCTTTTCCCATAACATTGTGAACAGGCAAGGATTTCAGGTCTCACCACTTCTGTTGAACATTGTGCTGGAGGTTCTAACCAGGGCAGTTGGGCAAGAAAATGAAATAAAAGTCATCCAGATTGGAATGGAAGAAGTAAACTAGCTGTCTTTGCAGATGACACGATCTTGCATAGAGAAAATTCTGAGGAATCCATGCAGAAACTATTAGAACTAGTAAATGAGTTCAGCAAGGTTGCAGGATATAAGATCAATATATAAAAATCAATCATATTTCTGTACAGTTGTAATAAATAATCCAAAAATGAAATTATGAAAACAATTCTGTTTACAATAGCATCAAAACAAAAAAAATAGGAATCAATTTAACAAAAGAAGCATAAAACATAAACTCTGAAAACTACAAAACATTCTTGAAAGAAATTAACGATCTAAATAATTAGAAAAATATCCCATGTTCATGGATTGAAAGATTTAATATTTTTAGGATGGTAATACTCCCCAAATTGATCTACAGATTCAACACAGTCCCTATCAGAATCCCAGCTGACTTGTTTGCATATTTTGACAAGCTATTCCTAAACTTCACATGGAAATTCAAAGGACCCATATTAGCCAAAACAATCTTGAACAGGAACAGATTCAGAGGACCCACACTTCCCAATTTCCCAGAACTTATTAGAAAGCTACAGGTAATCAAGACTGTGTTTTTGGCATAGGGGTAGACATATGGATCACTGGAATAGTATTGAGTGTCCAGAAATAAACCCTCGTATTTACAGTCAGTGATTTTCAACAAGGGTACCAAAAACAATTCAGTAGGGGAAAGAACAGTCTTTTCAACATATGGTGCTGGGACAACTAGATATCTACATGTGAAAGAATGAAATAGGACCCCTCTTTCACATCATATACAAAAATTAACTCAGAATGGTTCAAAGACCTAAATATAAGAGCTAGAACTATAAAACTCTTATAAGAAAACTTGGAGGTAAATCTTTGTGACCTTAGGTTTGGCAAGGGTTTCTTACATATGATACCAGTAGCACAAGAAGCCAAAGAAAAAATAGGTAAATTGGACTTAATCAAAATTTAAAACTTTTGTACTTCAAAGGACACCATCAGTAAAACAAAAAGACAACCCACATATTTGGGATAAAATATTTGCAAATCATCTGACAGATAAGGGACTTGTACCAATGTTTATATGTCAAGAACTCTTACAAGTCGATAATAAAGACAACCCAATTAAGAAATTTGCAAAGAATCTGAATAGATAGTTCTCCAAAGAAGATATAAAGATGGCTAATAAACACATGAGAAGGTGTTCAACATAATTAGTCATCAGGGAAATGCAAATCAAAACCACAGTAAGGTTCTATTTAACACCCTTAGAATGGCTATAATTAAAAAGGCAGATAATAACAAGTGTTGGCAAGGATATGGAGAAATTAAAACTCTTATATACTGATGCTAGGAGTGTAAAAATGGTATAGCCACTTTGGAAAAGAGTCTGGCTATTCCTCAAATGGTTTCCTGTCTCTATGACCTTGCTTATACAGTTTTTATTTGGGAATGCCAGTTCTTTTATCTTTGCCTGTCAGAATCCTGCCTATTCCACAAGGCCCAGCTCCAATTCCAGTTCCCCAAGCTTATATACTTAGAAACAGATTCTGCTAGGTTGTATGTCTTTATTTGGTAATACAAAATTGCCTTTCAGAATGCTTTTATTAATTCCCATTGTTTCAGATCCTTCCTAACACTTGATATTGTCAGACTTCAAAATATTTGTCAGTCTGATAGGTGTGAAATGATATTGTATTCCATCTACTTGCATTTTGCTGATTACTAGTGTCGTTGAACATCTTTTTCTTTTCTCCTCCATCTCCCGACTCATTTGAGTGATTTCTTCCATGAATTGCATGATTAGATTCTCTTGCCTTATTTTCATTTTCTTACTGATTAATATGAGTTCTTTATTCTGGATACTAGTTCTTTTTAAATGTGTGATAAATATCTTTTCTTACTCTGTGCTTGCTATTTTTTTTTTTTTTTTTTCGGTATGTGGGCCTCTCACTGTTGTGGCCTCTCCCGTTGCGGAGCACAGGCTCCAGACGCGCAGGCTCAGCAGCCATGGCTCACAGGCCCAGCCACTCCGCGGCATGTGGGATCTTCCCAGACCGGGGCACGAACTCGTGTCCCCTGCATCGGTAGGCCGACTCTCAACCACTGCGCCACCAGGGAAGCCCTCTGTGCTTGCTTTTTCACTCTGTTTATAGCATCTTGTCATACAGATTTAAATTTTGATAAGTTAAATTTATCAACCTTTTGGTCTCATCTAAGAAATATTGATACTTTCTAATCCCAAGGTCAAACTGATATTCTCCTTTTTTTTTTTTTCTAATAGTTTTAAAGTTTTTGTTTCTTTGTTTAATTTAGGTCTTTGGTCTTTCTGGAATTGGAGAAGTGAGAGGGGGGGATCTAATTATTTTTTCTTCACATGAAAAACCAAGTATCCCAATATATTTTATTGAATCTGAGCAAGATTCTTTCCTTTACCAAATCTTGTTAAACAGAATAATGAAATGAAAGAGTGAATTTATCTGGGAGGAAAAGGGATTCATGGACCAAATCATCAGTTTGCAAGATTTCATCTTGCTTTTTTATCTCTTTTAAAAGATAAATGCAGGGAGGGCAGGAATCATTCACGAACAGTCTGTAAAGTGCTGAGCACCTCCCATCTGTCTTATAGATGGTGGCGGGGCGGGGGGAGCAGCAGCATACTCCTGGAGTGGTGGTTGAGACAGAATAGGCCATCTGCTTTCCATTAAAATTTCTCCCATACTGGCAGATAGGGAACTTCGGTGATATTTTTAGATTTGTAAAAGAATGTTTCCCGTGAGGAGTAGGAACACACTTACCTATGTGCTTACTTAGTAGCAATTTTATTACTAGCTTGAACCTAGCCTATTTTCTTATCTTTTTTTGTTATGATATTGTTTTTACACTGAAGACATACCAAGCTAGGCCTGCTCTGGTTTCAGCAGCCTTTCTCTTCTAGGGCCCAGCCAAGGTGAATGACCCGCAGGTTGGTGGCCTTTCACCTGATGGATGAGTTCTCCCTGAAGATGTAACAACGTAACTCAGAGCACAGTTGATTACAGGATAGTGCCCCCTTTCTTGTTACCTCACGGGGGAGTTGCCTTGCCCCAACTAAGAACAATGCCTCACTTACACCCTTATATTTCCCTGGGGCTCACTAGTGGGAGGCCGGGTGGGTGGGCCTTGAATCCAGTGAACAGGCTTCCTCAGATTCAGGTCTGATGGGCTGCTCCAGAGCCAGCACTGCAGAACTGCTGCCTGCCTCCCTGACCTACATTCCCACCAGTATAGCACTCTTAGCAGCCAGGCCTCCCAACTAGTAAGAGGAATTCAGATTTAGGCTTTTTATCTGGAGCGAACACATTCAAGGGTCCATTTAATTTATTTTCTTTCCTTCTGCCTATTTAAAGAAAAGGGGGAAAAAAGCCCACAAACCCTGCAGTTAGAATGTTTCCTATCTTTTAGACTTTCAGCTCAGTGCAATAAAAATGATTTTGCTGTCAGGATGAAGTTTCGTGAGCTCTGTCTCCTAAACATCTTTGTAATTCCACTCTCTTTATCCCATTGTTAATGTTTTAGCTTTGCCTTTGGGCTGTTGCACCAACTTCCCATCTGGTCCCTCTTTCTCTGATCTCACCCACTCTGAACCCCTTTCTACATTGCTACTGTAGTTGTTTTTATAAAACACAAATTTGAAACTCTCCAATTTAAAATCCTCCAATGGATTCTTAAATTCCATGTCTTAGCCTGACATTCAGATCTCTTCACAATCTGTCCCCAGTGTTGTTTTTTTTTTGCGGTACGTGGGCCTCTCACTGTTGTGGCCTCTCCCGTTGCGGAGCACAGGCTTCAGACGCACAGGCTCAGCGGCCATGGCTCATGGGCCCAGCCGCTCCGCGGCATGTGGGATCTTCCCGGACTGGGGCACGAACCCGTGTCCCCTGCATCGGCAGGCGGACTCTCAACCACTGCACCACCAGGGAAGCCCCCCCAGCGTATTTTTTAAACCTTCATTTCCTGCCACTCTTCCCCACTCACTGTAACCTCCAACCACACTGAACTATTTGCCATTTGCCTGATATGGGGTACATTTTCATGCCTTCATGCATGAAACGAATATATATTTCTTTGTCCGCACCCTCACACACCTCTGACAAACTCCTCTTATTCATTGTTCAAGGCCAGCTAAAATCTTTCTTCATCTGAAAAGCTATTCCCAACTGTCCCAGACCTGTTCTTCACTCCTTCCTCAGCATTTCTAGAATACCCCAACATTCTCTGATTATATATCATATATATTGCCTATAGATTAATATAAATAATCTATGTTACTTCCCTGTTAGACTGTAAGCTCTATGTAGAGAACCTAGCACCATGCTTGGCACGGTAAGCATCTGCTAGGTGCTAACTATGCTGATGGATAATGATGAAGAAATCTGGATTAAGTCACTTTAGGCCTTCATTGACCACTTATTACCAGTCTTGTTGTGTCAATTCAGTTCTTTTTTTTTTTTTTTAAATCAAGGGAAAAAAAGTAGAGTGAGCGAGGCAGGAAGAAAATGGAATTATTTTAAGGGAAGATGATTTGTAAATTGAAGTCTGACCAAAGGTGGACAATCAGGATGGGGAAGAGTTGAAGGAATTGAGTCTGGATTTGAGCAAGAGAAAATTCAGGAAGAATAACAGATATCTTCATATCTGTGGACAGTTGTGCTGGAGCAGAGGAAACAGACATGTTCTGTGAAGGTGGAACTAGGACCAGTAGTTTAGAAGCTGTTCAGGGTTAGAGTCCTTACAAGGTTGATTTTTAGCACAGAGTAAAGAATTTCTTAACCTCCAGAGCTCTCCAACAGGAGCTTTGACTGCCTCAAGAGATTCTGAACACACCATCATTAGAAGGTGTCCTGGCAGAGGCCATGTGGCCAGCCATGTGGGCCACTATAGAAGATATTACAGTGCTGAGTGTCAAATTAGACTCAATCATCTCTAATACCTCTTTTAACTGTGTAATTCAGTGCCTGTGTGATGCTTTTCAGTAACGTGAGCATGACCTATATTAGGATACTGAGTGGGAACAGAATAGCTTTTTTTTTTTTTTAAATAACTGCACCATCTTTGACCAAATCGATTCTCCTGAGTAATTTCCTGTTTTCTCAGGTTTTGAATCTGAAGTAAAAGAATGTTGGCAAAGAAAACGGCAGCCAAATCCAGAGGTTTATGCAAAGTAGACTCATGTTTTGAGGGAGGTTGTTAGAATGGACTTTGTCTCATTCAACAGGCCCAGTTCTGTCTCCACTCTCTTTTTAGTAGTTGTGTAAGATAAGTCTAAGCTTCAATATCCTCATCTATAAAATGGGACTAATAATGTATTTCATAGAGTTAGGGTAAAAATTAAGTCAGATAAAGAAGTGCCTGGCACAGTGCTCAGAACGTGTTACAGATTCAAAACTGTATCCTTCCTCTTGCCCTCTTCTTTTTTATTTTGAGAGAATTAAAGATTTTTGTTTTGCTTGTATGGTTTTTTTGGTCGCCCCTAGGATTGGGGGACAGTTTTCTTCATTTTAATTATGAGCTTCAGAGCTAAAGCTCTGTCTTCATTGCATAAGTGTTCCCCCTGCTCACAAAGGAGTAATCCTCTTTGTCTTCCTGACCCAAGGAGTTAGTCTTCCACTATCTTTTTGATACTCTGCTATTTTTACTTCCTAAAGATCAAGTAGTTTCAGAAATAGTTTCTGATTTCTCTTGAAAGTAATTTCTAATTTCCATATTAATCAAGAAAATAGCTTTACATTTCTTCAGTCCTAATCCTAGTAACAAGTAAAAGGGATTAGATTGTATTAACATCTGTAAAGCAGTTAAAATGTACGCATCAGAATCCTAGGAAACCTGATCACTACTGTAGCCTTTGAGGTACAGAGGAGAAAAGCTCACTTGTGTCCATTTATTCTCTTCACTCTTGACCTCCAAAGAATATAAATACAGGAGGGGCACACTTGTTTCCAAGGAGCAAGTCATAGTTATTTGGTAAGTGTGGAAAAGGCCAGTTTCTACCACTGATTTACTGAATAATCAAAGCCAAAATACCACTTTACCTCTTTGAGCCTTGATTTCCTTATCTACAAAATGGGGAAAGTAACATTAGTGTTGTTTTGAGGCTTGAATGACTTAGCACGTATGAAAATATCTTTTGTCTGAGTGGTGGGTGAAATATCCATGGTATATTATTTGAATTCCATGTCTTTACCCCCAATGCACTTTAACAGATCCAGGCAGTCTTGGGGAACTGGGACTTGGAGTGCGCTCCACTCGCTTTGGTGGGGCAGAACCTATCCAGAGTCTTGGGAGTGTGCTGAGAGGAGACTTCAGCAGGTAATAGCCAGTCTAGCAAGTGTTACTATGACCTGAAACTTACATTCTAGTAGTGGGAGATCGGCAGTCTCCCATAAATACGTAAACATATAGTATATCAGGTTGTTAACTGCTGTGAAGGAAAACAAAGCATGATAAGGAGCACAGAGAGTAATGAAAGTTGAAGGTAGTATTTTAGAATGTAAGGTGACCTTTGAACAGAGTTCCAGAAGGGAAGAAAGGGTCAGGGTAAAGGCTCTGAGATGGGAAAGTGCTTGACACATTTGAAGAACAGCAAGGAGGCCAGTGTGGCTGGAGTAGATTAGCATGTGGGCAAGGAGAGGAGGTTAGAGAGGTAGCTGATGGGTCATTGAAAGGATTTCACCATAATTGTCTTGGGAAGCTACTGTGGGGCTTAAAGAGAGGAGTGTCATGATCTGATTTAATGTTTTAATGGATCTGTTCTGGCTGCTGTGGTAAAGAGACTGCATAGGATCAAAGGTAGAAGCAGGGAGACCCCTTAAGAAGCTATTGCAATAATCTAGGTGAGAAATAACAATGACTTGGACTAGGATAGAAAGTATGTAGGCAATGAGATGTGGTCAGATTTTAAATATATTCTAAAGGTGGAACTGAAAGGATTTGCTGATGGATTAGATGTGGATAGGAGAAGAAGAGTAGAGTCAAGGATGACTCTAAGATTTTTGGCCTGAGGAGCTAGAAGAATGAGTTGTCATTTACTGGTGTGGAGAAGAAGCTTAGAGAACAGATTTGGAAGGGAATGGGAAGATAAAAGTAAATATTTAGTTTTTGAATGTCATAAGTTTAAAATAATAATAGCTAACTTTTTGAAGTCTTAACTGTTTGCCTGGCTCCTAGTACTTTGAGGTCTTACTAATTTAATACTTATAGCAACCTATTAAGTAAATAATATTATTATTCCCACTTTACAAATGAGAAAACTAAAGCACAGAGAGGTTAAGTAAGTGGCCCAAGGTCACACAAATAATTAGTGGTGTTGCTGGAATTCAAACCTAAGCTTAGATCTAGCTCCAGAGACCATACTCTTAGCCACTCTACCCATATAGCCTTGATGTCTAGCAAACATCCAAGTGGAGATGTTAAGTAGGTAGTTAGATACTATGAGTCTGGAGTTCAGGACAGCAGTCCAGTCTAGCAATATGAAACTTGGGCATAGGTAGTGGACAGATGAAACTGAAAAGGTAAGTTAGGGTCAGTGACTGTAAAGGGAGATATGGTCACAAGAAGACAAAATGATGAGATCAAGACCTAAAAGGCAACCTACCCTTTTAGGTGTGGTTAACCCATCAGTCCTGCTTCATAGAGCCAAGGAAGGTACAAGGCAAGCCACTTATGGATGTCCCCAAAATGCTACCCTTCATCCTTCTGCCTGGAATGTTCTTCCTCCCCTTTTTTTGTCCACATCAAGGGACACCTAGTGCCCAGTATAATCCCTGGCAGACAATAGGTACTAAATAAATGTTGGTAGATAAAGGCCCCTTTTCTGCTCACTTTACATCCTTGTCATGGCACTTTTCGGGCTGCATTCTAACTGTCCACTCATCTGTTTTTCTCTCTCATTACTTGGTGACACTCTCAAAGCCAGGGACCCTCTTGGATTTGTTTCTTTTGTTTTTAAACCTTTCATAGCTCCAGAATACAATGCCCTGGGTAATCTCTTTATTGAGTACCTATTCTCTACAGTTATCTGTGCTAGGCACTAGAGATGCCAGCATCATCAACAGAGGCAGCAGGATGAGTAATATCAGTTGGGGACAAGGAAACAAAATAAACAAAACAAACCCAGAAAAGTTGTAGGAAGGAAGCCCAGCTTTCATATGATGCCCTTTTTGGACAGGGGAAGTTGATGGTTGGGAAGGGATACTCTCTACTGGCCACACAGACTATTTATTCATCACCACCCTGTGTTTGAGAAGCTTGGATGCTTGCTGTCCAGGCTGAGGGGAAGAGGAGGTGGTGGTATGCTCAGGGAGTAGAAAATAGGAACTGATCAAGAGCTGTTGTGTACAGGCAAATGAGCCATAGCTATGCCTTCAAGAAGCTTACAGATTGGGGAAAGGGGGGAGGACAGGAAATGTAAACAAACCGTCGAAGTACACTGTGGTAAGTTCTGTCATTGGGGACGCATGTGTCTTCAAATTTGTTCTGTTCTACAGGGTAGAAGGTACAGGTAGAGTTTGGTGAAGTATGAGAAGTCCCTTTCAGACAATCAGAGCAGTTTCACAGTGGAGGGGGCTGCCGAGTCTCAGGAAAGGACAGAGTTTATTATGGTCAGTAGAGGCGTAAGAGCAGGGATGAATGATGCGTGAGTGTGTTGCAGAGTAGCCCTAGCCTCAAATGGCCTTGAAGGTGCTTCTAACCTCTATAATCCCTTCCTTTTTCTCAGCCTAAGGATGTCACCTAGAAAATTAAGAGGGCTTTTTCTGATGCTGCCATTCTTTGATACCTGCCAAATTCAAGTGAATGAAAAATAATTCTACTTAGAAACACTGAAGGAAGATCCTGTAATTGCCCCTAAAGTAAAAGACATCTGAAATGACATAATAGGGGTATGATTACCCTTGGCTGTACAATCTCTCACATGAAGCTGAATACAGATTTCAGCCATGAGACCAGGTCACTTCGCTTCCCAAATTAAACCCTTGACTTTCTCCTTGAGAAGTGGCAGACCTCCATATTGCTAATTAAGTGACAAGTTGGCTGCCTTGGTTCTGAAATCAGAAAATGATTGGGAGTAAAGAGAGATGAATTTTCTTTGGAATTGGAAAGGATTTAGGGAAAGGTATATTAACAAAGATACATTATTAAAGCTCAATATTTATAAATCCCAAAGAAGCTTTTAGGGATTTGGGGATTTAATCTTTGACTTTTAAAATCAGCTTTCCAGGGCTTCCCTGGTGGCGCAGTGGTTGAGAGTCTGCCTGCTGATGCAGGGGATGCGGGTTCGTGCCCCGGTCCGGGAAGATCCCACATGCCACGGAGCGGCTGGGCCCGTGAGCCATGGCCGCTGAGCCTGCGCGTCCGGAGCCTGTGCTCTGCAACGGGAGAGGCCACAACAGTGAGAGGCCCGCGTACTGCAAAAAAAAAAAAAAAAAAAAAGAATAAAAAAAAAAAATCAGCTTTCCATTGTCGGTCAAAATACCAATGAGCATTTAAAAACTGCAGGGAGCAATGAGACAGGCACTTACACACTGCTAGTGTGAGTACAAATTGATAGTCTTTCTAGAAAGCAGTGTGGCAAAGTATGTGAAGATTCTTAGCATGTCACTTCTCATCATTTCTGCTGCTACTTCCCTGATCTGAGCCCCATCATCTATTGCAAGGAGTTTGCAGTAGCCTCCTAACTGGTCTCTCTGCTTCTCTACTCTCCCCCCATTATAGTCTGTTTTCCACACAGCAATCAGAGTGACTCTTTTCAAACATAAGTCAGACCATGTTATTATTCTGCTCAAGACCCCATCATGGCTTCTCATTTCACTCAGAGTAAAAGTTGAAGTCCTTACAGTAGCCTGAAGGCCCTACACGAACTGACCAGCCTTCTATCTCTCTGACTCCTCTACAACTACTTTCCCCCTCGCTTGTTCCACTTCAGCTACACTGGCCTCTTTGCTATTCCTCAGACATATCCCATATCATATACTCCCAACTTAGGGCCTTTGAACTGACTCTTTCCTTCCTGTGAAATGCTCTTCCTTCAGCCATCTTGCTTGGTTAACTCTATTTCCTTCAAGTCTGTGTGGAAACCTTACTTTCTCAGTGTGTCTTATACTGGTTACCCTATTTAATAGTGCAGTCTCAACACCGTGGCACATCTGATGCCCTTTACCCTGCCCTTTTTCTCTTTTCCATAGCACTTAAGACTGTTTTTTTAATATTTACTATTTATCCACTGCCTTCTCCAACCCTCTTAAAATATAAGCTCCACAAGGGCAGGGATCACAGTGTCTGGCACAGAGTAGATACTGAAATATTTGTTGAATGAATGGGCTTTAAAAATAGCACTATCTTTTGACCTAGAAAGCTCACTTCTAGAACTCATTCCTGAAAAAATAATCAGAAATGCAGCCAAAGATTTATTTGGGTTGTTCTCATACCTTTATTTATAATAATGAAAATTTGAAAACAACCTAAACCTATAAAAACAGAGTTATGGTTAAATAATTTGCTATATCTACATAATGGAATATTATCAAGATATTAAAAAGTGTTTTGAAGAGAATTATGTGGGAAAATGCTTATAATGTTAAAGTGAAAAAATAGAATTTAAAACAACATTTACCCTTATCTCACACCATATACAAAAATGAATTAATGATGGGAATTCCCTGGCAGTCCAGTGGCTAGGACTCCATGCTTTCACTGCCGAGGGCCCGGGTTCAGTCCCTGGTCAGGGAACTAAGATCCCCACAAGCCATGCAGCACAGCCAAAAAAAAAGGATCAATGATATAAATATAAGGGTCAAAGCCTTAAAACTCTTAGAAGAAAATATAGGGTAAATCTTCATGACCTTGGATTTAGCAAGTGTATTCTTAGATATGACACCAAAAACATGAGCAACAAAGGAAAAATAGATAAATTGGATTTCATCAAAATTAAATCTGATAAAGTTTTTTTGTTTTCTTAGTTTTTAATGGAGTATAGTTGATTTACAATGTTATTAGTTTCTGCTGAACAGCAAAGTGAATCAGTTATACATATGCATATATCCACTCATTTTTAGATTCTTCTTCCATATAGTTCATTACAGAGAACTGACCTATGCTATACAGTAGGTCCTTATTAGTTATCTATTTTATATATAGTAGTGTTGTATATGTCAATCCCAATCTCCCAATTTATCCCCCTCACCCCACTTTCCCCCCCAGTAACCATAAGTTTGTTTTCTACATCTGTGACTCTATTTCTGTTTTGTAAATAAGTTCATTTGTACCATTTTTTTTTTAGATTCCACATATAAGCGATATCATATATTTGTCTTTCTCTGTCTGGCTTACTTCACTCAGTATGACAAATCTGATAAAGGTTTAATATCCAGAATACATTAAAAAGTCCTACAACTCAACAACAAAACAACCCGACTTTTTAAATTGGCACATGTTTTGAATAGACATTTCTCCAAACAAATGTACAAATGACCAGTAAGCACATGAAAAGATGTTCAGCATCATTAATCATTAGGGAAATGCACATCAAAACCACAAAGAGATACCAATTCACACCTGCTAGGATGGCTATAATTTAAAAAAAATAGAAAATAACAAGTGTTGGTGAGGATGTGTAAAAATTGGAACCCTCGTGCATTGCTGGTGGGAGTGTAAAATGGTATAGCCACTGTGAAAAACAGTTTGGTGGTTCCTCAAAAAGCTAAAGATAAAATTACCATATAACCCAGCAATTCTGCTCCTCAGTATATACCCCCAAAAATTGAAAACAGGGACTCAAACTGATACTTGTATATCAGTGTTCACAGCAGCATTATTCACAATATCCAAAAGGTGGAAACAACCCAAGTGTCCATCAACAGGTGAATGGATAAACAAAATGTGGTATATATATACAGTGGAATATTACTCAGCCATAAAAAGGAATGAAGTTCTGATACATGCTAAAACATGAATGAACTCTGAAAAAATTATGCTAAGAAGCCAGGCACAAAAGGATAAATAGTGTTTGATTCCATGTGTTAGAATACATAAAGTATCTAGAATAGGCAAATTCATAGAGACAGAAAGTAGATTAGAAGTTAATCATGAAGAACCTAGGGGCAGGACAGGAATAAAGATGCAGACCTACTAGAGAATGGACTTGAGGATACGGGGAGGGGGAAGGGTAAGCTGGGACAAAATGAGAGTGGCATGGACATATATACACTACCAAATGCAAAACAGATAGCTAGTGGGAAGCAGCCGCATAGCACAGGGAGATCAGCTCGGTGCTTTGTGACCACCTAGAGGGGTGGGATAGGGAGGGTGGGAGGGAGGGAGACGCAAAAGGGAAGAGATATGGGAATATATGTATATGTAGAACTGATTCACTTTGTTATAAAGCAGAAACTAACATACCATTGTAAAGCAATTATACTCCAATAAACATATTAAAAAAAAAGAAGTTAAGATGGGTTATGGGAAGAGGGAATGGAGTGTTATTGCTTAACGGGTACAGAGTTCTGTTTGGGGTGGTTAAAAACTTTTAGAAATACATAGTGGGGATGGTTGCACAACATTGTGAATGTAATTAGTGCCACTGAATTGTACACTTAAATGGTTAAAATCACAAATTTTATATATATTTTGTCACAATTAAAAAACGTTTTTTTAATCCTTATATATAATATGCAGTGGTGGACTGGATCAGGCTTGTGTGGGCTCTCTAGACCCAATTGTGAGCTTCTCAGCTACTTATACTTATTCATTGATGTTGGTAGCTTGAAATTGGCCATGGTTGGGAGTGCTTACACCATGGAACTTAGCAAATGCTACAAATAGGGCTCCGCCCCAATCCCCTTGAGCCAGTTGTTAAATATTTACTAGCTCACCACTGAATATATGTGTATAAAAATGCATGGAAAACTGTCTGGAGACATAGATGCCAAACTGCTATTATCTCTGGGGAGGAGAGTAGTATTATGGCAGGAATGTGAAAGTAAACTTACACTTTCTACCATACATACTTCCATAGTGTTTCAGGGTTTTTTACAGTGAGCATATAGACATATATCTCTTGTACTGCTTTGAAAAAACAGACAGAAAAATGTGTATATGTTGGGACTGTGGTATTGGTGATTTTTCTTGAGAGGCTAAAAGCAGTCACATATACTACCTGAAATGGCCCATGAAGAGGCTGAAGGCCAAGCTTGGGACTTGGATTCCATTTCCTCAGAAATCTGCTTTCTTCTTGCCCAACTAAATGATACTTTTTTGTCTCTTCATAGGTTACCCTACAGCCTATCCAGCTGCAGCCCCTGCCTACAATCCCAGCCTGTACCCCACCAATAGCCCCAGTTATGCTCCAGGTAAGGAAAAAGTGAAGCCAACAGTGGTGAGTGGGGTGGGAGGTGAGGCTCTATTTGGGAAAAAAAAGCCCGAAACACTTGCTGGCCTTTCCATGTCCTAAATTGCTCTGGGCTCAGCCTGTCCACGCTTGATTGTTCAGGGAGTCCCCTCTGGGAACTGGGGCAGTTCAGCCTCCGGGAATAGAATTTCTTCCATTCTCCTTGGGACTTAAAGTTGGCCCATCTCTCTTCTGCTGGAATATCTGAGATGTGTATCCTCCTCACAGAACCTTTTCTGCTCTGCCAGTATCCACACCCAGTTTTTGCTCGGTTTCCCCTGAGGCTGCCGTTGACACACACACACACACACACACACACACCCTCACCCTCGGTTTCCCCTGAGGCTGCCGTTGACACACACACACGCGCACACACACACACATACATATCCTCAGTTTCCCCTGAGGCTGCCGTTGACACATACACGCACACACACACCCCCCCCCTCGGTTTCCCCTGAGGCTGCCGTTGACACATACACACACACACACACCACCCACCCACCCACCCCTTCCTGGACGTGGATTTGGAAGAGAGTGAGAGACTTGCCACATTTTCAAGCTGCAGCGAGGAACTTGTTTTTCAAAAATAATAAAGGCCCAACACTCCTTGGATAGAGGTTGAAATAGATTTGAAAGTATAGAAGTTTGTTTCAGTTTGGGAGCAATGCAGAGGTTTTACCACCATCTTGACCCCCACGCTCAAAAAAACAAGCCACTCTCAGCTGGTGCTTTAATACTCAAGGAGCAGGAGAAAGAATGTGGGCTCTGCAGTTAGTAAGTCCTGGGTTTGAATCCTGATTACTCAACTCACTAGTTGTGAGTCCTTAGACAAGTTACCTCACCTCTCTGAGAAATGTGCTACACCTACCTCATGGTTGTAGATGGTTTTATGTAAGTTCCTCTTCATTTACTCAACAAGTATTTATTTGCTGAATGTCCTCCCCACTAGAATAGAAAAAAGGAAGGATGCTGTCTTTGCCTGAAGTAGCTTACAGTCCATTTGGAAGCTGACGTGTGAACAGATTCGTGGCTGTACAGTGTGGTGAATATTGTAAAAGGAATATGTACAAGAGGAGAGGAAGTGGAGGAGGGAACAACCTCTGCCTGGGGTTGAGGGTGTAAGGGGAGGCTTCACAGAGGACCTAGCAGTGGAGACTTGAGGGAGAAGTAAGAGGCATTCTTTTTTGTTTGTTTGGTTGTTTTTTTGTTGTTGCTGTTAAGAGGCATTCTTTTAAACATACAGAGGAAGAGTTGGGCATTCTGGGCAGAGTAGAGCCTGGGCAAAGACATGGAGGTGTGAGGAGTGACACTGAAGAACCTTGAAGTAGTGAGAATGGTTGAAGCATAGGCTCTAGGGTGGCGGCGTAACAGATGAATCTGGACTACAGATGTGCAAGGGCCAGATTTGGAAAGGCCTGGAATGTCATGATAATACCCTCATTTTCTTGTTTAGTAATTATTTTTTTTTAATACCATTTGTTTTATTTGGCAATTGTGACTTTTTAAAATAATTTATTTATATCTTATTTATTTTGGGCTGCTTTGGGTCTTCATTGCTGCGCAGGCTTTCTCTAGTTGTGGCGAGCGGGGGCTACTCTTTGTTGCTGTGCACGTGCTTCTCATTGCGGTGGCTTCTCTAGTTGTGGAGCACGGGCTCTAGGTGCGCAGGCTACAGTAGTTGTGGCGCGTGGGCTCAGTAGTTGTGGCTCGCGGGCTCTAGAGCGCAGGCTCAGTAGTTGTGGTGCATGGGCTTAGTTGCTCCACGGCATGTGGGATCTTCCCGGACCAGGTATCGAACCTGTGTCCCCTGCATCAGCAGGTGGATTCTTAACCACTTCGCCAACAGGGAAGTCCCTGCATGCATTCTTTTTTTCATTTTTTAATTAATTTATTTATTTACTTATTTGTTTATTTTTGGCTACATTGGGTCTTTTTTTTAAATTTATTTTTATTTTTGGCTGTGTTGGGTCTTCGTTGCTGCGCGCGGGCTTTCTCTAGTTGCAGTGAGCGGGGGCTACTCTTCATTGCAGTGTGCGGGCTTCCCATTGAGGTGGCTTCTCTTGTTGCAGAGCATGGGCTCTAGGCGCGCGGGCTTCAGTAGTTGTGTCTCATGGCCTCTAGAGCACAGACAGGCTCAGTAGTTGTGGCTCACGGGCTTAGTTGATCCACGGCATGTGGGATCTTCCCGGACCAGGGCTTGAACCTGTGTCCCCTTCATTGGCAGACGGATTCTTAACCACTGCGTCACCAGGGAAGCCCCCCACATGCATTCTTAACCACAACATTATAGTTGCAGTCGGCTAGAGAGAAATTGAGGTGTTAGACTAGAGCAGTCAGATTAGAGAGGAAAGGGAGAGCAGACAGGAAGAGCCTGAGATTGTGGGGACGTGGGGAAGGGAGAGATTGGAAAGCTCCTGGCATGTGTAAAGTACTGATTAAGTTTTAATTTTAAAGCACACAAAATATCAACCCACGTCTAACTTGATTTTCCCCAATTTTACTTTTGAAAAGTCAACATATTTCTAAGCTGTGACTAAACCAACCCAGACCATTTTCTCACACAGTCCACTAGACAGGGTGGTATTAGCACATTGTGTCAGAAAGCCCCAAACTGGGAGTTGGAAGACTGGAGTTATAGCACTAACTCTGCTACTGATTTTGGTGTGACTTTGGGCAGATCCTTTTCCCTTTGGAGTTACACATACACACAGCTGGTCCGTGTCATATGTTGGGAGGCTGGCCTCTGCTTCTACCAGGTCTTCTGACTGCAGTGGAGGAGCTGACTCAAGGTCAGAGAGGACAGTGTACGTACTCTCAGCTTCCTTCCAGAGCTGGCCGTTTGTGATGCTGAGAGATGCCTGCGGGATAGAAGCCTGCAAAGGAGCCAGGCTCTCAGGTTTAAATTCCTCTCAGCTTTTTCAAGAAGACCAAGAAGTTGCTTCAGAAAGAGCTATTTTTAGCAGCTCTAAATACCCAAAGATGTCCTCTATCCAGGATGCAGGGAAATATTTCACTCCTTCATTGGTTCTGAAAGCAATGTGGGTACTTGAAGCTTTCTTCCAAGCTCTTAGTGACTTCAGGGATCTTACTTAAGAACTGTTTGGCCCTGCAGAAGGCAGAGCCAATAGAGACTTGTTTTCAAAATCTGGAGACCAAAAGATGGGTCATATTAATGGTAATCTGACTTGAAAATGAAGGGAAAGGATAAACAGGATAACTAATATAGGTAAAAATGAAATACCTCCTCACAAAAAAATCTGTTTATCAGTCATTGTCATCTGTTGTCTCACTTGATTCCATAGCAGCATTGTAAAGTACAGTTACTCCCATTTTGCATATGATGAACCTGGGGAAGGGGAGGGAAAAGGAATTTGAGTTTTCTGAACACCTGCCATGTTCCAGACACCATGCAAGTCTTGTCACAAATCTTAATTTTTTTTCCATAATCTTGTGAGTTAGAGCTTCTTGCCTTCAGTTTTGCTCAGAGAGGTTAAATAACGTGTCCAAAGTTGCACAGCTAAAAAGCAGTGGAGCTCAGATTCAAAGCCAAGCTGTCTGCCCACAGTCTGTGCCCCTTGTACAGCACCACGCTCTCCCAGAGGTCTCAGGGAATTAAGTGCCTCTGCATTGGTCCTGGCCCTCTAGGACTTTAAACAGAGCTCTTCAGAGGCCAAAGATGATTGGTTTTGTCCCTGAACCTTTACCTCCTCTAGCACATAAAGCCTCTGTCATGTGTGAAGTCCCTTTGCAATGCTTGGGAGACTTGAAATTTATTCTTAGCATGGACAAGCAAAGAGCAGGAACTTGGACTTACATACTTCCAGGCAGCTTCTGGGTCAGCTGCCTGGAGGATGTCATGGCATCCAAGGACATACCCTTCCTCAATGAATGGGCTTTCCTGGATGGCAAGTCTGTCACCCTCTCCAGGGTAGAGGTACTTTGCACCCTCTGCGTTCACTGTTTCTTGCGTAGCCTGGGGGAAACTGCTTTTTTAAGACAAAGTTTGTTTTTGTAACTGCAATATGTACTACTTTGCACAGATTCTTAGTGGTAATTTCAACTAACATTTCTATCCAACAGAGTTTCAGTTCCTGCATTCAGCTTATGGTAGGAGAGCTATTTTTCCTCATCTGTATTATGGCCTATGAATGTGTTATCTCGTAACAAAAGTAGATCCCCTCTCCTTCCCTCCCCAAATCCCATCCCCTAGGCTTGGGCTCCCCCAGGTGGCTCAGCAGCAGTTCCTGAAGCATGCAGGAACATGTCTGATGGTGCAAAATCATGGGTTGGAGACACACACGAACCGTCCCCTAGGGCAGCAGTGAAGGATCATGGCACTAAAAGGCGTCTCTCCCCTTCCTCACCTCTGGGGTCCCATCTGACCTAGGTCGGAAACCTTTACCCTCACATGGCTGCTGAATTCAAACAAACAAGTGAACAAAAATTTCTGGGTCTCTGTGGCTCCTCTGTTGGCTTTATGGCAGCCCCTGCGGAGGAGTACCTGGATTATGCCTGTAAGAATGCAAAACACCAGTCTGCCCCACGATCAGACTTTCCATCTCCATTGGCAGTCTCACATGTTTGAAGACCTGGTTAACTTTAGATACAATCTATTCCCTTAGCCCAGATCTTGAGCTCTGGCTCATTTGGGGGGCATTTTCCTGGATGGTGAGAGGTGAGGGTCAAGTGTGCTAATAAGCCAGGGACCAGAGCTGGATTCTCTGGGCAGTGTGGACTCCAGGCCCAAGGCACCACGGGAACTTCTGGGCACCTGTGAGGGTCCCAGCAGTGTAACTTGACTAGGTCCTTTTTTGTCATAGACAGGAAGGGACCATAGGAGGGACTTGCTGCTTTCACCACCCTCACCTGGGCTGCTCAGGACAATGTTTTCGTAAAGTCTCTGCACACTTTCTCGACTTTTAACCTTGAATTATTTGGATGTTGAAAATTGAATTTGTGTGTGGCACATCTTTTAGGAGATGAGCTGTGAAAATCTCTTCTTGCTGCTGCTGTGGGCTGCGTGATCTTGGGCAATTTGCTAATGTCTCCAGGCCATAGATAAAATGTTTTATTCCAGATGATCTCTGAGGTCCCTTTAAATGCTAACAGGTTGCCCTCTTATAATCTTATTCTTTCAGTTTTGCTAGTCACAGACCCGTTTCTCTTATTGTTTATGAGGAGTCGTGTTTGTTTGCCTCAGGATATATGAACTTGAACAGAAGACTCCATATGAAGTGAGAGAAGCTCTCCTGCCTCCTCACCTCTCCTGTTATAGCATCTGAAATAGAAATACTAAAGTGTATGTATGGAGCTCTTCTCTTCACAAAATGTTCTGTCCCAGACCCTAAGCTGGCCCTTTGAAGATACAAAGTTCAGTAAGACAGGGTTCCTGTTTTCAAGGAGCTCAAAGTTTAGCGGGGGAGATGGACAAACTAGCAAGTACAGGGGCTTCTAAGAATCACAGGAACTGGGATAGTGAACCAAGTGGGATACATGAGGGGGCTGTGATCAAGAAGTGGGGAAAAGAAAGGACTTCACAGTAGAGGTGAGTCTTCAGCTCCTGGTTGATGGATTAATAAATGTCTACCAGGCGGTATTTGGGGAAGGACATGCCAGGAAGAGTGAGCAGTGTGAGCAAAAATACAGAGAAGTGATGCTTCTTGGCATCGTCTGGGAATGGTGAACAGTTTGTGTGGCTGTCATGTAGGGTTTGAGAGTGAGAACAGTGAGTCTAGAGAGATCATAGGACTAGATCACGAGGGGCCTTGAGTGCCACACAAGGAGTTAGGTAATGGAGAACCATGGAATGTTTTTAAGAAAGAAGTTTTTGTGATTAGGTCTAGGTCTTAGAAATATCACTCTGACTGCAGCTTGGAGATTGGAGTTGGCAGGTTTAAAAACAAACAGAACAGTGAGGAAGCAGTTGCAATAATTCAGGTAAGAGGTGATGAGAGCTTCCATTGGAGCTGTCCACACCTGTGGGGATGGAAGAGTAGACAGACACCACAATTAGAAACTGTAAGACTGGCTGACACTTGATCTTTGATCCTCACAATCAATACTATGAAGCAATCATGGAGTGGTTATTATTGCCATTTTATGAGACAACAGACCTGAAGTTTAGAAAGGTATAGTGACTTGCCCAAGGTCCCACAGCTAATAAGTGGCCCAGCCCAGGCTAGAACTCAGATTTCCTGACTTACTACATTGTTCAGGATGATGGTCCCTTGCTGCCTCTCCTCCTTGTAAGTGTGCTTAACAGATTGTTCAAGTGTCAGAGGGCGTGAGGGCCCCGTGTCCAGGGATGTGAACAACCCAGCACTTGGACGTGGGCCGCATGCTGTGACTGGGCCGTGGCCCTTCACTGCCATGGGTTCTCGCTCTCTCTTTTTTTAAATTGAGGAATAGTACATATATAGTACTACATAAAGTGCAAAAGTACGTAGTCTCAAACGTACACCTCAATAATATTTGACGTATATACACTTGTATTTATTCAAAATATAGACCATTTCTAGGAGTTGGTACCTTTCATGGCACCCAAGAACAGGCATACCTGTCAGAGCAGCGTCCTCTATTACCACGCCTCTAAAAGCTTCAGTTGGATTGTCTTCATCCCACAGCTGAGCTCTGAATCACTACCAGCAGCAGAATGGGTTTCTTTAGAATTGTATGTGGACGTATAGCTAACTAATGAGGAAGTCAAGTCGACAGCTGTTATTTGTTGTTTTTTGTTTTCAGCCTTCATATTTATCCAGTTATTTAAATTATTATGTATTCATATATACAGAAAAATATAGAAGATATTAGTATTTGTTTTCTTTATAATGAAACCAGAAGAAAATACCCACTTCTTCAGGAACATGTATAGGTTAGCTCACTTGCTCAGTTGGGAAACACATAATCAAAGGCACAGTCACACTTGCTTCTTTCCTGGTTAATCTGGAACATTGTTTTACTGTGTGTAATGCTGTCTTGTTCACTCTCTGGTTGGCGTGTGGCTGTGTTGCATCCCCAGCTAGACCATAAATACCTGGTGTGCGGTGACCATGACCCACGTGTGTTCCTGTCCACCGTGGCGCTCCCCTCAGTGCTGAGTGCAGTGTAGGCCTCAGTCACTCTTTGGTTAATTTTGATTTACTTACTTTAATTGTCACACAGTCCTTTAGGCTAATGTCAGACTTTTGGCTCATGATTCAAATTATGGTAAAGATGCACCACTTGGGTTAAAAACTGGACCAGAACAGGTCCTCCAAATTCTCAGCAGCCAAATTTAGGCCTCCTGCTCCCTGGTGGATTCCTGTGGGGTCTTGAGGGCCTGGGCTTGCTCTATCTGACTTCTCATAGCTACATGTTTCACTTTTTAGGGAGTTGTTTTAGGTGGCCAGGGCTTTCCAGCCACGTGAAGTGGCAGATTCTAAATCTGAAGCTATCTTAATAAGATTTTTCAACACTAATTGGGTCCTTTATTAATTCCCACCACTCCACCCATCCCTGCCCCCCAGGAAAAGAAACCCATGATAATTGTTTAAATTGACTGCCCTCCTCCTGTGTTGTCTGCAGAGTCATGTTGTAATGTCCAGCAAAGGCCCTGGACTCTGCATTGGAATTCTGCTGGATCTCCATTTTCTTCTACCAGAATTCTCCTTTTAGTGTCACTTCCCTGCCCATGATTTCCTTCTCATTTCTCAGCATCCGCTGTATATATTGCGGGCCATTGATGCAAGCGCAGAGTCAGCCCAGAACAGCTGTACTTCTATCCTTGGTTCAGCAAAAACAGTAGAGTCTTTGACCTCCTCCTCTGACCCCAGTACTTCCATGACTGAAGGAACCAGAGGCATTTCCTGTTACCTGGACAGGCAGAGGAGTTTATGGAGCTCTCTCTGGAGGTGGATTATCCTTGTCCTGCTGGAATGAGAGGGTATAGGCAAACTTGCTTCTCATACCACCCTGTCTTACGTAGCCCCTTGTTAAAATGTTTCACGTATATCCAACTGTTGCCAATACTAATATACTTTAAAACACCCCATATCCATGTCTCCCAAGACCTCATCTGAGTGGAAAAGATACTGTTAAAATCATTCTTCAGCCACAAGTAGAAATTTGGGTCAAGAATATTTCTCCTCGGGAATTCCCTGGCGGTCCTGTGGTTAGGACTCCCCGCTTTCACTGCCAAGGGCCCGTGTTCAGTCCCTGGTCGGGGAACTTGGATCCCAAAAGCCGCGCGGTGTGGCCAAAAAAAAAAAATTTTTTTCCCCTCTATTGTTTGAAAATATATCAAGGGAGATACGTAAAATGTTAGGCAATCCCTCCCCCCACCCCCTTTGAAACCCTATTTCCTCTCTCCTTCCCTACAGGACACATGAAGGTAAGTTTTTTGAGTCACTCCCCACTTCTATTCCATAGGAAACATCATCTTTAAATTTCTCAAGCTGAGCTTTGAGTCAGCCTGGGAAGTCTCTGCAGATTTCTTTCAAACTGAGCCTCATCTCTATTTCACACCTACCCCAAGTTTGACATTTGCTTTCTTAGTGGCCCAAAAGATCATCTCTAATTCATGAGGCGATATCTCAGGTGGAGCACCAGTAGCACCTCAGCAGGAGACATAAAAGGTGCAAGCGGTTTGTCTGGCCCTGGCTAGGTCTACAGGAGAAGAGGTTTGCAGGTAGTGTCCCGCTGGACAGCCTTGCCTTGTAAGCCACCGAAGCTCAGTCCCTTTAGAGGAGATGGCAGTCCAGCAAGGTTCATGTCATGTGGTTATTAGTATTTTGGGGTCGCTCTGTGAAAACAATTTGTTAAGTACACCTCCAGATGAGATTTCAGGCATAAAAAGGGGTACTCAGTTGATCTGGCCCAGTACATAGTCAAAGGCTCCGAGCTGCTACACGTTAACGAGCAGGTGGCTAAGGAGTATCCCAGAGTCTTAGGCTAGAATGTCAGGCAGTAGAAGGCAGTATTCATAAGCATTTTCATGGGTTTGGTAGTGGGTAGAAAATCCTGACTCCCCTACTTAGTATAAGCTTAGGTCTCCTCAGTTTCAAATCGTTTAGAAGGTCACTTCAGCACTCCTCCCAACCACTCACCCATCTCAGAAAGCTGAACCATCCTGTGTGTCTGAACAGGGCCCCTTGGGTTATATGTTTCCGTCCAGCTCAAGATCCTTGCTTTTGTGTCTGTGATTGGTGGTGCCCACTTCTTATTTCTGCCTAATGCCATTCTTGTGTCTTCCCTTAAGCAACTCTGCTGATGAAACAGGCCTGGCCACAGAACTCGTCTTCCTGTGGCACTGAAGGCACCTTCCACCTCCCAGTGGACACCGGGACCGAGAACCGAACTTACCAAGCATCCTCTGCGGCTTTCAGTAAATACAGCCTGTCTCCTCCTTTCCTTGTTCCCCTTGGTTGGGACTGATTTGCCTCTTAGGAAGAAAGGAAAGGGAACTTTTAAAACTGACATTTATAGGACACTGTTTTAAGAGGTTCTCTCTCCTACCCACCAAAAAATTGGCCCTCCTCATATAGAAACGGTCATCCTCTTTGATCACACACCCTGCTTTGAGGAGACACAAAGCAGTGAGGGAGAGAGAAGGAAGTACTCACCTGGCCAATGAGTTTGATGAGGGAAAGACTGTTACTGCATTTCAAGGGAAGGACAGAGGGCACTTTAAAGTCTTGTGGACTTTTGGACAGAGGGGGTTCCTCCAACTAGCACAGGGTTTTTCAACCTCAGCACTGTGGACATGGGGAGCAGATAATTCTTGGTTGGGGGGGGGCTGTCCTGTGCATATCCCCGGGGGCAAAATTGCCCCCTGCTTGAGAAACACTGCCCTCGTGGAGGCTATACCGTGAGAGCAAGGTATGTGCAGGAAGTCCTCGTGAAGGTCGGAAACCATCTGGCCTGTCAGATTGGTCACTTCACTTGAGGCTCAGTAGAGTGACTGATGGTTTCACCTTCACATCTGATTTTTAACACAAAATGGCTCCACTGGGTAAAATGAGGATGAGTGTTTAGAAATGACTGAGTGGCATTTTGACTCTGTATGAGGAAAAGCTTCGTGCCTTGTTGCAGTTGTCCGAAAGAGGAGTGGCTGGCTTTGGATGTGGTGAGTGCCAGTCTCTTAAGTTGTGCCAGCAAGGGCTGCACAAGCCCTCGGAGGGATGTTGCAGACTAGGCCCAATGGTCTGGGGTTCAGTGAAGTGTTAACCTATTAAGTGAGTAAATTAGAAGAATACATTGTATTTTAAATTTTTCTTTAAAATGTTATTTTCTCCTTAGCTATCATCGCCCCTTCAGGTCAACATCAACTTACGTTTATACAACATAACTCTCACCTTTTGCAGAATATGTTTTCATGATCACCCTCTCATTTAATCTACACTATAGTCCTATTTGGGTGGATTTTTATTCCAGTTTGAAAGCTGAGGCTCAGAAAGGTAACATGCCCAATGCCATCCAACTGGTAAGCAGCACGACTAGAAAAGTGTATCACCCAAGTTAAGTTTCTATTACTGACTTTTTTCCTTGAGATTAATTTTACTCTTATTTAAGAGAGGGATGATAGCAGTAGGGAATTTTTCCAGGTACCTATGCTATTATATATGTAAATGGGCATATACATGCATATTCTGTCTTATATCTGCACATATGGAGGTAGATGCATATAGACACACCTGCTGTAGTGTAGCAGAAAGAAGCCTGGAGTGGAAGACCAAAAGAGTTGGATTCTAGACTTGGTTCTGTGTAACCTTGGATAATTCATGTCTGTGCTTTGGACCTTGCTTTTTCCAAATGTAACATGAGTGGGTTGGACTAGGTCATCTTTAAGGTTCTCTCTAGCTATTAGGCTCCTGATTCTATCACCTTGGTGCTGTATACCCAATATCTTCCACTCTTTCAGGGGCCTCCTCTCTAGCTGCCCAGACCAGTAGTTGGCCAACTAGCCTTTGTTCACACATCTCCAGGTATGGAGTATTCATTCCCTCCAGAAGCAACCCTTTCCACAATGAGAAAGTCTGAGTATTAGAAGGCCTTGCCTTCCACTATGTTGACATCTTCCTAAAGTTCCACTGAAAAGTCCAGTAGCTATATCCCACTGTCCTCTCACAGGCTATCACAGTCCCTAGAAAGGGCCAAGATGTGCTCTCTTTCTTATAATCCGTAAATAGAGGTGGGATTGACTGGTCCTCCCATGTCCCACCAGAGTTCCTCCCAGCACACAGATTTTGTGGCTTCTAATACCACAGAAAACTCAGGGCACTTTGACAAATTCAATGTAATTTCACTAACACTTGCTAAGCCTGTTTGTAGTTAGGTCTTCCTTCTACTTATTCAGCACTCTCTTGTTCAGCTGCCAACAAGGAGACTGGGGGGTCAAGGCAAGAATCATACATAGAGCTTTGTCCAGACATATAAATCTGATAGTCAATAAACTGATCAGTCTAAAAGGCATCCTTCATGTGAGGATCAATGTGTTTGAAGGTGGTAGGGGCTCTACAACTGAAAAAGATTTATGACAGTGCAGAAGGATTGAAGAGAGGGCTGAAAAAGTTTTATCTTGCTAATGTATACACTCTCTTTATTACCCTATTTGATGGAGTCTAAAATTATGGTTAGCAACCTGAGAGAAAGAACAGGGTACCATAAACAAAGCCTCTTTCATAAGTCAGGGCTGGGACTGCTAGTGATCAAATTCCTTTTTCCTCTCACAATATTGCCTTTAATGAAATGAAGACACAAAGGCCAATATACCAAATGTCCAAGATTGGACTACAGAGACGTATAATTTCAGAAATGAGCTCTGCCCAGGGCATGGTAAGCCCTGAACTCTGGGCCCAGCCCCGCACTGATTTGCTGTGCAGTTTTGGGAAAGTTGGTGCTCCCCGGGGCTCTAGGTTCTTCATCTGAATTGCAGAGGATTGAATTCAAGTCTCTAATGTCCTTAAGGTATAGCATTCCAAAGTCCTAATTCTGTAACCTTCAGACGGAGGTAGAACTCTTTTCAGGAGACCCAGGCCCTGAGTGAGTGAGTTGAATCTAAGTTCATTTGAGCAAAATCAGTGAGTTTCTGTTTTGACTTGGTTTTGTTTCATTTTTGTTTGCATCAAATCCAACGGCTTTTTTTTTTTTAAACTTAGGTGCATAAAGTAATAAACCCTGAATTTTGTGATACCCAAGGTAGCCCAGGCTACAGCCCCAGGGGAATTTCCAGTGATCCTCAGGGGTATGGACAGGACCATCAGTCAGTTGTGGAATGTCCTTTGCAATGATTTTCTAATAGAAGTCCCACTGAAATGCTCAGAACGTAGAATATCAGCACTAGAAAGGTCCTCTGATATTATCTAGTCCAGTGAAGGTATTCCTTGAGAGAAGAATTGACGTGAATTGCTGACAGAGCCCAGGACTGGGACCACTGTAGTCAGAGGAGGGAACATTGAGTCCTGGGTCCTCGTGAGCCTTCGCTCATTTGCTCGCGTCTCATCTGTGAAACGTTTGCATTGATCTTGATGATCTCTAAGGTCTTTTCTAGCTCTGCAGTTCTGCTTCTCCCTTCTCAACCTGTCTGGACAAATAGGCAAGGCCTTCTTCTCCAGCATCATCTTTTCGGCCACCCAGTGTGTTTTGGCTACTGATTTGTATTTTGAGTTTGTGTGTGTCTCATTTCATAACATGAAGAAAGGATACATTTGTAGACAAGGTTATTCTTGGATGTGGAAACCAAATTCTACTGCAGTCTCTTGGAACCTTTTGATTTTCCTCAGAGGGATAATCTCAACACTTTGTAAGATGGTTGTCCTTGTGACAGAGAGGGTTAGTGCAGGCTTCCTCAGAGGATAAAACTTCAGCACACATTCTCTGGCAGCATAAAGGAAAGTCACCAGCACTGTTGGCCTGTTATCTTTAAAGAATCTTAAAATCATGGCATTTTAAACCATCAAATTTTAGAATCTTAGAATCCTGGAGTCTGTGTTCCAAGCTGGATCACACCATAAAAGTCATACTAGCTTAACCTCCTATGTACTGTCATCTTTCAGACCAGTCTCTGCTTGTATACCCCCTAGAACAGGAAGCTTACTATCTCTCTATACAGTGAAAGAGAAAAGAATAATAGCTAATCTTTATGAACTGCTTTTAATGTGTCAGGCATTCTTTTAAGGGCTTTGCACTTATTAGTTAATGTATTCATCACAGTAACCCTATGAAGTAAGTGCTATTATTATCCCCATTTTATAGATGAGGAGACAGATGTATTCTACAGCTGTTAAGTAGGAGGGCTGGGGTTTGGACCCAGGCAGTCAGTCTGGCTCCAGACTACTTATAATCACAAGCCTGTGCTGTGTAGCTTTCAGAGACAGGCATCTTAGGATTCAGGGGTGTCCTGCCCTCCTGCATGGAAGAGAGGTGCTCTCCACTCTGGCAGGACTCCCCATAACCTGTTTTATTCCTTTAAATCAGAAGGTATCAGGCTTTTCCTGTAAAGGCCAGATAATAAATATCTTAGGCTTTTGGGGCCTTATGCTGTCTGCCATAACTACCATTCTACCAGTAAAGCAGCCATAGTCAGTATGTAAATGAACGGGCATGGCTGTGTTACAGTAAAATTTGATTTACCAAAACAAGCTACAGTCACACACAAAATTGTAGTTTGCATGTTTTAAATGTGAATAGGATGAATAAAAGATCCTGTGGTAAACAAATTTGGAAATAGTCTCCTGCATATCCCTATCTTGGAGATTCACAGTTCATCCTGTCATTTTAAAACTTCTCAGTGTCATGGAATAAAACCTATTTTCTCTCTTAAAAACCTATTTTCTCTCAGTGTCATGGAATAAAACCTATTTTCTCTCTCCCCCCCCCCTTCCCCCTTCCCTCCCACCTTCTCCTTGTCCTTTTTTTTTTGGCGGGGGGCAGGGGTGGCAAAATAACACTTAGGATCCCTTGTATACTCTTGGGACACACCCATCTTGAGAATCCCCTTTGTTTTACAGACAAGTAAACTGTGTCTCCAAGGTGAAGTACACCTCAAATAGCTCCTTCTAGATGTCTGCAAACCTAGACTCCCTGTCTTCCCCACAGTATCTGTTTCTCCTCCTGTGACCACATTTCATGATTAGCTGCACAATCTAGAAACTTGGAGGAACCTGCTCTAGACTTTTTCCTCAACTGACTCGTACCTCCACTTCCAGTTAGTTTCTAGTTCTTATCAGTGCTACCTTCTCATTAATGTATTTTTCCAGCCCCATTGCTACTTATTTCCCAAGCATATTTGACCACAAAATCAGTTTCTCCAGTTTCTCATGGAACAAACTGTGGGTCTGCAGGTGGAAAGATAAATGACATGATTCCAGGGGAGAGGGCAGGACAGCTTTTCGGTGGTGCCTTGGGTGGTGACTAAATAACAGCTCTCATACCCTCCTGAGTAGCTCATCAGGGGCAGGGGGTCACCATGCCAAAGCTGTGGTGTGACTTGAGAGAGATTTGTGACTGTGTGGCAGCTTGCTTTAACTTGGGGTTAGGGTAGAAGAGACCCAGGGTCTTCAGAAAAATGGGATTTTAGTTCAGGAAGAGGTCTTCATTCTTAGCCTTCTAATTTTACAAAATAGGAAACTAAGGCCCAGAGACTTGCCAGTAGTCACAGCAGATTGGAGGAAATCCTGGCCTGAAGCCTGGACCTCTTTCTTCTCTTCCAGTAAAGCACCCTTTTCACTCTGGCCCCAGTCCCTTCTTGTAAAAACAGCCCCATGTTACTGAAAGGGTCCTTGGTGAGCATCTTGTAGGAGAAAGACCTGAGGCCAAGAGAGGTTCAGTGATGTGTCAGCCAGACCAAGCCAGGACAGGGACAGGGAAGAAGCCCCAGCAGCACCCCATTGGACATCCAGAGCCAGGATCCCTTGGCACTGTCCCTTCAACTCAGAAAGAAGGTGGTGTTCCTAAAAAGACTTGCTCTTTCTGAACCCCAGGATCCCCTAGTACAGAGTAAGAGAGTGGGGGCTACTTGATGATCACTTGGGTTCCAAAGAATCATTCCATTTTATGATTCTCTAAGGACACAGTCTTGTTCCTGAGTGATTCATGTTTCAGGTTTTTCCTGCGAACTTAGGATCTGACTCTCTTTTCCAGAAAATTCAAAGGCAGCACAATTTGTTTGAATGGCTGATTGTGAGCTTCCTGGGGCCTGACTTCTCAGCCCCTACCCAGCTTCAGTCCACCCTGCTGACCCCACATGGCCTGGGTTCCAGGTCGATGTGAACCTTTTTGATCCTTGACTTCAGTCTTTCAGACAGTGGTGGCCCTCCCCCAAACCCCAGGAGGGGAGGAAAGGCCAGCTGTGTAGAGCAAAGTTTTTCAGCATCCCAGAAGATGAGGGTCTCTGAATGGGGTTTTCAGTGGGGTTTCCACCTTAAAACTTGGCAGGGAAGAAGGGGAACATGGTGGAGGGCAGTCCAAAAAGGGAGAGAGATAAAAGGAGAAAAAGAGAGAATACAGGAGAAAGCAAGACAGAAGCAGCAGCAGAGGATGCCCTGAGGTGCTGAGTACGGAGACAGAAAAGCAAGAAGAGAGAGTGCAGTATAGAGCGAGCAGGTTGAGGGTCTCCCGTCCATGCACACCTGCCTGTCTCATGGCACATGGCTCAGAGTCCCAGACTGTTTGAGCTGCAAAGGTCCCTTAAGAGATCATCTGGTCCCAGCCTCTTATTTTATAGATCAGAGCCCTGAGACAGAGAAATAAAAGATGCCACACATGCAGCCACTGAGGGAGCTGCCTCTGGGGCCCGGGCTCTCTGGGTGGAGCCCTGTTCTCTGTCTGTTCTCATCTGTGTTTCCAGCCTGGATTCAGCCCATGTTTGTCTGGGGAGTCGTTGACTGGGACCTGCTGCCTTCCAGCGATGCTGTTCTGCCAACTAATTGAAAGTCTCTCTTATTGCCTTGGTACAGGATATACTGCGGGGACACCATACAAGGTCCCACCGACCCAGAGTAATACTGCTCCGCCCCCCTACTCCCCATCACCCAACCCCTATCAGACGGCCATGTATCCCATCAGAAGTGCCTACCCCCAGCAGAATCTGTATGCCCAGGTAGGTACATGTAGAAGCCCGGGACCACTTCTTCTGCAGGTAAAGGAGCCACCAGCCTGGGTAGGGTGGAGGGGGGTGAAGAAGAGAGTTCGTGGCTCTGATGAGCTGTCGCTGTTGTGTCATTAAAACAATAACCTTGCAGTCTACACACTCCCCCAGTCTACCTCAGTCCACAGTCTGAGGCTCTTGTTACTATTTAGCAAAAACATTTGAGAAGCTCTGGATTAAGATGATCCAGGACGCCCTGTCTACTCTGCCCAAAGGTCAGCAGATCTGTGGGGCTGTGACAGCACAAAGCAGTCATGTGATCCAGGCAGTGG
Organism: Globicephala melas; assembly: GCF_963455315.2. Classification (NCBI taxonomy): domain Eukaryota; kingdom Metazoa; phylum Chordata; class Mammalia; order Artiodactyla; family Delphinidae; genus Globicephala; species Globicephala melas. The sequence continues at coordinate 50,774,457 of NC_083321.1, read as the reverse complement.
GATGTCACCTCAGACCATTGTCTCCATCTTCAACCTTTTTTGCCTCCAGGGAAATAGATAGTAAGAGACATTTGGGGAAGTGCTCTGCATTTATGACATTTTTCCAGTACGTAGAATGGCAGCATTCACACCAGTATGATACTCCCACCAGTACTCCCTCATGTGTGCACATGCACAGTGCTCTGAAGTTCACCAGCCTCGTCCACAGCCCTCTTCACTCACTGATCGTGGTCCCTACCTTTGTATTTTAAGCAGTCTAAGAAGAAGCACATTGCAATAAGATAAACATAGTAGATCATCATAGCAGCCCTAGGAGCGAGGCAGGACAGGGTTCAAGCCTTATTTTTCAGACCAGAAGCTGAGCCCAGCACTGAACTGTCCACAGCCACGTAGAAGACAGAAGCAGAGCCCCAGACCTTGTGTCCCTGGGCCAGAGCTTCTCTGACCCCATCCCTTAGGGTTTGGGACAGGCTCCCCTCCTCTCCAGAAGCCTGTGTGACCTCAGCCTTTTTTCCCCCAGGGAGCCTACTACACACAGCCGGTGTATGCTGCCCAGCCCCATGTCATCCACCACACCACGGTCGTCCAGCCCAACAGCATTCCCTCTGCCATCTACCCGGCGCCTGTCGCTGCTCCCAGGACCAATGGTGTGGCCATGGGCATGGTGGCCGGCACCACCATGGCGATGTCAGCAGGTAAGGGCAACATCTGTGTTGGTGTCCATCCCCTTCCTCCAAGAACTCATGACAGTGGAGAACACAGTCATGGAATCGATTGTAGCAAAGCATGAAGAATTCTATGCCTGGGGGTTCTAGGAACACAGAGGAGGACCCTCTAACTCTGTCCACAGGGATGGGGAAGATTTCACCAAGGAGGACTTATGGAGCTAGGCCTTAAAGGGTGAACAGAGGCTAACCAGAGAGACGAAAAAGGGAAGGGCAGTCCAGGGGTAAAAAACATGGGTAAAGCACATTCACAGAATGGAAATGGTCTAAATCACTTAGAAAATAGGGGCATGGAGTTGGAAGGGTGGCTGGAATAGTTGTCAGAGATAAAGTGGTGGAGAGTCTTGAATACCTTTAGGTAACGGGGAGATAGAAAGGGGTTTAAGCAGAGGAGAGATGGAGTTTGGTTTAATCATTCTCTCTGGCTGCAAGGTGGAGGCAGGCTTAGCCAGGGCGAAGCTCTGGTTTAGAGGAGACATGATGATGCTAGGACTCTGGTAGCAGCAGGGTTCCACAAAGGAGGGCATAGGGCAATGTTATTTAGCAGGCAGGAGCTTAAGGACCTGTCCAATAATTAATTGTGAGGCTTAGGAGAAGCAGGAGTCCAAGAGGACCCCTTCTCCATTTCTGGCTTACTCCAGAAACCCTGCCCTTTTGGAACCTTGAAAATGGGGGCAGGGAGAGATGCCAGAGGAAGAGCAGGTTTAGGGAAGTCTTTGGATGAACTGGCATTAAAAAGAAAGGCATGAGAAGAAAAGAGGGCTCTGAATAACCTTTAGAGACCCAACTTTCAAAGAATCAGCTAGGTCACCTTCTGGGGGAAGAGAGTATGAGGGGTTGAGTGGACAGGAGGTGGGAGTTGGGATTTTATTCTGCCCCCTAATGTAGGCGTTGTTGAGGCCTCTCACTCCCCAGATCAGGTCAGCAAGCTATTGAATGTCTGCTGGGTGCCAGCCTTGTTGGTTGGGTCCTGGGGACCACATACTGATAGATCAGACCAGAACCCTACCCGTAGGAACAACTAGGTTAGTGGGAACACAACGATGTGAACCAGCGATCACCACTCAGTGTGATGTTGGTGCAGTGAGGGGAGCATACAAAGAAGGGTGAAAGGAGGCCACTGAAGATGAGTGAGTGACTGTCCTGGAGCATGAGGAACGCTTCCCCTGGCAAGATGCGGAAGGGTGGGCAGCAGCTGTGTGAAAGGCTGTGGCTTCATCCTTTTCATCCCAGCGCTCTGGGACGGCCTCATCAGGTTTCCTCTTCTCTCTCTGGATGCTCAGGTACCCTGCTGACTGCACCCCAGCACACCGCGATTGGGGCACACCCTGTCTCCATGCCAGCATACAGGGCCCAAGGGACCCCTGCGTACAGCTATGTGCCCCCGCACTGGTAAAGCCTGCATCCCATCCAAGTGAGTGGGGCCCAGGGTGAGAGAGGTAGGAGGGTGACAAAACAGAATTGTTTCAAAGCCCCTGTCTTGGTCTGAAGCACAGGTGTCGGCAAGGGGCAGGTGACAGTTACCAGTTACTTTCCTGCTCCAGGTTCAGTAATATCACTCTTAATAATAGCTGTAACTTTATATATATTCTAGATACTTAACGTATGCTCTCTCATGATCATCACAGTAGCTCTGTGAAATAAGGATCATTAGCTCTATTTTACAGATAAATACATAGTTCAACATCACTTAACCAGTAAAAACTGGGAATTGAACTCCAATCCTCTAGTACTAAATTCTGTGCTCTTTACCATACCGTCTTCAGGCGTCTTCTACCTGTGGGCCCCAGTCTTCCAATGGACTTTTACCTCAGTCAGATGTTGGCTCTGACTGGGGCCAGGCAGAAACCCTGGGCCATCCCCACCACCAGATTCCTTGCTGCCCTCTGCAGCTGCTGAGGCAGTGCCAGTGAACTGCAGGGCTCCAGGGATTCGAAAATCCTCTGCCCTACTTCCTCATCTCCCCCGCCCTCCTCCTCCAGGAGCTCTTGGCACTGGACGGGAAACAGGCAGCTCCACTGGGAAGGCACAGAGGGCTCCATTTAGGGCTCCCAGCATGAGGGGAGGGGGTCCAGTAGCTTCCTGAAGTGGCCTCAGGGATATCACTGTCACTAACGGCCTTCCCCTTCCTCCCCCAGATCTGGAGTCACACATTGTATGCAACTACTCAAGTCTTACACAGGTGCTGGAGCAGCTCCCTAGCAGCACCACCTCTATTTGCAAGAAGAGACAACGGAAGTGCAAGGGTCACTTTATGCATCTTTAACGGTTTTGGTTTTTATTTTCGGTTTTTGTAAAAGCTGCTTTTTCTAATCTCCTGCCTCTCCCCACTGTCCCCCTTTTAGCCAGTGCCCTTCCAGCTCTAGCCCTCCTCCTACCTGACCAGGCACATCCTCTCTGCTCTTCTTTTCTTCCCCAAGAATCCAGTCCCGGGAGCCTAGTCTAGCAGCAGTCAGAGAGTGGGGTCTGTTGCAGTGGTTCAGCTGAAGGCGCAATTTCCTTTGAAGAGCATGAGACATGTGATCCTCAGGTCCAGGGTAGGAACTCAGAGCTGTTGAGCAGGCCACATCTCTGGGGGATTGTTTCTTTTTTGATTTTCCTCAAGCAGGATTAGTTTAAGACATTACCATGTCCTGACACAAATGAAATCTCTTCTGAGAACCATCGCAACAGACCAAGAACAAAACCACCTGATTAGGTAGGAGTGTTCATAGCAGCTTAATAATACCCCAGATCAGAACCTGGGAAAACCAGATTCTTTCTTTGGGAGAACTTGGGGGAGGGTGGGGGGAGGGAGGGCACTATGGAAAGGAAGAGGGAAGAGGGTCGAGAGGCGCTTGCCTGCTGGCTTTGGTTGGTAAGGTCTCTGGCCAAGTTGTCTGGGCCTGGACCCTCTAACTTGCACAGTGATGTTAACTGACTTGGCACTTCCTCAGAAGGTGATTTTGACCTCAGACCTACCAAGCAGCTGCAGGGTGGTGGGATCCCAGCCTCCCAAAGCCTTGGAAGGCCAGGTGCCCTGTGTAATCCAGACCTTGGCCCCTGGGCCCTCATGGATCCACTCTGATGAGGAGCTTGCTCCTGATTAGAGTGGAAACCTATGGCATTTCTCTCCCTTCCCTTTGCCCTTCCCACTGCCAGGGCTCACCTGTCTGTCCATGGCGCTGGCAGACAGGCCAAGTTCTTGGTTACCTTGTGCCATTCATGGCCACAGTGAAGGAACCACATTCCAGGCGGGTGCTGGCAGCTCTGAAGGTCAGGATAGTGAAGGAAAAGCAATAGCAATAAACACTTCATAGACTCATGGAACTGAAGGGACCTTAGCAACCATCTCATCCATTCCCCTGTTTGACAGATGAGGAAGCTGAGGCCCAGAGAAGCGGAAAGGACTTCCCTAGACCTTGCAGTAAATCAGCATTAAATGCAGCCTTCCTGCCTGGGGCATGTTGCCCATGAAAATTTACCTAGGGATGGATTGGCTTGGTTTTGTAAAAATGAAGTCAGCAGTGCCCACACCTGGTGAGCTCGGGAACAGTCTCTGGGCTTTTGTTTCTGCTCTTTCCCTCCATGGATTCCAAAGGCGGGGATTGAAGACTGGGCAGAGGTGACATGGGGGCAGATGGCAGGAACAGAAATTGCAAATGAAGAAATAGCATTTGGAAATTCTGTGAAGACATCTGGAACTCTCATCCTATACCTGACTCCAGCCCTAGGGATGGCTGAAAAGGAGTCCATGCTTTTAAGACAGTAGCCCCTCATCCTGAGAGGAGAGGAGGAGGAGACGCGGGCTCTCCTGGGAGAAGAGGGACGCACTGGTCTCAGCCAGGAGCCCGGTAGTCTAGCACTGTCCCCCTGCTCCCAGCACTTGGCTGGGCCAGCAGCCCCTTTGGGGATGCGGGGAGAGGAACATTTTACTGTACAGAATGGAATCATTGATAACATTTATAACTTTTAAATAACTCTCTTCATTTTAAATTCATGCATACTTGGACATAATCCCTACCCCTACCTGCCGTGTCTCCCTAAAGGAGGAGAAAATCAGGAAGCCCTTGGGCCAGAAGGACCTCAGAGGCTATCTGGCTGTTCCCAGGAGGGCAAAGCCCAGCAGCATCCTCAACCCAGAGCCAGGAGTTGAGGGCCCACCTTCTTGGCTTTCCAGGGAAATGCAGCACTGGTAAGGAGAAGCCCAGCTGTCTGAAATTCAATGGTCTGTTCTGGGGTGCTGAAGAGGTTTCATTTTAAAACAATAGGAAGTTTTCCAGTGTTAATCCATTTTTTGCAAATACCTCCTCCTACTCTCTGGTTTTCTAAGGGTGGGTGAAGGTTGTTTTAGATTATGTCATACATGTTTAGAAAATGCCAAAATAATAATAATGATTATAATAATAATAGGAAACCTTTGCATTTGTCAGGTGCCTCATAGACTTCAGAGCACTTCGCAGCCTTTAATTTACTGGCCCTGAGAGCAAGGGTCAGAGTTATTACACCCATTTGACAAATGAGAAAACTGGTTCTAAAAGGAAAGGGAACTTGCCCAAAGTGAGCAGAATGCTGGTATCCTGACAAGCTTCCCTGAACCCTGCTGCCTCCAGATGGGCTAGGGTAGGACCACAGAGAGAAGGAAAAAGGGAGGAGATCTAGGAATGACCTTTTTACTTTTGTTCATTCTATACCAGTAAGTAAAAACTAACATCTAGTACCTCGCAGTTCACAAAGCAGCTTCATATCCATCATCTGGTTTAACCCTGTGAAATAGATTATTCTCTCATTTGATCCATGAGGAAACTGAGACTTGGAAAAGCAAAGTGACTTGCTCATAAGTGGCAGAGCCATTTGAATCCCAGCCTGCTGCCTCTGTCCCTGCAGTCTGAATCCACACACGGCTCATGGACAGAAACATCAATGCTCAGTACCCTCTCTTAGCCCTAGTATGTAATTCAAGATCAAAGACAGGCCCCAAGGCAAAAACAAGGTGTGAAAATGCTGTGGTCTGGAAGAGCCCAGGCCCAGTGCCCCTTTTTCAGCCTGAGCCACTGGAGTCCCAGTTCAGCTGGCCTCACCCTTTTGCTTTGACAGAGATCCACAAGCCTGGCCAAGCTTGGGGAGTCATTGCAGAGGGACTGAGCCCAGGAGAACAGGGGCAGTAGTGTGCCTGTGGTAGGATGAGAGCACACCTGGTAGGATTACAGGCGTCTGTTGGGAGGTACCATGGGTGTTATCCAAAGATACTGGATGGCCCAGTGGTCAAGCTGGACAGAGGTCAGAGCTGGAAGGGCCCTGCCATTGTAGGAAGGCCAGCAAGCCAGAAAGGACAAGGGGTGTGCCTACATACATAGCAAGCTGCAGCGTGGCACCAGCAAAGCCCTCTCCACCCCGCTCCACTGCCTCTCCCTAGTACCACAGGCTTGGTGGCCAGGGTCAGGGGTACAGGTGGTTCCAGTCACCAGCCAACCCTCTTGGCTTCTGCCACTTCTACCTGGCTCCTCCTCATTAGGCTGGGGTCTAGGAAGCTGGAGTCTGGAGTGCCCCCAAGTGGTTAAGAGCCTGGAATTTATTTTTCTGCCACGTTTTGCAAAAATGTATTTAATTTCTTCCCCATGAGACAGGGCAGTTGCTGCTGTTCCTCTTTCTCTCCTGGCAGTGACCCAAAAGTACGTATCCCATTCCTATATCTTGAAAAAGGACACTCGCACCTGTCCAGAGTTTTCTGTCTGTGTACAAAGTACTTCAACATTGATTGCCAAAAATCCCCATTTTGTAGATGGAAAAACTAAGTCTCAGAAGGCTTAAGAGACTTGCCAAAGGTCACACAGCTCATAAGAGAAAGAGCCAAGATTTGAACTGTTTAAATCCTCTGCTTTCTGCTGGCACCTGCTGGGTCTGGGTGGCAGGCATGCAGAAGGGATGGGCTACCTATCTGCCCCCAAACAGAGGAAGACCCCACGGAAACCTGGGGAGCTCAATCCTGCCAACTGAGCAGATTTTTATGAGGAGCCCTGGGAACCCAGAGGCATATCCAGATGGTAGCACCCAGAGGATGAGAATTTGCAAGAAAAGGCTTAACTTGAGCAAAACATTTTGGGGTCATGAGGTTTAGGACTGAAGACATGTTCAAGGGCAGCCCCAGGCACCTGTCCGTTGAAAGACCCATGTCCCTGGGAAGCCTGCGTACCCTTACTTTCTGACCCTGGAGAGCCTGCCCACTGTCCAGACCTGGCGAGTTGGCACTTCCAGGGGACCTGGTGTAGCCCTGAATGGCCAAAAGCACATCTGACTTAAGTCTCTGGGCCTGTTTTTCCCCTGGGTGAGGACCAGGATCTAGAGAGACACTGTGCAGTCCTTTCTCCTTATCCCAACTCTGACCCTTGGGCACCCAAAGTGTTCCAAGTTTGAGGTATCCCACTCCCAGAGATCTGGGAGTGCTTCTTCGGAGAGGCTGGCTTTGTTCTGAGTAGGCTTCAGAAATGAATCACATGGAGCATAAAAGTAGTGCAGATCCTCTGATCACCAAGTTCTGGTGTCCTCACTGTACAGACAGGACTCTGGCTGAGTCAGGCCTGGAGCCCTGCATATCAGATCCTCAGCTCTGCTCTGTGGCCAGAGAGGGAGGGCCTAGATGGCATGGGTCTTGGAGCACTCTTGGCCCCAGCACTGTGGTTGAAGCAGTCATTTAGATGTCACCATGGCATTTTCTCCTCAATTGCTGTTGAGTGAAAGTATGTGGAAGCTCTGCTTTTCCATCCTGTACTCCACATCACTATAGGATATGTGGTCCCCAGCTGCTTGCCAAGCTTGGGAATGCGGAGGGGGCAGGTGAGGAGGCTCCATACTCGTGTCCAGCCCCAGGGGAATCCAGGCCAGACCTACCTCCAAAAGCAGGATCACAGCAGAGGAGACCCAGCCAGGCTAACATCTAATTCCACACCTGAGCCTCTGAGAGCTCAGCCTACTATGGGTGTGCCAGGCTGGTGGCAGGATTTGTCCTTTACCTGTCCATGTTCCCTTCTCCTAGACAACTTGTTTCTGAAATTAGGCATTACGTGGTTCTAGGGCCCGGCCTTTAAAATTCCTGACAGGCCAGTTTCAACATTCCATAACCAACCTCGCCTGAGCCAGACTTGGGTCTCACTCCCTCACTTTCTCCAATGGGTATTTTCTATCTTGCATGCTGTTGAGTCCAGCCCAGTGGCTAGGTGATTGGGGTTGGTTGTCACAGAGCCAGACAGGGAAACTAGAACTCTTGCTTCCCTGTGGCTGCATGCGTAGTCCCTGGGTATTCTTGCTGTGGCAGTGAGGCCCTGTACCCAGTCCAGCTCCTGGTAGAGGGGGTATTTTCCTTTCTGAGGAGAACAGATATAACAGCCTTGCTGATAAGTACCAGCCCATAGGACTCAAATGGGTGAAGTCATCTTTGGGCCTGACCCCAGCAAGACCAGCATCTCCAGGCTCCAGCCTTCCTCCTCATGCCTGAGAGTCAGGGAAAGAGTGGGACTGCCCAAAGACCACCTTCTTGGGTCAGCCAGAGTATCTGGATCTGTGGTGGGACTCCAGCTCTTCCTTACCCAAGGGGATGTAAGGCCAGGCCTCTAGCAATGTGGAGTTGTCTGTAGTGACCTTTAAAGGCCCAAGGGCCTGTTCCCATCTCCTGACTAAAAGGTATCTTCATCCCTGTTCATGTCACACGACAGAGAAAACTTGTTCTTGTGACATGTACCATCCCTGTGAGAGAGCGTTGTATATGATTTTGTATTTTTTAATTCATTTTAACCTACAGGTTGGAATCTAATTTTTAAATTTTATTGGAACTCACATTTTAAAAAGAAAAACATTTAAAATAATAATAATAAACCTTTGACCAGTGTCTTCCAAGTAGTTTGATCAAAGAACTTATAGGTGTTTTCAAAACACAGCCTGGAGTGTAAAGATTGGAAAGCCCCATGGCCTCGCTTGTGTGTATGAAGTGTAAATCTGGTTTTGTTTTGTTGTTTTGGATTCTTTTGGGTTTTTGTTTCGTTTTGTTTTGAAGATCAGATAGTGATCACTCTGAAAGATTGAAGCCAAGAATTTGTAACTATGATATTTACTGTTAAGCTGTAGAACATTCAATAACTATTAAAAAAATTTCCAAAAAAAGTCTGGGGTGACCAGACTGGTGGTTCTTGGGGGAGGGGGACACAGACACCTCCTGGGCCAGTGAGAGTCCCCTGGGTTTCTTCCCAAGTTGATCCTAAACTTGTTTTCACCAGTCAGGTAACACCTACGCTGCATCTCCGGGGAGGCCCTGGGACTCACAGTTGGGCCTGGGAAGTGGCCGTCGGCACCTGGACTAAGGTGTGTGATACCAAGTGCCCACCATGTGGCCAGCACTGTGCTTTATGCTTCGCAACTCATAATCCTCACAGCAGGATGGGAGGTGAGCCCTGTTGTTAGCCCTGTCCTTGGTAGTGGGCAGCTAAGGAGGGTTAAGTAAGTACCTCGGCCAAGGTTACAGAGCTAGTGAGGGGCGGAGTTGGAACTTACACTTGGTCTGGCTCCAAAGCCCAGGCACCAAGCCCCAAGCCTCACATTCTCCTGCCCACCCTGGAGGAGGCAATGCCTGTACTCACTCCAAGGGTAAATTGGTCAGGTGGGAAACCAAGGGAAGGGCTTAGTGTGGTTTGTAGTCCCAGAAGGACAGTTGAAGGCAGTCATATGGTCTCCATCCAAATGGTCATCAAGTGCTGTCAGTTTTATTTACATCCTAAACATCTCTCTCTTGTCCAGGCCTGGGCTCCTCTCCCTGGTTATCACAGCCACCATCCCATCCTAGGGCCTGGCCCCTGCAGTCCACGCTCTCCCAGCCTCCAGGTATTCAGCTTCCTCAAATGGAGAGAATACTTGAGGCCCAAAGAGGCTAAGTGACCTGGCTGTAACTAACACTCAGGACTCCTGACTCTCGAGCCCTTTGCACCAAACCGTACCCTGGGCCTCCATAATGCCTTCCCCAGTTTCCTCTCCTGTCCTCACCTGACATGAAACTTATTCTCCCTCCCTTGTGATGGCAGAAAGTGCTGTCGGGTGTGGTAGGGGAGGGCCTTGCTGGGCTCTCTTCCCCTGCACAGGAAGGGGATTTTCCCCAAGGACTCAGCTCCAGGTCAGTGGCAGGGCTGGGGGCCAGGAGCAGGTGGAAGGCAGAGACCGGGGCCCCAGCACCCACCATTCTGGCCCATGGAGGAGGGGTTATGGAGTGAGAGAGGGCAGTCTCAGAACTGTCCTCAGTGGTTGGCCCAGGGCCCCACCGTGTCCTCCAGCTCCCAGCCCTGCCAACAGCCTGGGCCTACCTTGCTCAAGAGCAGGATTTAGAGCCAAGAAAGCTTCCACATGAGGGTGGGGGCCCTAAAAGCCAAGGGTATCAGACACACCCCTACCTGATCCCTCAGCAACTCATCCCACTCTTTTGGGAGCTGGCCTCAGTATCCTCCAGGGACAAGAGACTGGGGCCAGGGCTAGTCTTTCTCTTACCTTCCAGCAAGCAGGAAATTGGGGTGGTGGGAGTGGTCTGGAGGGGAGCAGTGCTTATTACCCCAGAGCCCAGCACTGAGATGGGGTATGCGTTACCTAACCCGGGAAGCCCAGACCCAGCTTCAGCCTCCACCGTCGCTGGCATCTGTATGTGCCTCACCCCAGGCAAGAGGGCATCCAGAGACCAGAGTCCAACTTCCCCCTGGGAAAGGAGGCCAGAGAGTGGGAGGGCTCAGCCTCCCACCCCTTTCCCCCAGGGCACTGTCTCGTCCTCATCTCAATGTGTCACACAAGTCCTCGGTGAAGTGGGGTTGGTTGGCTGAGGGGACAGCCAAGTTTGAGAAGCCACACCCTGAGGTGCAGCTGAACAGCTGGTGAGTAGGGACACCAGTCGCACCACGGCGGCCCCAGGGAACATTCCCCGGGGTGCACTCGTGATGCCCACTGGTCCCCTACAACAGACACCCTGTTCTAGACTTTGGCAACCTTTGTTGCTCCGGAAAATTCCTCCTGATGTCCAGCCTGTCTCCTTCCCTCCCCTCTCCTAGAGCAGGTGATGCTTTGCCTCCTGGGTCCTCAGAGGTGCCCTCCCTTTCCTGCCCACCTGAGAAGCCCCAGAGAGAGAAGCCTGTGCCCTAAGAGAGGTGAGAGAAAGGGAGAGGTCGAATCTCAAAGCTCAGCCTCCCCTCAGGTGGGGATTTTTCTCTGAAGCTGCTAGGCCGGCCCCTTGTCATGGCTTCTGCCCTGTGTGAAGCCTGGGCCTCCCACAGGGTGTCCCTTTCCACACCTCCCCAGGTTCCATGAACTGTCACTTTTTGGTTCTTCAGCCTCTCCTTGGGCCTCTTTCCCATTAGTGTTGAAATATGTCCTTTTCTTCCTTTTTTTTTTTTTCTTTTCTTTTTTGGCCACACCACTCAGCACGCGGGGATCCTTAGTTCCTCGACCAGGGATTGAACCCGCTCCCCCTGCAGTGGATGTGCGGAGTCTTAACCACTGGACTGCCAGGGAAGACCCTCTGTCTTTTAAAACCATACCAAACACCAAAAGAACCTGGAATTAACTAAAAACCCTCTCTCCCCGGAGCCTGAGGGCCTACCAGCTGTTACCTGGCACAGTCAGGCTTCTGCAGAAAGCTCAGCCCACTGGGACCTGGCTCTGGTCTCGCCACATCCCTGTGTCGGCTAGCCAGGGGATGCTAGTCCTGACCTTGCAGCAGCGCCTGGCTTTGTGACCCACCCTGCTCCCCACACTCTCGTCCTTCCCTGGCTTCCAGGACGCTGCACTCTCGTGCTTGCTTTCCTTCCCACCTTTCTGGGCCTTCCCTGAGCTCTCTCCCTGGAACGTGCTCCCTCCCAGTCCAGTCCTGGTGCAAATGCCCATCTGAGTGCTTCCAGGTATCATCATAGGCCAGGTCTGTCCCTCGAGCGCCGCGGGCCTGCACATGCAGGTGCCTCAGGACATCCCGTGGGTCTGCATCACTGCTCCCCACCCAGCTGGCCCTAATCCCGTGAGCCACATCCCAGCACCAAGGCCTAGCAGTTCCGTCCTCTGTCCCAGGAGTCTTTCCATCGCCCCCACAAACCCCTGCTCCTCCGTCTCTTGTCTGGATGGCTGCAACAGCCTCCTGTGGATCCCTGCTCCCACAGCTCCTGCACCCTCCACAGTGGTCAGGAATGAGCTGGCTAGTCATACTTTTTAGCCTTCCTGAATGCTCTAGAGGCTCCTTGGGCATCCCCTGGCATAGGGCCAGTGGCTTCCAAGAGCCCATGTGGCTGCCTTCTGCTGCCACCCCCAGCCCAGCCTTCACACCTGAGTCACTCTGTACTTGAAAGCTTCTCCGGCTCCTCCTATTTTCATTGCCGTCCGGCCTTTGTACATGCTGTTCCCCCTCTGTGGAACACAGCTCCCCTTCCCACATTCTCCAGCCCTCAATATGCCTTACTTACCCCATCCATTTGCCAGGCTCCACTTCCTCTAGAGCTGTGCTGTCCAGTACAGGAGCCACTAGCCACATGAGGTTATCAAGCCCTTGAAATATGCTACTTCATATTAAGACGTGCTTTAAGTGTATTTTACATACCACATTTCAAAGCAAAAAAATGGTTAATTCATAATTTTTATACTGATTTCATATTGAAATGAAATTATTTTAGATATACTGGTTTAAGTAAAATACATTGTTGATATCATTTAAAATAAGTTCACTTGGTTCTTTTTACTTTTTAAAATGTGGCTATTAGAAAAATTTTAATTACATACGTGGCGCACACTCTATTTCCGTTGGACAGCACTGCTTCTAGGGCCTTCAGTGAGAACCAGGTGACCTGAGAGGCCACCTCCGGCCCCACTTCAGCTGCTGCCTGGTGTCCACCTGCCAAACAGCAGGCGCTGCCAGGGGAGGGATGGCCTGTCCCACACACGGAGCCCGACACACAACTATTCACTGAATGGGCAGACCTGAGAAGAGACACAGGGAAAAAGAAGCGCCTCATGACACTACTTTCCCACCTTTTATTATTCAACAAATGGATGGGCGTGGAGACACAAGGGTGGGACAACAGCAAAGTTTCAATAAATAAGAGAAACGGTGACAGCAGTGGGCCCATGCCTGCACAGCCCCACATAAATAACGAGGTTGCTGAGCCAGAGTGGAGACGCGGGCTAGGCAGTCGCCCGCACTGCCCAGGCCAGGGGACGGACACACCAATACCACAGGGACACAGAAACCACCGAGGCCAGAGGCCTCACCCCTTACCCTCCAAAGCGCCTGAGATCTTGTGGGTGGCTGGGCAGGTTGGGGCTCTGTACCACAGCCCCGCCCAGGTCAAGTCTGTTTTTTCAATTTCAATAAAAACAGCAGGGTCAGGGGCAGGCACGTGCATTATGCCCCTTCTGTAGGCAGAGCCATGAATGGGCAGCCCCTTGGGAGCCTTGAAGGTGGTGGCCCTGAAGCAGCAAAAAACGGGGCCAGATAAAACTAGTGGGAGGGGTGGCAAGGGGTCAAGTTCTCCATCTACACGACCCAGCCCAGAGCCTGCAAGATGCAGGAAGGCCCTGGGCACCGAGACGCCACTCTCTCCCCGCTTCACAGTCAGAAGAATTGGGACCCAGTAATGGCCAGGGGCTTGCCCAGGATTAGAACCCAGGAACCCGGTTCCTAGCTCATGGCTTTTTGTTGACCCCTCCCTTTGCAGGACCTGTCAGGAAGGAGGGGGAGGTCCCCTCTACAGAGGTAAGGGGTGGCTCATCACTAAGGCATGGGGCCAGGGGTGCCAGGTAGAGGGCCCCTCCCCACCACTGAGGCCTAGCCACCTGGCGGTGCAGAGGACCCTGTGGGCTCCTAGGATCCAGCCAGGGCAGGGCACGGCATCAGGGACATCCTGCAGGGAAGGAAATGGGCGGCAGGGATGGGAGGGGCTCTCAACCTGCTCCTGCACACAGCACCCGCCGGCACGCTGGCCTGCCTCCTCACTGGGGTGGACGCTCCCACCTCCAGGCCTTGGCCTTGGCTGTTCTGTCTGCTGGGCCATTCTGGATCCTCACTGGCTCAGCTGCAGCTCTACCTCCTCCAGGAAGCCTTCGGAGCCTCCCAGGGCAAGGCTGCAGTATCCTCAGACGAGACAGCCCCTCAGATGACCAGGTTGCTCTCACTCAGCCGGACCACATAGCGGTTCTCCTGGGGGACAGGGGTGAGGGGTCAGAGCTGTCAGGGGGCTTCTGGACTCCAAGGAGTATCACAGCAAACAGCTGGCGCAGACCAGCCACAGGCCTCTGCCCAGGTGAGTGGGCAGGTGGACAAGGAGGGCCCCAAACCAGGGCCCAGGAGACCCCAGGAGGTAGTGAAGGGGAAGCGGGGTGACAGGAGGGGCAACATACCACGTGGTGAGTCCCCAGGAGGCAGTGGCCCTCTGTACCTCCACCCCTGCCCCATCTGCAGTCGGGGTTGGCACAGGTGCCAGCAGACACCTTTCCCCTCTGGTCCTTACCTCGGCCTTGTTCTCTGCTGGGGACTTCAGCCATTTAGGGTGGCTTCCACCACTTCCCAGCAGTGTCCACTGCTCACTGGAGAGGCCACGTCGTGGGGAGTCAGGGAGATCACCCCCTGAGGGCCCGGCCTCCGTGATGGTCTTCACCTCTGAGGCCACCGAACTCATCCGCTGCTCAGGAATTCGGGCCACACGGAACCTGTGGGGAGAGGTAGTGCGATCATCCTCCATTAGAGGAAGGACCCCAGGTGTGGAGGGCGCAGCACCCACCAGGGTCACACAGCAAGTTCATGGGTCAGAGCCTGAGCCCTCCCCACGTCTTCCCACCCACTGACAAGCTCCCAACACCTCCCGACACTAGGCTGCAGGTGGACAGGCTCTTAGCCTGAGGTGGCGCAGGTGTGATGGGGGCTATGACCCTGCCCTGGGGGCCCAGGGACTCCATGTGAGAGAGCGTAGCTGGGAAGACCTGGCTTTTCCCTGGCCGCCCCCACTGCAAAGAGGCCCACTGAGGCCAGGAAGGGTGAGGCCACCACTGAACCCACTGTTCATGGATCAGGCTAGGGCCCTGCCACCCCCAGAGCTGTCATGTCATGTTGTGGCACCCTGCTGTGTCTATGCCCTCCTCACCTGCCCACAGACAAGATGGTGATCTCGCCCTGGCGTCCTGCCTTGGCCCCGACCTTGGGCACCCTGGCCGGGTTGGGCAGGAGTCTGGGAGTAGGAGTGGTGGCAGCTGCAGCCTCGGGGGACAGCAGCACCTCGGGCCACTTCTGGCTACAACGGGAGCAGCAGGGGCCAGAGAGGGAGGCCAGGCCCTGCACAGTGTGGAGGTGGTGGCGATGCGGGCAGACGTGTGGCATGCTGGGTGGGCCCGGCGGCAGCCTGTGGAAGACACAGGTGGGAGCGGCCACTGGGGCAGGGCAGGCCCAGGAGACCCCAGGAGGTAGTGAAGGGGAAGCGGGGTGACAGGAGGGGCAACATACCCAAGTGGTGAGTCCCCAGGAGGCAGGCTGATTACCTGTGGTTTGGGTCCCTCCTTGCCCACCTGCCCACTTACCTGGGTAGAGGCCTGTGGCTGGTCTGCACCAGCTGTTTGCTGTGATACTCCTTCAGCAGCTCCTCCAGGGCCGCCGCATTCTCTGTGGGCAGCTGTAGTCAGAACCCGGCTCTGGGCCGTGAGGGGCACTCCCCCCAACCTCCTGCCCCAGCACAAATCCCCCTACCTACCCGCCACCCCCTCCCTGGCCCAGGCTGTGTGCCTTTTCCTCCACCTCTCACCAGGCAAGAGCAGGCAGAGAGGCGGGAGCACCATGAGCCACAGTGGTCAGAGAGGGGGCACGCTGGCCTGAGGTATCCCGGCGGGAGGGGCAGAGCAGAGCTCTGGGAGGGATGGGGTCAGACCTCCCCCCTCACCTTTCTTCTCTGTGATCAGGCGCACCAGGACCCCAATGGTGTCCTCATTGGCGTCATCAGTATGGTAGGCAGGGTTGACCCCTGGGGAAGAACAGAGAACCATGATCCTAGGGAAGGAGGCAGTGGGACACCCTGGGCTCACAGGCTACACCAGGACATGGCAGCAGAGGGCGCCCCTGGCCTGGCTGTATGCGTACCTAAGGGCCTCAGCTCTGATTCTGAGCCCATTATCACCTTCACTACTTACTCAGCATCACTGCTCCCTGCACCCAGCAGCACCAGGGGCTTAGCGGTTTCAGGGCCATCAGAACTCCACCGTCCCTGCAGATGTGTGGGATGAGGGAACCAGCCTCTCCCAGGGCCTGCCCTCTCCTCTCTTTAGCCTCAGGGAGCTGTGGGCTGCCTCTCTGCCCATGACCTCCGACAGCCCCAGCAAACTCTGCCATCCCAGGCCTATCACCTCCCTGCACACCGCCCTGTCGGTATAACTAACTGAGGACCCGAACCTCAAGAGCATGAGAATGGGCCATGCAATCATTCCTGGGCCAGCAGCAAACAGAACTCCTAGGACTTGCACCCAGGCAGCAGCCAACAGTTAAAGGGAGTCCTAGGCCAGGAAAACAAGTGCAGTTCCAGGCAAAATGGCCTGAGTTGCCACTTTCCTGCCTGCCTAAAGCGCCTGTCCCCCTCCTGACCCCTGCAGACCGCAGTGTCGGAAGTTGAAAAGGGCGCTGGCATGGCAGGCGCCATTCTATCTTGACTTGGCCCCCAATTTCTGTGAGCAGTGTATGTGCATGTGGGATCCCGGCCCTACTAGCCCTCAGGGGACAGCGCAGAGGGGTAAGGGGAAGAAGAAAAGGGACCCAGGGCCCTGGGGTAGGGGCAGGAGGAACATGTCTCTCCCTCTGGGTCCAGGGCTCGTAACTCAAACCACAGCCTGGAGCTGAAACCTGAGCCTCGCATGGTCCCTGTCCAAGACAGCTGCCCTGCCAGCCCTTCAGGCCAGAGGTCGGAGGTCACCCTGAGTACCCAGAAAGCAGTCCAACCCTTGAACCACACACACAACTGCAGTCCCTGAGGAGTCCAGGCCCTTACAGCTGGGTAGGGCCTCACACAGGGAGGGAATCCCACTGAAGCCACTTGACCTCTGCTCTGCCTCTGCTCTGCCCCAGTTGCCACGTCGGGCCGCCTCACCCTTCCTTCTACTTTGCCAGTCCGCAGTGTCTCCTCTGCGGCCCACATGCGGCACACCTCCGGGAAACTCTCCTGATTAGCCCTCTGCAGGCCTCTCCATGTCAGACCCTCCAGACCAAGTAGGTTCTCAGCCGCGCCCTCTGGCCTCCCCACCCAGCCCCAGGCTGGGCCTCACCGCTGCCTCCGCCTCCAGGACCAGGCCCGACCTCCTTGTGGGCCGTGCAGTGGTAGCCCTTCCGCTTGAGCAGGTTACACACCAGGATGCCTAGCAGCCCCATGAGGCAGAAGATGGGCACAATGGCAATAACCGCGTACTGGGCAGCTGTCTCCTCGGGGCTGCCTGCCCGCGTGCTGTTCCCAGGCTGCCGCGTCTCCCCCGCGCCGCTCACCCTTGCTGCCACCTCCATGCCACGTCGGGCCCGTCGCCCCCGCTCTGAGCACCACGGAGGATGGAGGCATGGAGGAAAGACAGAGGCAGAGAGAAACACACTCAGAGAGGCCCAGGGCCCAGGTTACTGTGGGCAGGGGTCGGGGCGGTGGGTGGTACTGGCATGTCCAGAGCACCCACTCTCCACTATGGTGGGGAAGTAAAGGGCAACTCACACCCTCCTTTTTGGCCATCTGACCAGTCAGCCAGCCTGAGCAAGGCCTCCTCAGCCCTCAGGACGGCCAGACCCTGAGGCCCCTGTCCACCCCTCATGATGGGTCACAGGGGTGAACAAAAGGCAACGGTGCACATGCCTGGGCACAGCAACACCAGATCCTGCCTCCCCACAGCCTGACCCATGAGTTAGTTGCCTCGGAAGGTGACCAACTCAACAGGTGAGAGGAGGTGCACGTATGTAAGCGTATGTGCTCACACTCAGCTACGTGGGTTATTTCGAGGGGATAAGGACAGGAGACTGGTTGGGATGTGAAACCCAAGCTGTGGCAGCCACCTGCTGGACAGTCTCTGCCACTCAAAGACGGGGTGAGAAGACACAGCCAGTGGACCTGCTAGACACCCTGTGGCTGCACACCCTCCCCTGGGCTAGGGGAGTGAGGACCCCACTGCCCCAGACGGACACTGCGGGGCCCTTGGGCTCAAGCTCGCCAGACCCCTCCCCACACATACCCCGCCAGTCCTAGCCATCACCTGCCACTCACCGTAACAGCCGCGAGTACCAAGGGGTGTCCAGGAGCACGGCCGACAGGGAACATGGGGGACCTCTGACGGGGCAAACCACCTGCAGGGAGGGAAGATGTTACTGAAGCCCAAAAACTATCCTTAAGAGAGGCTGGACCTTCCTACTGGGCACCCTCACTGGTCCTGACCCACCCCATTTCACAGATGGGAAGACTGTGGCCCACTCAAGAGGTGAGTGAGGCTGGGACCCCAGGATCTCAAGTCCTGGTCACCTGGTCATGAACACCCACACCCCACCCCATGGCTCACCCAGGCTGGCAGTTTCCACATAGTGTGTCTCGAGTTGCCGTGCCCACCTGGGCCTCCAGCCTCCCTTGAGGGCTGCAGCGCGAGTGCGGCTGGCAAGGGCTAGAGCCCCAGGAAGCTGAGAAGGTGCCTGGGGGGCAGGACCTGCATAATGTGCCCCGCCCTGGTTCCTGCAGGAGGGGAAGAGTGAGAACAAAGCCAGGAGCCAGGCCTGAGGTCCCTGCCCCTGGCCCTCAACAGTCTTCCCAGGAGAGGTGGATGGGCAGGGCGAGCTCACCAGGTTGGGCTCCTCGCCGGGTGGGCATGGCCAAGGGGTTGTTGATGTTGCAGTGGCCAGAGGCCAGGGCAACAGCTGGAAGAAAAGAGGGCAGGACACACTGAGGGAGCGGAAAGCACCGGGACATGGCATCTCTGGGGCCACCTACCCCCCACCCACTTACAGTCACCCCAAGCACAAGGACCACCAATATACAGGGCCACCCCCAGGCTTTGGGGACACTCTCTAACCTCAGTCCCTTGTGCTACAAGTAAAATCTGCCTGTCCCAGACCGGCTGCATTGCCATTGCCTAGGCAAGGGGAGAACCACATCTGCTTCTGGAAAGTGCTGAAACGCCTCAGACAGGGCCAGATCAGGATCTTGAGCCCCTGGGTCTGTGAGTCACGCCCTTGTAGCTAACCAGGATGATGAGGAGGAAATTCCTCCGAATTCCTCTCTCAGGTTCCGCCCCCCTTCCTGCTGCCTTGGTCCACACACCACAGCTGAAAATGTCATTAACCAGCCTCCGTTCATCATCCCTGGGGCCAGAGACTGCAGATGGGGCCTCGGGGCCTCGGCTGAGTCTCTGGGACCACATCCTCCTCCGTGACCTTCCCACAACACAAGGCCAGCCCGTTCACACCCTGGGACCCACACAGAGCATGACAGGCCCCAAAGGAAGGATCTTCTCCATTCATGTCCTCCCCCTATTCCTCTCGGAGCTCCCTCTCTTCCCTCTCACAGTTAGTGTGAACTATCTGCCCCGAATCCTGCCCGCAGGGGAGATCCCCCCAGTCCTCCAGTTGGGCCCCAGTTTGGGGCAGGCACAGCGTATAGCCAGCTACCCTGAAGGGCAGAGGGAATGTCACACGGGAGGTGCCAGAGACCTCCTCAGGCCCTAGACGCGGCTCCAGCACGTGCCAAACACTGGGAGGCCGACGGCACCAGGAGCACGTGGGGCAGGAGGCGCTTCCTAGGGTCAGACTGCCTCGATTCTTCAAAACAGCCATGTAACCAGCCCCAGTACCCGCCGCAGCACGAGGTTCCTGAGCGCAGGGCTCAGGACTCACCTTCCCCACGGTCCCATCCCCAACTCACCACAAGGAGGCAGGATAGGGGCCAGTGCGGTGGGCTCAGCTTCATCCTCAAGCCCCAGTGGGTCGCCAGCCTCAGGCAGATGGAGGGGAGGCTCAGACGGGGATGGGACAGGCAGGCAGGCAGGCAGCTGCAGTCCTCCTTCCAGGACGGGGCTGGACGGGAACATCGAGAGGTGTCACCGGGCAGGCAGAATGCTGGGGTGGCTTGGCCTACGCTCACCGGCCCTGCCCTCTGATCCACTGCAGGCCCTAGCAGAGGTGGGGGCACCCTATCTGGGGCCAGCCTCCCAGGGCAGCTTCCCAGTGGAGGAAGGGCTTCCTGCCTCTTCCATAAACAGCCAGCTGCCCTAGGCCCGGGCAGGGGAGCAGGGGAGGAAGGAAGCCTACAGCCTACAGCCTCAGCCCCGGGAGGTGGGAGGAACGAGAGCGCTGACAGCGACCCCACGCCCGGCCTCCCCGCTTGCATCCCCAGCTCTCAGGCTCCTGCCTCTCAGAACTCCTTGGGGCACACAAGCATGCCCGCCTCTCCTACTTCTCTGCCTTCACTCTTGCTGTTTCTGCTCCAAGAAAGGCCTTTTCTGTCACATTTCAAAGCCCAGCACAAAGGCCTCTTGTTATGGAAGCCTCTCTAGACTTCCATTTCCCCAAAGCTCCCCCACCCCAACCCCATCACTGTGCTGGTCCTCCCACGGGTCCCACGGGCCCGCCTGGCAGACTTCTCCAGAGATCTGGGATGTGTCTGACTGTATCTCTTGAGCCGCGGGCAGACCTGCAGGGGTGGGGAGTGGCAGCCAGCATTCAAGCCTTCTGTCTTCTCTTGGGCACCTGCTGTGTGCTGGGCACTGCCCTCAGCACGGGAAAAGGTATGAACAAGACAGGCGCTGTCCCTGTCCTCAGGGAACTCACACCCCAGGGGAGACCAACGACCAACAGATAAACAGTGAGCGTCCCCGTGCCAGAGCGAGGGAAGTGCCAAGAAACCAAATAAGGCATGTGAGGGCACAGAGGGTGATGGGCACAGGCCTGAGGCTGAGCCCCCAGGCTCAAGGGTGTGGCCTCCTCTGTAGAAAAGTCTCCAGCAGAGGACGAGGTTGGAAGAGCAGGAAGAAGAATTTGGATTGCACAAAAGGGATAGTGGCAGAATAAGGGAGTTCAATGACCTCTTTCCAGGAGGCCTGTCTCCAGGCTCAGGAGGGTGAAGGAGGAGTGTACGTGGAGGGCCTCAGGCACAGGCCACAGGCAGCCTCTGACCCCCCAAGGGGCAGCCTCGAGCAGCCAAGCCCAGCATGTTGAGGGGGCCCTGCCTGGAACCCCGGGGCTGTCTGATGCCCAGCCTCGCAGGAGAAGCACTGCCTGCAGTAAACCCCAGGTCACGGAAGAGCCGAGAGCCCCTTGGCCTACAGGCGGCCCGGACTTCCCACCAGGAAAAGGAGCCGGAGGAAACTGATCCGGCTGCGCTGTGGGCCTGGCCTGGCACAGACCTTGGCGGGCCAGGGGTTTGAATTACACCCAGGGGAGGGGCTGGGGCAGTGGTCACACTATCCTCGGGACTCTCCAGGTCACTAGCAGTGGCTCTCGGCCCAAGGCCAGCTCAGGGGAAAACCTGGGACAGAAGGTCCGGCCACAGAGTAGAGTGAAGGCTGCACCCTGGCAGTCAGCACCCAACAGGTGGCATCCTCTGGCCCATCCTCCACCGGTCCCTCCTCCAACATGGTCACAAGTGTCCCCCTGCCCAGGCCCAGTTCCTACTCAAGCCCATCTCTCCATGGCCCCCTCCTTGGTTTTTCATGGGAGCTCACCCACAGACTTGACCACGAGCCCCAAGACCTCAGGCTGGCCCCGTGGCCCTGTCCAGCCCCCAGACCCAGCACCCGTCCATATCCCCAGGGTGGGCCAGAGAGCTGGGGCAGGGGTGGAAAGTAAGAGACCCAACGTCCACCGAGGAGAGACTCCCCCCTAGTCCCACCTCTGGCCGTGACTGGCACCTGCTGGGTGACCTGAGCTCACAGGGAGGGGCTGTGCAGCTGCCCACCTCCAGACAGACGGGGAGCTATGGTCTCAAGACTTCGAGGAGGAAAGTGGGGTCCAAAGGCCCAGACTCAAAGCCAGCGAGGGCCCACTCAGGCACAGACGCTCGCGGCCTAGCGCCCTGACGCCTTCTAATTACCCCAAACCAGCACTTACTCCAGTCTGGCTGCCCGAGTCTCTGCTTACAGCAGCTCCCCCTGCCCCCACAATCAGCCTGAGCCCCCAGAGGACCTGCCCAGTCAGGCAGCCGCTGGCCTCCACCCAGAATCCCCCTGCACGCACGTGGACCCCTGCTGCTCTGACTCCCCTCTACGCCTTCTCCCCACCCAGCCTCCAGCACCTATGCTCTGAGCCCTGGAGCCCTGACTGAACAGCAAGTTCAGATCAAGCCCCTTGGCTGGGGGAGGGGAGACTGAGAAGGCTCCATCCCCAGCCCTCTGCCTTCCAGAAGGCAGGGCAATCAGTGACCTTCCAAAGCCCTGCACCTCGGGGCACCTCCTGAGGGCTTCCTGGGGGAGGGCTGTCAAAGATGGGCAGTGGTGGTGGTCTTCTCCGGCCTCAGGGCTCCTGGCAGAGGAGAACCACCCTTCAAGGCCCCAGGGGCAGAGAAGGAAGTTAGCTTAGAGGCCACTCCTCCCTGAAATCTCAGCCTGGGGCCTGTTCCCACTGTCACCAGCTCCCTGGGGGACCAGAGCCCCTGCTTCACCTTGCTGGGTCTCAGTTTCCTCACCTGCAAGATGGGGATGTTTATGTCCCAGAGCAAGGCTGTCATGAGGTTTAAATGAGGTAACGAGCCTGATGTAGGTCATGTGACTTCCTCCCTGTCACCCCTTCTTTCTCTCAGCACCTCCCACCAAGGCTTATAACCGTTTGCTTACTTGTTTATTGCTTGCCCCCGCCCCCCTCCACCAGACAGCAGCGAGGGCAGGGATGTCTGTCTCACTCACCACAAAACCCTGCCCCAGTGTCTGGAGCAGGAGGCCTCCAGAAAACAGGTTCACGGGGGCGTGGGACAGGGGGAGGGGCTCCTCACACTCAGCCCATCCCCACCCTCCAAAAAAATGCCCAAACCATTAGAACCAGAAATTCCCTGGAAGAAAGCCAACTAGCAAAGCTGAGACCAGGGCCCCAAGCGGGAGATGCCAGAGCCCCAGGGAGGCGCAGCCCCAGAGTCCTCAGAGAAAGAGGAAGCTGTGTCACCACCCGGGCCTCCTCAGGCCTCAGCAGCTTCCCCTTTCCCAGAACTGAAGCTCATGGGGTCACCCGGCCCCAGCCTGGGGCCCCATCTCCGCGCATTCCCTCTCCAGCCACACCCGCCTCCGCGGTGGCCTCCTCCGAGGGTCTCCCACAGCTCCATGCTCACCCCACCCCTCGCCTGCCCCCTGGCCTCCTCCCTGGCCTCCACTTCAGCCCCCCACAGCTTAGGCGTCTCAACACCCAGATCTGACCCCTGTCCCTCCCCGCAACTCCAGCCACTGAGAGCTGCTTTCTGTCCCCCACACTTGCCTCTCTCACCTGGCACTGGTACCTGCTGTTTCCTCTGCCCAGAAACCCCTCCCATCACCCTACTGACAGCTACCCTTCCTTCAGAGCTCAGCTCAAAGTCACTTCCTCCTGGCCCCCAACCACCACCTCACTTGTGCAGTCCTTGCCCTGGGTGTGACCAGGCTACGCACCCACCCCTTCCCCGCTGACGTGCTGCCCCCGTACCGGGTGCCCAGCACGTGAATAGGTATGTGCTGAACCAGGGGGATCAGAAAAGGCACTCAGGAGAGGGTCCACCTTCTCCCAAGGTCAAGAGGGCCAGGGAGCAGGCTGACGATTAAGAAGCCTAGAGGCTGGGCTCGGGGTGGGGGACTGAACCCGGATCTGAAGCCCTTGCCTGACTTGAGGAGAACCAGCCTTCCTTGCTCTGCTCTTCACTGGCTCGGTGGCTGTGGACCCCACCCCCATTCCCCATCCCTCAGAGGGCTGTTGTGAGGCCGAGAGAACGCACATCAAATGCTCAGCACAGAGCCCGACACAGAGCAGGCCCTCAGTAAGCATTCACCGTGCCTCAGGTTCCCCACGTGTAAATCGTGGAGGGGGTTATGGCACATACTCGATGGGAGGTACGAGGTACAAACAAGATTCTCTTATATTTACGTACAATGCTTGGCGCAGAGCCTGGTACACGGGAGGTGCCCGAAGATACACACTGACAATCTGGGGGATTGGGAGGGTGTAGGAAGGGAGAGGAAAGGTTGGTGGGCAGATCCCAGGTCACACCAAGCTTAGGCCGCAAGCTGAGAAGGCTGCATTTCCCCCAGGGCCTTGAAGGGTTAGCGGGGGAGGGAGAGGTGTGGAACAACTTGCGTCTCAGAGGGCTTGCCGGGCTGCCTGCCAAGTGAGGCAGGGCTGGGGAGATGGAGGTGGGAAGCAGGTAGCCACCTGGAGCAGGGGGTGCGGGGCAGGTATTTCTGTTTCCCAGCCAGTGGCTTGACGGCCTGGGGACCTCCCTGCAGCCTCCAGGGGCTAGGGTTGCCTGGAAACACAGCTGGACACAGGCCTTTCTCGGCAGTGGCTGCACCCTAGGCAGGAAGACAAAGGCCGCCCATCAATAGAGAAATCCAGGTTAGCAAGGAAGCCAGTGGTTCCTTGGCAACTGGGGCTGAAGTAGGGCAGTGCCCACAGTGGGGGTAGTGAGGACAGCTAGGCATTGCCTCCCTTTCATCCTCTGCCCTCACAGGGAAGGGAACAGACTCCCATCGCCTCCGGCCAGGCCCTCATCCTGGGTTGCCTCCACTCCTCACAGGAGAGGTGAGCGTCCCTGCTTCACCCCTGGGTAACTGAGGTCACCCAGCCAGGGGGAGGTAAAGTAGAGGTGGAGCCCAGGCCTACCTGACAGCTTCCCACCTCACTCTGGCCCCTCCTACCCAGAAGCCTGGCCCAGGGCCTGGCGCAAAACAGATGTTCTGAGCGTTTGCCAACCTGACGGCAGAGACTAGGGAGCTGGCGGCACACAGGAAGCGGCTCACCTGAAAGACTATTACAAAGCGCGTGGGCAGGCGCCAGGGAAGGAGGTACTGCCGCCATGGGGGTCTCTGGGGCCTCTGAGGTTTCCTGCATGCATAGTGCCCTAGTCTACCACAGCTCCAGTAGGAAAAGGCACTGGGACCTGTGAGAAGCAGGAAGCCCAGGAAAGGAGGGGGAAGAGGAAGATCCCAGGGTAGAGCCCAGCTCCCTAGGACTAATGAGGGGCTGGGAGCCCAGAGATGTGCAGAGGCTGCCTCAGGGCCACTCAGTGAGAAGGGCTCCCCCATTCCCACCCCCAGCCCAGCCTCAGGCAGCCAAGATCTCCCAGGTCACAACCCTGGGGTGAGGACTCCAGGCACACCAAGCAGCAGCTGCTCCCTGGCCCCCCACCAGGCCTGGGCTTAGAAGGCTCAGGGGTGTGAGGTGGGGCCGAGGGGGCTAATTGGCCCTTGAGGCTAAGAAAAGGGCTGAGGCAGCCAGACAGGGCCCACTCAGCCCCTCCCAGTCTGGGTGCAGATGCAACCCCTGCCCCCTCCCTGGCCTAAGCCTGGGGCTGGGAGGTGTGGCAGGGGCCCAAACTAGACAGTCGTCTCTGAGGCAGAGCTGGGGGTCCCCAACACCCCTCACTAAGAACGTACTACATGCCCATTCCCTTACCAGGCCTCAAAGACAGGGTTCCAGGCTTCACAAATGAGGAAACTGAGACTCAGAGTAGTACCCTGTAACCACTTAGTCTGAAAGGAGACAAGGTTTCCCATGTGGAGTGGGGACAGGCAGCTGGCAGTCCCTGCTCTTGCCACCCCAGACCTGGCATTCCCGCTGCTCCCACACGCCCTGCTCCAGCCCACACCCAAGCACTCAGAACCAGAGCCTTCCTGCAGGGAGGCCGCGCCAGTGCCCAGGACAGGACGGCAAAGCACTAGGAGGGCTGGAGGACACCCCACTGCCCACCAGCTGTCGCCACTGCTACCTTCTCCTCCGAGAAGCCACCTTTGCCTCCTGCCCCGGCCGCGAATCTGTACCGATCACTACTGTGCCAGGGTGCCCAGAGTTGCTCAGCCCCGACCAGGCTGACCTGGGGAGGCTTTGAGAGAGACTGAGGGGAGATCACAGGCCCAGCCTGCCCCGTCCTCCGACTCCTCCTCCAGACTCAAGGTGCTGGGGGAAAGAGATTCCCCTGACCCCAGCAATTCCAGGTCAGGCCCTAACGAATAGAGCCTGAGGGGAAGCCTGGACCCGGAGCAGTCACACCTGGGTTCAAGTTCTAGGTCATCACTTCGGAGCTCTGTGACCTTGGGCAAGTTACTTACCCACCCTGAGCTTCAGGGTCCGCCCCTGCAAACAGGGGTTCTGGTCCCTGTCTCCAGGGATGCTGAGGGGATAAATGGAGCCCACTGTAAGTAATACTGGTCAGGGCCTGGCCTGACCAGGCCTCTCCTGAGCACCAGTCCTCAACAGCCCACAAGGGCCAGAGGAGGAGCCAAGCTCAGAACCAAGCAGCATCCAACGAAGGTCACCCAGTGGCTCAGGAGCAGGCAAGAGTGCTTGGGGAACCCAACATCAGTCCCAGCAGCAGGGGTGGATGAGTCTTGGACTCGCCAGGTGGACCCTGGGTGCCCATTTCCCAGCCCTTACACAGGCCTGTGTCCACCTGCTCCCACGCCAACTGAAGCCACAGTCAGGAAGGCGAGGGGTGCTGAGCAGTCAGGACCCAGCCCTACATCCCCGAACTTGTTTCCGCCTCTGTGATTTGGGACAACTGTGCCTGTCCAGCTGACCTCTTGGCATGGCTGGAGGTTCCATGGTTCATCAGGGAACAGCGACTCTTCTTACATCAGGCCTCAGCCCAGGTGCCACCTCCTGCAGGAAGCCTTCCCAGCCTCCCTGTCAGGGTGGACCCGCCCCTCTCCTGGCCCCTTCAGCCATCATTGTTCGAGGTCCCCTTCAGGGAGGGAGGCAAGCAAGTGCATGCAGGAGGCGGGGCACAGCTCCATCCCTGTGCTCACTGCTCCTTCTTACCGTGAGGGTGTACAGGTCCAAGTTAGGCCCCTCCTTCTGGAAGCCCTCCTTCCTTCTCCCTCCAACCACACACTCAGACCCTGCCTCTAATTGGCCGCAGAGGCCCCTCCATCCCTCTCCTGTGTCAAGTAGCCAGGGCACACGCTCATAGCCACATGGGCAGTTTATTTATAGAGCACTCATCTTTCCCAGGGTGGCCTCGGAAAAAGCTCTGGCCTTCCAGGCAAACATACCTGGGTTAGGATCCCAGTGACGCTGGAGTCCTGCAAGTCCCTTCCCGTCTCTGGGCCCTCTTCTCAATGCCTGTACCTGGACGGGGCTGCTGATGACCTGGGCATGAGGCTGCGGATGAGAGCCTCATGGTCCTACCCAGGGCTGACCACACAGCAGGGGTGCAGCATCGGCACCTCAGTCTTCCCTGCCACCCCAACTGGGTGCTAAGGTCTGCCAGAGGTCATGTCCCAATCCTGAGTTGGGGTTGGGCGGCGGGGGGGGGCCTGCTGGCTGATCTCAGGCAAAATGCCTCCCCCTCTGGTCCAGCCCTCCTGCCTAACCTGGCAGAAGGGCTGGCCCTATAACGGAGGGAGTGGGCCTGAGCAGCCCTACCACTTCCTCCTCCCCCTGCAGGTAGCCAGCCTGGTCCTTCTTTGAAAACTGACACCAGAGTTGTCAGACAACCCCCGCCTCCCACCTGGCGCCTGTGGGAGATGGGGCTGGGGGCTGGGGGCTGGGCACGAGCTTGAGTGCCAGACTCCAGCACCAGTGACTGTGTGACTCAGACTAGGACCGGACCCTTCTGCCCTCTGAGTCTGGGCTCCCCACTGAGCAGCTTTGGAAGGAAAGGGATGCCCTGCCAGTGCTGCTGCATGGAGCCCTGCACCCAGGACCTAACACACATTAGGGCCTCAGGGGGGAGCGTCCTCTGCTGGCCCAGAATGAGAGCCTTGCCTGAGGAGTCCAGGGCAAGCACCAAACTGGCCCCTACGCACAGGAGTGGCCTTGAGTTTTCGCCCCTAACCCCCAGCACACACTCGGGAGCACTGGAGACCCTGGGTACCAACCTCCCTGTGCATCCTAACACACAGTAGGCCCTCAGCCTACGATGGCTGCCCTTCCTCAGGAAGAGGCCTGGCCAACACAGATATGGCAGCGGGAGAGGAGAGGCTGTTGGCCAGGCCGGCCCCACCCAACTGGGCATGTGGTGCCCATGAGGACCCCACCCCTGTGCCTATTCCCAGAGGTGAAGGGGGACATGTGGCACATGGACCACACAATGAAGAAGGACTAACGTTGGGCTGGGAGGGCTTCCTGGGGGAGGCAGTGGGGCTGGGGCTGTACCCTGAATGGTCAGGAGGGTTCTAGAAAGGGGAGACAGCAAATGCAAAGGCAGAGTACAACCAAGGCATCTGGTAGGGAAGGAAGAGGGTGAAAATGTAAAGTTCAAAAGGGTCCTGGAAGGAAAACCTCGATGCTAGGATGAGGAGTCTGGACTATATTTTGCAGGCAAACAGTACAAGTTACCTTAGGGAGGCCACTCTGGCGCCATGTGTGAGGGAACTGGAAACGGAGGCAGAGAGACCAATACAGGAGTTTGGGCAAGGACAGCAAGGCCCAAGCTGGAACATAAGAGACGCCCTGATTTTGCAAAGGCATGTCTCAGGCCTGCTTCCAGTCCTGGGCCACGTCCAGTCTTCTGGGGGACGTGTGGCAGGACAGAAGGTAGGTTCCCTGTCTGGAGGGTGAGAGCCAGAATATCAGGGTTGTGCGGGGCCTTGGTAAGTCCCAGCACTTCTCAGAACCTCGTCTCTCCCTCTGTAAAATGAGGCTGACCCTATGAGCAGGGGAAGGGGGCTGAAAGCTTCCCCTCCTTGACCAGAAATGGGCACCTGCCTCCAGCAACTGTCACATGAGTCCCAACTGGGGCCACACTGGAAACCCAGCTGGGCCCTACCACCATCCCTGTGGTCCAGGCAGCACAAGTTCCCAAAAAGGTTTGGCTTGGGCAGGGCACAGGGTGGGGCTGGGACCAGAAGAGGAGGTTAACCCTTGGTTAACCCTTCCCCTCTCCCTCCCCTTCCAGGGCCCTGAGCTATTTCCACCTCTTTGCTGGGGATGGAAATAACTCAGGCTCAGCCCCAGGAGACCAAGACAGCTATTCTGATCAGCCCCAAGAAGCACAACTCTAGTCATTCCAGAGAGGACAGAGGGACACCCGGATCCCCAGCTCCAGCTCTCGGCAAAGTAGCAGCAGTGGGCAGAGCTAGCAGGGGCCTCAGGGAAGAATGGGGACACTGAGGCCCTGAGCGGGTAGGCACAAGCTCAAGCTCACTACTAGCCTGTCCCTCAACCCCCGCAGGGTGTGGGTGGACTGGGGAAAGTGCCCCTAGAACAACTCTGAGCAGGGGCACAGGGCCTCTCAGGTATGGTGAAGGTCAAGTGGGACTCTCAATTCTCCTGCCACTCTTGGAGCCTGGGCTATGCTGCTGACTCCCAACATTCTTCAGAGCCACATGGACGCTCCCCAAACCAGTTACAGGCTCTAGAAGGCAGGAGACAGGACTTTCTGGTGACCTCTGGCTAGGAGGTGAGAGTTAGGGGGAGAGAGGAGGAATAGGAAGACCATGAAACCCAGCCACCCCTAATGTTCTAGACACGTGTACACCACACTCAGAACTCACAGTGGCACACCCTGCCGAGGCCATGTTGCCAGCCTGCGTTTGAGAGAAGGAAGCCCAGAGAAGCCATGAGCAGATATTAGGAAGGGGAGTGGCCCTCTCCAAGCATCTTACAGGGCTTCAGGCACAGGAGACCTGAATTCCAGTCCTGGCACTGTCCTGACTCTGTGTGACCTTGGGCAAGTCACTTCGCTTCTCTGAGGTTCTGTTTCCTTCTCTGAAAAACAGTCATCACATCTCAGAGCCACTGTGAGGATTCAACAAGAGCACACCATAAAGCATTCAGCATAGCACCTGGCACTGTTTCCCCAAACTATCTCCCCGACCCAGAATGCAATCAACATTTTCAGAGAATGACAGCAGAGGAGAGAACGTGCAGATCCTTCAGCAGGTGTCTCCTCACCTCTCCTGGGCTAGGGAGCCTAATTTCCATTCCACTTTGCACGAACCCAACAGACCCTCTTGTGTGGGTGGGGGCCTCAGGAGGGTCTAGCCCAGATGGTGAAGAGGCCCTGCTCCAGCTCTCCAAAGCAGAGACGACTCATGCCCCCCAGGAACATGCCCCCTCTCCCCGCAAGAAGGGAACTGAAGAAAGGAGATGGGCACCAGAGAAGTCAATGTCTATGGGTTAGAATTTTCGGCGTGATCTGAGGAGCTGTGCTTCCAACCCCGTCACCAGCACCTGGGCGCAGCCCTGGGCCACTCTGTCCCCAGCAGACAGCCTGCTCCCACCCCCTACTGCAGTCTTTCTGCCTGAAGGGAGGTAGGGGAGAACAGAGACAGTTGACAGTTGACCCCAAAACAACAGAGGATCCCGAAGTGATGATTCACAGTCCATTCACAGCCCAACACCTCAGTGTGCAGACAGGGAAACTGAGGCCCAGCAAGGGTGAGCGGGATCTGAGGGCAAGATTATGCCTGGGCCCAGTAAGAATACAGGTTACCGGGGACAGAGCTTAGCCAGGCCTCTTGGACCTCACGTGTGTGTGTGTGTGTGTGTGTGTGTGTGTGACAGAGACAGAAAGATGGAGCCTGAGGCTACCTCAGAGGCCCTCAGCTGCTGCCAGACCTATCACCCCACCAGATGCCCCTCAGCCTTGGCCCCTCTGCCTCTGCCAGGGCAAGTCACTCAGGGTCCACCCCCCTCACTCAACTGAGCTCCTGAGGGACGCCCTCTTGGGGACAGTCCTGGAGAGACCCTTGTCCCCTCCCTGGCTCCTCTCCCTCCAGCCCCCATCTGCTAGTAGGTGTTTGAGGTCCCTCCTCTTTCCGCCTTCTACTCATGTCCCTGAGGTGCAGACGCGGACACGGGCGGGCGGACACACACACACACACACACACACACACACACACACACACACACTGCACTACTTCACCCCACAGCACACTATGACCCCAGTGCTTCAGGGGCTGGTTCTCAGTCACTTGGGGTTCCTCCCTCTCTACACCATGTTCACTCACGTTCATGAGGGCCCTGGTGTCCTGGTCACACCCCAGGCCACACACACACTCAGTGACCCCAGTAACCCGGGGTCGCACTCACAGTGGGCTGGGGTCACGGTCACCCGTAGTGACCCGGGGTGTCTCTCTCACACAGTCACACGCACACACTCTGCCTGTCACAGACACACAGAGCCCCTCGGTGTCTCCCCCTCGGCCCAACGTCACCGCCCAGTGTCCGGGCCACATGTTCGCCCCGGCTGGGCCGCCTCACGCGCCGTGTCACCCACAGTCACGGGCTGACACCGTTCAGAACCCCCCCTCCGGCCGCCCCGCGCCGCAGCCACACTGAGGAGCCGCCGTCCCGCCCCGCACCCCGTCCTGGTCTCAGTCCCAGTATCCCAGGCCGGGGCGTCTCCGAGGCCCGCCGGCTCCTCAAACTGCAAGTTCCGCCGCCGCCTCCCCATCACGCACGGTCGGGCCAGGAGCCGCGGCCGGAGGACACACAGGTCCCCGGGCAGGGAGCTCAGAGACGGGCGGGGGTCCGTGCACGGAAGGCGCCGGGACAGGACGCGGGGGCGGGGGGCCGCGGGGCCTGGGCTGCGGCATCCGCCGCGCCGGCGAACTTCCTCAGAGACGCTAGGAGGCAGGGGGCGCCGCTCGGGCCCGCATCCCTCTGGCCCCGGCCTCCGGGCTGGGGCTCCGCGCGTCCTCCTTACCTGGCCGCCCCGCAGCAGCTCCAGCAGCCCAGCTCCCAGGCCGACGCGGTGCCGGAGCCCGGCTCGGCGTGCGCACGGGCGGCCACGCAGCCTGCGCGCCTTTTGAATGAATCGCCGCCCGGTCCGGGAAGGCGCGCAGCCCCGCCCCCGCGCGTCACGGCCGCCGGCCCCGCCTCCGACGTCAGAGCCCAGGTTCGCGACCCCCGCCCCCCGCCCCTGGAGACTGCCATGGGGCTCGCGCTCTGCAGCCCGGCCGTGCTGTTCTGTGTCGCCATCTCTCGCGCTCCCCGGGAACTGCAGGGGGCTGCGCCGGACAAGGCCTCTCGGATCAGCCGCTTCTGGGCTCCAAACCAATAAAGAAGGGGTTGCAAGATGCAAGATAGACTGGAGACTTGGATGCTTCTCTGAGACCTGTCACCATTGCCAGTGCAAACGGGGCCACTGCTGTCCCTCCCTGGGTCTCGTTTTCCTCCTGGAAATTGGCAGTCAGGGACAACGACCTCACTTTGCCTTGTTGAAGAGGCCGAGGTCCACCCCCAGAAACCCCACCTAGTTGTTGAGAAAGGCCTGGTGAAAGTGAATCTATAATGGAGGCCCACTTGGTGGTCTCCTGCCCATTCTTCAGGGCCCAGCCCAAACCTCCTTCCTCCAGGAGGTCTTTCCTGTCTCCATTCCCCGCCCCTTCCCTCTCTGCAAGGATAGTCCCTCCTTCCAGCAGGACAGATGATACACTGCTGTCCCTTCCCTACCACCAGCTGTCCCACCCTGCTGATTCCCAATGCCAGCCATCAGGGTGCCCAGCAGGGGGTGACTAAGGACCCCAGGGCACTATTCATATTGTATTACCAGCTCTGTGAATCGTGCCCCTTGGAGTTGTGCCATATGGTGGGCCAGAACTGGAGGCAGCAGCTCAAGAGCCAGGGTTTCCCCAACTCAGTACCATTCAGGGGATCCCAGGTGGCCCTCCCAGGACAGCAGGGCTGGGGGGAGATGCAGACAGTAGGGAGGGCCTTGTGCTGGGGAGGCAGAGGCCTGTCTGGGATCAAGATAATCACAGCTCTTGGCAGAGGTGGAGGAAGGTAAATAAGTTGTTAGGGATACATTGTGAGGGGAGGTGGAGAATTCTAAATAAACTGTCATAGCATCTGAGCCATGGGGTGAGGGGGTGGGAAAGGTAAGGTCTCCAGGGTCCAGGAGATCCCAGGAGGAGAACTAGACACCTGCAGGGGGAGGGGGAAAGGGGAAGAGTTTCCATTTCCTTGGGCCAGGCCCAGGTTGTGAGGGAAGGGCAGAAAGAGCTCCAGGTCACTGATGTTGGGATCATAGCACCAGCCAGGCCCCTTGTATGTCAACGGACACCCCCAGAGCTCGGTCAGGGGTGATCCCACATCCGAGCCCACAGAAGGAGTCCAGAGAAGATCCATGCTGGGAACCTGCTGAGGGGGCTAGAGCAGCCCAGGACGCCCTCTATCCCTGCAAATGTTTTCTTTGTAAGGGGACCTTCTATGCCCCAGTTCCAAGTACGGGAGTTCAAATGGTGGCATTTCACAGGCACCCAGTAGGCCAAATGGGGATATGCTTTTTGGTCAAGGAGCACACTGGCTATTAATCAGACATCCTATAGAGGGTCCAGGCCTGTCTCTACTACCAGCTCTCAAATCCTTCCCCAACTCAGTTTCCCCATCTGAAAATTAGGCTGCCAAACTCATTGCCTGGAGGTCATTCCAGTTCTCTGTGGGAGGAGGCGATCTGCCTGACGTGGCCGAGTGGGAAGGGTGAGCAGCCACCAGAGACAGAAGAAATGACCAGGGATGGAGGGGCCAAGGCAGTCCCTCCTGTCCTCTGAACCACAGCAAGCTGCAGCTGGGACCCTGCCCAAGAGTCTGGGAACATTTAGCCACTACAGTGAGGAGACAGGGAAGGAGTTGTGGAGGCCGAGAGAGAGATTTAGATCGGCTTTTTATGGAGGTTGGAGAACCACAGGCTCGAGAACAAAGGACTCTCAGAATCACAGGCTTTTAAAACTCCTGGCATCTCAGATGGATCCACGGAATCTTAGCATTACAAGCGCTGAGCCCAAGGACCTCAGAGACGATCTCGTTGAACCTCTAATAGTGCAGCCAGAAAAGTGAGCCCAGAGAAGGCTCACACCTCATCCTAGGTGGCACAGCACAATAAGCTGGGATGAGCTGTGGTGATCCAGAGGCAGGGACATGGACTCCATGTCCCACTGAGACTCTCCCTGAGGTGGGGTGGGGATCCTGGGCCACAGGATTAGAGGAAGGGGGGTGTTTGCAGGGGATCTGAGCAGATGGCAGCCCCTGGAGTTATGGACCAGAAATGGTGGTACCCTCTGCTGGCTACCCTTAAATTCCAACGTGGACGTCCAAAGCAAGAGGAAATGTCCCAGCTCAGATTTAAATTTCAAAACTCCGCACTTGGCTAACCCCCCAACTGGCCAAGTTCTACCTCAGAAGGTGGGCTGTCCTCCTGTGTTTGTGCCTTAGCTCCAGGGGGAGGGTGGGCTTGGTTTAAGGAAAAAATGGGGTTGGGAGGCCAGGGTGGGGCTCAGCTTGGGGCAGGAGCTGAGCTGGGGCTGCTAGGCCTGAGAGCTGGGTTCTGTCCACCATTTAGGTCCAGACCCTGGCTTGGGTTTGGAATCCCACTGGGGTTGGGCTTTGGTGTCACACAGTTAGGGGTCAAGTCCTAGTTCTGCCATTGTCAGGTTGTATGGCCTTAAACTAGTGACCTCACCTCTCTGAGTGCAAGCTCACCTGCCCAGGGTGTTGTGAGGATCTGCTGAGACTCCATTTGGGGGATACCAGCTTATTCTAGGCTGCTGGGCTCAGAAACCCCATCTGCTCCCTCTGGTCCCCCACCCTCAGTGTTTGCCCTGTGTCTCTCCACAGCCCAGCATCTGGGCTCTGCCCCCATTTCTCCCTGAGGCCTGCACATTGCCCCCTCCCCGTTCAGACCTGCATCCTGCCCCTGACCCAGCCCCTTCACTTGCCTTTGCCAGGCAGGGCTCCTCATTGGCCATAATGGGCCCAAAATAGCACTTCCCCTTGCCGCTTCCTGCAACCTGGCCTGTGGCTTAAGGTCTGTGAGGACAGAAGAGAGACTTGGCGTTTGGCAGGCATGCAAAAGATGTGAAGAGCTCTCAGAGGTCACCTGGGTAAACTTTCTTCCTTTTCTGACCACAGGAAATCTTCCTGCCTGGTTCTCCTGTACACCCACCCCAGCCTCAATGCTGCCTTGCTGTGTGATGTTAGGTAAGTCTCTATCCCTTTCTGTGCCTCATCTTCCTTGTGAGGTAGATGTCTACCTAAACCCTGCTGCTTGTCCCTAGCCCAAGGAAACACCTGGAGAACCCCCTTGGAGAGATGGCTTTTGGCCCTGACTCTCTCTTCTGAAGTCAGGACATCCTTCCCAAGGCTGGTCTGAGGAACATGCGTCAGATACCTCAAGAGTGACTGGATGTGTCTCTAGCTGCTCAGACTCTGTGTCCTGTCCTCCAGCCACCCCATGTGGCTGCCCTTCCTCTCTTCCATGAGGCACAGAGACCTGAGCAGACAGATCACGTGTGAATCCAGGCTCTACTGCTTAGTAGGCAGGTGACCTTGAGGAAGGCTTTTAATCTCTCTGTACCTCAGTTTCCTCACCTGAAAAAGATGATAATAATGGTATCAACCTCCCAGGACCACTGAGGATTAAACCGGATGATTCATGCTCCTGGCTTGCAGCAAACAATAAATGGCAGCTGGGGCTATTGTTCTGTGACATTCAAGACCTAGAAGGGAATCCCAACTGAATTCTCTAGATTTAATTAAACAGATACTTATTGAGCACCTGCTGTGTATCAGGCACTGCAGGTGGCCTGGGGATGGAGCAATGAACAAAACGTCCCTCCCCCCTCCTGGAGCTCACATTCTGGCTTCCCTGCCTTTTCCTCTTTCCCCTCTGCTCCAGCTGGGCCTACACCTTGGACCCCTCGCTCCAGGCTCCCCCACCCCTCCTTGCCTTGATTCAAGCTGTTCCTTCCCTCTCACATCAAACCCAGCGGGATCTTAGTTCCCCATCAGGGACTGAACCCAGGCCCGCAGCTGTGAAAGCGCAGAGCCCTAACCACTGGACCGCTGGCAAAGTCCCTGGCCGTGCCCTTTAAAGCCGTGGTTCTCCACCTCACTAGCAAAACTAAACCATGGTGTCAGAAGCCAGGGTGGTTGTTACCCTAGAAGGGGAGACTGGGAGGGGGCATGTGGGGAGTTTTTGCATGGTGGAACGTTCTCTTTTTTGGCCGCACCACGCAGCATGTGGGATTTTAGTTCCCTGACCAGGGGTTGCAGAGGCTACCCCTCCTGCAAAGGAGGCGCGGAGTCTTAACTGCTCGACTGCCAGGGAAGTTTCTTGATCTGGGTGCATTTATGAAAACTTACCTAGCTGCCCACTAATGACTTGAGTACCTTTCTGTACAGACGTTATACTTCAACTGTTTTCCTGAAAAAATTACTGATACCTGGGTCCTACTCTCAGCATTCTCATTTAATTGGTCTGGAATGTGGCCTGGCCCCCTCAGGTGATTAGAATGTACAGCCAAGATTGAGAAGGACTGCTTTAGAGGAGCTAGTTCTTCCAGGCTCTCTCCTGGGCTGGGTGCCTAACAACTGTGCATCCCAGGACCTCCCTGCCCACAGTTGACCTGCTCAGGGCTGTGCACCTCTCTCTCCACAGGCTGCCCAATGCCCTGGGATGTGACCTGCTAAGAACAGTGGGCTGGGCCGGGCCCATTCCTACCAAGGCACTTGAGGAAAAATGATGAGGATTCAGCCTTGGGTAACCAGTGCTGAAAGTGAAGTCTATCCAGAGGCGGAAGAGGGCCTGAGGCAGCAGAAGCTGGGAAGCAGAGAGAACGGCAGCTGGCTGGCGGCGAGGCAGAGACCAAAGACTCAAGGTGGAGAGGCCAGGGGTCTTGAGATGAACCAGCAATAGCCGGGCCTGTGTACTGAGAGCTATTTGCTTCCAGTTCATGTCTCCACTAATTAGCTCCCCTTTTATTTCTGGGCAGAATGAATCTCTTCCTTGCAATCCAAAGACCTGTGCACACCAAGCAAGAGTCCCGTGGGGGAAAGGATCGTCAGCCCCGATTTACAGATGAGGAAATGGAGACTCAGAGGGGCTATAGCGCATCCAGAGTCCCATGGCTAGTTAGTGGCAAAACTGAGGTTTCTGTTCAGCTTCAAAGCCTGTGCTCCTTCTATGCTTTCATAAATTCCACATGAATGTGGCTTTCTACTCTGTATCTGTGTTTTCTGTAATCCCCTCCTCCAGACTGTCCCAGTAGTGATGCTGCAAGGACATGTTTCACGCACGTCCCATGGCATCAGGGGCCTGGCAGACCCGAGATATGTGTATACCAGTGTGCAAAGCATAAGCCTGCACTCCCCTTTAGCAACTTATTTCTCTAAAGTCTTAATCATTTAGGTTGGAAAATGTTGAAACGTGTTCAGGAGAGCTGAAGCACAATTTGTCCTTTTCTAGAAGTCACCCCCTTGCGCCTTGCCAGTGTACCCTGGTGGGAAGGGCTCTCTGCCCCTGCAAAGAATGGCCCCATGTTGTTGGCCTTTACATCCTTGTGTCTGATTTAATGACCAGAAATCAGACAGACTTGGATTCTACCCCTGCTCACCTTGGCCTCTGTCAGATTCCGAGCCTCATGAGGCTTTGGAGAGCACCGATCCCTGGAGTTGCAGACAGGCTCACATTCGCCTCGTTTTTCCCTTACAGCATGTGTCAGCTTCAGATTTCCAAGCCTTATCCAAGACCCACTGACTCAGGAGCTAGGGGGAGCCTGGAAATGTGTATTTAGATATAAGTATAATTTATGTATTATGCTCTGTGCTTACAATGTAACCTGTAAGGGATTCTAACATGCAGCCCTGGTTATAGAGCATCTGACTAGCACAACTCTTGGTTTTCCTGACGAGGAAGCTGCAGCCCAGACAGAGGCAGTGACCTGCCTGGGAAAGCACAGCACATCAGTGGCTGCCCTGCCATCTCAGCGCTCTTCTGGGTCTCTGAGTCCCACTTCTGCCCAAGTGGGTGGCTGTTGGGAGGCCCACGCAGCTAGGGAGCCCTGAGGTTGCTGGCAGGAGGCCTCCACGGCTGCCGATGGGGACCAGTCATTTGGTGTTTCTATTTATTGACTCTTTAAACTTCATCATCGAAGGGAAGTTAATACATGACTGTTTGGTAGCAAGAGAAACATAGTCTAAGACCGCAATGACCCGCCCACCCCAAACAAAAACTGAACCAAACAGAACAAAAACAAACCCCAACTGACACCAGACCTTTGGAGCTGCAGCTGAAGAAGCACGGGGGCTGGGGTCAGACTGGCTCCTGCAGTCGGGGGGCAGGGGAGAGGCTGCCCTCCATGGTAGCCTTCCCAGCCGAAGAGGCCATGTCCAGCCCCTCAGCTTTGGGCATCCTTCCTGGAAGGGCTGCCCCTGGCAGGAGAGGGTGTGAAGAGAGGGAGTCAGTGGTCAGAGTGAGGGGGCTCCTAGGTCCACCCTCCCAAGGTGACCATATGTGCCAGTGCATGAGACACAGGGGCTGGGGGGCAACTGTGAGGAGAGCGAGGGCCCTTTCCCTGCTCAGGCCAGGAGAGCGCCCTGGCCAAGGCCCAGTCAGTGTTCCCAAATTCAGAAACCACTAAGGCACTGCCAACAAGCAAGGAAATGCCAAGGCCTGGGGAAGCCCCCCCACCCCGGATGGGAGTCACTGCCTCCTGTAGTCATCACCTCGTTCCGGATGACTGAGGGGACTTGGCCCTTTTCTCTGGATACTGGAGGGCAGCCCAGTCAGGACGAGGCTGTGGAACGTGTATGTTAAGAGGCAGCGTTTTAGTGCCCCAACCATGCAGTGTGTGTGTGTGCGTACATAATGAGAGGGGGACTGGTCCCTCCAGGAAGGCTAGTTAGGGTCCCAGGGTGGTTCCTAGGGCAAGAATAGCGTTTTTTTTTTTTCTTCTTCTGTCATTTTCTCACATCACTCCCTGCCCCAGGTCATTGCATAAATAAGTGCTTGGGAAGATACACATCTAAAAAGAAACATAAATACTGTACATGGGAAAGGATTCCATCCCCTAGCCCTCCCACTGCCCCCAGAAAACCCTCCAAATATTGCACATGGCCCTCCCCAGCCCTGTGGGGTCCAGGCCCGGCCGTGTCTTTGGTAGAAGCTCCAGGGACAGAGGTCCTGGGCAGCCCACGTGCCCCCCTCCCCACCCCCATCATGACTGGGAGCCCCGGAGCAGCCAGAGAGAGGGCCGGGAAAGGCCCTGGCCCGGCTGGCCCACAGGTGCTCCGTCAGGAATGCTTCCACGAGGATGGGAGGCGGCCCGTGCAGGCAGGGGTGCGGCCCTGGTCAGACACTCCTGGTCGGGGTCTGCCTGTGGGCTTGGAAGAGGCAAGCAGGCTGAGGGCAGGTGGGCGGGCGAGTCCTGGGCCACCATGGACAAGGTCACACCCTCCATAGGAGGAGGTGGTTTGTGCTGTCGTCTCGGCCCACAGTCTCACTGCTGCCGCCGCCCCCACTGCTGAGTCGGAAGTCCTCGTAGCCGTCGCCTCCACTGATAACCAGCATTTTAGG
Source organism: Globicephala melas (assembly GCF_963455315.2). Lineage (NCBI taxonomy): Eukaryota > Metazoa > Chordata > Mammalia > Artiodactyla > Delphinidae > Globicephala > Globicephala melas. The sequence continues at coordinate 50,735,306 of NC_083321.1, read as the reverse complement.
CCTGGCCGAGGCAGGGCCTCGGTGCCGAGGGGAGTCCCGATGCTCCAGTGAGGGCAGCTTCTCGGGGCCTGGGGGGCGGAGGGGAGGATCCATTAGCCTGGAGGTGACTGGGGGTGGCACCATCTCAACCTGGCTCTCTTCATACTCATTTCCCACTTCCAACAGCCCTTTCCCAGTTAGGCAACTTAAGTCTTCTCTGGACCCAGACAACTCCTGACCGAGGCTTCCCTGCTTCCTGATGCCACAGCTACTACCTCTTGGGAGTACGATTTCCTGTCCTGCCAAACAAGACTTTGCTAACTGGGACCTCCTTCATGTACATTTCCTAATATGTTTCACTTTCTAATCCTCAGGGTCCCTTTCCTATCCTATCTGCCACTCTATTTCTATTTCCTGCTCTGCACGTCACTTCCTGACTCTACTTCCTGCCCTATACATCATTTCCAGTCCTGTTTTATTTCCTGTTGTATATATCCCTTCCTGCGCCATATTCTAATTCTTAGCTTGTAGTTCACTCCCTCATTCTCATGACATTGTCTGGACAGAATTTTACACACACACACACACACACACACACACACACAGAGTATCCTAATAGATTTTATTTTGGGGTTTCTATAGCCTATTTCCTGTAATATATGCCACTTCCAGCTCTGTATGACATTTTTCCTCCCTCTTAACCTTCTTCTGGCAGGACAGTGCGGAGTCCTAAACCCAAAGCCGAGGTCCCTGGGTTTGAGTAGGATGTGTAGACCCACCTGTGTCTGGGGGAGATGGTGGGGTTGAGCAAAGCAGGTTGAAGCCATCTGGAAGCTGGACTGCGGCCAAGAAGCGGACGTGGCCAGTGTGTCCCTGGCCTAGGCCAGCAGGGCTGAGAGGCGCCCGAGGGCAGCTGACGGTACTGGGTGAGGTGGGCATGGTGAGCACGACGCCGGCACTGGTGCCCACCCACAGCAGCTCTTCACACACCAGCAGTGCTGTGATCCTCAGGCAGGCAGCCTTGTGCTGCCGGATGATGGCGTCTGAGCCTGGGGTGGGAGACAGACCAGTGCTGGGGCCGAGTCCTGGCCCTGGCTCAGCCTCAATACCAGGGACAGCAAGGCTCCAAGGGAAGGGGCAGTGGTAGACTGAGGTCAGTACCTGCCAGCATCCTGTGCACGGGAGGTGTGACATCTACCTCTGCCAGCTGCTCAAAGGTGTCTGGATGGTAGAGACACACATGGGCACTACCTTTCAGTGTCACCCACACGCCCAGGCTGGAGTCCACCATGCAAGCCACGCTGCGGCTGGAATCCTGCCCCACGGAGAATGTATGCTGGGGGGCGGGGGTAGAGAGCAGATGGGTGACTGACAGGCCTGCCTTCGCTGGCCCCTCCCTGCCTTGTGCTTCACCAGTGCCCATCCCTCCCTCCTGACAACTGACACCAAACCTCCCCAGAAAGCCCACCGGACTGACAGCAAAGGCAGCCTCGCTCCTTGGTCTGGAGGATTAACCTTTCAAACCTTGGTTTCACTGAAACCTCAGGAATTAAAATGGAAGTGCCTTTTCCCCATGAAATTTGAGTGAGTTAATGATCAGAGAAGTTCAAATCTTGAAGAGTTTTAAGAGCAATCAATGGCTTCACCCTGTACAGCTGGGGAACTGAAGTCTAGAAGGGAAAGGAACCTGCCCAAGAACACCAGCAAGTCAGTCACAAACCTGGGCCTGAACCCGGCTCTACACCTCTACACTCCCAGCCCAGCCCACGATGGGGTAAGTGAAAGGGAAATCAAGGGAACTGTAGTTACCCCTGGATACTACCAGGCTGACAATCTCTAATGTATATATAAATCAAATCAGGACTAAAGGCCAGAGTAATGCTAAGGGATACTGACATCAGGAAGGACCTTTGTCCACCCCCCAAAGACGCCAATGCCTGAGTTGAGAAATGGGGTTGGGGGCAGGGAGGAGGAACAAGGAATTCTAAGGTACAAGGGGCGCTTGCTGCAGCCCTCATCAGCTAGAAAGGAAACAAGGATTTGAGAAGGACAGGGGCTGGCCCAGATTCATGCAGGGGTCAGGGGAAAGCCCTGACCTCTCAGCCGGATGCTTTTTTACGGCCCCGTGGTCCCATCTCCTCTCTCGTGGGCCTGGCTCACCCCAAGCACCAATTCCCCAACCCCACGGCCATCCCCGATACCTCCAGCTGCAGCGTGTCAGGACTCAGGACAAGGACTCGGTTCTGGCAGCCACACCACAGCCGCCCACCCACAGACACCATCTTGGTGATGGGGCTCCCCTGAGCACCCAGGGTCACCGATTTGAAGTTCTGGGGGTCCCAGAAATGGCCTGGGGTGGGAGTGGGGTAAAAAGAACAGCAAATTCAATCTAGTATTGCACTGAGCCTCACCCTCCCCTGAAATAAGGTGCTGATAACCTCATTTATCAATGAGCACACCAAAACCCCGAGAAGACCTGGGAGTCACCCAAAGTCACACCTGTAGACTTGTGGCCCCAAGGCCCCAGCTTGCTCAAGAGGGAAATCCAACACCAGCAAAGGGGCTCCAAGGGGGCGGGGGAGGGGTGGGCACTCACCTACTTCTCTTTGGTAGACCACGAGCTCTCCATTGGCCAGAGACACAAACACCTGGTTATTCAGATACCTAGGCAAGGAAAAGGAGTCATCAAGGGTTTCAAGAAGCCGAAGGAGATCACCTGGGTCCAGGGAATTGCAGATGGAACGGCTACGGTTCCTGAGAGACCACCTCCTCCCACCCCCCGTTCTCTAGGTGGTGGGCACCTGAGTCTAAGAAGAGGTAGTGACTTGCACAAGGACACGGTGTGTGAGAGGCACGGTTAGCCTAGGGCAGGCCTCTGGCCACTGAAAGGAGGGGCCAGTAGGGAAGGGGACCCGGGGGTGCAGAAGGAGGTCTGCATGTGTAGCTGAGAAGGGTCTGAACCAGAAGAGCCATCCAGAGGCCTTACAGGATGCAGGTCACAGAGGCCGCGTGCTGAAGCTTCAAGCTGTTTCTGCGATCACGGATGCTGTCAGAGGACTGGTACACGTGGACGCTGTGGGTCAGTGGTGCGCACCTGTGACAAGTGCTCGGGCATACCAATCCCTGCAGTCACCCCTATTTGCCTACTTGCCTCCACCAGGATCTCCTCCTGGCAGGTGCCCGCCCAAGGTACCCAAATCCCACGGCCTCCCTGTAGGTTTCAGACCCTCCGGCAGCCCCGGCTGGCAGTGCCCTTGAGGTCTGAACCAAAACCCTCCCACTTCTGCTTCAGGACACCATACAAGTTCTAAAACAGGGACCTCAGGTTCTGGTACCATGACCCCAGCACCTCCCCTATCCCTACCAGCCATCCTCAGTGCCCAGCCACACAGAGCTCTGGTAGGCCTCAGGCTCAACGCTCAGCAGGTCCTCCAGGCTGCCACGGGTGAAGGAGCCACGGCTGGACCGGCGAAGGGCTCTCCCATCCATTGGGCTGGTGCCGCAGGGACTGCCAGGCCCGAAGGAGCCGGACAGTGGTGGGAAGCCAGGCTCCTGCTCCTCCTCCGAACTGGTAGCCTCTGCTGTGGCCTCCTTGGAGCTCGGGGCCTCCTCGTCTGAGGAAGACAAAGGTCTCCTTCTCCATTCCCCTCTGCCAGGCCCAAGACCTGGTATCTTTCCAGACTTTAATCTTCCCTCAATGCACCCTTCTGGGCCATGCCCCGCCTCAGGGCCTCCCACCATTGTTCTCCCCACACCCCCAGACCTCTGCATCAGCTCAGCCCTTGTTACCTTGTGGACTGACAGCTCCGTGCTACAGGCTCCTAGTCCTAGCCAGGCCCCCTCCAAGCCACCACCAGGGACAGAGGGACCAAGCACTCCACCCCTTCTGCTCCATCCTCCTCAACTGGTCCTCAGGATCCAGCCGGACTATCCCATGCTCTCTGGATCCTTGCTGTCATAGCCGCTGCCCCCAGTGCTCTCTGTGCTAACATCCTGAGGCTTGATTCCATGCCTTTGCCTATGCCCATCCCTACTCACCCATCACTAACAGCTGGGCTGCCCCCTGCTCTGGGCAGTCCACCCTGCCAGCAGCCCCAGCTGGATACTCACTGCCAAAGCTAGAGGAGATGGTGGACCGGCTGGCCTGGCTCTGCAGGGTCCCTGAGGGGCTGGGCGAAGACTCATCGTCAGAGTCACTGTCAAAGGGCACCAACTCCGGGCGGGGGTCACCCTCTGGGGGGCCTGGTGCCATCTCCAGGCCCGAGCCCGCAATGGAAATGTGCAGGCAGGGCTGGGGCCCCGGCTCAGCCAGCGTCGCCGCTTCCTCGTCTGCCGCCTCGACGTCCAGTTCCGGCCCGGTGGGCTCGGGTGCCGTCTCTGGGGGGTTCCTCAGAGACGCAGTCCGCTCCCTGCGAGACGAAGCGGTGGGGACGAGGGCCGCTAGTAGCCAGGTTCTGCCGCACTCGCCGGCACGCCCTCCAGGCCCCGCCCACATCCCCAGGACACGCCCACACCACGTCGGAGCGGGCCGCAGTGTGTGTTGGGGGCGGGGACCCCGTCTCCGACCGGCGCCTCACCTGTGGCACCGGCGCTGCAGGCCTGGCACGGCCCCGATGCAGAGGATGCGGGCGGAGCAGACGGCGATGCAGGCCTCCACGTCAGGCTCGCTGCGCAGGCTCAGCAGGCACACCTGGCCCACGTAGCCGTCGCTGTTGCACACCCACACCTCGGGCGTGGGCTCTGGGCAGCTGCTCAGGGTCGGGGCTGCGCATGAGAACTGCGGAAAGCGCCAAAGGACAGGGGAAGATGAATGGAGGAACTGCTGCCAACTCCACACTGCTCTCCAGGCCCTCGTGGGTGTGTTTGGATTCTCAACACACCCTATGCATACACGTGCACACATACAGCACACGTGACACTCTTTACACATCAAATGCACACATCCCTCTGTGATATAGGCATCATATATTCATATATGTGTGTACACATATATCTACTCCAAATATGATCACACATACATGTACGTGTAACAAATGCGAAAAATGGTAACTTTTGTCCATATGTATGCAGACTTATACAAGCACATAAATGAGACACTTTCACATCAATGGTATAGTTCTGTTCACATGCACAGATACATACATGCACAAATGTACCCATATACATGGGACACACATGCACTGTCCATGTGCTTGTGCAGAGAGCTGTACAAAGACCTAGGGAGCCACTGCAATGTGCAAGACATGTACACGATGCTGTACACGGAACAAAAACACACGAACACATGCTGGCTTAGACTACATGCCCCCACCTACCCAGGTGCATACACACACCTGCATGCCGCTGCGGGTTTTCATGATGGGAATGGCCTTCAGGAACTCAGGGTCTAGACAGCTTTTGCTGGAGGCTGTAGTGGAGATGGACAGACAGACACTACTTAGCACCCACCTCACCCTGGTCCTGACCTCGCCTGTCTCCCTTCCTCTCCTGCCTCTCAGGGTCTCTCCAGGGAGAATGAGGTGGCTGTGGGTTATGTCCTACTTGTCCTTGCCCTCAATTTTCCCATCTGTACAATGAAAGAGGTAGACCCAGAGGTCTCTAAGGATTTTCTATGGACCTCAATCAACAGCTTTCCCTGATCCAGGCCTGCTCAGTGTGTGTGTGGGCGGGGGGGGGGGGGGCGCTGGGGGGGAGGTCCCGGCCATCCACTCCCGCGATAGGGCCCCTGCCCTAAGCTGACCTTATCCACAGAATCCCTGCCAAGGAGGACGTCCTGGGGAAGTCCTATATTTCTCTGCAGAAGTCTAAGTCCACCCTCCCACCAGCAGGGACTGGAACATAGGACATAGCAGTCTCGGGATTTCTGGCTCCTGATGTCACAGACAGCTGCAAGGTGCTGCCCACTTCCTGGAGGTTCTGGGAGGAGGGCACTGGCCCGGGCCCTGGCTTACCCAGTTTCCTCTTGGCCTCATCAAAGGCCTGCTCGAAGCCAAGGCGGGCATCAGGGTGAGGGAACTCAAAGATGAAGGAGTCGGTGCCCTCAGGCCTTGTGGTGCACAGCTCCAGCTTGGTAGGAGGGAAGGAAAGCGCATAGCACAGTGCCTGCTTCTCCGACAAGTCCCGGTGCATGGCAGCCGAGAGGTCCCGTAGTGCATCATCTAGGCTCTGCAGGGATGAGGGCCCAGGCTTCAGGGCCTCACCTCTCCCCACAGCCTGATCCTGCCCTGGGGATGGGACTGGGGGTCTGCCTTTTCCCTCAGACAGAAAATGGGACTCTGTTTCCCCCCTGAGACCACGAGGTAGCCTGGATCGCTCCCATAGACATGATGGGCCCTCTCTCCTCCCTCAGCTGCGGATGGAGCTGTGTCTCCATCCTCAGGCCTGGAACACATGACTTCCTTCAGATGGGGTGAGGCTGTATTTTCCCCCTCAGGTAACTGACAGCGATGTCCTCTCCCTCAGGCAAATGACAAGGCTGTTATTTCTCCTTCAGACTGGGTTAGGGAATCTCAGGCAGAAGGCGCAGACCTGGTGGGGGAAACCGAGGCTCTCAGAGAGCTTGCTCATCTGGCCCAGGGTGGTCAGGTCCTCGTCCAGGCGGCTGATGGCTTTCTGGATGTTCTCTCGATTGGCGGCTTGGGATGCCCCTAGTGGGGACAGAGGAAGGCCATGGGCAGATCCAGACACAGACAAGGTCAGGCTTGGACAGACACTCCTCCCCTCCCCTCCCCTCCCAACTTGCAGTTGGGTGCAGGGAACAGCCTGACTAACTGACAGCTTGTAAACCACAAGACCTCAGGTTAACATTAACCCCAAAGTTAATGGGCAGCTTGGACAGAACCTCCAGGCTCAAGAGCAGGGGACTGGGCCTGATTCACAGCCACCTGGCACAGGGTGTCAGTCCCTTGGAGAACTCCCTGGAAGAGCACAAAGAATAAACAGCAGACGGCTCTGCAGGTTATGCAGTCTCCAGCTGACACTGGAGTGTTGGGTGGTACAGCCTCCCACAGGGGAGTCAGCTGGGCAGGCAGAGCCTCCGGCAGTCAAATTTGCTGACCAGGGACTCAATTCCCCCACACAGGAGGGAGCAATGAGCTGACGACCTAGATCCTCTGGTCCTATCCCGTACCTGACCACTGCCAAGTAGCTGGCCCTACAGGCCTGGCTGGGGGCGAACGCCCTGGACCAGTGGCCCACCAATGGGCTGAGTAGACAGCAGCGGAGTGTACTAGACAAGCCAGGGCTGAGGATATCTCCTGCTCCTTCTGAGGGGAAACTGTTCCCCCAGAACCCTCCCCCACTTGGGCAGCCACGCTTTCTTCCCTATGACCCTGGCCCTCTCTGGCCACAGCTGACTGGACCAGGTGTGGACACCTAACCTAAAGGTAGTCATTTTCTCCACCGGCCTGTTCTCTGGTGAGAAGAGATG